>NW_027137574.1:283321-1483321 GCF_001692895.1 Cenococcum geophilum 1.58 | reverse complement strand
ATTAATTAGCGGCGTAGGTTAATGTTTGTACTAACTTAATAGTACGAGTGAGTTAGATCCAGGGGCACGAAATATATATAGTATTGTATGCTCTTTTAGATGATGGTAACTGTCTCTTATATTAAAGCAGACTACGTAGTCTATATACTGATGCGTCCTCCCCCCCTAATTAGTTAGTGCTTATATACTAGACGCGTAAGCGGGTGGTTAGTGCGCTGAACGCGTAAACGCGTACCTAACGTACCGAACGCGTAGGCACACGGTTAGTATGACAGGTGCTGTAATTATACACTAGCGGTACTTAAAAAATGAAACCACTTGTGTGTAGTCTCCGTAGTTGCTTTAACAAAACCATAGAACACAAAAGAAAATATATAGGAAATCTCCCTCAAGGTGCCGTCTAGGCTGCCTTCTAAACAGTGCCCTAAGCTAGCCGTAAGTTCTGCTTACGGTCCGTAAAATAAACCATACGGCCTTTTAATGGGCAGTAGACGAGCTATAAGTCAGGTCTTGAGGGCCGCTAAGGCGCTAGTGCTAAGCGAGCCAATGGCGATTTTCTATCCCGGGGATGGAAAATCGTAATTGGTCAATTCGACCACCGTGGCAGAATAATAGGCCGTACAAGCCGTACGGCCTTCTAACGGGCCGTAGACGTACCGTAGATACTCCGTTAGTCTTGTTCCACCTATTCTATAACTTCTAGGTTAAGCTTATTTGTATTAATTAGGGTTTTAAGGGCTTGATACGGCTTTGCCTTAGTTATGGCGTCTGCTAGGTTGTCTTCGCTGCTAATCTATTTGACCTCCGTAATCTTATGTCGTTTATAGGCCTGATATAAGTATATTAGGTCAACCATAAGCCTCTTCTTTTATGTTATACCTAGTTTAACTAGGCAGTCGTAAAGGGACTTTAAATTGGTGTATAAAACTAGGGGTAACTGCTCTAGTTATAGAATCTTCTAGACTGTTAATTTGATTATAGCTGCTATATTAAAGCTATAAGCTAGTGTATATAGTTTAGAAGCCAGTATACTACGGGTTACTTATTTATATTTAATTAAGGACCAGTATAGGATATTTGCGTCCTAATTATGGTCCGTAAGTATAAGTATAAAGCTAATTTATAATAATAGGTCTTTGTTATTAGTGAAGGAGGCGTCTATAAATACTAGTAGGCTAAGGGAATTTAGGTTTAGTGGTATAAAAGTAAGTCCTCTTGTCGCGTTATTAATTTGCCATTAAATGCGCTTATTAAGCTGCTTAATATTTTCTTCTTATAGATCTACTACCTAGGCCGTAAAGGATAAGTCGTAGGTAGATTTGGGTTAGCAGACTGTAGAAATGTAGGCGCCTTTTACGCGCTGTGCAGCGTATTGGTCCTTTATATTTATAGTCTTATAAGTCTCTCCGCGGGAACTAGTAAGGTCCGTAGGCTTTACTATAATAAGCTTTAGGTTTTAAGCTTAGCGTTCCTAGGTTAGCTGGATTAAGTTGCCCTTTTATATAATTAAGCCTCCGTTAAACTTAATTAGAGTCTGCTTAGTTAACTACTCTTACGGCTTTACTAAGAACTTTACCTTTTATAGTTTAGTTTCTTTAGCGTCCGTAAAGGTTTGGTCTGCTAGGAAGAGGGTATTGTTTATTTAGAGTCTAACAATACTAAGGCCGTTTAATGGGCTGTATAGGAGGTAGGGGTTATAGGTCAACTGTTCTATTTTGAGTTTACTAACGTAGTGCTAGTGGTATGTTTTAAACTAATGGTTTTCAGCTTCTGGTACTCTATATAGAGGTTTTATAACCCGTAGGATTATTCCTAGTTATAGGTTAAGCTTAAGGGGTGGCCGTATAAAGATGTCCCTACTTAGGTAGGTATTAGACTGCATATAGGCTTACGAGATATTCCGTAGGTAAAGAGCTACGGGTTTACTTTGCTATAGTTTAGGCGTAAGTGTAAGTATAATCCGTTAGCTAACTCGTTAAATTATAGGCGATTGTATAAGGACTAAGCCCTTTTCTTAGTTGTTATAGGCTTATATAATAAGCCTTAACTTTTTAAAAGCTTTATTAGTACCTAGGTACTTAATTTTGTTAATAAAGCGTAAGTTAAATATATAGACGCCTTACGGAACGTCTTTCTCCGTTATAACTGTAAAGACGCCCTTTTTAAGTAGTCCGTTAATCTCTTTACGTCGTAAGTCTGTAAAGGGGGTTTCCTATACTAGAACTAATATATCCGTAGGTGGAGATTGCCTTATAGATATTTCTACGGAGGTTAGGTAAGTCTCTATTATAGTGTTTTTAGTTACGGGGTGCTTTTAGGGGCGTCCTTAACCGCGCTTTATAGTAGGTATAGCGGGTTTAGTAGGTTTTTGGAGGACTTCTAGGGTAGGTAAGAGTGCTTCTAGCTTATCTAATTCGGCGGTCGCTTTTAGTTTATTTGGCTTAGTAGTTGCTTCTAGTTCGTCTAGCTCGACGTTATAGGTGTCTTTAGGCCGAAAGTAGAGTTTTATAGACGTGCTCCTAAAGCTAGTCGGGCCGCTAGGAAGTTATATATAGCACGTCTCGTTTTCTATAGCTAGTAAACGGTAGGGTCCAGTTTACTTGCCGCTTTTACGCCATATAAGGACTTTAGAGTTAAGCGGGAGGTTGTGTACTAGGGTTGTATTAGGTCCGTTGCGGTAGTATAGGGCGTTATTAATAGCTTATTTGGCCCGTAGCTTAACTATCTCAGCTATCGCCTTCTGTATTACAGCTGCTTGTTTTATAATAGACAGGGTAGGAGGATTTAGGTTACTTATCCTTAGGTAGGCTCTATAGACTAAGAGGGTAGGTACTAGTCCATCCGGGCTAGCAGTGTCGTTAACGGCTTTTACGGCTATCTGTAGAGCTAGTTCCTTTTAAATATCCTTACACTCATCTATAATGATCTGGTAAGCTCTCTATAGGGCTAGGTAAGCTCGCTTAATAAGCCTAACGGACTAATACGCCTTAACTAGAACGGCTTTTATTAATATAGCTATGGCCGTAGCATACTGCTAAAATTCCTTACTAATAAAGTTCTTACCGGCGTTGTAGGTAATATACTTAGGAGGTCTAACGTACGTGTTAATTTAGTAGGTTTATAAAATATCCTAAGTATACTTTGTAGATATATTTTGCAACTAATAGGCGGCTTAATAGCGGGTTGCCTTGTCAATTATATGTAATACTAGGCTGCCGTTAATGTATATAATGTCTATATATACTAAATGGTTAAAGTTAAGATCCTTATAAAGGGTGAACTTAAATCGGCCTGGGGAATGTCTGTATTTCTAGCAGTAGGAGCAGTATTTGGTTAGGTGGTTAATTGCCTTCCTATTGACGTTGTTATGTCCAGAACGTTTAAGGACTCTATATAGCTTTTCAGCTGATAAGTGGCTAAAACGGCGGTGTAGGTAGTGGATTTCCGTACTGCTAAGGTAGCACGGGTTATAGTTGAAAGATTCCTAAATGTAGGTCTATAAAGTCTCTCCTTATATAAGGAACGGGTGTCCAAATCGTTATATAATTGGTAGGGTGATATACTTACTTCCTAGGGCAGTTATGGGGCTAATTAGGGTGTCTATAACGTTATTGTAGTATACCTATAACCTATCTATATCCGTAAGGTAGAGTAGGAAAGGGGTGCCCGCCTTTGCTATATAGAAGTTAACTAGGCCAATTGGAGTCTTAACTGCTACTAATCTGATTAATGTAGTTAAGCCGATGCCGAATTAGATGGTTACGGCCCTAGTTTACGTAATATTAATGTCCGTATTGTTATTTATAGTAGTTCTATATACAAGGTATTATCTATAGCCTGCGGTAGACTTCTTAGAGGCACTTATGTTGATTATAACACCGTAGAATTCCTTAGGGGTATAGCGTTCTATAGTGATATATGCAAATAGGTCCTACTTATAATCTATAACGTCCGTAANNGGGGTGCTTANNGAATGGTTTTTAGGCGTAACTGAGTGTATAAAGGAACGGTTGGCTAATACGGTCGTAATATTAAAGGCTTAGCTGTCCGTAAAAGGTCTAAAAGTGGTTAGGAATATTTCTAAGGTCTTTTATTCCTAAACGTCTAAGTTAAAGTTAATTATAAGGGCTTTTATTAACTTATTAGGAGGCTCTTCTACTTCCTCTCCTTTGTATTCTAAAATGAACTAGCTAATACGGCTATTAAGTCTCTTCCTGGACTTGTTATATTCTTCCTAGGTATACCTTATAGACTAATATCCTTCCTTACCGCACACAAAGCACTTCTAGCTAGTTTATTTATGGGGGTATGTTTTTATGTAGGGGTTGCTGTAGGGGTTATGGGTAGGACTTAGTCGGTATGGGTGCTGCTAGCAGTAGCGGTAGTCTGTAAAGTAGACGTCTAAGTCTGTTTGCGGATATTAAATATCTATAATAAAGGCTTAAGTGCTGCCTAGTGGGTTTAAGACTTTATACGTTATAATGGAGGAGCGTAGATTATTGATAAGGCTAGCTAAGGTATCTGTAGGCTTATAATAGGCGTACTTATAGGGCTCTACTTCCTAGTAGGCCGTAATAAGTTTATTATATAGGAAGTCATCTATTTGAAGTTTAGCGTTAAGGCCGTGCTATAGGTGCTGGAGGTCTTTAATAAGAATTTGCAGGCACTCTATAGTCGATTTTTTAGTATTCTTGTTAATTATGGTCCGTAGCTTAGTCGCATTCTATTAGGTAAGGATATTACGCTTATATTCCAGTCCTTTAAAGTAGTTATAGGTAGCTTTATATAGCTTATTAAAGGGAATACTAAGGGGGTTGCTCTTGAGGTTAGTATAGTAGTGGTTAAGTGCTAGGCCGCGTAGTATAGTAGAGTAGGCTTAGCTAAACTTCTATTTAGGAATATTGGCCTTCTAATAAAGGTCTGTAAAGATGGTCAGTTTAAAGTCAAAGTTGTTATTTTCACCGCTATACTTAGATTTGTTGGTATAGAGCTTAGCTAGGTTAGCTAGTTTCTTACCGTAGGTCTTCGCTTAGGTGCGTTGCGGATCTATAACTTGTGGATCTGTAGCTTGCGGATATATAGCTTACGGATATGTAGTTTGCGGATATATGGCTTATGGATATGTGGCTTGCGGATCTGTGATTTAGGCAGGTTGCGGATCTATAGCTTTGTTAATAGAAGGGTTTTGGTCCGTATTTTGGTTTACGGGGGTATTATAGTCTGTAACTTGGGTACTAGGTGTGCTTTAGCCCGTAAAATCAATTCTAAAATCGCTTAGATTTATAGGACGAATTTAGTTAAGTAGGTTAGGTATAAGGCTAGCAATGCTATTAAGTTTAGGAGAAGTAGAGAGATTATTAGTGGCTTTAACCTAGTCTAGGATTTTCTCTTTAGTCTATTCCGTTTGGTCCTNCTNCTATATTGTGTTGTATAAGNACCGTATAATAGTNACTCGTTTATCCTTTTTAACCTATACACCTTAGTGACGTAAAAGGGTTTATAGGTTATAGATAGTAGTAGGGTTATAAGCCTTAAGAATAGCTTCCGTAAAGTCCGCAAAGTCTTCCTTATATTGCTTCTATAGGTCGTTGTTTAGAAGCTTATAGTGTCCGTATTTAAGGATTTTGAAATTGATGTAGTCGTTAACGTCGTCCGTAGACGTGAGGTCGACTCCTTAGCTCTACCTCTTTTGACCTTCGCTGATTTGCTTGCTTAGGTCTGCCATACTATATATATAGTGTAGTACGTAGCGGGTAGTAGAGGTCTTTTAGGGTCCGTAAAAGCGGTTGGCGGGTCCGTGGTAGTTCGTAGAAGGGTAAGGGGTTTTTGTAAGGGGTCTAAAAAGAGGTCAGGGGTATTAAGGGAGGGTGTAGTAGGAATAGGGGTTTGAGGTTCGAAGAGGTTAAGGGTAAGAGGTTCTATATAGGTCTGTATTCGCGTTTATAACTTCCGGTAAACCGTACTAAGACTTAAATAAGTATATAGAGTTAGTGATAGTCCGTAATCCCTAACTTCTAACCTTCTAGCAGGTCGTACTAGGAGTCTGAACAGGTGGTCGCTGTTAAGTATATCGCTTAGGGGAGGTATTGAGTGATTGCTAATCTATGCGCGCTTACTAATTAGTGTTCGTACTAACTTAATAGTATGAGTGAGTTAGATCTAGGGGTACGAAATATATATAGTATCGTATGCTCTTTTGGATAATGGTGACTGTCTCTTATATTGAAGTAGACTACGTAGTCTATATACTAATGCGTTCTTCCCCCCTAATTAGTCAGTGCTTGTGCACTAGACGCGTAAGCGGGTAGTTAGTGCGCTAAACGCGTAAACGCGTACCTGACGTACCGAACGTGTAGGCACACGGTTAGTATAATAGGTGCTGTAATTATATAGTTAAGTATAGGTATTAGATTGTTTTTTGGATTCGATATAGTAGCTAATAAGAAATATCGTCTTACTATTATGGGTTCCTTAGAAGTCTAAAGTAAGGTAATTTATAGACACACTGCTTTTAGCAGCGCCTATAGTATTGCAGAGACGTAGAATTAGTTGTAGGCTAAGCGTTAGTGATAAAAAAAGGCGTAATGTAATGTTATGGGACGGGGGTAATGGCTATAAGACGTATGTATTTGAGGAGTCTATAAGACGTTGCGCGATTGATTGTAAGGGTTAAGGGCGTAAGGAGGTAATATACCTACGCGTAGCTGATATAAGCTATACGTAAGGTATACGCAAGAGCACGGGGCTCTCCTATGGAGGCCCCTGCGGTAGGGTTCTATAACAGCCTATTAGATATAAGAAATTGGATAATAGTAAGACTAAATTAGGTAGATATAATAAGTAGCCTTAACTAAGATTAGTAATAAATGCTCTAGTAAAGGATAATAAAAGTAAGCTAGCTATGCCTGGGAAGTTAAATAGTTATAAGGCTAACCTAAATAAAGTAGGAAATGCCCTTAAGTAGAATTAATAGTAGATACCCTTATAGAAAATAGTAATAATAAGCCGGTTATACGTAGAAGGTAATTAGTAAAGAGAAGACGTAACCTATCTACCTATAAGCCTATATTAGCAAGTAATAGTAGTACTAGAGAAATTGCCGTAGATAATAGTAAATTGCTATAATCTATTACCGAACTTAAAGGTATATACTAGCCTAATAATATAATAGATAACCCTACTACCATATCGCCAACTATTAATACCCCTTAAGATATTACCATAGAGGATAGTAAATTGCCGTAATGTGCTGGTGGATATAATAATTAGTTCTTATATTATACTAACTCTAAGGATACGGAAAGTGGAGATAAAGATAAGGATTTAGTTAATAATAACGACTAAGATAAGGATTTAGTTAATAATAATGACTAAGATATAGACGTAGAGGAAGAGCTTAACTAGTAATCTTTTTTAGCCTAGCTTTATAAGGCTGGGAAGGATAACCTAAATAGTGTACTAGCGTATATAATAAAGGCGGATCTTCTACTTACTTTAGAGTATTTCCTACTTATTGTATTAAAAGCACTTTTTAAGACTACCCTAATTAAACTCCCTAATTGGGGCCTTGTATTAGGCTTTAAATTTAGCCTATACTAAGTAGTATATATAGCTTAGGTATTTAAGTAAGAGAGGATAATTAAAGGAGGCGGTATTTATGTAGATAAACCTAGCGCGGGTAAGACTATATAAATAATTACTTAATAGCTAATAAACTACTTTTATTATTAGAACGTAATAGACGTTTAAAAGGCTTAAGCTATTAGGGATATAAGCTGCTACTTACTTAAGATGTATCTGCCGGATATAAAATGCCTATAGGTAATAAAGTAGCTAATTATATACTACTACGAAGACAACTCTAAGAAGCTATACCCTATAGACCTATAGTGAGGCTACTTAGTCGTCCTTACGCTGACCCTAGGCCTACTAGGATTTTTAAAGCACGCAAGTGTAATGTTATAAGATGACGTGATTATAAAGCGCCCTAACCTACCCTAGATTATAATTCTTGCCCCTAGCTATAATAAAGTTAAGATATTTAGTAAACTAAAAAAGGACAAATAGCCGTAAATCTATAAGGCTTTTAAGTGGACTAATAAGGAATAATAGGAGAATAATAATAATATATATCTGGTTAGTAAGACTCTCCTATTATACCTATAGGGTAAAGCTAAGTTTAAGAATAATTATTACCCTACCCCTAATGCGATAAAACTATTAGCGCTAAAATACTTAACCTAATTCCTTTTAATTACTACGCGAAATTATATTACCATATAACTAATATATAGGTTTATTACTATATAAACTAGTATATAGAAACACCTAAAGGGCAAAACCCCTAGATTATATTAGAAATTAAAGAGTGTAATATAGATTGGGCATATCCTTTAGGATAAATGCTACCTAGACGCAACCGGTAGAGTTTTAATGTTGTTTATTAAGGATGTGGTTAAGGAGTACTATATTATATATAATCGCAGCCCTACTATATAAGGTGCGTTTAGTATACCTAATAATAGAAACCTAATATAACTAATGCGGTTTATTATAGTAGGATTAAAGAGGCTTAAGTGGGAAGAAGTGGATAAGCTAAAGGGAACGGAGTTTAAAGTACTGCTTAAGCTTAAAGAAGAAAACATCTAGCTAAAGAAAAAGGAATTTAATTATCTCTATAAGGATGCGAAGACTAACCTATTTAGAGTAATAGTAGATAAGAAATTCGGCGAACTGGCTATATTTTTCCGTATAGTTATTTTAACGTTTTAGATATATAGAGGGGAGTTAATACTCTGGTTTAACTAGCAAAAGCTTATTCTAAAGAACAGCTATTTTAAATTAGTTATATTATAGGCCGACCCTAATAATACTAAGGTGGCTATAATTATAGCTATAGAGGAATAAGTAAGGATAGAGCAGAGGCGCTAATATAAGGAACTTCTAGCTATATAGGAGGAAGATAGTAGCGATCTAAATACTAAACCCGAAATACCGAAACTTACCTAAGCTAAGTTATATACTAACGCAAAAACGGTAGTAAGCGTAGCCTAAGTTATCCAATACTGGGACTAGTAAGCCCCTATTATTATTAAGTCCAATAAGTTTAATAATAAACGCTTAAAAACTTAAAGTTATATACTTAAGGACCTAATTATTACTAAGTAAACTACTAACCCGCTTAGTAAGGAGTTTACTAATATGCTTAACTGCTATTTTTAACAGAATATAAAGTTCTTTAAAGCTAAAAAAATCTATAATTGCGTTTATAACAAAAAACGGATGGATAGTTTAGCGTGTAAGATTATTATTATTACTACTTGCTTACCTCTTATACTAGCTTATTAGTTTAATAGGCTATATAAAGAATACGGCGAAGATAAGGTGCTCTGCTATATAGCCGGTATGTTTAATATTAAGAAGGCTAAGGCTAGGCAAACCTTTAACACTAATAACTTTAAGTAGATCCTACTTTGCACCTTTATATTAATTAGGCTGGCTATTAACCTATAGCGCGTAAATTATACTATTATGGTTAAGCTAAGCCACAAGCTCTTAGAGGTAAAGTAACTATTTACTTAGATAGATTAATAAGGATAAACCGAGCCTGTTTACTATGGTACTATTATAGCTAATTAGAAGTTAAGTATTAAGTAAAGGATATTAAAGTTAACTAAATTTACGTTGTTACTGCAGAAGTTGGTATATAAGGAGAAGGCCGATTTAAGCTTAAAAGTAGGCTAAGGTAAAAAGGAAGATACTAAGACTATCTAATGCTAGTAACGATTGTAAGAGTATAATATAACTATAGATAGTTCTAAATACTATATATAGTTACTATATAGCAAAACCTGTTATAATTATATAGTGGCGTATATATAGGCTAAGGGACGTGTCTTTTAGTAACTTATAAGTAGTAGCGTAGCGTATATAGTAAACTTAGTTAACTAAAATATTTCTAGTATTATTATTTCTAAGAGAGTATTAAGCTGTATTATGGGACTAACATATATTGTTATAATTTGGCTTATAAGCGTACGCGTATATATAAGCACGGACCTAACCCCTAAGTAACGCGTATATATACTACCTTACCTCCTATATAGATCTTTACGTAATATTAATTATATACTTTTATCTTATACCTTAATAGTTAGCTCGTACTATAATAGTTAGCTTATATTATAATAAGCGGCTTATACTATAATAAGCTGCAGCTTGCAGCACTATTATTATTAAGGCAGCGTTTAGCCGCAAATTGCAGCATTATTATTAGTGGTATAGTATATAGCCGTAAAATGTAACTAAATGCGGCTAAATGCCGAAATTGCTAGATTAGCATAAACCTAACTTAAGATGCTAGTAAATTTTTTCGTAATGCTAGAGCCTTAGCGAGATTTTTATAGGGGTAGTAACTTTAATATTTATTAATAATATATAAAATATAAAATATTAAAATTATTAAAATTATACTTTTATGCATGCTTACTAATATTAATAAAGTATATATAAAATATAAAATTTATAAAATTTATACTTTTATATATGCTTAGTAATCTTATAGTTAGCATTTAGCTACTAAATGCTAGGAAATGCTAGAAATGCTAGGAAATGCTAGGAAATGCTAAAATAGCTAAAAAGTAAAAATAAATGCTAGTAAATTTTTTCCTAACGTAATTAAGAACTAGATATAGAAACTTATTAACTTTACCTCCCTTAAGCCTCCTTATAAGCCTCTTACTAGTAAATAGGTGTTTAAAGTTAAAAAGAGAAAGGATGGCAAGGTACTCCGCTATAAGGCTAGATAGGTTATTAAGGATATCTATAGTAGTATGGTGTTAACTACGACTAGACCTTTGCTGTGGTAGTAAAACCTATAGCTTTTAGAGCTCTATTCGCGATTACTGCCTACTATAATCTTAAAATTAAATAGATAAATATTAAAACCGCCTTTCTCTATAGACTAATTAATTAAGAACTCTATATTATTATGCTAAAAGGCTATAAAGAAGCCGGTAAAGTCTGCCGCCTTAAAAGGCCCTCTATAAATTAAAACAGTTACCTTAAATCTGGTATAAAAAGCTCTTAAAGTTTCTATTAGAAAAACTTAGACTTTACTATCTATATACAGGTTATCGTATATTCGCCACTAGTAAAGGATAAAAAGGTTTAATTATTTCTGCCTATATTAATAATACTAAAATTATCTATAAGGATATAGCGGTTAATTAGGCGAAAGTAGAGCTTAAAGCAGCCTTTTAAATAATAGATCTTAGGCTAATAAGCTTTTACTTAGGTATAATAGTTACGAAAGATTAAAGAAGAAGATTATACTTTTAACGAGCCTACCTTATTAAAGCTCTTAAACGTTTTAGATTATAAAAGGCTAATACCTTACTAGTATCTATAAAACATTTAATTAAGCTTATAGTTAATTAAGAAAATATTAGTAAGGACGATATTAGAAGATACTAGAGTATACTTAGTTTAGTTATATTTCCTATAATAGAAATAAGGCTAGATATTGCCTTTACGGTATTAACGGTAAGCCATTTCGCTTATAATTCTACCTCTACCTATATAACGGCCGTAAGGCTTATTCTTTAATACCTAGCTAGCTTACTTAATAAAGAAATTACCTATAAAGGCGATAAGAACCTAGACCTTATAATAATAATAATAATTCATTGCTTAACGTCCGATTCGGATCCCTATTAGGCCCACGCGGACTACTCCTTATATACATATGGGGAGAAAACTCTATTTAAGAAAACCCCGTAATCTATCTCCCCGCCTTTTAGGACTCGCCTATAGGGCGCCTACGAGGCGCCTACGAGTCACCTGTGGTGCTCCTACTACCTTACTTTTTAACCTCCTTAGGAACCACTGCTGCTGTAACAAGCCTATGGACGCGCTAGTATTATAAACTTTACTCTACTACTATAGAGTCATTAGGGGGCACCCGTTGCTCGCCCCCCTACCTTCTATTGCCATTTCCTTTATAACCTGGAACTAGTTTAGTACATTTTAGCTAATAAGCCACTGGGTAACCGCCTTAAGGCCTTTTTATATTAAGAGTAGTGTCTTATAGTTCTCTATGCTAGCTACTAAGAGCATTACTTCTTAGTTAGTATGTAAGGGGCATAGTAATATTACATGCTTTGGTGTCTATTTTGGCCAGCTATATTTATATCTTAGGCTACCTACTAGGACACCCACCTAGTAGAGCTAGTCTTTTAGTCCTATTACTCCTATTCTTAAGAGTATTACTATTATATTTTCTGCCTTTATTAGGCCTTCTTAGAGCCCTAAAGTGTTTACCCCCTATAGCGTTAACTATGCTATGGCTTGGGTTCTTCTTACCTTAGTTAACCTCTATACCTTTAACTCCCATATACCTCTCCAGCGTTAGTCTAGCCAGTATTACATTACAGTAGTTAGTTTCCTAGCGTTCTTTTATACTTTACTTTAGCTCTTTTCTCTCTCTTNCTNTTNTCCTTACTNGCCTCTTANNNGTCTCNCTTNCTCCTNTATATNGGCCTNGGCCCTANAGNAGNACTATTCTTNTTCTNCTTTCTTTACCTGTTTCTCTAATATATCTTCCCTACTTTAGGGTTATTAGTTTATTCTCCTATAAGGCGCCCTAGGGTCCCTCTATAGTTTATTTAGGCGTGTCTTAATATACTTTATAACATTAGAGTTATGTTCCTTTTACGCCCTTTATATTACAGCGGCTTTAATATATAGTTGTAGGGGGGGAATATTAGCTTCCTTCTTAAGCAGTGCTGTGGCTGTTCGCTTATATCCGCCTATTATACTCTAAAGGCAGGCTATTTAGACCTTTTAGAGTAGTTTAAGGAGTAATTTAGGGGGGCCTTTCTCAGATTCTCCAATAGCCCAAATACTGGACCTATACGTTATGGTTGGCCGGACAACTACTATATATAGTAGGCGTGACCTCTAGAAGTATGGGCCCTATGTAGAATTAACGATCCTAGATAATGCGATGTACTATACTTAGCCCTTATGGGCCGCTTAGGCCGTATATGCGCTCCACCAGAGCTTACTGTCTACCTATACTCCTAATATTCTTAGGCCCTAAACTAGCTAACCCCTAAAGCCTTAGATGCGAATTATATACTAGAGATCTGTAGATTAGTTACGTTTTCTTATAAAATAGATTAGCTAGTACTTCTCTAGTAAGAATTAGACTCTATATCGTCTTGCCTATTCTATATAGGTATTATAAGCTTTCTCTAGCGTTCTGCAATTCTCTACGGCTGTTAGCCCGTATATAATTAGGTTTGTGTTATTAACAAAGCCTATCCCCTAGGTCGCCCCTTCCTTAAAAAAGTTAAGTAGGTTGCTTATAAAGAAAAGGAAAAGTATAGGCGAGAGGGGTAATTCTTATAGTATTCCTGTTGTAACTATAATAGGGGGGCTTTAGTATCCGCTAAAGACCAGCAATGTTTCTTTTTGGCCTATAAACCCTTAAACAAATTATATAATCTATTCTAGGAAGCCTTTTACTCTAAGGATGTATAGGAGACGCTTATGGGGTATATTGTTGTAGGCGCCACTAATATCTAGGCTAAGCATTAATACTACAAAGTCCCTTCGCATCGCCTATACTGATTTAATGGTGGCAGTGAGTAGCGTAAGTGCTAATAGTGTTAAGCGGTTCTTTCTTACCCCCATTTAGCTTTATAGTAGTAGGGTATGTTCCTCTGCCGTGTCTACTATGCGGTCCGCTATTACCCTTTCTAAGATCTTGTTAAGGGTATTCTCTAAGGCAATAGGGCGGTAGCTCCCTGGAAATAAGTAGTCTGCTTTGCCTTCTTTGCGTAGGATAAACGTTGTTATAGCTCTTCTAAGTCTCGGGTAGTAGCCTATTATAAAGTATGCTCTAGCTATATCCGCAAGCTAAGGTGCTATTAGTGGTCCGCAGGTCTTTAGGGCTTCATTTGGGATCCTATCTGGTCCTAGTGCTGTGTTATTTAAAAGGCGGCTAATGGTTCTGGCCATTTCTTCGGTTGTCATGTCACTGTCAACCCTTAGGCGAGTCACCGGTGCTAACCTAAACCTTATACTAATTAGCTTTAGTAATACTAACTAGGGATAAAATAAAACTATAAGATGCTTTATATTAAACGGAGGACCAATTTTATAGAAATTAAAACTATAAGCTACCGTTTCGCTATTAATATGCTAATTAAAGTATACGGCTTTAATAGCTATAGTAAAAGAGGCTACGTGGCTTTAACTTTTACTTACTAAACTAGGCGTACTAGATTAGAACAAATAGTTTACTAGAATCCTAATTAAAACTAATAACTAAGCTATAAAAGCTTTGGCCGAAAATATAGTTTAATATAATTAAATAAAGTATATTAACATCTAGTTTTACTATATAAGAGATAAGATAAATAGTAATAGGATTAACCTTATATATATTGCTTTAATTAATATAGCGGCTGACGGCCTTACTAAGCCTCTCGCGGGTCCTTAGTTCTATACCTTCCTTAAACACCTTTAAATAGTACAGAAACTTAATTAACTATACTAGGCCTTAATAGGAAATTAGTACGCAATTAGTAGATCCTTAGAGAGTACGCTAGATAATGCCTTAAGGCCTTAAAATAAGTAATAGAACTTAACCTTAATCTACTAACCTACTACTTAAACCTGCTACCGAATCTAATAACTATAATATTAGGAAGGGCTTATACCGGTAAGAAGAATAAATATACTTTAAGAGAGATATAGGGCTTTTAAAGCTCTATAGGCAATATAGAATACCTATAGGGAGGTACTACTAAAATTTTTAAGAGACGTTTTATAAAGTAGGCGCTGCCTTTAGATATTAGGGAGGGCCTAACTCCTTATTAGACACTTATTCTACCTTAAAGGAGCTTTAGTAACCCTTATTAAGTAATCCTACACCCCTATATATAGTATATCTATCTATTATAGTTACGTAAAGGGATATTTAATTTTTGTATAATTGGGAGGCGTAGGGCTATAAGGTCGCTCTAGGGCTAGTTCTTAGTAGTTTTACTAGTTCCTAGCACTTAAATCTGCTAAGGATTTGCCCTAAAGCGGCCAGATATCCCTAACCGCAAGCCTATAGCTGCAAGATTATCTAACTATAGTGGTCGCATTAAGGCTAGCTCTTAGTAGTTTTGCTAGTTCCTAGCACCTACTAAAGAATTACCTTAAAGCGCTATCTATATATAATGTATACTAAGTATAAGGGATAGCGGGTAGGGAAAGCGAATTAGCCATATAGTAACTGCGTTTGATATTCGTAAATATTGCAGAAGGTCTTAGCATTATGCGTTGCTAAGGTAGATACTGCTAAGTAATATATAGACGCTAGTATCTATCTATCGCAGTCACGTAAGGGGATATTTAATTTTTGTATAATTGGGAGGCGTAGGGCTATAAGGTCGCTCTAGGGCTAGTTCTTAACAGTTTTACTAGTTCCTAGCACTCAAATCTGCTAAGGATTTGCCCTAAAGCGGCCAGATATCCCTAAGCAAAGCTCCTACGCCCAACAAGACATTACCACATTCTACTATATTCTACCAAATTCTACCACCTTATCGCATTCTGCCAAATTCTACCACCTTATCGCATTCTGCCAAATTCTGCCACATTATCGCATTCTGCCAAGTTCTGCCATATTATCGTATTCTGCTATATTTACTAGCGCCTTAACAGCCCTCTTAATATCTTAACCTACTACCTAGTAATCCTTACGCTAAAAGCGGTACACCACACTAGAAGTAAGAGTTAAGGCAACGGAGGTTAGTGGTCTTAGTCCTAATATATAGGCGAAAGGCTTCTAATAACTACTAACCTAGCTGCTGAATTTGCTAATATAAACACCCTAAATCTTTAGTAAACTGGGCAGCGCCCTAGCAGAAGAAGTAGTTTAAGTAACTACTTAGGTTAATCCCAGTAGCTACTAAATAAGAGGAAAGAATCTTACGAACCCCTAGAGAGGTAAAGGGTTTACCATTAAAACTAAATAAGGGAGAGTTAAGGGGTTAAGGGTCCCTATTAAATAGCTTTATTATAATAGCGACTAAGTATAATAGGCCGCCTACCGCCGCAATAGCGACGTTAACGCCCTAGTGTTACTTATCGGCTTTACTCTATTTAAGGTAGAATATTATCCTACTAGGCGTAAAGGTAATATTATATCAAGTGGCCTTTTTCGCTAGAAAGGTCGTTCGGTTCTTAAGCTCCGCTATAGTATATATAATCTCGCCTATCTGTAGAAATCTAGTAAATGTAAGGGTAAATATAGTATTAGTATTAACATCTAGTAGTAATAGGCCGTATATTACTACCTAAGCTAAAATATCCCTAGTAATAGGTTACTTATCCTTTTTTACTAAGGGAGAGATAGCAGCTACTCTAGTAAGTAATTGGTATACTATAGGATCCTTAAATACTATAATTAAGATACTATAATCTATATAGCGTAAGTAAATTGCGGAAATATAGGCTTATAAGGTTTCGGCCTTAAGCCTACCTATCTATAGCTAGGAGGTACTAAACGTGCGGTAGGTAATCCATTCGCCTAGTTTACGCGGCTTAGCTAGGTAGGGAGAGACTCCTTTAAGTACGCAGTATAACTCCTAGCTGTTAACTACTAAGGAATAGTTCCTATAGGTTACTGGCATAAGGCCATTTTAGAGAAGGAGTGTGTAGAGGTTAGATAGCGCGTTAATATTATCTTTAAAGTTTATAGGCGGTTATAAGTAGTCCGTTAGGTTTACGGCACCTATTAAAAACTTATTAGCTTTAGTAGTAATAAATTAAGGGCCTAGTATAGGCAGAACTAATAAATAGCCGCGGCCTAAAATTAAGATAGTATATTAGCTAAGCCATTTAAATCACCTAGGATCTACTTTACGGATATTGTAATATTATAAGCTATAGTAGCCAGCATAATCTTACGGAGTAATTTATTTACTATACTATAGATAACAGTCTTCTTAATGCTCTAGTAAACCACTATACTATTAGTGTAAATAGATAGCGCGCTATACTGCCAGTTAGTAGACTATAGATTAAATATATAAGTAATAGTATATATCTCTTTTAGATTAATATAGTCTACTTATTAACTAGGCTTAGGCAATATACTAAACGCCTAAGATTAAGGGAGGTTGGCTATATACCACTACCAGTTTTCCTTATGTTTAAGTTCCTTAAAAAAGTAAAAGCCGCCAAACCTAAACTAGGTAAAGGCGTTAGTAAAGAGATAAATATAGGTATATTTAATGTTGTTAAAGAACAATACCCTATTATTTATAGTAAGTAGGTTAAGCTAGACATATAAGTCACTTTGTAACTTAGTGCTAAATCGCCTAGGTTTATACTTATTTACTAGAGTCTTTGGTTAAGCAGTAATAAAGATCTAAAGAAATTTAGAGTAAGATTGACTAAGTTTAATTATATAGGCGTACTATATAAGGTAGCCCGTAAGCTACTAGGCTTAAAGGAACAATAATAAGCCGTATTAGAGTGTGGTAGTAACTTTCTTAATAGCACGTAATTATTTCTATAGTAATAATCACGTTTGCATTTATACGGTGTTAATAGTATATCCTAGAACTTTAATAATAGTTCCTATTATATCTTTGGAGCTATTTTAAGGGATACCTAAGGAGTTAGTAATAGAGATATAAGTCTAGGTAATAGCCGCTAAGTTGTTTAGGTTAGTAAGGATAAAGATAAAATTATCTAGGTAGTGTTCTACCTTATAAGGCAGTTATAAATAGAGTATTTAGTACAGGCCTTTCGCGAAGAGGTTAAATATAAGTGGCGTAGTTTAAAGACCAAAGGATAGGCAGCATTCTTAGTAGGTAACACCTTCCCAGAAGAAGCCTATTAATATTCTTACCCTATAAGATAAGGGGACTATACAGAACGCGTCTTTAATATCTCTTTTAAGTAGCAGACATCTATAACCTACAGAAATAACATAGGCTTAAATAGCGGTAACTATAGTGTATATTAGTGCTCTATATTCTTCTAGGATTGTGTTATTAACTAAAAATACTAGTAGAAAGGAGAGATCGTGAATTCGGCGGTATCCTCTATCCAATTTTAGCGCTAGGCCAAAAGGTAAGACTATAATAAGCCCTATCGCGATTCTAATATATCCTTTTTTAAGGTCTAATATTATCTTCTTAGAGATAAGGTCGGCGTTATTCTAAAAGGAGTTATAGTTCCTATAAGATCTTAGGGTAGGGATAGACTTAGCTCCTATCTTATAGCTATAGGTTAGAATACCTACTAAAATAGCTAGTAGATTACCTAGGTAGTTAAATAGAAAAAAGTGCCACGCTAAGATCCTTAGGGGCGATAGAGAGTAGTAGAGAGCCTTTATCTTTATAAAGGTAGAGAATAATAGTAACGTATTAGGCCTAGGTCCTAGGCGTATATTTAAAGTTAGTATTATTATTAGGCTAGACCCTACTTTATAAGGTTCGCCTTACTATTCCTAGGCGCAAGCTTTAGATAATACAGTATAATCTTTACCATACTTTAAGCACTTATATGGGTATTTGCAAGCTATATTATCGCAGCCTCTACTATTAAACCTATAGCAGGTATTAGAGGTATAGGAGGTATCCAACTTAGGTCTCTTTAAGGCGGCAAAGCCGATAGCACTAGATATTGTAAGGTATAGCGCTGTATACTAGGCTAGTATTTGCCAATTAGCGGGCTCTAGTTGGCCATTAGTTATTATAAAGGTATAATAGTCGAGTGCTAAGTCAAGTATATAACCTACCCAGATATACTAGGTTAATAAGGTATAAATTATATTTATTTAGAGAAGTATACTAGTAATAAGGTCTAGCGGGCATATATAGAGGGTGCTAGTAATAACCACGTAGTTAGTAAAACCTTTAAACTAAACACCTTTATCTACAAATAGCTTCCTATTTATCTTTGCCTTCCTTATAACTAGAGTACCATTCTTAATCCGTGTCTTATCGGCAATCTTAATTTAAGTAGTATAGACTTAAAGACGGGCGAGGTTTACTAAATTAAAGGTACCCTTAAAAATATCTAGGTAATCCCTTTTTATAACGCTAGGAAGGCGGAGTTTAAGCAACTTTACGCTAAGAGGGAGAGGCTTACTAAGGACATTAGCTGTAGTAGCTATTATAGTGGCCTATAAGGCCAAAGCGGCTAAGCCTAACTATAATTAAGCCATTCGAGCTAGGTGGTATTCATACTAGTAAGCCTCCTTCGCTAGGTAGGCTTCGCGCTCTTCCTTATACTTCTAAATCTCCCTTTTATCTCAGGCTTGTTCCCTTTACTCTTTAGCAATTTCGCGCTCTTTTACGGCAGTGGCGCGTATATTAGCCTTAGACGGCATTATAGAACTAGTAGAGGAGGGTATAGCGGTTATAGACAATGGTGTAGTTAAGGTAGGTCGTCCAGGTAGGTTTGCTTATTAGGATTATACACGCATATAAATCTCCCAGTTAGTTATAAGCGGTAATAGCGTTATAAAATAATTCTTAAACGAATAGATGATGAATATATAATGAATATTAATAAGTCTAGCAATATTAAAAGCGAATTAGCCACGTAGTGACTGCGTTCAATATTCGCGAATATTGCAGGAGGTCTCAGCATTGTGCGTTGCTGAGGTAGATGCTGCCAAGTAATATATAGACGCTAGTATATAGCGATATCGTTAACTAAGCTTAAGGGAGGGTGTTAGAAAACAAGCCCGCAATAATATCACGTGATAAGACTTATAGAAGAAATATCTTGGCAGGAATCTAACCAATTAGACAACTTTAACTATCGGTCAAAGTTCCTTAAAATCTCTTTAACTACCTATATAGAAAATAAGCAATATATAGAGTTTTAGCCCCATAACCTTATATTCCAACAAGAGATAACTATTAATCTAAGGTAGATTAGAAGATAAAGAATAAGGACTCTATCTATTTAAACTAGCTCTAAGGAGCCATATATATATATAAGGAAGGTATAAGCAACAGGAATAGGGTAGTAGGCAGCTAAAACAAGGAGTCCGATTTTGGTCGATAGAAAGCTACTAGGTAGGATTTAAACAAGTAAGAATATATCTAATTCTTCGGATATTAAAATGGCTAAAGACACTATAGAGAGTATAGATAGCGACTTAGACAAGCAGTTGCCCTATAAGAACACCTAGGGGATAGGTAAGGCATATAGAACTGTGTTTCTAAGGATCTAGGAAACCAACATGGCAAACCTAAGGGAATTCTATCATTGCATATAGTGCAGTGCTTTAAGCTATAGTGAAGTCGAAATAGTCACGAAGATTTGACGCAGATACTCCCGGTAATTATATAGGATTGTCAAATGCTATACTAACGGCTCTCAGGTATAATGCTGTATTCCAACCACTCGACATCCTCGTGACATGCTACTTTGGTTCCACTTCGAGCAATCAAGCCCATTCCATCCCAAGCCGCTGGAAGAACGAGAAGAGTGAGCCCTTTGGCACATGTCCGGCATATCTGGCTTGCCACGCCGCGGCGAATGACCCTAGATTCCTCCCATTAGCATTAATTCATAGTCTGAGCGGAAATTTTTACTTACCTTCAATAGGTCCAAGCTCGCCAAACCCTAGTGCCTCAATGGCCCAAGGCGCTAGAATGACCAAAATTCCCAATGCAACAAGGATAAAGATAATCGGATGGTTCTTTACGAATTCCACAGCCGCGCCGGTTGCCTTATCGAAAGCATCTTTCATTGCTTGGCCCATCGGAGCTCCATTCTTAAGAGCAGTTTCGAGTCCACCTAGTATTGCCTTCGCAATGTTCTCGGTCCATCCACACTCTGCCACAATATTTTGAATCTCTTGGTCGAGTTTGTGGCCGGCCTTTTCAGCATTATAGAGGGTGCTAAGGACGTCGGCCGCAATATCCTGATTTGTGCGTCCTGCCTTGTCCGTGAAGTGATCCTCACTATCATATCCGGTTTGCCCGTTTAGGCACTCTACCACTGCTCTGATGAGGGCATCCATGTTTTGTATGAATATAAGTTGGCCTGGGAAGTATATTGATCGGAACGATATAGGTCAGACTTTGCTAAATGACGGTAAGTAGGCTCGCAAAACCGATATGGAGGTTGGGAAAGAAATACCTCTACCTCAGTGAGCGGCGTAGTCTTTTCGGATACGAAGAGAGTCGTGGCACGGTTAGAAAAGGATCTCGCAGGTTCCGCCGCATTCACTTGTGTTACTGCGCCTTGTAAAATTCAGCCTTAGGGGCATTCTCAAGTTTCATCCAGCAACGCCGCATGAATTCATTAACCAACGACAAGAGACGATAGATTAGCAATCTCGTCTCATCATCGACTGAGACAGCATGGGTGTTTTATAATAGTTGTTGTGAACCAATCGCTTAGCACATTGGGCGGCTACTACCTTTTGTAAATTGAGCCGCACGCAGACACCCGTTTTAAGTAGCAGAGCTTTAGGCTAAATATTATATATTTATATATAATATAGTATTTGTCTTGCTATTTTATTTACTAATCTTATAAAACAACTTATTTTTAGTGGCTGTAGAAGCATTTTGTAAAACAAGTGTATGCGTGCGGGTGGCTCGCTTATTTTGCTGCAGCCTTACCCAGCATACAGGCGTTTCCATCTACATTACATTCCAAATACTAGTGCGTTAGAACGAAAATCTACTCAAATGCAGGTAGGCTTTCAAAAAGACATGCCATGGGACGTGTAGTGTAGTAAAACTGGAATATCCCGAAAGCTAGAGGAAAGCCTGAATAGGTGATTATATTCAACGGAAGCTTAGTCGTTTACGAAATGCATTAGAATCCTTGGCATGCCGATCCCCCATTTTTGCGCCTAACCTTACGTGCAAAACCGTGAGATAGCCCATTTCCCACATTAAACGCGCCTTATTGTCGACATAACTCCCTACCATTAGTTAGTAAGTTGAAGCCGACGGCTTCGTCAGTAATATAGCTAGCTGGCTCCGCGAGTTTAAAGTATACTATAGGCAGCAAAAGGCCGCTATAGCGGCGAATGCCCTTACGGTCCTGGTAGGAGGCTTTACGCGTATATAGAAGATATATAAACTAGGTAGGAAAAGGCGTTTTCTATAGTAATTTAATATTAGACAATCTTTAGCAAGTACTTATAGCGATATTAAAGGCTATAGTTAACTCCTCTAGCCCTTAAACCTTAATACTACGCTTAAACTGCTCCAATTAACGCCGTAAACGCTCCATCTTAGCCTATTCTATATATATTCCTTCTACGGCATATTAAAACTACTGCTGGGCGAAGGAATTGCACCTACTCTCGCGGATAGCTTACTTAAGAAACTCACTATAATTACGGTAAAGTTCTTAAGTATATAGGTGCCAGTAATAGATCTATGCCTTTAAGACGGCCTATATAAGCTTAATTAGATTAAAGTCTAGTAAGTATAGCGGTATATAGTGAATAATATAACCCTCCTCTTTAATAGCAGCCGGAATCCGCGCGTTAATATAAACTGGAAGGTTATTTATTATAATTACTATAGTCTAATTTAGATATTGCTTATAAAGCGTAGGAAATGGGTAGCCGTATAGCTACCTAACAAAGTTATTAATCTTAAAGTAGTTCTTATAGGCTTAATAGCAAACCTAGCTATTAATTATTATAGCTACGCAGATACTCTAAGTATTACCTCTTTAAAGATCGCCCTTATAGCACACCTTCTTACTAATTAGAGCTCGCCCTTTTATCTACTAGCTGGTCTTTTTATTAAAAATAGCCTTATTAAGGAATACTATAATATCTACTAAAAACTGCCTTATATTATTATAATAAAGCTCCCTTAGCTATAAGTTATAGCCCTATACTATATATCTAATTGCCTTTCTTAACTACCCTTCCTTTTTAAGATATGGTAGATTATAGTACTAGTAATATTAAGATTATATTTATAATAGAGCCAGTACTAAATTTTATCTAGATATTTCTAACTATTATAAAGTAGGAGTTTAAGGAGAGCCTCTCTATTGGCCTCTACTAATACTATTAGCTGGCCGGCCTTCTATATATAAGGCCTAATAGGCTAGCTATACTGTATCCCTTAACCCGTCAGCGTCCTACGTTATCGATAAGACATGGTCCGTGCATAGAACAACAAAGCAGAGCGAGGGCGGCAAAGACTCTTTACGGCTGCAACATTTACAGGATTCCGTTCTGCACAAAGACGATATACTAGCAGCCTTATATTAACTAACTTAATATTGGGAATTAAACCTATATAGGGCTCCTGCAAAAGGGGGGTCGGGTATTAGGGACTTTGAATATCTCAGCACGACCAAATATCTAAGCTACATGATTGGCCAGTTCTTATCGATAACGTAGGACGAAATTTGACGGGTTAAGGGATAAGGTTGCGTTTAGTATTATATATAATAGCTTAACTAATATATAGCTGTTCTATAATAGTATCTAGCCGCTAGCCTAATTTAAGTAGACGGAGTTAATAGGAGGTACTATAATATTAGGAAACGCGTTAAGATAGGGTAAATAGTAGGGCGACGTCGGCTTTAACTTACTAACTAATAGTAGGGAGTTATTTCGACAATAAGGCGCGTTTGATGTGGGAAATGGGCTATCTCACGGTTTTGCACGCAAGGTTGGGCGCATCGGCATGCCAAGGATTCTAATGCATTTCGTAAACGACTACTCCAAGTCCGAGAAAGGAAATGATTTTGAAGACTTTGAAGAGACGTAGGTTGCGCACCCCAGATCATTGCTTCAATTAGCCAACATCCAAGAAGAAAACCCCACGCTCCTGCCCCGCAGTCCATTGGAGGATGCTTCCCGGACCATGATGGCCCCTTAGCTAATCATCATTGAGACTGTTCAGAGTCAGACGAACTCTGAGACGAAATAGAGAATATCCGCGGAGGAATCTCTCCTTTGGAACAATTTGCAGATGCAATACTTTCAAATGAGTCCATGCTTATTATAATATAACCCGTATTAAGAATAGCCACAAAGGCGCCGATTGATATTCTTTGAGCAACAGTAAAAGTGCTTTGCACCGTCGTGGCTCAAGCCCAAATCAGATAGTGTCATTTGAGGGGGCCACAATCTTAAGGGGGGATAGCCACTTTATTCTGCCGACCCCGCACAGCGAGTCAACGATAATAAGTCGAAGGGCCTTCAATCCACTAAAGTCTATCCGGAAAGCCTGATAGATTTGAAGGTTTTATTAAATAAATTTTCCATATACCTCTGCGAGAAATCCGTAGGTAATGGCAAATTTGAAGAGCATGTCTAAGAGTGAATGACGCTTAGTGATGAATGATGCAAAAGCTTCTAGAGGAGTTTTCAGATACTCTGGGAATATTAAACGAACTAAGCTCATCTCCTTATGGATTACTCTTAGGTATCTCTGGGAAGGGAGTTCTACTAATGGTGGAGCCTGCTTTAGTTGAGCCTAATTTTAATGGAAATTTTACACATCCCATCTTCAGCAACTCTAAATCCATTCCGACCTCGCTGTAAGAATATCTTACCTAGGCGTGCCAATCACGAGTCCCATCACTCTCCGATATCCTCAGTACCACATCCACATCCTAGTCTTTGGCTAGCTCTGTATTTTCGGCCTCGTTTTAGCAAGCTTCGCCACTCAAACATGGCATCTCATTCTTACCCAAGGCGCAATGTATAGCACTAGCTAAGTTATCTGTTACACCCTTCCTCATTATGTTGAACAACTAGTTTAGTACACGACGAGATTTAGCGTATGGAATTCTCTTCGGTGCCTCAGGAGTAGGAGTCTCCGGCCTTATTATCCCCTTTCTCCTAGAAATACTGCTCGCATGTTTCGGCTTCAGAATCACGTCGCATATCTATGCTGCTGCCACAATTGCAGTCTCCGGCTCTAGAATGTTCCTCGTGAGACCACGGATTCCCGTACACCTGCAGAACACTCTACTCTCCACCAACGACTCCAAGCCCGCCAATACAATTTCCTCCCGAATCCTATGACTTTCATTTTCGGCTTCAGCGTCCTGCAGCAAGGCCTGGCTTTCCCACCACCACCCACTTCCCTACCTTCTTACACGCGTGCACTCGCTCTTGCACCGTCCACTGGCGACATGTTGCTAGCGTTGAATTCGCTAGCCCAAGTAACAGGCCAGATCATGCTCGGCCATTTCTCCGACACTATGGGCATCCACATCCCCCACACTATAGCATGGCTGGTCTCTGGACTAGCTGTGCTGCTTCTCTGGGGTCCTGCCACAGGTCTTGGAAGCCTGGCGGCTTTTGCGGCACTCTGGGGGCGCGTTTGCTGGCCCGTACAGCGTGTCGTGGACGAAAATTGCTGCGGGAATGAGCGAGCGAGAGGAGGATGCGGCGGGTGCAACTATGACGCTGTATTCTTAGTTCAGCTTTGAAAGGGGCCTATCGGACATCCTTGCTGGGCCTATTAGTTCGGTTTTGTTGGGCGATGAGGTAGGTCTGGGCTTGTATGGGCTTGGAAAGTGGAAAGGCGTGGTGGTCTTTTAGGGAGTAGTGTTGTTGTTAAACCCGACCGAAGGGTCAGCATGGTTTTGGGAGCGGTGGAGGGGAATTAGAACGTGAGGTGAAGCCCTTAACCGCTAAAATTCGTCCACACGTTATCGATAAGGACTTACCAATCAAATCAATGCATTAAAATCGCCGTGCCTAGGATTATCCCTTAACCCGCTGAGATGGGCTCAACGTTATCGATAAGGATCTAGCCAATAGGAGGCTCTCTCTCAGCTCTCCGTGATGGAATGTTGCTGCACGGGCCTGAAAACTGGCCCGAGCGTTGTCCACCAGCGGGTTAAGGGATACAGCTGATGTCGAGAGGTTCAAAATCGGGCAACAGCCAAGACCCCGGGGGAGGCTTTTTTGAGACACGATTTGCTGAACAAGGTCTATATCATTAGGAGTACAATCGGAAGGTATAGTTGATAGTTTGCGTTGATCAAAATCTATACAGCCTATACGCGTTGTTCTGATCCTGGTGTTCCGCACTGACCACTTGATTTACGGACGTTTGGCGGGTTGAGGGATACAGTAGTAGCGCAGCCCGCTGCCGTACACCAGCGGACACCAGGATATCCTTCGGCAAAAATTCTTGAGCATCAAGAAATCGTTTGGAAATAATCCAGCAACAAGAAACTGTTCCCTCCTTACTTGTGTTTTGCATGCAAATGTTTCAGCCATGGTGATGTGTCTGTGGTGTTGTTCGCTGTGGCTAGTAGCTCCCCAGCCTCATCTTTCGCATCCGAAGCCCCAGCCCTCCAATTAAGCAGGGAGCACCCGACCACCAACCACCGCATACAAGAGCCTACAGCTCGCCTTATAATTCCGATATGTTATTCCTTAACATACCACCACTCTCTTTATCATTCCACGGACGAGCGTCATGACCCTTGAGCCCCCTCTCACCCTCAAGCATACCAACGGTAAGCTCTGATTTCCCTTTACTTTGATCACAGCAGCTAATCAGGCTATCCCATGCAGTGAGCCGTCCCCAATTACTACACTCGGACTCCAAGCAGAGCATTACCGCCTCTGAGGACTATTATTCCTTCTCCGAGTACGCCTCGAGCGAAAGCGATGATCGATCGAAACTCACTGTCCTCCGATACCAAACACCACCGTCTCGATTCAGGTCTCCCGAACAGAGTCATGAGCATGTGCAGTCAGAAGCTACATTACCTTCGATGAGAGCAGAGAAGAATAGACAGCCATTACCTACTGTTCTTGCGACCCCACCTGTGCCTACGCCCGCGCTGGGAACCGTCACTTTCGACGACAAGCCGACAATTCGCAAGCCAGTGCCAGCATTTTCATCTTCAGGCGACGATAAACCCGAGCTGAGAGACAGCAAATTCTCCCACCTAAATCTGCCAATGGACTCAGAATCGCTTGCCACCACACCAGGAATGGACCAAACTCCTTATATTCGTTTTGCGATTGACCAGCTTACTCGGGATGAGGAGGTGCGAGGATCAAGACAATACGCGCTGGGTAATGATAATGATTACCCTGTGGAAAGGATAATATCAGATGAAGGATTAGGCTACACAGAGAGTGAACAAGAGCTACAACGCAGAATGTCTCAGAGACCTCCACCTCGGCACCCAAAGCATACTGCAAACCGTAAAAATCGATCTCCAGGTAAGAGACAGCAAATCCCTTCCTGTGGACCTCAGATACTAACATTCCCAGTTCAACGAGATACCTTCGTACCATTCCATCCTCCCAGAGACTCCCTTCAACACCCTCCCCTCGACTTTACACCCGGCATTCTTCGATCGTTATGGCTCGGACTCTTCATCCTCCTCTGCGCCCTTATGCTCACTGGGCTCATTTTTTGCGCCGTATATTCCAACCAAAATCAAGGCCTTTGGAATTACATAGCATTCGGGGATAACCGATATTTCGTTTTTGAGTACTTACCAACCATCTTCGGCATTATAATCCTAATGTGGCTATTCCAAATCCAGATAGCCTTGCAACGAATTGTACCTTTTATCGGAATGGCGTCCAATTCGGCTCGTCCGCGTACAGAAGCCATCTTTCTTGAAATATACCCCACACAATTCCTCATTCCAAGACTTGAGTATTTCCGATCTGGGCAGCCACTCATCGGAGTATGCTACTTAATATTTTGGCTTTTTCTATGGACTGTCCCCCTCCTTGCATCTTCCTTCAACGTGCGGTATGACCATGACACTGGCCACTGGAGATGGATTGCGGTTCAGGGTGTCATCTGGACCACGATCGTCCTCTACATACTTTTAATACTCGCATTAATTGCATTGGGCGTGTTCCTTTTCCGAAAGCAGACAGGGCTGAAGTGGGATCCCCGTTCACTAGCGGACATTGTCGCGCTGCTTGAGCGATCCAACGTTATGAATGACTATAATGGCTCGGAGACATTTATCGAGCCAGAATTTCGACAACGCCTTGCCAATCGCAGTGACAGACTTGGCTACTGGAACACCTCGAGACGACCAAATGACATCTTCTATGGAATCGGTGAGGAGGGCGGAGCAACCAGACGGTACTCGATCGAGCAGGGCCGAATCCGGGAAAAGGCTCCTGAGCGGCTCTATCCTGGCCCGTCAGGCAACATCGAGAGCGAGCGCGGCGCTGGGGATTTCTCTATCCGCATGGATATCCGGTCCCCGGGCGTGAGGCTAAGGTATCTACCATGGTATCTTAGAGACACCTTTGTTGTGGCATGGATTGTCATTGCTATCATCCTTCTCATCGCATTTTTCGTCGTCAGTTTTGTGAACAGCGCAGCTAAGGACGGCTTTCTGCCGCAGGTATCTGCTGCTGCAAATTCTGGTAAGTCTTCTAACGCACTCGAACCATTCTAAAACTCTTGCTAATAGTGAGCAGCCGGCTTCTCTCCATCCAACTTCCTCTTCTCCTTCGTCCCTGCTGTAATCGCACACTTCCTCTTCCTATCATTCCTATCCCTCGACTACACTTTCCGCGTCCTCCAACCTTATGCCGCGCTCTCTTCTCCCGGCGGTGCGACAGCCGAAACCTCACTCCTCGCGGACTACCCTTGCCGATTCCCGATCTCTGTCACCCTCTCTGCCCTCATCAACCGGCATTTCCGCGTCGCTTGCCTCTCCTTTATCTCCCTTGCCACAGCCACCCTCCCCATTCTCGCCGGCGGCTGCTTCTGGACGCAGTTCTATCCTGGCACAACTACCGTCCGCGTTTCCGCCCAACTCACAGGATACCATGCTCTTTGTTTCTTCCTTGCTCTATACGCCATATCGCTCTTTGCTCTTATTCCAGGCCGCCGGCGCTGCGCTCTGCCACACCGCTCTAGCAACTTGGCTGAAACAATCAGTTGGGTCTACCAGAGCCAAATCGTCGCCGACCGCGCTTTCGCGCGCCCCCAGACCAAGGCGGAATTAGTCACCCGCCTCATGGGCGCCGAGTACGCGGAGCGCCCGTGGACCCACAGCCTCACCGCCCTCGTCACACCCTCCCGCCGCAACTTGAACACCGATGACGCCGCCGGCTCTACCACCCAGGTCACAGAGAAAGGCAGAGGCAAGCAGCGCGTCCCCGTAGAAGCAGAAGTCAGCGCGGACAAGCGCATCTCGTTGCTAGACCCCGGCGCCATACGATACGGCTTCGGGATCCACGTTGGCCGAGACGGACTTGAGCATCTCGGAATCGATCGAGTCAAGCGCGGCGGTGAGAGGGTCGGGCGCGAAATGGTGATTTTCGAGGAGCAGAGGCGGAGTTGGCGCGCCAGCGTGTAGTCTGCCGCATCCCCGAGGGCGAGTTTCTCTTCATGCCCTTTTCCATCATCTTCTTTTTCCATCTTGATCAGCATTTTAGCGTCATTGTTACGGTTCACGGGTTCACAGCATCTGAGCGTTATTACACGATAGAAGAAAGTTTGAGCAATGGCGTTTACGAACTTGCCTGCGTAGCAGCGCCTGGCAGCTTTATGTATTTATTCATGGGTACGGGTATATGGGTATGGATATTGGTTGGGATGTCGGGCGGAGCTGCTTTTATAGGCTCTTGTAATGTATTTACGGAGAAGACGTCTGGGACATGCCAGAACGTATGGAGCTACGCTTGAATGGAACCATGAAGTTGAACATCTAAACTATTTACACCGTCCTTAGTGATGCGAAAACGCATAATTGGAAGTTGTCAGTGTATTCGCTGTTGACGCTCCCGATTTCCTTTGCGTGAGACGCGGATAAACCCAAAGTCAGACATATCTAGACTAAAAAAAAGTCCCCCCTAACCCGCGCACCATGCAAAATATAAAATTTAGGCTTTCAAGGTATCTCTTCGCCTAATTTGGGGCGCCTGTGCATTATGACGAAAAGGCATAACTGCTGTCCCAAGTGGCCGTAAAATAATAAATATTTACGACTGATAAGGAGGAAAATATTCCCTTAGTGCATTTGCAATAAGATACGATGACGTCATCCGTAAAGGTGAAGACTGAAGGCCAGATATTGAGGTTCCAGCAAACACAGTGATCACAGCGTGGCAAAACAAAGAGCAAAAGTCACAGAAGGAATCGAGATTGGGGTTCAAGATATCCTATTTGTAGTTTCTAATGTGAACAGCCGCTTAGACCCGGTCAGACAGAGTTGTACGGCGTAAGGTGGCTACTTAGAAGTAGTTCATCCATTCCCATGTCTCGAAAACAAGACAAGTGCCGTGTAACTGCAGTATTAGAAGCCCAAATGGAGAAGACCCGCCAGTACCTACCACCAAGAACTCCAGCCGATCCATCAAGAGAGAACATAATCCTTCTCGAGTTATCATACGCCAGTATGAACCAATGAAAATGGCATCGTCTCCGCTCCTTCATGGCTTGAATTTTGTAATAAGGAAAAAAGAGATCGCAGCCTTATAGGCTGGTAATGCAAAGACACAGAATTTAGGACCTCGGTCTCGAAGAAACCAACAGGTACAAGAGGAAGCGGATGTTTACCAATTCCCAGCTGTCTCAGCATCGGCAGAGAAACCGTCAGCTTCATCAATGGCAGTGAAAGTATAACCATCATTAGCGGCGTCAGGAACATTTTCCTTGTCAGCATTTAAGTCTTCGTTATCAGTGTCGTCGTCCCATGTAACAGTCTCCGGTACACGGTCTTCGAGAAAGTCAGGAATCTCCTGTTTCGATTCAACAAGTATCTTGACTAGGTCATCAGCTATGTCTTCGTTGCGTGAATTGTAGAATGATGTCGCAAGCCCTTCATTACCAATCCTAGCTGTACGTCCAATGCGATGGACATATTCATCGATACCACCATGCTGTCCGCTTGGCAGGTCGAAGTTGATCACATGCATGACGTTGTTGATATCAAGACCGCGAGCAGTGACGCCAGTAGCCACGAGGATGGGGCAAGTGGCAATCTTGAAGGAACGTCTATAGCCATTAGGAAAAGCGACATGTTTAGAAGGAGCAACTAAACTCACAATGCATCCTCGCGCTCACGCTGAGTACGATCAGCGTGAATAGAGGTGGATGGCAGGCCCGCGTTGTACAGGAAGTCGTCCACAAAATCTGCTTCGCGCTTGTTGTTAACGAAGACCAGAGTTCGAGCAGGCGACATGGAAAATATGAGGTCATAAAGAGCCTTCTTCTTCTCCGAGTCCTCAGTCCAGATGATACGCTGCTTGATATTTCCATGCGTGCTGCCAACTCTACCGACCCTAATGCGAACGTAATCCTGTGCCATATACTGGCGAGCAAGCTCACGGGCGGCTTTGGGGAAAGTGGCGGAGAACATCAGATACATGTGATCGGCGTCTTCATTTGCGTCTAAATAATAGTCAGCAAGTGTCTCAAGAAGGGGATGCTTTGGATGAAGGAGTGTTAACTTGCCTCCACCACCAAAGATTTTGGACATGGTCTCCTCCCAATCGTCCCGGAGCATTTCATCTGCCTCATCGATGATGGTGAACCTGCCAGGGCGATTAGTGATTGCGATCAATTCCACAAAGCCAGGCGAGGCTCACTTCAAACGAGCAAGAGAAAGAAGATTGGTCTTGTTCATGAAATCACACAATCGACCAGGCGTCGCAATGAGCACGTCACATCCTTTCTCTAGCTCTTCACGCTGGTTTCTCGAAGGAGCGCCACCGTAAACAACGCACGGACGAAGCATAGTACGATAGCACAGACGGCGAGCTTCATCAAATATCTGACAAGCCAACTCTCGAGTCGGGCAAACAATAAGCACCAGTGGTTCTGCCCGAACGCGATCGGTGATAGCATTATAAGTAAGCGGGTTTGGGCGGTTAGCGGCGACCTGGCGTGCTTTTCCCATGAGTTTTGACAGAATAGGAATCAAATAAGCAGCGGTCTTGCCAGACCCTGTAGATGAGACAATTAAAAGGTGAGACTCCAGGGAGATGAGACATCACAAACCGGTTTGTGCGCATGCAACAATGTCATGACCCAAAAGAATTGACGGGATGCAGTAGGCTTGAATAGGCGTAGGAGTTTCGTAGCGGCAAAGCCGGACGTTCTCACGCATCAACGGGTGGAGGCCCGCGTCGTCAAACTAGAATCGCATCAGTAAGAGCCAATCATAGTTTAACGAGAAAACTTACGTCGCGAACTGGATGAATATGAATTGGGCCTTCAAGAGTGACTTCGAATTCGTAGGCTTTAATCAGAGCTCCCGCTTTCACCAACTTCTCACTGTAGAAAAGTTTCTGCTCGAGATCGGGGTTGGCAGGCCCAACTTCACCATAGTCATCAGACCATTCATATCTGACAGCATCGGAAAGCCAGGCCGCTTCGGGATGGGAAAAGGCGTCCTCAGCAGCGTCCTGAGATCCAGTCGTAGAATAGTTGTACGGCACAGGCTCAGTCCATCCTTTTTCCTTAGCATGGCGGAGAGCTGCTTCTTTGTCAAAACTAGAACTGTGAGGGTCAATGGTACTGAGAGATTGCTTGATATCGTCCATGGCCATGTTATCGCCTTTGTCAGACATGATGGTTATAATGAGTAAAGACGCGCTGCCGGTGTCGGGGTCAGGTGGATGACAGGGATATCCGGATGGCTTACGACAGCCTGGCGGAGGACTACCGTCTTGAGAAGAGTCGGAGCTATATTCACTGGATGCGTTTGAGTCCTCAGAAGCTGAGTCGCTGGAGACTCTGAACTCTCTGAGCTTTCTTCACTAGAGGTATCCGGGTCCTATATTAGGCGAATCACAATTAGTGCAGCCTAACTTTACGACTGGGCAGCTAGGACTTGGGACGGATAAAGGTGAAAGCGAAAAGCTAGGGAAAGGGAATAGAGTTTCTGTGACACAAAAAGACGTGTTGTGTAAATGAAATTAACTAGATTCGGGAAAAAGCAGGCGAAGTGAAGGTGGAGGGCGAGTTTATAAGTCATTGATATACGTACCAACCGTCCAGTAGTAGGAACAGGTTGACCACTCGAATAAAGAAAGAAATGATGGTTAGCACAGAAAACGAGAGTGAGGTGAAGCGGAGTGGAAGAGGAAGGAGTAAAAGGGCAAGGCTCTATGCAAGCGCCAAGGCGCTAGTGAAATGGAAAAATTTACATTATCCCTAAGTGCTCAGCCCAGAGAGCGTGACAGACAGTACAAGCGTTCAGATAGCCCCCCGGGCCGGGGAAGTAGGCGCCCCCGTTGGGCTGCGTGCAGACATGGCAGTGTGTTCATGGCCTACATAATATGATAATTAGTAAATCTACACTTCTAAATGGGTAAAACTACGACAGTTGTGCAAGAGCTTTTGATCTGGGCTCCATAAGAGTCTCGAAGTAGGTAGGGATCCAACCCAGGTTCATCGGACAGACCAGGTGGGTTAGTATCTCAAGGGGGGTTCTATAGCCGAAATCACTGTACGTACATCCTTAGGATAGTTAAATAAACTAGACCAGAACAGGATGTCCAGAGTATCCAAAAGTTACAGGCCTTGGCGCCAATGGTATCCGAAAATACCATTCCAGAGAAGCTGTTAAGTGACTGGTAATATCGAACATAAGATGTCTGGGCTCGTGAAGATCCTAGGAGGAAAGCCAGGGGAGGTCGTCCTGAAGGTCCATGAGCGACACCGCAGATTAGAAAGTTTTCAGGAAATCACCCAACGTGGCCTCGGAATAGATCTTCGACCCCGAAGAGCTAGCCAAGAAGCATGAATAAAAGTGAGTTAAGAAACAGAAGTACAACAGAGGTAAATAAATAGTGCAAAGCGGTATCAACTATCAATAGCCTCCACCGGCTGACATTGCATACATACGCGTTTGAATACGAATTCAGAATGGACTTGAAACATATAGCGCAGTGTGAATTTTCATGAATAGTTAGAGGGAATTGACCTAGGAGGAAGTCTACCATAGCGCGAAACGACAAGACCCAAGAGGGATAAAGGAAAACGTCGAGATATTACAAAAAAGATGTACACTATTATAAGGATATGTGTGTTAGGAGTTACGATGGAGTATGGAGAGCTCGAGTAGAATATACAAATTCAATCCCGGAGGTCGTTGACGTGATGAAGTTGTAACGAAGTCGTCCTTTGAAGGTGAAATTTTGGCCTGATCCAACTTCTGAGGTTCAACAGCAAGCCTAGCTCCCAAACTCTCATTGAGAGACATGACGCTACAGTGTGCGTATGAATGAATTCATGTTGGAGACGGAGAGCTTTATACTTACATGGTTGGTTTCGTGGTCGTTGTGGTGGTGGTAGTGGTGGTGGTAGTGGTGGCAGGAGAGGGAGGGAAGGGAGGAAGTTGAAGAGGAAGGTCAACCGCAGCCAAAATTTAAATAACTACTTGCCAAGCCCTGTGGGCTCCCCTTAAGTCCATGTGACACACTCATAAATACGTGTTATTGTGCTTTTCATACTCTTTCGGAACGCTGAAAGCTCCCTGGAGAATTTGCAACAAAAACAACAATTTAGAACTCTTGAGTAACATCCCACGTTATGTACATAGGATCTATACCACGTTTGAATCCATTGCAGTTGTTTGTTATCATTGCAAACCCCCCGCTTCAGTCACTGAGCTGGTTGAACATACCTATTCGCTTAGCTCTTTCAATTTCGGAACACCAAATACATTAACCGTCCTAGGGAGAGGGGAATCATCCGAGATTATTGCTATAGGGCTATAGGTCTCTGAGAAATTTTATATCAATCATTGCGCAGCAGCAGCGCGGGCTGAGGACATCCCCGTAGCATCCAACGAAACAACGCAGATAACCGGGGCCGCTACAGTTCCAAAGAACCAGCACACTAAAACTATAGAGCTGGTGAACGCGATAGTGTGCCTGGTATCGCGCCATTGCACTCAATATCAGTTACGTTGATAGAAGTAATTTAAGGTCGGGTAAAAGAGACACCGTCAATTAGTCCCAGATCTGTTACAATATTTCTGCTTCAATCCGGAACAAAGACGTCCTCATTTAGGTAAAAGTTGTGTATCGTTTTAAGAGGCTGTATTCCGGAAAAGATTTTGTATATAAGATATTCAAAAGGCCTTTAAATTTAACCGGTGGTAGAAAATGGAGGGCAACCCTCGCATCAAAGTTCAGCATAGCGACAGACAGAAATATATTCATAGATTATGATATAACGTAGTGATTTCAACCATATCCTTTGACCAGATGGAAAATAAATTAGAGGGATGAAGTCAAGACAAGAAAATTGCTAAGCGACTGTCTGTCTCGACTGCGCATATGCATGTGAGCGGCTCGGCAAGCGGCGGGGTCAAAGTGAGAAGCTAAATTCTAGGTCCCAAGCCAACAGCCACCCTCGCAGCTCACTGCGTCATTCCGCATGCTTCCCTGTTCTTTACGTTCCTGGAAAACGGACTTCAACATGACTATTTACCTTACGTCCACCTGCTCCTCTGCACTTCTCATCCACCGGTTCCCGCCATGAACGATCCAGGTGTTGACGGTCCCATTCAGGAGGCCGCCGAGGATATCGAACGCAACCCATATGAAGAGGTTCAAAAGCAAGAGGAAGAAGAGGAACAAGACTTCCTCGACCCAAGGTATATAAATACCTTAGTTTGATGGTGTTTTCTGACAGTACCAAGCCGATGGTGGTTCGCATCTACTGCATGCCCTCTCATAGCAGGTACTTTTGGTCCAATGGCGAATACTTTCAGTATTTGCGCTCTTGTACAGAACTGGAGAGTCTACCTTCCTCCAGGCGTTGCTAAAGCTGATGGAACCGACATCCAGGATCCTCGCTGGTATGAAACCCCTCGCCTATTCGTATGCTATTTACTCTGGTAGTGCCTAGCTTGTTGACTTGCTGGGCATTGTGCAGGCTCATCGCGATAAACTCAATCTCCCTCGTGTTTGCACTAATCGCAAACATGGCACTACTCTTGAACATGGCTAGACGGCTCTCTTTTGCAGTTGCACAACCAATCACCATCATCGGCTGGCTGCTATCTTCTGTCCTCCTTATTGCTCTAGTCGCCGTCGCTTCCTCGTCTGTTTTTCGCATATCTCCACCCGAAGCACACATTTTCACGCAAGCCTTCTACTACGCTATAATTGCGGCTGCTCTGTACTGGATAATCTCGCTTCTGATGGTCATCACAGTGCTAGGAGCATACCGGGACCATTACCCAAAGGAATTCCGGCTTACCATCAGCCAAAGAACCCTGATGTTGCAGACAATTAGCTTCATGGTCTACCTTCTCCTTGGCGCTCTAATATACACAAGAATTGAGGGCTGGAAATTTCTTGATGCAGTTTACTGGACGGACTTTACTCTGCTTACCGTCGGTATAGGAGGGGATTATGTTCCTAGAACGCATTTAGGACGTTCACTTCTGTTCCCGTATGCAATTGGGGGAATTGTTATGCTTGGTTTAGTCATCGGTTCGATACGGTCTTTAGTTTTGGAAAGGGGCAAGCACAAAATGGCAGCTCGGTTCATGGAAAAGAAGCGACAGAGCGTTTTGGCAAGTGTTGACCGGGATCAGCGCACCATCAAGATTGGCCTATTCAAAAAGGTAAAATTTTCCCAGAAAGGCCTTTCCGAGCTTCAACGACGAGAACAGGAATTCAGTATCATGCGACGAATCCAGGCCAGTGCTGAAAATCGCAGGAGGTGGACTTCACTCGCATTGTCTGCTGCCGCTGCCTTGCTACTGTGGTTCCTCGGGGCTCTCGTTTTTACTTTTTCCGAGAAGCCACAGAATTGGAGTTACTTCGTCTCTCTTTACTTCTCTTACACCTCACTTCTCACTATTGGATATGGAGATTACACTCTAACAAGCAATTCTGGGAAGCCATTCTTTGTATTTTGGTCTCTATTAGCAGTCCCAACCCTTACAATTCTAATCAGCAACATGGGAGATACTGTAGTCAAAGCCTTTAGCGACTTCACCATATGGATTGGTTCTCTCACTGTCCTACCTGGAGAGCATGGCATTACAGCCACACTCAAATCAAGTGCTAAGAAGATAAGTGCTGGAAATTTCTTCCGCGGCGGGGGGTTCGGGACCGGGAAGCCCCCTGGAATGCCTCCTGAAGGCGATGGATCTCATGAAAAAGGCGCATTCACGGACACCAGCCTAGATCGATTGGCGGAGCATATCGAAGAGGAAGAGCTTGGGGAGGCTGAGGAAGCTGGCGAGCGCGGTGACCCTATCGAACGCGACATTCATTTTTACCACTTCGTACTCGCCCGAGAACTCCGGCAGGTGATGAGAGATGTTGATGCAGCACCACCAAAGCAATACAGCTATTCGGAATGGTCCTACTTTCTTCAGCTACTTGGCCAAAATGAGTCTGATGCCTCTCGGCATAGGAAGCCTCCTATCAAGGTCGACAGATCTAAGAATCACCCAGACTTAGGGAAAGCTGGTGATAAAGACAGTGAAAGCGGAGAGCCATACTTATGGAGTTGGTTAGGGACGCGCAGTCCACTTATGGGAAACAAAACTGAAGCACAATGGATAGTGGAGCGACTATCAGAAACCATTGAGCGTGAAATGAAGAAGATGAAATTGTCAGATCCCGAAGAACGGAAGCAGCCGCCACCTATATCGATGTCGGATCTCCAAAGGAGTCTTCGAGTTCAGGGTCGGCCGCAGAAAAACCTACCGAGGAGTACAGCAATGCAGAAGTCCTGCGCAGGCGCCGAGACAGCCAAGGGTAAGATTTAGATCGGTGGTTCTTTGGAGTTAGAATGACTTGTGATCGAAATTCTTCCCAAGGCTATTGGGTCATCTAGCGTTCTAGTTTATTATTGTCTTTGCATTTCAGCATGCTGTGATGCTGGCATGCATATTTTTGAATCAAAGTCATACCCGGTCGTCGAATTTACGTAATCCACATCCTGGCATTCGATTGAATGTATGTACAATCAATTTTCTCTTTGCTAAATCGCCACCTTCATGAAGTCTTCGTTCCAAATATGTTTTTTTTTTCCTTCGATTTTCGCTATCTCTAATACTCCCTTGAGTAGGATTTTGAAGGTATTGTCACGGTTCTAGGTTTGCATTGACATGTGTGGATAGCATTGGACCCCCAAACGCTGCGGTTGTCTGGCTTTACGGCGGGTACTCCCGGGTGTTGTTCATTCACCGTGTAGCCCGTCATCGCCAAAAAATTACCGTCAGCTGCCATTTCTCGTGCTGCATCTATCCGCTGTCCATTATACTTTGTCGGATTGCTGTATCATAGTGAGCTCTTTTGGAGCCAGCGGCTTCATTGTGTGACACATCATTTCGCTCAATCCACGCGACTCTCTTAACTCCTTTATTTCCCCAGGACGGCGACACTAGTCTCAATTAACCTTTCGTTCATATCAGACATAGGTCTCCCTAACTCCTCTGTGACAGCGAAGCACGCGCTCCTCGCACCCGCTGTTTTCAAAGCTTCTCGCAGCCTTTGTTTCATTACATTGTAACAATCGACTGCTCTGCTCCACATCTCTCATCTCCTCCACTCGCAAGAGGCAGCTCTCTAAGTCGGCAACAGTAGAGACTTCTCAATTTCCTCCATTTTTGTACCTGCGCTGCAACCACATGTCAACCACCGAATCAGAGCTCGGCCTTCCGATTCTCAAACCTTAGGTTTATATCACCCGTTAATAAGGAGGGATTGTTCATACAAGACAAAATTCTAATAACATCCTAGCAGCGCCGCCTCCTCACCCAATCATAAATAAATCTAAAGACTGTCTTCCAGCCATGAAATATGGTGCTCACTACCACCGTAATAACGCTTTACGGCCCCACTCCTACCTTCACCTTGTTCTCCACCTTTCCGAGGCACACACCGCTAGAAGTGGATTCTAGGCGTGCGGTTCTCGAACCCCTGGGACTCGCTTCGTTAAGCGTCCTCCTAGGCATTTCATGTCTCTACTTACTATTCAAGAAATTGCAATCGCGGAAACGTCAACAGCTCAAAGCCCAACGAACAGCGACGACACTGCGGTGCCGTATGATCCTACTTCAGGCGACCAACCAACTGTTCTCTCACGAGGTAGTCATGAATTTCGGAAAGCGAGTTCAATGGGACTAGACTCGGAACTGAACCTCGATAACCGCGATCGATACATGCAGGTGCACGCTGAAAATACGCGGAATGTCTTTAAGACGTCGGTGTCAATCCCATACCCTCAGTCAACTCTCAATGCAAACACTGAGGGTCTTTCGAACCGCAACTCTGCACTGCTCGCACCTCGTCCCTACGCTATTATTGCTACACCACGTTCGGCATCACCAGTGCTCATTCGAGCCGCTTCCTTCGCCCCCTCGGTCCTGCCAGAGGCCAGTGAGGTTTCAGTCTCCGATTTCAACCTTGGCTTCGGCGAAATGCTCAGACCAGGCGAGCCAGTAGCATCGTGGCGGCTGGAAGACGAGCGGGAGGCAGATTTGAGTTATGATCCGTACTTAGGGTCACAGAAAGGGAGAGAGGCTTGATGGAGAGGACAGGATTTCTTTTTGCTGGTTTTGACACCTCTAATTTTGTAATATTACGAACGTCACCCTTCACTCCCTTGATAATGCCCAGACATATTATCTTAAGTGCTTTCTCCCATGAGATTTGACGCTAGATTTTCCTGGTAAAACTAAATAAATTATACTTCAATTTCACAATTCCGAAAAGTTGCAATACTCACCGAGCTCTCCTAAAATCAAGCGCGCACGGATATTACAACATTTAAAACACCAATTACTCCAAAAACGCTGAATTCCAAAGTAGTTAATTCCCAAAAAGTCATATCCAATATACTTCATTTAAAACCACCTCCTCCCCTCAAGTTTATCCCACCATCTTCCCTTCTCTCCTTCCTCCCTAGGTCCAACAAACTCAAGAACCTGATTCCCCTTCCCGACTCTTATATCCAAATCGAAGATATCCCCCGTCTCATTACCAAGACAAAAGCTTGCACGTACACGCACGCCTCCCCTTTGCGATTTAGCCTGGGAACTGAGGTGGGGCCCGATGTCCGCAGCAACACGATAAGCGAGCGCGGAGGGAGCGAACTGAGTGCGGAGCATAACAGCCCATCGATTGTATTCCGGAGGAGTTGCTAGAGGAGGGCTTGGTGGAGCCACGGTTGGGGCAACAGGAGGCGGTGGGCTAGGAATGGCGTCTGGAGACGTCCCTGCTGGTGTCACAACAGCGAGGGCAGTGGAGGATGGCGAGCGGGTGTCAAGCCAAGAGCCAATTATCTCGTCGTCGCGATAGTCACCGTCGTGGTAGGTGAGCAACCACATTGAGAGCACAAGCTGGCGCAGATTATGGAAGTACCGGAGAGGGTAAAGTAGCGGGGTGGTGATACGGGTGGCGTTGGAGAGAATTGGAGAGCCATTATAACCGCAAAACTTTAGTTCCGTGATAGTGGAAGCGTGGTGGGCGGCAATGGTATGTATTATTGGCGGACTTGGCGGCCATCCATAAGATGGCTGGAATTCGAAGTTCTCTTGTACTTTCGGTGTTGTGACAGCAGTGGTAAAGATGGCGTCCGAGAATTCCTCTTCCAGATGGCCAGGATAGTCGTGTTCACCTTCGTCAATCTTCTTCAAATCGTCAGCGTCAGCACCCCAAGTGTTTCCGATGGGGCAGGAAACGCCAATAAGAACGAGCTTCTTCAGCGGACAAGCGTTCAGAGCTCGGACCGTCTCACGCTTCTCGTCTCGTGGTATGCCGCCCTCCATCTTTATCTGCTCTAGTTTTGTCATGCGCGGAGAGAACTCGCAGATGAATCTTCTCCGACGAATTCGCGTCTCCACATGCTCTGATGTAGGACTATCATCAGTGAAAGTTTCTCCTTGGGAATCATAATAAGAATCCACTCGTAAGTCGACTAATGTTCTGCCGAGGTGGCTAACCACCTCACGAGCTCGAATCGTGATATCAGCTGAAGGCCGCTTGTGGGAATAGAACCGATCCATGGGCCAAGCTAAGCATTGTAACTTCGGATGTGCCTCCATGAATTGAAGGAATATCGGTTCTGCACAATCACCTGGTTCCAAGAGGTACAGACCTCTAGGCAGTCTGGTAGGGGGGACAACTGCGTTGCGCAGTTGGAAAGCGCGGAGGTTCGGAAACCTCAGCTGAGCCAACCTTCGAATCATGTACATAGCGTTGCTCGAGGGAGCCATCCGTTCATCCTTCCTCCAGAGAATCCAATCAAGGTTTAACTTAGTTAATGTTGAGACGGAACATTTGAGTATATGAGTAAAAGGTAACAAAGGAACTTTTTTTAAGATTTTAATCCCTCGTAGAGGCTGACTCTTAATGAAGTCGTCCGCCCCAGGAAGGCCTTTATAAATCGTGTCATCATAGCTTTGGGCCAGAGCTGACAGCTCTTCGTCAGTATAACGCCGAACTAGACTGTGATTATTAAATTCGACAAAATTGATGGTAGTTTGATAATATCCGCCAGCTCCATTGTGCATGTTTCTGACATGACCACCGCGACTGATCTCGAATTCTGGGGGGACCGTACGAATGGATGGAATTTCTGCAAGGTATTCCGCCCTCAATCGCCTAAACCGAACACTTTCCAGCCCTTCTAAATCAAGTCCGCCGCCAAAGTCGATCTCTGCTCCGTCCAGAGAACAGCTTTCCAGCCACAGCTTCCGAAGCGGTAAGCGTCGTGGCCGACCAGGATCCAAGAAGCCTTCAAGTAAAGCCTTGGTAAGGTTCCAGTGTCCAAACACAATCCTCAAAGTTTGTACATTGACCATGTTGTTAATTGCTAGTCGTAGGAGTTTAAGGGTTCGTGTGTCCTGCGAAAGATTTCGACCATTGAAGCACATCTTCGGTAATTCGTTAAAGATACCTGGTGTTGGTAGGTGACATCTGTGTGTGATTTTCTGCACTTTGGAGGCCAGAAATGGGTTCCTAGATAGTAGTTAGCAGGAAAGATCAGTCGCGAGAGTTCGATATCATGTCGTACTTAGCCAGGACTAGTAATCGTTGTATAATTGGGGTATCATCGTGCTCATCTGAGTCCCCACAGCCTCGCTCACCCCAAACCTGGCACCGGGAATCGCGTGGATGAAGGGTCCAGCAATCCACCAAGTTGATATTCTTCCACAGAAAAGCTACCGCATGGCAGTAGAGCCAGTGTGAAACAAGGCTTAGATTGCGGAGATCAGGCGGAGGGAGGAATTCAAATATGATTTGGAGCAGCTCGTCAGGCAGCGACTCTAACTAAGAGAGATGTTAGCTACCGGGAGCACACATCCGGATAGGCGCAGCTCAATGTCGTGCGCCTTGACTAGTAGACAGTTAAAGACTTACCGAATGCTCCGACAGTTGGGCGCGTACGCGCACAGGCATAGAACTGTCAGAAGCTCTAGTCATGCTGAGAAGCCGCGAATACAACAGTCGCAGTATATAGTAAGCATGTATTAATGGAGGGAGAGATACATCATGCAGAGCGAGGGCGTAAGGCGGAACCCAGGCGTGCCGCAGCGGGAGTGACGATTATTAGCACGGACCATGTTGTTCTATCGATAAACTACTGCTACGTAGGAGTGTGTTTCTCGTGCGCAATTGAAAGTAACCACCACTATTTTCTTTCAAGTCTCTAATAACATATTCATAGGCAAAGAGAGGTTCCAGCCATCTCCTCCATCAATCCCACCCCTCTATTGTTTGCATATTTCATGCCTCATTATGCACCTCCGCAATCATCTCCCAGATTCCAGCAAAGCCGTTGCTTTCCCTTCTCAGTTTCTCGGCCTCCTTATTTCGCTGAATGCGCAAACAGCGGAACATCCCAACCCCCGGGGCTACATCCTCAAACCCGTACTGAGGATATAGTCGCTGGCCAGGAGGATCCGCTACTAACGAGACATGCATGGGGCGCATACTCATCTGTATACTCAACAAGTGTCTGCATAATCTGTTTTCCAAGCCCTTTATGTTGATGGGATGGACGGACGGCGATATCGATGACTTGAAGGAACAGGGCTCCGTCACCAATCCGACGGTTCATGGCAATAACGGGTTGGCTTTCCGTAGGATTCGTATCAGATTCCATGAGGTCTCACTCGAATGCGGCGAGTGATACCCACGATCTTGCCAATACCTTTGGGATGGCTTCAAGAGGTGGGGGATCGTGGTATTCTCGAGGGGTCGGATTCTGTTGAAGAATGACATATTTGGAGGATGCCATGTTAACTGAACGCTAGAAAGTTGGGCTGGTTCTGAGGAGCTTCCTTGCCGCTACTCTTATTATTTGTCTGGGGCGAATAGTTGAGTGTTTGACAAAACCCACCCTTTTATTTATTGCCAGTTCCAAAACATCCATGAACATGCATCTTAAGTTAAGGGGGCTGGAACAGCACTTCTGACTATTTTGCTTATTAACTGGCCAAAGCCAGTTTTAGTACGTTTCTTCCTACCGCAACTTCCACTCCAAACTTTGCATCTCTGGATCTAAGCTCTGATCCTTCCAAGGTCTATGTCACGGAATTATGACCAGTAGGTGTTCTCAAAGTGACCTGTCTGAGTCACTTGAAAAAATTTGGAGTCGGGCCCGCCGTAGCACCCTCACACATAGTAGAAATTCGGACTTTCACCAGATGCGACTAATCTCCCAGGCCAAATATTGAGACTCCTCCGCCTCCTCTCTCCTCTCCACCAGCTCCAAGCAGTATATGTGTATCTCCCTCAACTCTTCCCTCAGTAAAACCATTCAATAACTTATGTTTATCCGTCATATCAGATAAGGACTAATATTACGCGATTCTACGAGTAGGGAGTGAAACAGTTTGATTGCAGAGTAAGACGGAAGGCATATGGAATGAAAAAAATATAAAAATTAAAAATTAATTGAATACTTCACTATACAACAGAGAGTGCCAGATATATATAAGGAAATCATTCACTGCACTTTGATTGGCCTTTTGACCTGCTAGTATTTTCTCAACTAAAACCCAAGAGAAATAAAGACGTCGAAAGTTGGTTGTCGACGAGTCACGAGTTACGTAGTTGGCCCACATGATAAGTTTGATTACAGAAATGATCACTACTCTATCGGGGGGGGGGGGGGGGGGGTTTCTAGGGGCTTACCTCGCGTCTCTTTCACATCCTGTATTGTGATATCCGCCTGTTCACAACGCTTTATTAAACCGCTATAACAGAATCAGCTAACTTGTATAAAAACTCTATCTCTTTAGACGTACGCTATTGATTGAAATTCCTAATAAGGTGGGCACAAAACCATCTCCGAAAAGACCCCAATTCTCATGAATGCATTGGTACCCTTAGGGCAACTCTTTGAACACCTAATATTAATGTTTATGCCATTCTTGTCCTTACTCTTATCGGTTACTAGCCTCCTTATAATCTTGTAACGGTTATTAATTGTAGTGAAGGTTAATCCAGCGAGCCTCGGAGGACCAAATAATGCCTTTGCGAACTCGTTATCGGGGGTTAGATTTTGTTGTCTAAAGCCCATTATTTTTTGGGCAGCTTCGAACTCTACGTTAAGTTTAGCGAAAGCGGCTTTACCTCCTGGACAATCGCTGGGGTCGATCTTGGCCTCCCTTAGCTATAGAGTGCTGGAAGTTGGTCAGATATAGCTCGTGCGATAGAAAGAGATGAAGGAGTACTTGCAATCCTGTAGCATAAGACGTAAACACTATAATGGTGCCGGCAGTTATAGAGAACTTTATCCTCAATCAAGACTAGCAATCTTATCAATCGTCGAAAATTCTTTTTGAATTAATCTTAATAAGACAGGAAGTTGAATTTAGAAGGCTTGTCCAGCAAACAATGGGTTGGTTTGGAACAAAAACAGTAATGTATTTCTCTCTCGGTTGATTTCTGTTACAGGGAAGACTGATGAAGAGTACTTCAAGAAGCCCAATGCTTTATAGAAGAAAATCATTATGAACACTGTGGCCACAATAGCTCTCGGGCACCCCAATCCTTAATCTGGGAGATGTATCTGCTCGCAACGACAGCAAAGAGGCGTGTCTGTCTCACCGCGACAGCGAAAAGGCGTGTCTGTAGCATAGCACGTAGAGTAAGTAAGGTTGGGTTAGTTGTAGGGGACTAGGGGCTACGTAGCTATCTGTATATTCCTTTGGGGCTAGTGCCGGTCCGTCACGTAGGCTTACGGTGTCTGCCTCGCCGCGGCAGCGACGTCTACATGGCATATTCAGGTAGGTGGTACATGGGGGCTAGTGTTGGGTCATATGCGCCCTGCAGTGGCACGGCGCAGGGCATCAACACTTTGTGTAAATATAGGGTTAAAGGAAGAAGACAACAAACACTTTAACATGACCCATTTATTATGCCTTATTAGAACTTAATATATAAATAAGTTTTTCTTTAACAACTTATTCTGGCTTAGTGCTACTAGATCAGTATTGTTCTGTAATATAAACATTTTTATAATGTGCTCTAAACGAAACAAGTACACCTATGCAAGCCTTAGCGTGAAGGCATAGTTTGTAGTTTTTGCAAGGTCTCTGGTCCAAAGTCAGATATAGTACTGTCATCAAACGTAAAACTTCTTGTCCTTGTATATTTCCATCCACCGCACCTCCAAGGTGGCAGCCACGCTTTAGTGTTGCACATCAATGGCTTCGTAGATTGGCCTGTAATTGACGAATTCATAGCACTCTTTCCACTCGATGTCTTCGTCAAAGCCCCATTTTCTCTCAACTCTCTTACTGCGACCCTTGTCCTCGCTGCATCCGAAGTTGTTAAGCAGCACTATATTCGTGCCAACATCCTCTGCCAACTTCAGGATTCTTGCAAACTCGTCAGCAAGCTTTTCGACAATGCTAAAGTCAATTTCCACAATAATTTGATGTAGTGTTGGGACGTGCGTCACTTTCTTGATAAGAATATTTGCTAGAGCGTCAAGAAGTATCTGCAGGTTGTCCGGCTCCTCACAGTGCGTAAGCTGCAGTTGTTTGATCGATTTTGGTAGAAAGTCGAGGATACGCAGATACTGATCTGCCGCATGCGCAGTTTCTGGCGGTAAACTCATCCCGAGAATAAAGACCGGTGCAATCTTCAAACGTTTCAACCGCAGGAATTCATTCAGGGGCGTCATGGGCGATGGGTCGTCTAACATGCCAGGCTCCAACTCAATGCCACCGTGGTAATAGTCTAAGCATAGCTCTTCGAGTGTCTCTTTATGATGCTCGAGCCCTTGCCTTATCGTGGAGAAACTAACAGTGCAGTAGTACAACTGGTCCCGACCGATGTCGTAAATAAACGTACTTAACGCTTTAGGCATGAGGAATAGATTTTGGACGTCGCTAGGATGAAAGCGACAATCTCGCAGCTCGAGATGGGTGCATGTTGAAGTTCGGGGGCTGAATTGGGCTAGTCTCTCATCCACCTCATCCCCGTAACCGCCATGGACCTGGTGAAGGTAAATTCTCTTAATAAAAGGCATTGCAAATATACCCGGGTTAATAATAGCACCGGTCGGCGTACACATAGCCTGCTCGTAAGTCCAGAACAACGACTTTAAGTTCGTAAAGGCCGAACCACGCTCGGCACCGGTCCCAAAACGCCATAGCATTCGTTCCATATATTTGGCGTATATTGGGCCCATTAAGTCTAGAGACACCAAATTTGGCAGGGTGGGTAGGAGCAAAGCGAGGAAGGTGTCGTCACAATCAGCTTCCTTGAGCCACGTCGCACGCTCTTCGTCGCTGCAACTAATAGACGCGATTGCTTCTTGGATTTTCTCTAAAAGGGCACTGTCCCAGTCTCCATCACCGTTCAGCTCTACACCACTTTTCCATTCAGGGCCATCACTAAACCCAGGACGCAGGCTAAAGTGTCGCACATGGGCCGCAATGTTAGGTTTGCTCAGAAATAGAACTGCTAGCGACTTCAGATAGGACTTTCTAAGTTCGTAGGATTGCGGGTTGTTGATATTGACGCGGTGGTAGAGAAGCGGCATCGCGATATCGTACCATTGTCGCGAGCACCGTGCTGCGACTGCGACGGTGGCTTTCGACGTGCAACTTTCCAGGATGCGGGAGATCAACTCCACGGCCAGGTATGGTACTTCGCCACCCATTGAAACCGTAGAACAGTAAGAGTCTGAATGAGCGTTGAGAGGGGGGAAGTGTGAGAAGAGATCTTAAATAGAGCGGACAGGCTCACTCAAGCATAACGTCTTAGCCACCCAGACGAAACAGCCACCCACCCGAGACAGTGTACGGGCCTCCTACGAAAATCAAAATCAAAATATCAAAATCAACCCCAAAATCAACCCCAAAATCAACCCTAAAATTAACCTAAATCAACCTATTACATAAATACACTATAATCCATTAGTAGTTCCTTTTAAACCTTCTTTATAAAGGTAATAACCCCCTATAATGCAGCCTTCCTTTCCTTTACCCTCTTCTCTTTTTGCTCCTTTTGAAGCTTTTTATCGTTCTTCTTTTGTGCCTCCGCTACTGATAAAACTCGTGCCTTCCTATAGGCAGCTCTTGTCTTATTATAATGCTCCTTCTTTTATCTTTTAAGAAGCTCCTAATTTGTTTGCTTAAGGATTATATTATTAGCTACTGTACTTAATATAAACTGCTAAATATTATATATAACTTAAGAATATAGGGGTAATACATTCTGTAAAAGCTGCCCAAATATTTTAGTAAGTCTCTCCTTTACGGAAGGAGACACAGGTATATTAAATTAGTGGCCATTCTTATCTGTAAAGCTTATATAGGAAGAAGCTATTAGCTAAATCTTTTCTAAAATAACTAAAGGATTAAACGGTAGAAGGCTAGTTACCCGCCATACACTTATTATATTAGTTAATAATATAGCTTTATATCGTGCAGCTTAGTAATACTTAAGAAACTTAGGCTTAATAATATTAATAGCTCTATAGAAGGTAAAGTTATAGAGGCGGTTTTAATAGGCTTTTAATAAGGGGCTAAATAATAATAATAATTTATTGCTTAACGTCCGATTTAGATCCCTATTAGGCCTACGTAGACTACTCCTTATATATATATAGGGAGAAAACTCTATTTAAGAAAACCCTATAATTTCTCTTTCTACCTTTTAGGACTCGCCTATAAGGCGCCTATAGGGCGCCTATAAGTTACCTATAGTGCTCCTACTACCTTACTTTTTAATCTCTTTAGGAACTACTGCTACCGTAATAAGCCTACGGACGCGCTAGTATTATAAACTTTACTCTACCACTATAGAGTTATTAGGGGGCGCCCGTTACTCGCCCCCCTACCCTCTATTACTATTTCCTTTATAACCTAGAACTAGTTTAGTATATTTTAGCTAATAAGCTACTAGGTAACCGCCTTAAGGCCTTTTTATATTAAGAGCAGTGTCTTATAGTTCTCTATGCTAGCTACTAAAAGTATTACTTCTTAGTTAGTACGTAAGGGGCATAATAGTATTATATGTTTTAGTGTCTGTCTTAGCCAGCTATATTTATATATTGGGCTATCTATTAGGACACCTACCTAGTAGAGCCAGTCTTTTAGTCCTATTATTCCTATTCTTAAGAGTNTNNCTATTATATTTTCTNCCTTTATTAGGCCTTNTTAGAGCCCTAGAGTGTTTACCCCCTATAACGTTAACTATACTATAGCTTAGGTTCCTCTTGCCTTAGTTAGCCTCTATACCTTTAACTCCTATATACCTCTTTAGCGTTAGTCTAGCCAGTATTATATTGCTATAGATGGTTTCCCGGCATTCTTTTATACTCTACTTTAGCTCCTTTCTCTCTCTTNNTATTNTNNTTACTNGCCTNTTATACGTNTCCCTTNNTCCTCTATATAGGCCTAGGCCCTAAAGCAGCACTATTTTTCTTCTGCTTTCTTTACCTGTTTCTCTAATATATCTTCCCTACTTTAGGGTTGTTGGTTTATTCTCCTATAAGGCGCCTTAAAGTCCCTCTATAGTTTATTTAGGCGTGTCTTAATATACTTTATAATATTAAAGTTATATTCCTTTTATGCCCTTTATATTGCAGCGGCTTTAATATATAGTTATAGGGGGGAATATTAGCTTCCTTCTTAAGCAGTACTATGGCCGTTTGCTTATATCCGCCTATTATACTCTAAAGGCAGGCTATTTAGACCTTTTAAAGTAGTTTAAGGAGCGATTTAGGGGGGCCTTTTTTAGATTCTCTAATGGCCTAAATACTAGACCTATATATTATAGTTGGCCGGACGACTGCTATATATAGTAGGCGTGACCTTTAAAAGTATAGACCCTATATAGAATTAACGATCCTAGATAATACGCTATACTATACTTAGCCCTTATAGGCCGCTTACGCCGTATATACGCTCTACTAGAGCTTACTATCTACCTATACTCCTAATACTCTTAGGCCCTAAACTAGTTAACCCCTAAAGCCTTAAATGCGAATTATATACTAGAGATCTATAGATTAGTTACGTTTTCTTATAAAATAGATTAGCTGGTATTTCTCTAGTAAGAATTAGACTTTATATCGCCTTGCCTATTCTATATAGGTATTATAAGCTTTCTTTAGTATTTATTACGGACGCTTTAAGTACAATATTACAACTACTTGGGGAAGAGTCGGAAGAAGCTAGTTGGTTAATTTAAGCACGGTCTAAGATGGAGCCGATAGAGCTATATAACGAGGAATGGTAACCAAGGTCACGTAATATAATCTATATAATCTATAGGATCTGTATAATCCGTAACAGAGTAAATAGAGCACACGTATATTATATACAAGAAGGATTTCATGGGAGTACGGTTGTGTATTTAAGGACCCTTAGTCCCTACCTAGATAGTTCCTTCCTTGTAGTAATTCTTAGAATATAATTAAAGTTAATCTATTAGGCAACCACTCCACTAGTTATTATTACGTTGTTAACTTTAACTTATATTACCTATATACCTAGCCTAATAACGAGCCCACCGTAGTTTTTGCTACAAGGTTCCGTTACACAATTACTACCTAGTTACGGTATTAAGTATAGAAAGTCGAATAACATGCCACTAAAAGCAGCCACCATAACGCCATTAACGGCGGCAACTACTTTAAGGTTAGGTAATACCAGTATAGCAGATACTGACTTATAGTAACCTATAACGGTCGGACAACTATAAGAAATAGTCGACTAGTTAATAATAAATAATGCAGCGTTAGAAGAAAGAATTAACGGGATAGGCGTAGTAAAGGTTAAGTTACTATTAATTGAAAGATTCTTAGGAGAGAGATTAAAGCTTAAGGGATTTCTTACGCAAATGCACTTTAAGGTCGCGTAGGAAGGAGCTAAGCTGGCAACACCTATGGATTAAATAGCCTATGCAGGACTATTCCTGTTAGGAAGAGCACTTAAGTAGTTTAAGCCTTACCTTATAGAAATATAGGTAAATAGAATAACAACCACTAATTAGGAGGTGCGGTTTATATTTTTAAGCTAGAATAGATTTATAGAACGACTTATACAAATGTTTAGAGACCTAGAGGCAGTGACTATAGCGGAAAGAAAACTCTAAGATATTACGCAACGAACCTTAGCAATTAAATACACTATGCAGTTTTAGACGCTAGTAATATAAGTTAAGTAGAATAATAGGGCGCTTATAGCATAGTATAAATAAGGACTTAAGGCTAAAGTCTAGGACGCGATTATCTTAATAGAAGATGCGGACACCCTAAGGGAACTAATAGATTAAGCGATTAAGATTAATAATTGGATCTACTAAAGGGAACAGACTAAGAGAGGTTAGGATAGAGTTCTATAGTTATATAAGACGTAGAGTACGCATTAACTAAAGCTAAGTTAGAAATTATAGTATAGCACAAAGCTAATAGACCTAAGTAGTACTAAAGAAGCCTATAAGAGATAGAGTAAGAAACTGTAAAAACCTAAAGGTTAAGGATCTAGTAATTATAGGACTAAGGAGTAAAGGCTAAACTAAGGATCTTAATAGCAGAAGACGTTTAGGCGGACTCTATAGCAAAGTTAATAGTTTAAAGATAGAGCTTATATAAATTGTGGAAAATAAGGTTATTTTATAAGGGATTATAAAGATAGTCAGAGTTACTATGTAATAAAGGAAACGAGACTAATAGTAGATAATATATATATATAGAGGGACGGCAGTATACTATAAGGAACAAAAGAATGTTTAATTAAAAGTTTTACGTTTTATTATAACAACACATACTAAATTTATAAAGACGCTAAGTATAGCGTAAGCTATTAGCTATAGAAGCCAAAATCTATAGAGTATAAAGGAACTAATAAACCAGTTTGTAGATCGGATATTAAAGATAATAAATTTAATATAGGCGAAACATTCTATAACGATAAGGTAATAAAGGCAGCTTACTAAAAGTATATAGACCTTAGAGATATTATACTAGAAGTAGAGGATAATTCCACTATAGAATAGGGAACATTAGTAGGGATTAAGACCCTACTAGATATAATGTCTATTGCTTTATAAGACGCAAGAGAAGTAGGATAAAAAACTACTTTGGCACTTAATAAAGGCAAGAAGCTAAAGGCTTAAGATTCTTAAGATAAGATAAGAGATAACTAAGACTCTTAAGACAAGATAAGGTAAGCTTAAGAACCTATAACGGATAGAAACCGATAGAGTAAAGTAATAGCTTAGTTTAAAGATATACGAATAAGCTTAGGATAGAGTTTCCTACAGGTATAAGACTCTTAAGATAAGATAAGTAAGATTTAAAACTCTTAAAACGAGATAAGAATATCTAAGTCTAGTTAGACTAAGAGAGGAGCTAAGCTTAAGTTAGAAGTAAGCTTGGGATTAAAGAATCTAAGGGACTAAGAATTTGGAGTATAAATTAAAACACCTATAAGTAAGAGGTAAGAGGCTTCTTTACAGATTAGAGAATCTGCAGTATAAATAGTAGTTAGATTAGGAGATAGGTATATAGACCTAGAAGACTTACTAAGAGAATATAGTGTTTGGCCTAAAGATTAAAGAGTTAATACTAAGATTAAAAAGTAAGATAACTTTGAGAATTTAAGCGCAAGACGTAAGCTAAAAGAAACCATAGAAAAGTTTAGATAAAGAATTATCGCATAGTAGGATTAGAAACTAGATAAGAGATTTAGTATACTAGGTTGTATAAGGGACAGCGCACCCGTATAAAAGATTACTAATAGGCCTAGAATAGGTACACTAAGAGCTAAGTAGCTTACTAAACTAGAAGATGAAGAGGATTTAGGGATTCTAACTAGGTTTAAGGAACAATATATAAAAGGTTATTATGATGCAGTAATAAGAAGATATTTCCTTATGGATACGCCGTATATACTTTAGTAGCTATACTAAAAGTAATATAGGCAAAGGCATAATGATAAGTGGGAAGATTTCTATATGTGGTTAGATAAGAAAGTTATCTAAAACCACCCAATTATAGAGAAGGCTATAAATCATATTAAAGGTGCCTTAATTATAACGTTAAAAGATTTAGAGGAGTAATTAGAGGACTAGAGAAGCGAGAGATAAATTATAATATCTGCAAACGAAGTTGTAACGCTTAGATTAATATAAGAGAGGTTTAAACTTAAGGACGAAGACGAGCTAAGAGTTAACCTAAAACATTAAGTATATTATATATTAGCGTAGATAGCGTATGTGGATAATGCGTGTAATATATATAGAGCACTAAAAGATAAGAACCGAAAGTACCTAGTAAGGATATATTAGTTATTAGATAAGGCGAAATATAGAAACGCTAGGTATATATATAGTTGGCACCCTATAGAAGTATAAGCCTAAGGGGACTTAATACTTTAACTAGGAAGATTTCTTATAGAAGAATGCCTAAATAGACGATAGTGGTAGGAATGCCTAGAAAACACGTATTTATGGTATATTAAAGATAAAAAGTAAACTAAGTATTAGCTTAAGTTGGACTAAGTATAAATAGAATTAAGTAGCTAATAGTTAGGAAAAGTAGAGGCCTATAAAACTAGAGGGAACTAGTAGTAGAGCCTTAGACCCTTAAAGAAATTTAAGGACGATACCTAAATTTATAAGTTAAGTAGTAAGATTAATAGTTTAAAGCATTAATAGATAATAGAGTAATAAGGAACTATATCTTACTAGTAGTAGTTAAAAGAATAGGATTACCATATAGGAAAAAGGAGTACCCTTACCTATTAGTAATAATTTTAGAAGATCTAATAGCCTATAGAGGAGGTATTATTAGTCTTAAAATAGAACCTATTTAGCTAACTATTAAAGGGAGATAAATTAAGATATCTTTTAATATATTACTATTAGGGAATAATAAGGCAGTACTAGAAATGCCTTAGTTATAGAAATATAATCTAAAGATTAATTAGGTTATAGGTTAGGTTAATATTAGAAATACTTAACGCCGTAAAGTATAATAATAAACTAAGTTAGTATGGTACTAGGTTAGAGCAATATATAAAAAGACTAAGCGAGGCTTAAGTTATATACTAAAGAGATACTATAAGTATAGTAAGAAACTATAGTTATTAGAAAGTAAGAAGCTATTAAAGTATATAGCGTAGGACTATAAGATAGAGTTAGAACCAGAAATAAGTCTAAAGTTCTTTCTAATTTATAAGCTTACTAAAGAAGAAGGTAGAGTATTAAAAGAGTTTATCTAGGAAAACTTACGAAAGGGATATATTAGACTATTATAGTTATTAGCGGGTTATCTAGTACTATTTATACTAAAGAAAAATAGTAAACTAAGACTGTATATTAACTATAGATAGTTAAATAGTATTACTAGGAAGGATAGGTATTCTTTACCCTTAATTAGCAAAATCTAAGATAGGATAGGTAACGCGTAAATCTTTATAAAGATAGATCTAAAATAAGCGTACTATTAAATCCGGATTAAGGAAGGCGACGAATAAAAGGCAGCCTTTAGGTTAAAGGAAGAACTATATAAACTATTAGTTATATAATTTAGGCTTATAAACATACTAGTAATATTTTAGAAGCGTATTAATAATATATTAGGAGAATACTTGGATAAATTTATTATAGTATATCTTAATAATATTATTATCTACTTAATAACTAAGGAAGAATATAGAGAATACGTTAAATAGGTCTTAAAGAGACTATAAGAAGAATAGATGCTAGTAGTAATTAAGAAATACGAGTTCTTTACTAAAAAGACCAATTTTGTTAAATTTATTATTAAACTAGGCTAACTTAGTATTGATCTAAAAAAGATTAAGGCTATAGTAAATTAGTAGGAACTAGAGAACGTTATATAGTTAAGATCGTTTTTAAGGTTTTGTAATTACTATAGAAGGTTTATAGCATAATGGTTAAAAGATATTAAACCATTTACGCGATTAATAAAGAAAGAAGAACTATAGGTATAGGGAAAGGAATAGCAGAAATTGTTTAAGGAAGTTAAAAGGTTATTTACCTAGGAGCTAGTTCTTAAAATCTATTAACTAGGACTAGAGACGGTCGTAGAAATAGATATATTAGACTTTATACTAGGGGTATACTTTATATAGAAATATTAAGACGGATAGCACCTAGTGGCATACTATAGTTGGAAGATAACACTACTAGAGTTAAACTATAACATCTATAATAAGGAGTTATTAAGTATAATTATAGCACTAAAGGAATAGAGAGCATTTTTATAAGGTATAGAGAAACTATTTATAATTAAGATAGATTATAAAAACCTAATAGGATTCCTAATAATAAAGGAACTTAACTAAAGATAGGTTAGATGGGTAGAGATGCTTATAGAATACTATTTTAAGATTTAGTATACTAAGGGTATAGATAATACGTAAGCAGATACTTTAAGTTAAAAGGCTAAACTATAAAATAATAAAAAGCTATTAGGGGCTTTACTGTAAAAAGATATAGATGGACTAATTAGGTATAATTATCTAAAAATTATAGTAACTTAAGAAGAACTAAAAAGAGTTTATAAGTTATTAGAGAGCTTTTAGGTATAAAGAATTCTAGAGGTATAACTAAAAGATCTATAGACAGATATATACGAAAATTGAGAAGTAAAGTATATCCTAAGAAGTATAGTAAAATAATTCGTGGAAGATTTCTATAAGGGATTAACTTAAGGACATAATAGAGCCGCGGGCTTAGTATTAAGACTCTAGAAGGAGTATATTATTAACAGAATCTAGGGCTTAGCGCGAAAAGTTATAAAAAAATATCTAGATTGCTAAAAAAATAAATTAATAAGGCATAAGCTATATAGAGGGCTATAACCTATTAAAATACTAGAGAGACTATAGGAGGTTATATTATAGGACTTTATTATTAAGTTACTAAAGTTAAGAGATCCTATTACTAGATAAGATTATAATACAATCTTAGTAATAGTAGATAAGCTTATAACGTATTTGGTAAGCCTATAAGCTATATAAGCCTATAGGCCACCCTATTAAAATCGCGAAAACCGCGATATGTTATATAACTACAACCTTAATAGCTATACTATAACAGCAGGAGGACTTTTTTCAAAAGGGCAGACTTATTCTAGCTCTTAATGCCTATAAGAAAGGCCAATTTACAAGTTTCTGTAAGGCTACTAGCACGTATAATATGTCCAGAACTATAGCCCAGCGACGTAATAAAGGCATTACACTAAGACGTAGTTCTATTACGTTAAATTACCGTCTTACACCAGTATAAGAAGAGAGCCTTAAGTAGTGGATTCTATTAATAGATTAGCGCGGTATACCACCAAGAATTGCGATTATATGGTAGATAGCTAGTATTTTAGCTACGTAGCGCGCTAGATCTACCACTATTAAACCTATCGGCGAGAAATAGGTATATAATTTTATTAAGCGCTATAACAACCTACAATCTAAATTTAATCGTAAGTATAACTACTAGTATACTTAATATAAGGATCCTGTGCTTATTCGGGGCTAGTTTAAACACATTCTAGACGTAAAGATATAATATAGGATTCTCAATAATAATACCTAGAATTTTAATAAGACTAGCTTTTAGATAGGCGTTATTATAACTATAAGAGTTATTACTAGAACTAATAGGGCTAGCCGGCCTAGAACAATATAGCTAGGTAATTAAGAATAGGTTATAATTATTAAATACATTAATATAATGGGAGGTGTAATTTCGCTACTAGTTATCTTTAAAGTAGTAATATACTAGGCTGCTTAGTACGAGGACGACATTATTCTATATAACTAGTTAATTAGCGTTAGTAAGAATAGCTAGATAACGAATAAGATTAGCCTAACTTAGCTAAATCTATTTTATAAGTATACAAAAAATCGCACTATTAGCACGTATTAAATGCTTATACTAGACGGCCACGGCAGCCATATTAACCCTAAATTCGATTAGTTCTGCCTAGATTACAAAATTATTATTATTTATATACCGGCGCATTTATCGCACCTACTATAGCCTCTAGATATAGGCTATTTCTCAGCACTAAAGCAGGACTACGGACGCAGTATTAAACAGCTTATAGGCCGTGGCGTTAACTATATTAATAAACGCGAATTTTTACCACTGTATAGGCAGGCTAGGTAAATAGCACTATATTAAAACAATATACAGGCAGGATTCGCAGCTACTAGCCTTATTTTATACAGCCCTAATTATATACTATTATAGTTATATACCAAATTTCAGACACTATTACCCTAACGCCGTCTGTTAAATACATTTTAGGCAGCTAAAATACCTTATAATATTACTAAGCTATAAATATAGACAGCCTTACTAAAGCGCTATCTTAGGCACTATATATATAGCCCACTAAGTCTAATAGGATAAGCCCTTAGCTAGCTTATTAAGGGGTGTAAAATAGCAATATTAAGCGCTATGCTACTTATAAGCAAAAATAAGAAGCTATATATAGAAAACCAGCGCTAGAAAAAGAAGAGGGTAAAGAAGCGCACGTATATAGCTAAGGGGGGTATTCTATTAGGAGTAGAAGGGGCCTTTTAAGTATAAGCTGCCCAAGAGGGGGTAGTAGAGGGGGTAGTAGAGGCAGCGGCCAAGCGACCGTAACGAGCACTACGTAAGTATAGTATGTGCGCTTTAATAGAACATACGGCGCGTATATACCCTAGACGGCAGATAACTAGCTAGCAGATAGCTACACTAAATATAATTATTTGTAGTTAAGTAATTTCTAATTTTACGATCGCGATTTTAATGGGGTGGCCTATAGGCTTATATGGCCTATAGGCTTACTGAATATGTTAAAGTAGGGATACTTTATAGCATATATAGAAGAGATATTAGTAGAAGATATCGCTAAAATCTATATTAAAAAAGTATTTATAAGATATAGAGTACTAAGTAAGATTATATTAGATAGAGATTTAAGATTTATAGTAGTATTCTAGGAGGTATTCTTAGCGGAATAAGGAGTTAGAGTAGTAACTTCTACTATATATTATCCGTAGACAGATAGTTAAATAAAAAGATTAAATTAGACACTAGAGTAGTATCTAAGACATTATATTAATTACGTATAAAATAATTAGGTATCGCTATTACTAGTTATATAGTTTATATATAATATAACACCTTAAAAAGGAATAGGCATATTACTATTTAAGGTAAATTATAAATATAAGCTAAGGATATCGTTATTACTATAATAAGTAAAGAAAATAAGTAGTATAGCTAAAGAAAGAATAAAGACGTTAATAAATCTTTATATAGACCTTATAGAATTAGTAAAGAGAGTATAAAAAAGAATAAAAAAGTACTATAATGCTAAGAGATTTAAGGGACTAAATCTTAAGGAGGGAAATAAAGTATAGCTACTATATAAAAATTTTAAGAGTTAACAACTAAGTAAAAAGTTAGACTATGTTAAACTAGGACCTTTTAAAATTAAGTAAAGGATTTTACTGGTTATATTTAAGTTAAACCTACTAGCTAAAATAAAGATTTACCCTATATAGTATATTGTAATGCTAGAGCTAGTATATAGGAATATTAAGCTATTAGTTTATAAAGTAGACATATATAGAGGATAAGAGGAAGATAAATAGTAAGTTTTAAAGATTGTTAACTATAAGGACTTTAATAATAAAATATAGTATAAGGTTAAGTGGATAGGCTATAATAAGACTACCTAGGAACTATTAAAGAATTTAAAGAACGCTATAGGAAAGGTATAGGAGTATTAGAAGAGATTAGGTTAGGCAGTATTAATAAAGAAGGATCGCTAAAAAATAAGTCACCTAAGGGGGACCTAAGAAGAGCAGTTACTAAACTACTTAGATTTATTTCCTTCTTAGCTAGAAGAGAATCCGTTCTTTTATTACTAAGTTCCTATAGACCCTATTCTATAAGTTTCTACTCCTTAAAATAAACCTTCTTACGGACCTTCTTAAGACGGATTAATTAAGTGGACGCCGTAAGATAAGACTTAAGGGCCTATTACTAAGTATTAGTAGCCTTTTATTCTGCATTATAAGAACGGTATAACTTCGCTAAAGTAATAGATAGTTTATTATCTAGCTATATAGTAATAGATTAAATATAAAACCCTAAGACAAATTAATTAGGGAACTAGACGACTATTAAGAGTAATAAGTTATATATATTTAGTAAGCACTATAGGTAACTTGTAGGCGCCTTGTAGGCGCCTTATAGGCGAGTCCTAAAAGGCGGGGAGATAGATTACGGGGTTTTCTTAAGTTAAGTCTTTTTTAATTTGAGTTTTCTCCCTATATATAAATAAGGAGTAGTCTGCGTAGGCCTAATAGGGATTTAAATTGGACGTTAAGCAATGAATTATTATTATTATATATATTTAGTATTAGAGATGGAGTAAATGTTATAAAATAAACAAATATTCGCTCTAGTATACTTTAAGTAAGAGGATGGTTATTATAAGGATAGACTCGCCAATGTAATATAGACTAACCCCTCTTTTAAACAGCAAGAATATAGAGATAGTATAATCTTACTGTATAATTATAGTACCTGTTGCACTAACCGCGTGCCTACGCGTTCAGTGCACTAAGTACGCGATTATGTGTTTGGTGTACTAACCACCCACTTATATATCTGGTGCACTTATAAAGCACTAACTAATTAAGGGGGAGGTGTATTAGTATATAGACTACGTAGTCTGCTTTATATAATTGATAGTTACTATTATCTAAAAGAGTATATGATACTATATGTATTTCGTGCCCCTGGATCTAACTCACTCGTGCTATTAAATTGGTACGAATACTAATTAGTAAGCGNGTATAGATTAGCAATCACTTAATACCCCCCCCCCGAGCGATACTTGATAGTGACTACCTATTTAGACTCCTAGTACGACCTACTAGAAGGTTGGAAGTCGGGGATTACGGACTATTACTAACTTTATATACTTATTTAAGTCTTAATACGGTTTACTAGAAGTATAATAGACGCGAATATAGACCTATACGGAACCCCCTACCCTTAAACCTCAATCCCTTATCCCTACTATACCCTCTTTTAATACCTCTAATGTCTTTTTAGACCCCTTATGGAGACCTTTTACCCTTTTACGAACCGTTACGGACTTGTTAATTACCCTTATGGACTGTTATAGAGACCTACCCCTTTATAAACTACTATAGACCTATTAAGACCCCTTATGGATACTCTTACCCTTCTACGAACCGCTATAGATATTAACTGCTTTTACGGACCACTATAAGACCTCTTCTACCCACTATATACTATACTACACTATATAGTATAGCAGACCTAAGGAAGTAAGTTAATAAAGGCTAGGAAAAGTAGAGGTAGGAAGCCGACCTTATATCTATACCTGATATTAACAACTATATTAAATTCAAAGTTCTTAAATATGAATATTTTAAGCTTATAAACGTCAACCTATAAGAGCAATACTAGGAAGACTTTACGGACTTTATAGAAACTATCTTTAAAGTATACAACCCTACTACTATCTATAATCTATGGACCCTCTTATATAACTAAGGTATATAGATTAAAAGGAATAAATAAGTTACTATTATATAGTCCTTATACAATATAATANANAANAAGGACNAAACGGAATNGACTAAAGAGGAAATCCTANACNAGTTCNAAGAAACTAANNAACTCTTTACTTCTTCTAAACTTAATATAATCGCTAGCCTTATACCTAACCTACTTAACTAAATTCGTCCTATAAACCTAAATAGTCTTGAAATTAATCTTACTAGCTAAAGTATACCTAGTATTTAAGTTATGGACTATAATACCCTTGTAACCTAAAATATGGACTAAACCCCTTTTGTTATTTAAGTCATAAATCTGTAAGCTATATATTTATAAGTTATAGATCTATAACCTACCTAAGTAAAGTCCTATAGTAAGGAGCTAGTAAACCTAGCTAAGCTCTATACTAACAAATCTAAGTATAGCGGTAAAAATGATAATTTTAACTTTAAACTAACTATCTTTATAGACCTTTGCTAAAAGGCTAATATTCCTAAATAAGAGTTTAGCTAAGCCTACTCTACTATGCTGCGCGGTCTAGTACTTAACTATTATTATACTAACCTTAAAAGTAAACCCCTTAGTGTTCCCTTTAATAAGCTATATAAAGCTACCTATAACTACTTTAAAGGACCGGAATATAGGTGTAATATCCTTACCTAATAGAATGCGACTAAGCTATGGACCGTAATTAATAAAAATACTAAAAAATCGACTATAGAGTGCCTATAAATTCTTATTAAAGACCTCTGGCACCTATAGCACGGCCTTAACACTAAGCTTTAAATAGATAACTTCCTATATAATAAACTTATTACGGCCTACTAGAAAGTAGAGCCTTATAAGTACGCCTATTATAAGCCTATAGATACTTTAGCTAGCCTTATTAATAATTTACGCTCCTCTATTATAATGTATAAAGTCTTAAACCTACTAGGTAGTACTTAAGCCTTTATTATAGATATTTAATATCCGTAAATAGACTTAGACGTCTACTTTACGGACCACTACTACCGCTAGTAGTACCCGTATCGACTAGGCCCTACCTATAACCCCTGTAATAACTCCTATACAAAAGTATACCCCTATAGACAAACCAGCTAGAAGTGCTTTATATGCGGTAAGGAAGGATATTAGTCTATAAGGTATACCTAGAAAGAACGTAATAAGTCTAAGAAGAGATTTGATAATTGGATTAACTAGTTTATCTTAGACTATAAAGGAGAGAAAGTAGAGGAGTCTCTTAATAAGTCAATAGAAGCCCTTATAATTGACTTTAACTCAAATACTTAGGAATAGGAGATTTTAGAGACGTTCCTAACTACTTATAGACCTTTTACAGATAACTAAGCCTTTAATATTACGACTATATTAGCCGACCGTTCCTTTATACACTTAATTACACCTAAAAACTAGCCTATAAGTATACCCGTTAAACCTGTTATGGATGTTACGGACTATAAACAGGACCTATTTATATATATTACTATAAAACGCTATACCCCTAAAGAATTCTACGGTGTTATAATTAATATAGGTGCCTCTAAGAAATCTACTGTAGGTTACGGATAATACCTTATATATAAGACCACCGTAAATAACAATACGGATATTAATACTATGTAAAATGGGGCCGTAAACGTCTAATTTGGTATTGGCTTAACCGTATTAATTAGATTAGTTAAAGTTAAGACTCTAATTAGCCTAGTTAACTTCTATATAATAAAAGCGGACACCCCTTTCCTACTCTACCTTATAGATATAGATAGACTATAGGTCTACTATAACAATATTACGGACACCCTAATTGGCCCTATAACTGCCCTAGAAAGTAAGCATATTACCCTACTAATTATACGACGATTTGGATACCCGTTCCTTATATAGGGAGAAACTTTATAGACCTATATTTAGGAATCTTTTAACTATAACCTATACTACCTTACTAGTACTAAGATCTACTACCTATACCGCCGTTTCAGCCACCTATTAGCTAAAAAGCTATATAGAGTCCTTAAACGCTTTGGATATGACGACGTTAATAAAAAGGCAATTAACTACCTAACTAAATACTGCTCCTTTTACTAGAAATATAGACGTTCCCTAGGCTAATTTAAGTTTACCCTTTATAAGGATCTTAACTTTAACTATTTAGTATACGTAGATATTATATACATTAACGGCAGCCTAGTACTATATATAATTAATAAGGTAACCCATTATTAAGCCACCTGTTAGTTATAAAATATATCTATAAAATATACTTAGGATATTCTACGGACCTACTAGATTAATATGTATGTTAAACCCCCTAAGTATATTACCTACGACGCTAGTAGGAACTTTATTAGTAAGGAATTCTAGTAGTATACTATAGCTATAGCTATATTAACAAAAGCTGTTCTAGTTAAGGCGTATTAGTCTATTAGGCTTATTAAGTAAGCTTACCTAGCCTTATGGAGAGCTTACTAGATTATTATGGACGAATATAAGGATATTTAAAAGGAACTAGCTCTATAGATGGCTGTAAAAGCTGTTAATAACACTACTAGCCCTAATAGACTAGTACCTACCCTTTTAGTTTATAGAGCCTATTTAAGGATAAGCAACTTAGGCCCTCCTACCCTGTCTATTATAGAATGAGCAGCTATAATATAGAAGGCAATGGCCGAAATAGTTAAATTATAGGCTAAATAAACTGTTAATAACGCCCTATATTACCGTAACGGACCTAATATAACCTTAGTATATAACCTCCCGCTTAACTCTAAAGTCCTTATATAGCGTAAAAGTAGTAGCTAAAATAGACCCTATTGTTTACTAGCCGTAGAAAACGAGACGTACTATATATAGCTTCCTAGCAGGCCAACTAGCTTTAAAAGCACGTCTGTAAAACTCTACTTTTAGCCTGAAACTACCTATAACGTCAAGCTAGACGAACTAGAAGTAACTGCTGAACTAGATAAACTAGAAGTAACTACTGAATTAAATGAATTAGAAGCACCCTTGCCTACCCTATAAGTCCCCTAGAAACCTACTAAACCTACTATAAAGTGTGGTTAAGGACGCCCCTAAAAGCACCCTATAACTAAGAACCCTGTAATAAAGAATTACTTAACCTTTGTAGGAATATCTATAAGGTAACCTCTGCTTATGGATATATTAGTTTTAGTATAGGAAACCCTGTTTACGGACTTATAATATAAAGAGATTAACGGATTACTTAAAAAGGGTATCTTTATAGTTATAATGGAGAAAGACATTCTATAAGGCGTCCGTATATTTAACTTATACTTTATTAATAAAATTAAGCACCCTAGTACTAATAAAGCTTTTAAAAAGTTAAGGCTTATTATATAAGCCTATAATAACTAGGGAAAAGACTTAATCCTTATGTAATTGCCTATAATTTAACGGATTAGCTAATGGATTATACTTATATTTACGCCTAGACTATAGCAAACTAAACCTATAACCCTTTACTTATGGGATATCTTATAAGCCTATATACAGTCTAATACCTACCTAAGTAGGGATATTTTTATATAACTACCGCTTAAGCTTAATCTATAACTAGGAATAATTTTATAGGTTATAAAACCTTTATATGGAGTACCGGAAGCTAGAAACTATTAGTTTAAGATATACTACTAGTACTACGTTAGTAAACTTAAAATAGAACAGTTAACCTACGACCCCTACCTCCTATATAGCCTATTAAACGGCCTTAGTATTATTAGACTCTAAATAGACGATACCCTATTTCTAGTAGACTAGACCTTTATGGACGCTAAAGAAACTAAACTATAAAAGGCTAAGTTCTTAGTAAAGCCGTAAGAGTAGTTAACTAAGTAGAATCTAATTAAGTTTAATAGAGGCCTAATTATATAAAATGGTAACCTAATTAAGCTAACTTAGGAACGCTAAGCTTAAAACCTAAAGCCTATTATAGTAAAGCCTACGGACCTTACTAGCTTCTATGGAGAAACCTATAAGACCGTAAATATAAAGGACTAATACGTTGTATAGCGTGTAAAAGGCGCCTATATTGCCACAATCTGTTAACCTAAATCTGCTTATAATTTATCCTTTACGGCCCAAGTAGTAGATCTGTAAGAAGAAAATATTAAGCAGCTTAATAAGCGCATTTAGTAGCAAATTAACAATGCAGTAAGGGGACTTACTTTTGTACTACTAGACCTAAGTTTCCTTAGCTTACTAGTATTTATGGACGCCTCCTTTACTAATAATAAAGACCTATTATTATAAATCGGCTTTGTAATTGTACTTATGGACCGTAATTAGGACGTAAATATACTATACTAGTCCTTAATTAAATGCAAATAAGTAACCCGTAGCGTACTAGCTTATAGCTTTAATATCCCTTTGGCTGGTAGATTTAGTCCTATGGTTATCGATAAGAGCTAGCTAATAGAGTTAATGGGATTAAGGCTCTGTGACTATACGCGTATTTTTAATTCTGGTGTTCGCGTATGGTCTAACTCTTGTAGGACGCTACCAGCCGAAGGGATAGCAGCTGTAATTAAATTAACGGTCTAGAAGATTCTATAACTAGAGTAGTTACCCCTAGTTTTATACACTGATTTAAAGTCCCTTTATAACTGCCTAGTTAAACTAGGTACGATATAAGAGAAGAGGCTTAGAGTTAACCTAATGTGCTTACGTTAGGCCTATAAACGACGTAAAATTATGGAGGTTAAATAGATTAGCGGTGGAAATAACCTAGTAGACGCTATAATTAAGGCAAAGTTGTATTAAGCCCTTAAAACCCTAATTAATATAAATAAGCTTAATCTAAAAGTTATAGAATGGGTAAAACGGGACTAATAGAGCACCTATAGTACGTCTACGGCCCGTTAGAAGGCTGTACGGCTCGTTATATAGTATAGGTGGAAAACGGTAGAAAGCTATGGTGGAATTTGGTGGACTTATGTAACCTGCCGAATTTTATAGGGTGGTTAAATTGACTAATTACGATTTTCTACCCCCGGGATAGAAAATCGCCATTAGCTCGCTTAGCACTAGCGCCTTGGCGGCCCTTAAGATCTGACTTACGGTTTGTCTACGGCCCGTTAAAAGGCCGTATGGTTCATTTTACAGACCGTAAGTAGGACTTATGGCTAGCTTAAAGCACTGTTTGGAAGGCAGCCTAGACGGTACCTTGGGGGAGATTTCCTATGTATTTTCCTTTGTGTTTTATGGTTTTATTAAAGCAATTACGGAGGCTGTATATAGGCGGTTTCATTTTTTAAGTACCGCTAGTGTATAATTATAGCACCTGTTGTACTAACCGCGTGCCTACGCGTTTGGTGCACTAAGTACGCGATTACGTGTTTGGTGTACCAACCACCCGCTTACGTATCTAGTGCACTTATAAAGTACTGACTAATTAAGGGGGAGGTATATTAGTATATAGACCACGTAGTCTGCTTTATATAATTGATAGTTACTATTATCTAAAAGAGCATACGATATTATATGTATTTCGTGCCCCTGGATCTAACTTACTTGTGCCATTAAATTGGTACAAACACTTACTAAAAGATAATATTGTAGTAATAGTGCGAACGCAATGAGTAGTTAAGGAAGAAGAAATTGCTTTAGGTATAATAAGTAATAATATTAACTAAATTAATTAGANAGATATTATACCTCTAGTAAACAANTTAGAGNTATTNNAAATCTTTAAGGANAAAGATANAGAGAAGGGAGATAGTGTTATGGACGCTTTAAGTATAATATTATAACTACTTAGGGAAGAGTTAAAAGAAGCTAGTTAGTTAATTTAAGTACAGTTTAAGATAGAGCCGATAGAGCTATATAATAAGGAATAGTAACTAAGGTTATATAATATAATCTATATAATTTATAGGATCTGTATAATCTATAATAGAGTAAATAAAGTATACGTATATTATATATAAGAAGGATTTTATAGGAGTATAGTTATATATTTAAGGACCCTTAATCCCTACCTAAATAGTTCCTTCCTTATAGTAATTCTTAGAATATAATTAAAGTTAATCTATTAGGTAACTACTCTACCAGTTATTATTACGTTATTAACTTTAACTTATATTACCTATATACCTAGCCTAATAATAAGCCTACCGTAGTTCTTATTGTTGGAATATATATGTTAGAATATATAGACAGAGGTACGCGGTCGCGCGTCTCTAATTAGTCACCCTTATGGTGACTTATTAGCCCCCTACTTAGGCACCGCGATTTTTATAATCCTTTGCTTTTAATTGAAATAAGAATAACAATCATTATACTATTTATAAACCGTAGCTATGTGATATCCCCTTGTGTAACCAACACTAATTAGTAGTTAACTTTACTATTATACTATAGAGTAGCTAGGTATTCCACTAAGAAGAGATAAGCCACTATACTAGTGCTACTTATGCTAAAGAAAGCTGTCTTTTAAGGTTAGAACTGGTCCTAAACCTTAAATAGAACTCTTTTACGAATCTAAGGATTTAAAGGCTAGAACTAGTCCTAAGCCTTTCTAAGATTACGGATTCTTGCGTCTATTACGCAGAACAATACGCTTTATAAGTCTTTGCGATTTAAGGCTAGAACTGGTCCTAAGCCCTATAATCGCAAATATATATCATAAACGCGTACCAAATGACAATCCCTATACTGATAATACTTCCCTTTCTCTAAAAGCATGGCTACGCCAAATAACTGGAAAGACTCCTTACTACTAGGGGTAGCTATATACGCAAAACTTATTGACAAAAATTGGGACGAATTTACTATTAATATAATAACTTATACCGTAAAACAAGTTAACGGCTTTCTCCTACACTATATTCTATTTTACTAAAGTAGATACTACGCCGATTTATAGCTGTAGGAATATTTTAGGGAGGATTTTATAGGATGGACTGCCGACACCTAGGCACTTAGCAATATTTATATTATTTAGGATTTTTAAGACTTCCTATGGGAGAATGGAGTGTTTGTACCTATAAACGGGGGTATTATTAGAGATAATATTTAGCAAGTCCTTAACGCAGAAGAAGAGCATAAATGGACTCCATAAGAGATTAAGCACTAAAAGAAGTTTAACTCTTGAGGGAATCCTAATAATGGATAGCTATAAGCAATACTATAGACAACCTTAGGCTATTAAACACCTTAAGTTCCTCAGGCTGCCGTATCTTAACCCGTGCCTTAAGCTTCGTCCTACTAGCAATCTCCGCAAGAACCTCTATAAGAACTACCGTAAGAACCTCCGTAGTAACTACAGCAGCCGTAGTAACTGCAGCAGTTATATATATATACACTACCTGAACCGGCCGTAATAAGTGTAGAGTAAGGACCTAGGCAAGGACCTAGATACAGCAAGAAGGTGGCTATAATTGTAAAGATCTATATAGATAATAAGTTATTTATAGCTTGCTAGGGAGTTCCCGCCTGTGGAATTACCGTCTTAAATCCTAGAGAAGACTTGCCTTAGTTAATTAATAAGTTATAGCCCTTAATTGCTATATAGGAGAAGGAACACCCTAGTTAAAGAGTGTATACTACCTTCTTTACGGATTATTGCTACCATAATTAAGATTAAGCTCCGTCCTACGAGCAAGCTCGATAATAACCTCCGCAGCAATATCCGCAGTAACCTCCGTAGCAACTTCCGCAAAAGCTTCCGTAAAAGCCTCCGTAACAGCCCAGATCTATAAATAGTATCTTTAATTAGTAGTAACAGTCATCTATTCCTCTATAAATATTTAATAAGCTTTAGAAGATTTAGCGTGGAGGATTTTAAGATTTTTGTGGTTCCTAAGGTAGCTATAAAGGTGGCTACTAGCGTGATCTAGACAGGAAGTTCTTATGGAGGGTACCGTGAAGGATAGGTAAAGAGAGAGTAATATAGGGGGGGGGGGTAGTTAAACTAATACAGTCACGCAAGCAATCCATAAAAGAAAGAACTGCTAGTATTTGCGGCAGCTATAAACCCGATAACTACTGTAACTGATATATCCTGCGACCCGACAAGCCTATGACAAGACTTTGTGCCGATCTACCTACGGAACCAACCCTACGCTAGCACCGTACTGCCACATACCATCGACAAACTGATAGCGCCGCTATGCCTGCTATTACGATACTAATCGCGCTAATACGCCTGCGATCTACCGACCAAATAATTGCGCCGATACGCCTGCGATCCAACGACCAATTGATAGATCGAGCTCTATATTTAACCACTATTACCACCCGACGCTCGCACTGTACTGCTACCTAAATCTAACAACTGTCGCGCCTATACGCCTGCGACCTACCGACCGAACGATCGTGCCGATATGCATGCGATCCCGATTACCATCGTGCCGATAAGAACAACCCGAACAGGACTAGGTAGAGCTTTGCTCCCTAGAACACGACCCCGTTGCTAGCATTATACTGCCGCCTAAACAACCCGTCGCTGGCACCGTACTGCTATTACAATAGACCCTTGCTGCCCTGCCTGCAGTTAACCAACCCCTGCTGCTTTATTAGCAGCTAACCAACCCTTACTGCCCTACCTGCAGCCAACCGACTTCTATTGCTTCCACCTCCAGCTAAACCGATACCTTACTGCCTTACTACCTTGCTGCCTTTCTGCAGCACCATAAGCACAAAGAAAGAACTGCCAGTGTTAGAATGTATGTGTCAGAATATATAGACAGAGGTACGCGGTCGCGCGTCTCTGATTAGTCACCCTTATGGTGACTCATCAGCCCCCTACTTAGGCACCGCGATCCTTACGATCCTTTGCTTTCAATTGAAACAAGAACAACAATCATCATACTATCTACGAACCGTAGCTACGTGATATCCCCTTATGTAACCAACACTTACTACAAGGTTTCGTTATAGTATTTTATAATTCTTTACGGCTATTGGCTCGTATATAATTAGGTTTATATTATTAATAAAGCCTATTCCTTAGGTTGCCCCTTTCTTAAAGGAGTTAAGTAGGTTGCTTATAAAGAAAAGGAAGAGTATAGGTAAGAGGGGTAATTTTTATAGTATTCCTGTTATAACTATAATAGGGGGGCTTTAGTATCCGCTAAAGACTAGTAATGTTTCTTTTTAACCTATAAACCCTTAAATAAATTATATAATCTATTTTAGGAAGCCTTTTACCTTAAGGATATATAGAAGACGCTTATAGGGTATATTATTATAGGCGCTACTAATATCTAAGCTAAGCATTAATACTATAAAGTCCCTTCACATCGCCCATGTAGATTTAATAGTAGTAGCGAGTAGCGTAAGTGCTAATAGTGTTAAGCGGTTCTTTCTTGCCCCTATTTAGCTTTATAGTAGTAGGGCGTATTCCTTAGCTATATCTGCTATATAGTCCGCTATTACCCTTTCTAAAATCTTGCTAAGGGTATTCTCTAAGGTAATAGGGCGGTAGCTCCCTAGAAATAAGTAGTCTATTTTACCTTCTTTATATAGGATAAACGTTATTATAGCTCTTCTAAGACTTAGGTAGTAGCCTATTATAAAGTATACTCTAGCTATATCCGCAAGCTAAAGTGCTATTAGTAGTCCGTAGGTCTTTAGGGCTTTATTTAGAATCCTATCTAGTCCTAGTACTATATTATTTAAAAGGCGGCTAATAGTTCTGGCCATTTCTTTAGTTATTATATCGCTGTTAACCCTTAGGCGAGTTACTAGTACTTTACTTATAATATCGCTAAGGTCTACTAAAACTAGTTAAGGGAAAAATCTTTCTATAAGGATCTTTACCTTCTTCTTATTATTATCGCTTATAGCTAGTAATTTACCTAGTCTTTACAGGGGTGGAAGGTGTGGGTCTTTTACTAGACGTCCCGCCTTTCTCTTTACCTATTTCGCTATCCTCTAAAGACCTTTATTATGGGGGAGGCTTAGGTTAGTAGTATACTTATTTATAAACCATCTCCAGCTATTCCTTGCTTTTTTTTTAGGGTATTCTTTAGCTGGTTTCTTATATCTTTATATTATCTCTCGTCTTTAGGATTATAGCTGCTTATGTATTTTCTTCTTACTTATTATTAGCTGGTAATAAGAACTGCGCATTATATAGACTATACGTGTCGCGTATAGGGGCCCGGTTTTAAGACCGGGCAGTACTCTTCTAGCCCGTTTTTAATTACTGCTTAGATCCTTTCTAGTCTTTAGTTAATTTCCTTAGGGGTAGCTAATAAGCCTCGCTTATTTAGTATCGGGTAGATTTCTTCTAAATCTTAAAGTTGTTATTTAACTATATTAAGGAAGCTATCTATCTTAAGCTTTTTTATTACGTATCTTTTGCTATTTAGTTACGCCTTAATATCCAGATCTAGCTATATCTAAATAGGGATATAGTCTAAAGCGAGTACCTATTCTTCTTTAGGGTTATACCTTTTAAGTCTCTAGTATAGGCCTTCGTCTATAAATATAAGGTTAATTATACTTCTAGCAGTGCCTTATTACTATATAATTGCTCCTAAGGGGGTGGCTAGCTTAAGGCCCTAGGTGTCTATAGCTCTTAATAGGCACTCTACCTATTATTTAGCAGTAATATAGATACCCCCCTACCGCGGGTGGTGGAGGTTTATATCTCCTAATAGGATAGACTCTATACCTTTAGTTTTAAGTAAGCTTATTACTAATATAATATTCTCTATTTATAGGACCCCTTTAACCCTAGGGTTATATACATTAATAATCTATACCGGTCCCCTATATATCTATATTATTATAACTATAATATCTAGGTTAACTGCCTGCTATAACTATAAGGATAGGCTAATAGCCTTGCTAATTATAAAGCACACACATACAGCCACTTCTAGTTTATATAGGAGCTGGAATCCTCGGGGGTAGTATATTAATTGTGTGTAGGCATTGTAATACGGCTCTTATATAGCAAGGATATGGTGTTTCTCTAGGTCTAGGCTGTCTAGTAAGGGCCTTGCGAGACGGTGGTTTGTATTACCGCAGTTGTACTGTATAATGGATAGGTGGCGGACCCCCGGCGAGGGTCCTTCACCTCTCCTTCGTTCCTCGCTTCTCCTATTTCCACTTTCTCTAGGATATTTAGAACTTCTATCTCTTGTGTCTGTACCCTAAGGGGCTAAATATACTAACGTCTAGGGGTTAAAGTAGGTATATTAAATAAGGCGGTAAATAGAGAGGGATAATTTTATAAGCCTCGCAATACTTAATAAACTGCATTAATACGTAGCTCTTATGTCTATTAAGAATTAATAAGTAATAGCTTCCTTAAAGGCGTGGCTCCGTATATTAGTTAAAGTATTTTAACTAATTAACTATAATATCCGAATTTATCTACCCTAAATTGCTTACTTAAATTACTGTTTTATAATTAAGTCTAGGTGATATCTAAGATCGTTACATTTACTTCCCCTAAAAGATAAGGTAGGGAGGTAATTAATATTGACCTCCTAATTAACCTCCTAATTAACCTCCTAATTGACTTCCTAATTAACCTCCTAATTAACTTCCTAATTAACCTCCTAATTAACTTCCTAATTAACCTCCTAATATGCACTGAATAATAGACACCTAACCGCGATTGCCCGGCTCTATAATAAAGGCTTAAGCCTTTAATTAAGGAATAAGTACCTTAACCTTATTACCTAACCTTATTATAATTCCTTTCTTATCTATATTATATTAATCACCTAGGGGAATTACATATTTGGTAATAGTAGCTTATAAAAATTAAACCACTCTTTAATAATCTCTGGATTCTTAGTATCCTTTTGCTTTTAATTAAGGCCTTAAATAAATTAAACTTTAAGCACTGGGTGTCGGGTAAGGAAGTTTTTATACTAGTATTGGCTAAGCTTTAGAAGATGCTTCTTTATAGTAAGGATACTTTTAGCTATAGATTTGAGGTGTTAAATTTAAGGTGGCCAACCCTAGGCTCCCATTAGATTAATCTATTTAACTAGGGAGTCCTCCTTAATAACTGAGAGCTTTTAAAGCTTTTGGTAATACTCCTTGCTTAATTGGCGGCCGTTGCAACGATAGTAAACAGAAGAAGGCGATAGACTGTATATTCGGGCAAGCAAACGGGCAGATTAATTAGGATTGACTTCTAATAATTGAAGAACAATTTGCATTCGATCTTCTTGGTTAAGCGACAGCAATTGGGGGGTAGTAGAGGACATAGTGGTGGTATAGTAAAGGAGTATTTTGATGTTTTGATTTGATTTTCGTAGGAGGCCCGTGCACTGTCTCGGGTGGGTGGCTGTTTCGTCTGGGTGGCTAAGACGTTACAGCTCGGGCCCAAACATTCGAGGTTCCAGCTATATATTTTGGAAAGAATGTCCAGATGCACAGGCCGCCTTAAAGGCCTGTGCTGAAGCTACTTGCATCGGCAGCAGCCTTGCAGCGCCAAATAAAAATTATCCGAAATTGTCACTCATGTTCCAGACCAAACCGTGTGGATTCTGGCGTCGCACAACCCGAGGGAGGTGCACATTAACTTACTGTAACTCCGCGTACTAATGGCCAGCGCGAATCGAACATATCCACCACACGGCGAAAACTCTCCAGCTCCAGTTCCATACAACAATCATCAGAATAGCTGGCTTGACTTCATCGGAAACCTTACCCTTGGGATTATCACCTCTCCGTATCGGCGCACATTCAAACTTTACACATGGAAACCGCTTAAAGACATTGGGGCTGCGGACGGGGACCATAGAGCACTAGTAAGCCTTGTTCGTGATTGGAAGGCAAGTAAGTACGAAGAGCTGCAATCTGTGCAAGTCGCGGTAAGTTTCCAGGGGCGACCTCTTCCAGCGCCGAAGTTAATCAACCACAGAGCTCCTTCTGCGCAGGTGCAACACTCGCCGTCCTCTCCTGGAACACAATTCCCGATCCAATATGGATAGCCCAAGCGCTGTGGTATTGCAGCCTCATATGCTCGATATGGGCCGTCATCACATCCATTCAGCAGAAGTCGATCCTAGATGAGCTACCAAATAGAGATGCGCTTACCGAAGCTATCTCTGAGTACGACCTAAATCGAACACGAAGGGTCATCCTGCGATATAAGAAGAAGCCAGGTATAGGGCATTGGATAATGATATTTGTCTGGCAATTCCCATCAATGCAGATGAGCTATGCCTGGTGTACCTTCCTCTCTGGTTTGACCGTGTATATATGCACGCCGTTCATTCGACATCAACCGTGGAGTGATGATACGAAGGTGAAAAGAGGCCATCCAGATATTTAGTTTCCTTGCTAACTATTATTGCAGATTGCAATATTCTATCTCGCGGTTGGCGGCGTTGGCCTCATCACGTTCCTCTTTTCTTCAGGTTTCGTATATGCCGCGGAGAAGAGCTCTGAACGCTCCGCACAGAACAGCCGTGTTAATACTGGCGAAGCTGGAATTGGCGCGTCCAATGCAGGGTCAAAGGGATCCTTAGCATTAAATGATGAGGAGACTAGCGATGATCAAAAAGCGCCACCACAGACTCTCCGTTCTCGCGCACTCCTAATTGACGGTAGCTCGAGGGGTCCATCAAGTAATCAGAGTACTTCAGGCAGAAGGAAGCCAACCCTGCTGATATGAACGATAAACTTCTGATCATGGTTTCCTATGGAGTCTTCTGTAAGATAAAACATCGCCAACAAAACTCTAGCAGGTTACTTAAAAGTTATTTGCATGGCCAGGAAAGCAAAAACTAGATAATGTTTATACGGAATCCATTACACAGCTCACAAGGTGTTTTAAGGCTTGGGCACATTTTTTATGTCCGCGAGAGGATACATATGCTACAAATAGTCCATAGAGTAGCCCTATATTTGCATGTGAAAAGTCCAATTCCAGCATTGTGGTTGAAATGCCAGACGGTAATATTGAGGTCTAACTCTAAAACGACGCCTTCTAGGCTCTCGTTTTCGCCATGCTGTTTCCCAAGATACTCAACTAGTTGACATGTTAAAAGCCGGCCGCTCTGACCTGAGTCTTCACATCTGTAGCAATATGTCACGGTGAAGGTTTGGTCGAAAAGTTCTGTGTGAGACCGTCCTCGAAGAGGATTGACAACAGTTGAGATTCATGCAGGCGCGTGGCCTGGGACTATTCATCCATTCATCCATGTTAGACCTCGCACACCATGCGTTACCCGCACCAACGAAATCCTTCGATCGCATGAATGCTGGTTACTTTTCTCTCAGGTTCCCGGCCTGTCTTTGGTAGCCTTTCGGTACCACCACTGCATTGGCGAACATTGAAGTTCAACGACATGCGCATCGGACAACCTTCAGCTTGCGGCGTTGGCCCTATGAAAGTTCTGATCCCCTATTGAAGTAGCGTCATTTCCCATTCGCCTCTCATTGCTTCCATATTGACCAGGAAGCGTAGGAGTAGCTGGTGCAGCAAGATGGGCAAACAAAATTTCGGCTTGGATTTAGCCAGGCAGTCATGAACTTTCCGCATGCACCGCACTTATACGTTGCTGCGCCAGGCTCCAGTCGATGAGCAATTGCCTTAACCAAATCCTTTCCAAAATCGCCATTGTCCTCCATCATGCTTTCGAATTCCGGGCGATCAAGGAGTGGCTTCAAATGGTCCCTGCTAAGTTTGACAACAATGTCGCGAAGCCCTCGGTCGTCTGGCGGGGTAGATGTGTAGACGAAGCCGATTGTGACTGGAAAGTAGGGCGAATACCAGTCTCGATCTGCCGCTATCTCAAATTTTGTGCAAGCCAGGTCCTTGAGAGGCTTGATATTGTATTTTTCGGCTATTGCGTAGACCTGCTAGATGATTTAGTAGGTTTTGCGTATTATCGAGTAGTCGTACGTGTTTAAGCGCTTCGACTACAATCATCAGCTCTGAATTAAGATTTGCGTACCTTAGCATGCAATGCCGCGTCGTAGGCATAATCGGTAGTGTAACAGAACTGCAGCATAGCTTTGACAGCGTCAGGGTCATCTTTACTTAGGTCTATGACACCCGAGGAAGCCTCTTTAAATTCACCCTCGCAAGCTTTTCCAAAGAACTCGCTCCGGCTGCATAGAACCTTCTTGTGCACGTTGAACGTCTCGGATCTAGACTTGAGCTGCAAATCCGTGGATCCGGCCGTGCCGAAGTTGCTAAGAAATTGATCCAGAGATTCAGCTCACTGGATAAACGATTGCACTCGAGTGAAGGGTCCCACCTACACTACAAATGCATCCCTGAAAGGTAGAGTCTTCAGCGACTCTAGGATCGGTTTCTCAGACGCCACCTCCTCAGCCTCTAGCGCCATCCTCGAGCATCAAGACAGGAGCAGCGGTGGACACCAAACGAGGGCTTTGGAAGAGAATCGAAGCAGCAGGCAGCAGTAGAGATAAAGATGTCGATCGCAAGGTAGAGAGGTCCAGTCGCGCGTTATTCCGCCGGAGCCCCTCTGCTGGGTCACTTGGGACGAAGCAATGACGTGTTGGATGAGAGAAGGTCTTGATTGGTTGTGGCCCCAATGTGCGGGCCTATCCCTTGCAACGGTGGAATTCGTCCTACGGTTGTGAATAAGAGCTAGCCAATAGAATCAATAGGATCAAGGCTCCGTGACCATACGCGTACTTTTGATTCTGGTGTTCGTGCACGGTCCAACTATCGTAGGACTTCACCGTTGCAAGGGATAGGCCCTGTACAGCGTAGAAATAAGCGGCCGATATTGGCACGTGCGCAACCACCAAAAATCGACGATTGTTTGAGGAGATGGACCAGAAGATGATTTAGAACATGTACAAGCACTATACAAAGCGTCTACACGATTGCAAGAGAGGTAATGGGCAAATGACAAAGTATTAGAGTAGTAATATATCTTCAAAAATCGATTTTTAGTAGTTGTGCACGTGCCAATATCGGCCGCTTATTTCTACGCTGTACAGTAGGCCCTACAGTTATCGATAAGAGCCAGCCAATAGAATCAATGAGATTAAGGCTCCGTGATGAGAAATATGAGGTTGTAGTTATCCCTTTGTGTGGCAACCGTTTCTTGCAATATTCGTATATGCACGCCTCCTAAGCCAATCTAAAGGCTCTATACTGTATATAGCTTGGTGTTGAAGCCTTGGTCAGTGCAACTGCTCGGCGGTAGGGGTATAGGCGCCACCTCCGAATTTCGGAATCTTGAATATTGCGGTGAGTAGCAGCGACGTGGTTAGAAAGCCTATATATAGAATAGTGGTGTAGTTAATCAAAGAGCTTCAATATTATTGTTGCCTATTTAATTCTCAAAGCCTCAGCAAAATATCATCCTTATGCCTAGAAAACGTCGTGCGTCTTTAGCCCCGAAGCCTCCAAAGGCTCAAAAAGCTTCAAAAGCTCTAAGGCCTCCAAAAGCACCTTAAGCATGGGAGTCTTATTCGCAATCTTTTCAAGCAACGCAGTATACACACGATAGCTTAGCGGCGGTAATACTAAGTAAGGATATTCAGGAAGAGGTTCGGCCAGCTAGCCAGAAAGAGGGTATTAAGGAAGACGAATTAGAAGCTATTTTTAAGGCCCGCGGTAAGACCACTAAGGATAAGGTAGATAAGGTAGATAAGACTAAATTACTAGAGCTATTAGCTAAAGAAGTTTTAAGAATGGGCTTCCCTGCCGTACCTACTATGTGGGAGCCTATAGCTACTATTCCTAAACTAGATCTTAAAGTTATTAACCTTCTAAAGGAGTTAATATTTGCTGCTTAGCGTACTAGTAAGCCTATTTACGGCTCTAGTACGGGCACCTAATCTGATAAATCTTCTGCTTAAGATAAGGATAATAAGCGCTCTGCTTACTATATGGTAGTAGATTAGGTTAGTATAGTATTTAGTAGGTATAGATCTAAATAGGACCTACCAATTCGAGTATTTCTGCTATTCTTTAGTATTAGCGTATTTAAGAAGCTTATAATTAGCATAAACCTCTATACAGCCTCTTAAAACGCTAGCGGATATTACTAATTAGGACAATACGCTGGTAAATAATTATAGGCGTAGAAGGAGACCTCTACGGGCGAGTTAATAATTTAGGTAGAACTTATTATCTATATAGGCGTCTTTAAAGTTCCTTAAGTACGAGACCTTTAGGCTATAGATCCTAAATATCCTAAATACTTAATTAGCTTATTTATAGGCCAAAAAAGATAGGAGCAACTTAAGCGCTTCTTTTACGTATCACCACCTCTACTAGAAGGCGTTAAACGTTATATATTTAAGAAGATTAAGCTGTTAATAATATCTTTAGGCGAGGCGTTTAGAAAGTACGTTATACCTAGATCTATAATTAGCTTTAATAAGATAATAGTAAGGTTTACTAGACGATCTATAGCTATAATTAAATTACCTAGTAAGCTAATACCTAAAGGCTATAAGATAATAAGTCTTTATTAATATGGATATTATTATAGCTTTATATTTATATCACCTAGTTACTTTTTTAGGCTTCCTTCTTAAACGGATCACTAAGATATTATCCTCTTAAAGACCTCCAAATACGTCCTCTATTTCACTAGGCAGCTTCCTCTCTAGACCTGTTAATTCTACTTATTTTTGGACAACTACTTTACTAATATTCCGTTGCTTTAGGTGCTTTAACGGCTTAGGGTTACTATAGCTGGGACGGCTTAATCAAACTTAAAGGACTATCTAGAGGTGCATAAAAGGGCTAATAAAAAAAAGGTAAGACTACTGTTTAACTTTATTATAGGAATAGTTATTAGTGTAGTTAATTTAGTACTTTTAATTATATAGCAGGATAAGAATTTAGTATGGTTTTTAACGACAGCTTACTTATATAGTAGTAAGGATATTAATAAAGTTAACTAACGTCAGCTGTAAGTATATAATTCCTTCCTTAAAAAGCTGGTGGCTAATATTTAGGGTAATAATTTAATTAAGAAGTTAACGCTTTTTAGACTCTCTATTGATTATAATAACTATTGGGAATAAGGCAAGTTGCCATCGTATAAAGCATATTGCCGTTACGTGTTAATGTGGCCCTAGCGTAGTGAGGAACCTTAAGTTCCTCACCCCTTTCCTCATTCCTATTAATAAGAATTAACCAATATTACTGTAACCCTACTTAAGTAGTCGTTATTAGTGAGTCACCCTATATTTCTAACACTAATTAGTAGTTAAATATATAGTCAACTATAGAGCAGCTAGGTTTTCAAATAGAAGAGACAGTTTTATATAGGGGTGCTATATACGCTTATATGGAATAGATCCCGGCGATACTATACTACCTTAGACTTACGGAAAACTAGTAATAGAAGTGTTACTGAGTACTAGGAGATACTAAGTTGCGTCTATTATATAGAATAACTACGTTTATGAAGATCTGGTTAAGTACTTTAGGTTAGAAGTATTACTAAACCTATGGTCCTAAAATTAACGTCCGAAACGCGTTAAACAACTACGCATATAAAGATTTGGTCGAGTACTTTAGGTTAGAAGTATTACTAAACCTACGGTCCTAAAGTTAACGTCTAAAACGCGTTAACAACATCTTAATTACCTACCTTTTAATAGCAAACCTATGAGATTCTATAAAGCTAAAAACCCTACTTACCTTTAATGTACGACACCCCGTTAATTCTATACCTACTATGGCGTTAACCTACCTAAAGAAGTACGAGAAAAGCATTAACCTGGAGACGTAGGATATAGATATTAACCCTATAAACGCTAAGGAATAGGACCTAAATAGATTCTTAGTATACTGTATAGTATACTATATAGATAGCGAATATAATAATACCGAGCTATAGTGTTATATAAAGGAGGACTTTATTAAATGGATAAAGGAAATATAGGCTCTTGTGAAGAAGGACGTTATATAAGACTTCTGTAACTTCCTTTAGGAGAATAGAGTATTTGTCCCTATAGATGGGGGTGCTATTAGAGATAATATCTAGGAGTAAGTTATTAACGTAAAAGAAGAGTATGAATGGACTTTATAAGAGGTTAAGCACCAACTACGTACTAAGAGGAAGCTTAACTTATGATAGAATCTAAATAATACGCTAATAGAGACGCGTTCTAATTCTATTGCTTTAGGTACAAGTTCTTATGTTTTGTATTTATTGCTTCTACCTCTATCTCTAGCTCCCTAGGATCCACTAATTTAACTAGTAATATTAACTACTACCCCTTAAGAGTAAGCGCAAGATCCCCTTGCTTTGCGATTTAATAACCTTTAAACTCTACTATAGGAAGATTAGGTACTATACCGTGTTCTACTAAGCCCTATATCTCTACTACAGCCTATAAAGCAATCCCTATCTTAATCTTTAATATAATTTTAATATAGTCTAATACTACTCGGAGGTACTTTAAAAATGCTTATAGAGCTTATAAAGCTCTATATAGACTAAGAGAAGAAGTTTAGTAGGGAACTATATAACATTCTTAATTTGAAGCTGCGTATCTTCTATAACTGTTACTAGAAGGTTAGACTAAAACCTAACTAATATTATAATACCTATTCTGTTATACTTAAGGGCCGCGCCAGTACCTTCTATTATAATCGTTTAGTAGAAAAAGGATACGATTTTAACTAAATAATATATAAGATAAGATGCCACTTTAAAATAGAAGAGAATAAGTAGTAATATATATTGGAGTGGAGAGAGACTACCTTCTTAAGAATTATTGCTACGAACCTAGGTGTCTCTCGGCTTAATTATCTTTAAAAGCTCTTTAATTAACTTTAGATAATTTAGTGTAGTTTATTTAAATTATATTAAGAGGACCTTAGCCTATGCGATTAAGTTATTAGCGTATGCTAAGGTATTAAAGAATATAATCTTGCTCTTTTTAACCCTATAAGTACTTATAAAGGAGTATATGCCTAATTAAGATCCTCTATTAGCACCGCTCTACGCTCTTAAGAAGTATAGTAATTTAATGCCCAACTTTAACCTACCTTAATTAACCTAGCTGACTAATATAATTATAACTGGACTGATTAAATATATAGTAGACGTAGTAGGGGATATAGTAAAGGGTATGATTAATATCAACTATAAGGTAATTATGGAGGTCCTTATAGAGGTTCACTTTGGAGTAATTGTTAGAAGAAGTGCTATATTTATAAAAAGCCAAATTACTAGTTAACTAGACACCCTCTTAATAGATAAAAGGAGGTATATAATAGGTTTTGCCAGAGTATATAAAATATCGGAAACTAAGAGGTTACTATAGCCTACTTTTAAAACTTTCTAGTTTAATATAAAGGCGAAGAAGATCTTAAGGGTAAGGTTAATGAGGCTAAATAGCTCCTTATAGATATGGAAATTGAGGACTACTCTTTTAACTAATACTTTACCGAGTATAGTAAGGTAAATGGTATATAAACTGTCGCTATCCTTAATAACTAATCTATACTCCATTCTATTATAAAGTTAGATATCTTTAATAAGCCAAAGGAAAGTTCCGCGTTCTCCTTTAATGATAGATACTTGGCGAACGTCTTCTATAGTATTATACTAGATACTAGAGCCGCAGGAGTATCTATAGTAGGAAAGCCTTAAGTTTAAGCTCTTTAGCAGCTTAATAACTCTATTTAAATTAACTAATTAACAGCAGGCCAATATATAATTTGCTTTAGTAAGGGTACTATAATCTCTCTTAGCACAATTAAGGTCCAAACCCCGTTAGGATATATTACTTTCTATATTATCCCCGCGAACACCCCATTCCTATTCTGTATCTAAGATATAAACAAATTAGGTGTTAAGCTTAATAACCTTAAGAATATACTTATCTAGGGAGATAATTAGGTGCCCGTTATACGCAAGTAGGGTCACCCTTAATTGCTCCTTTAACAGCTAGAAAGGAGCATTACTTAGAGCCACCTAATTAAGTTAGAGTTACGTTAACTACACCATCATTTTGGCCACCTATCTATTTACTAATTACTTAGGGTCCTTTAGCGAGTAGGTTATAAAGTTAAGGTTAAGGTAATTAAATATCTTATAAAGTACTACTACTACTACTAAATAAACTAGAAGTCCCCTGGCCGATTTAAGTTTACTCTTAAAGATAATTACGACTTTAACTTCTGCATTATTATAGATATTATATATCTTAGCGGTAAGCTAGTACTCTAAGTTATTAACTTCTTAACCTCCTTCTAAGCTACACGCTTTTTAAAAGATATATTAGCTAGGAATATATAGGATACTCTTTAATTATGCTAAATTAATGTCTACCTAGGACCCCCTAATTAAATCGTTTATAATGTAAAAAAGAACTTCTTATCTATGGAGTTTCGATAATAGGTAAAGGTAATGACAATTAAGGTTAAGGAAGTCCCTATTAAGGCATATAATAGTATTAGAAAAGTAGAACGATATTATACGCTATTACGCCGCGTATATGAGATTATTTCTTTAGAACTAGAGGGTGCTAGTAAAGAGCTTATCCTATAGATAGCTGTTAAGGCTATTAACGATACCGCTGGCCTAGATGGGCTCGTACCTATATTACTAGTCTTTAGCGCCTACCCTTAAATAACTAACAATTCTCTACTATCTCCCTCTATTGTGTAATGAGCTGAGGCTATTCGCAAGGTAATAAAGGAGGTGTAATATCTCTACGCCATGCGCTAGGTTAATGACGTACTAGGAATAAGAAATGGCCTAAATACCTTAACTATGCTTAATCTGCCACTCTAATCGGAGGTATGCGTATGGCGTAAAAAGGGAGGATAGTTAGGCCTATATAAACTCATTATAATTAATAGTTAAACTTATACTCTTTAGATGCCCTATAAACCCACTTAATTCCGCTTAACTATTATTAAGCCCTACTATAGGGATAATAGCTCCAAGCCTTTATAGAATGCCCTAGAGGATACCCTAAAGGAGAACCACAATTAACGTGCTTTAGAAGGCGAAGGCGATTCTAATATAATTATAGTAGACGTACCGCAACTATAACGCGGTAGAGGTCGCCTAAAGGGATTATAAAATTGCTAACATTTTGTCGATTTTAAAGAGTAATTCGTTACTGCTATTAAGAATAAAGATAAACTATTAATGGCCTTTATAACAGCTAAAGAGAAGGCTAACTTCGAACTCGTAAAATAGCTTTAAAAGGAAGGCCGTATTATAACTTTAGGAGTTCCTTTTTAAGCATCTAATAAGTAGGAGATTAACAGTCTTATTATAAGAGGAGTCTTTAAATTTAAGAAATACGACCCTACTAAGTTTAATAGAGTCCGTATATTTAAGTTAAGAATAGTTAATAAGATTAAAGGCAAAGCTACTAATACCCCATTTAAGAAGTTAAGGCTAGTTATTTAAGGTTATAACAATAATGGTAAGGAAGTAATCCTTACGCAATCCCCTATAATTTAACAAGCTAGTTAACGAGTTATTATTACGCTAGCTCCCTCCTTAATAAAGAATAGGATGGCGGTTTACCTATAAGATATTACTTAGGCCTACACCCAATTAGAGACGTGCCTTTAGTGCTTAATACTAGTATACCTTCTAGAGCAAATTCGCTACTAATATCCCGAGGATATAATTATAGTCGTACTTAAGCCATTATATAGAATCGCAGAGGCAGGAACTTATTAGTGGGCTACCTATAGTAAGCACCATAAAGAGAAGCTTTTAATAACTATTTCTATATTTAATCCCTACTTCCTTATTATAACTATAGGAACTCTATTCGGAATTATTAGCATATAAATGGATGATATAATTATCTTAAGAGACGACCAATTCTTAGCTCTTAAAGAAGATAAGCTAGTAAAGGTAAACCTTATAGTAAAGCTAAAGGAAAGACTTAACTTAGTAATACTATTACTCTTTAACGGATGTATCCTCTCCCTAAATAAGGGCTCTATTACTTTACGCTAGAAGGGTTAAGGCAAGAAGATTAACGTTATTAACGTTAATTCTTCGAAGTAAGGATATGTGGAGTAACGCGCTCGCGGAGCTTATATGGCTTCTATCTATTAACCTAAGGCTTCCTTTAATCTCTCTATTGCCGCTTAATACTAGAAACTAACTAAGGATAACGTTCTTGCCCTAAATAAGCGTCTTTTTTAGTAAATAAACTATCTCAACAAGGGACTACTCTACGTGTTTATTAACCTTCCTACCACTAAGCTCTTTGTATTTATTAATAGATTATTTATAAATAATAAAGATTTTAGCTCCCAGCTAGGATATAAGATTATTATCGCGAATAAATCTACTAAAGAGAATAACTTTATAATTTACGGCAACCTTATCTATTAGAGCTTAACTAAAAGTAAGCGCGTTACTTAAAGCGTTCTAGCGTTAGAGATATATAGAATAGTTAGCGGAGTTAATATAGCAATTGTAATTAGAACTACCCTTAAGATAATTATAGACCGGCTTAAACTTCCCGCTATTCCTATAATTGTATACACCAACTTATATTCCCTCTATAAGTATTTAATTAAGCTTAGTACTACAAAGGAGAAGCGTCTTATAATTAATATTATGGCACTTTAGCAGTCCTATAAGCGTTAAGAACTCTTTAAGATCTAATAGATTAATGGCTAAGATAACCTAGTAGATGCGATAACAAAGGTAAACCCAAATAAGGCACTAGAGACGTTTGTTAATATAAATACTCTACATATACAAGTTAAAGGTTAGGTTAAAAGGGAAATTTAGAGAAGTTAAGATCTTATAGAACTTCGACCGCCGGTTAAAGTTATTTAATTAGTTAGATCCTTGCTAAGAGCGCCACACCTAATTAATTTAGGTGGTGGTGTAGACTTCTACTAACTAATTAGGATTTTCCATGCCCGGTATAGAAAATCGCTATTAGCTTGCTTACTACTAGCGTCTTAGCGGCCTACCCGTCTTTATATTATCTACTAAATTCTACCAACTACCGCATTATTATATATTGTCTGGTTTTATTATATATTGTCTGGTATTATTATATACTGTCTGTTTGTATATATATATATAGCAACTATAAAAAGAAGAGTTGCTAGTNTTNGGAATAAGGNAAGTTGCCNTCGTATAAAGNATATTGCCGTNACGTGTTAATNTNGCCCTAGTGTGGTAAGGAACCTTAAGTTCCTTACCCCTTTCCTTATTCCTATTAATAAGAATTAACCAATATCACTATAACCCTACTCGAGTAGTCGTTATTAGTGAGTCACCCTATATTTCCAATAATAACTAAATAGGCGGCGTTAATATCTATAATCAACTTTAAAGCTACTATACTACCTAGATCACTACTATACGTACCTAGATACCCTTATTCTTTTAGGCGCTTAATACGGCTATAATTAACGCCTATATTATTAGCAAGAATATCTTTTAGACCTTAAGTAAGCTATTCCTTTATACCTACCGCCGCTTCCGTATATAATTAGTATAGAACCTTATTATTATAGGCAGTTAAAAGATAGGGTTAACTAAATAAGATACTAAGCGTTATCTTTATCTAGTCCTATAAAAGCCTAGGCAATATTAACCTAGTACTAGGCCTAGTTATAAAAATATCAGAATAAATTAAAAAAGTACCTACGTTACTACTAAAACCCTACTACCTGTAATTTAACGATATACGCAAACTCACCACTCTATTAAAGGTTTTATAAAGAAGCAAGGCTATAAGGGCTTATTAAGATACTAAATATGTAAATAGAAGGAGGCTAGGAAGCTTATAATATAAATACGGCGAATAGTATATAAATGCGAGGTTTATAGGCTTCCTCTATGCCTTTAGTGCTTTAATAGCTTTTATTTAGCAGGCGATGACTAGGTAACTATTTTTAATTCTCTACTTCCTTATACCTCTAATATTAAGACCCTAAAGCTAATTAAGCCTTTACGGCAGTAACTTTCTTAGCCTCCTTTAAGCCCTCCTCTACTACCTTTAATCGATCCTCTATACTAAATAATCGCTAATTAAACCGTTTAACCACCTGTAGCACCTTATACATCTCATTTAACATATATAATACGTCCTCCATTATAACCTTAAGCTAATCCTCCACTGGCTTATTTTTATTAATATTAGGAACGCGAATAAAGCGTATAAATAGTAGAAGTTTAGGGGAAGACTCTAGTAGAGGATTTTCCTATATAATCAGCAGCTGGTTAATAAAAGAATGGCAAGAACGTACGGCTGTAACGTCATACATCACAACTTTTTACTTAACTTCCTCAAATAAAATCTGTAATCGGTGTTTTTGGGGCTACCTTTTGCAGTATTTCGTTGGCATTATGATGTTGAGGTGTTTTAGTAGGGCTTGCTAATAAAATTGCGCTAGCTGGGGTGCCTACAGCATGCTAACCCAAGCAAAAGCGCCAAAAGCGCCCAATACGAAAAGTGACTTTTGCCACACGAAGGGATCTGGCGGGCGCCTTTCATTTCCCGTGTAACAGCCAGGATAGGCCTCAACTCAAAGACCCACTCGTTTTCTCCGCACCCTACGCGTTCACAATCCAGGGAATGTCTAAGGGCCTGTTTGGTTCGTCGGTTGGAGGCGAGATGGAGGCGTCATCTCAACAGGCTGATATCGAATTGACGCTCCCGTTTGGTTCCTCTAGCTTCATTTCTTGCTCTGATCGCTCCAGCTGAGCTTCATCTCGGCAGGCGCGCCTACACCCCTGCGATTGCCTAAATAGGCTGTTGGTGCGGCTGAAAAACGTCAGTTTGAAAAATATAGGGGGAGACCACAATTTGAATGAACTGGAGCCTCCATTTCGTGACGCTAGTGAGCGCGCCCATCTAGAGCCTCTACTGCCACTTTCTGCCAAGACGTTGACGTGGTGGTTTTGAGGCCTTTGATCAATTAGACGCGGCAGAAGATTTTACACTAAAACGCGCCAAAAGCTACGACCACCTCAATTTAGAAACTGATACCTCTAGTAGAACCAAACAGGCCCTAATTCAATGCACCCGCAATCTAAAGCGTTGCATCCACTTACAATGACAGAATGAATCCAGTATCGCACACGCCATGTGGAGCAACGTGCTTAGGCAGATCATGCCAAGCTAGGTAAAGCGAGCAATTAGCCGCAACAGCCGAACCCATCCCTCTCTCCCATTCACAAGACCAGTCTTTTCGCCTACCTATTCTGGAGGCCGACTCTTCGTTCCTTGCAGCAGCAACACTAACCAGCAAAACCCGCCCGACGGTCCACATGACGAATCAGGACTCCTGATCATCTCGCATGGCCCAAGAGAGCTTGATTTCCCCCTGTGTATGTCTTGCCTGCTACGAGAAAAGGGTCATGGCCAATGATCGAACTCTTTTCAAGGGCGTGGGAGCCCTGCTGTGCTGTTTCTTGAGTTTATATACCTCTCTGCTTTGATCTCCGTTGCAATGATTTAGAAGTCCTCAGCAGCTTTTTCTCTTTCTTTCTTAATAACTCTATTACTATGTTGTCTAATTTTTTAATCGCCGTTGCAGCTTTGGCCTCGACCGTCGCAGGGGCTCCTACGGTGGAAAAGCAAAGGCGTGCGCCTACGAATGTTCCGTCATATGTTCTAGATTATGGTGAGGAAATTTCTGAGCCCCATTCTTTGCATCCAAATCCACCATATGTAAAGGAGAACTTCAGCAGAATGCTCGCAAAAGTTTAGTCTAATGAACTTAGCTACCATTCATCCTAAGATCATCCTATGTTTAGTTATTTCATTATATGAAGCACAACAAAGCATTTCAATGATAGCTGTCCTTGTTTCTACTTGTTTTCGAGATGCCAGAAGTAATATCTCTTTGGTGCAAAGCACCAAGGTGGAACATATCACAAATATTGACAGCTCCTCTACAGCGCCTCTCGTCTATCTCTACTCTGGAGAGACGTATTTTCCAGCAGACCTATCTGCACAGCTAGCAAATACGCAACCGGAGGCCAACTACGTAGTTGTCTCAGGAGCCCCATCTCCGCTTACGCTGAATAACTTGAATGAGTTGAACTCCTACGGCAGCGTGTACCTTACATCAAAAGTCGACATCACCACCAATCCCGCCTGGCTAAATGGCATAAAACCCGACACGTCTGGCAAGACCAACAACGCCATCTCATGCGCAATCATTGTCAATGACCACGGTGGTGGAAATGTGGATGCCTTTTACATGTATTTCTACGCTTTTAACTGGGGCGGGGTTGTTCTTGGTCAGCAATTAGGTATGATATTGTTTGAGGAACCTATTACAAATATTACGCTGACTTTGTTCGGCACACAGGTGACCACGTAGGCGACTGGTAGGACTCCTAGTGTTTTCCGCAGTCACATGGCTAATGCATATCCACAGGGAACACAACATGATCCGCTTCTCTAACGGTGTACCTACATACGTCTGGTTCTCCCAACACAGCAATGGTGAAGCCTTCGCGTATGACGTGGTCCACAAGAACGGTCTTCGGGTACTTCCTCTCACTTCTTTCTGCCTCCCCTTCTGCATCCCAATCAGAGCTAATCCCCACCAGCCCCTCGTCTACAGCGGCAACGGATCCCACGCCAATTATGCCATTACCGGGAAGCACGACCACACAATCCCGGATGTCAACCTCCCCGATGGTCTCATCGTTGACTATACCGACGCCGGCACTCTCTGGGACCCAACTCTCTCGGCTTACTACTATTCTTACGACGCAACCTCCTCAACCTTCACATCTTATGACACTAGCGGCGACACCCCAGTCAAATGGCTCTATTATAACGGCGCGTGGGGCGACGAGCAGTATCCGGATTCGGATAAACGACAGAAGAAATTTTTTGGACAGCCTAAATATGCTAGTGGGCCTACAGGGCCAGAAGACAAGCAGTTGAACAGGACAAATGTTTGTCCTAGTGATGGCGTTGCTTGCATTCTCAGGTGGATACTTGGACCGTGAGTAACTAGCACGAGGCAAATTTCTAGCGGCCGGGGGGATTGAATAATGGTGCCGGGGCGTAATAGACATACTTTTAATGAATGTGCGATCAACACAGTAATATGTCAGCTCCCAAAGAACGAAGTTTTATGGGATATGTTCCAATGATGACGGCAAAACTAATACACACACTTAGAAGGGATACCAGCTGGTATCCCAAAACCTAAAATAAGGGAACTCAAAGAGTTTCTTCATAGTCTTTATTCCTAACTCGTCAAATGAAAGACGCGGGGTGGAGATGATTAATCCTATCATCAAAGGATTCGCTGCCGTCAACGGGGCTTGATGTGAATCTTCACAGGTATCTTGTAGAAGTCAAATTTTGCATTAGTTTACCTAGAGCTGCGTGACTGTTAGCAAAGATATAGTCAGATCTTGAGTTAATTATCTAGCAATATATAATCGTTGCGGTAATCTAGCGCGAGAGCCGTGAGAACAGATGAATTCAAAGGACTCTTGTCCGGCATCATTTGACCGCGAGAAGAATGAATGTTAATAGCAGATACTATGGAATATCTGATTCCAATATATGTTTTCATGCCCAAGAGCAGAACGCTCGTATAGGGATTTCATGGATGCAGGTCGGTCCTGCCACGCTACCACTGCACGGGGCAACCTCGGCTTAAAACACAATTTACCTGTTAGTTCTAAAACGGAACCGACTATGATGGGTAACTAATCATAACATGTTTATAACGTGTTTAGGATATATTCTGATTTAAGTAGATCTATTTAATAATTACTAGCCACTAGATTTCTCTAGCAATAATAAAAATAAGTTTAAATTTTAATTTAGAAGATAGTATACTTCTAAAGAGTTAAGATTAAGGAGAGGACATTAGTTAAGGAAGCTTCTATTACTACACCAAAGTAGGGAGTAGTAGAGGGGTTACTTATATCGCTCACTAAAGTTAATCACGCATTATGCGAAATTAAATTTAGGGCCTTATCTCTAGAGACTTACTAAACAATTAACTTAATTACAGATTTAACTGGGCCACGGTGGTGGCCGCCACTAATTATAAAACGGGCGACAGATTGAAATTTGCAACCGAACGTTATCTCATGAATTAGACCCGTGCACTACGCGGGCGGGCATACTGCTCCTTATTAACTAACGAAATTCTCCACTGAAGGTCTGAGAGCTCATGGGCGTCAAAATACACCAAAAACCACCTTTTTCACTACCGTATCTCGACCCTTTTATAACGTCCAGTTATTATAAAAATACTACGAGGTAGGAGCTCTTTAGCTTCTCTATCGCCTCTACGTTGTGACGATATCGCAGCTCTATTTTTACAAGAAGTTGGATATAGTCGGTCGGTTTTGGCTAAAATCTACGAAGATACCGTTGAAAATCCAACTTACGTTTTACGACGATGTTCTCGCCCCTTAGTATTCTTAGTAGGGGGTTATAATATATAGATATGTAGATATAATTACCTAAAGAATCCATTACATTAATTAAATATAATATAATTCTTATGGTGGGACGTAACTCATAGAAATATACAAAATTTAATTCTTAAAACATTCACTTCTCACCGAAGCGACGCCCAGAAGCTCTCAGACCCTCGGTGGAGAATTTCGTTGGTTGATAAGGAGCAGTATGCCCGCCCGTGCGCGTAGTGCACGTACCAACGGTCCACCAATGAGATAAACCGAACGCGCCATCAGTCATATTCCGAGGCCTAGCGTCGGCCGAAAAGTTCTCAGATCCGCTAGTCTCATGGGAATGGCGCACAAATGAACCGTCGCGTCGACAGTCCTACGTGCGCATGTGAGGCGCTACTCATCGGGAGGATACTCTCTTGAGATCGGGACGCCGCAATCAACACTAACGTTCATAGTTCACTGCACCATATATCTTGATTCCTTTCGCTACCGAGAAGTCAAGAGAAGAGCAGACCTTCGATGTCTGGCGGAAAAACGTATCAATCAACTCCCGAATCATAGAAGCTATTTGGATGTAACGCCCGCCGGGACCTGCAGATTGATATACCCGGGACCGAGTATCAAAGCAGCTACCTTTCCCCTTAAGCATGGCGTATTTTCTTATTTTGGCCAATCAGAGTGTTTTGTAAGACGTTTGTTAGCTCCAGTCCTTCATTTTATTCCTGGACACTGCCCCGGTTCCGTAGCGTGTGCGTTCATACCTCCAAAAACCTTTGATTGGTATACCTCAATATAGCTAAGCTATGATGGTCAAGCCTAGCAGGCTTAGGACAATTTCCTCTCCGATGCTAATTAGCGTATTGCGAATTTTCAGTCATGAATATAAATCTGCACTCTTCCCTGTCCATGGGGATATGAGTTGGCATTGTCACATTTTTCTTTGGTAGTTTCGTGTCAACATGGTCTTCGCGACTAAAAGTATCGTAGCTCTGGGGTTTATAGCAACTCTGCTACAGAACGCAGTAGCGCAGAATGGAGCTTACGCGCAATGTCAGTTTTCTCGGTTTCCCCACTTTTCGGCGGCAGTTACTAAGTTACTTAGGCGGTGGTATTGGGTTTACCGGAACCTCAAATGATTGCGTTTCTGGATACTACTGCAATGTTCAAAACGATTGTAAAATAAACCTCAAGTTGAGTTCCACATGGCAGAGCTGACCCATTCCTAAAGATTATTGGCAATGTGTCACCGGTACTGCAACTGCCAGGGCTGCAGTAGCGTCAAGGGTGAAGACCAGCACAACCCTTACCAAATCTGTTAAAACACGCTCATCGCCCTCCACGACCATTAAGAAGAGTGCTACAAGCTTATCCATCATATCAAGTTCCTCCGCTGCTTCAGCACCTAGCGGAAATGCGTGTACAGGGACTTTCACCCCCATTTCGGCATCAGCCTTTGTAGCGGCCTTGAATCCGGGATGGAATCTTGGAAACACCCTCGATGCAACGCAAACGGAGGGTGATTGGAGCAATCCGCCAGTCGTCGCAGCTACCTTTGATGATGTCAAGGCTGCTGGCTTCAAGAGTGTCCGACTCCCAGGTGAGTAGAGAGGTCCTAATTACTAATAAAAAGAAGGGAGACGCTTCGAGCTAACGTTTGCAAGTTACCTGGGCATATCACTTCCATGGAAGCTCACCGGACTGGACTATCGACCCAGTATGGCTGCAGAGAGTATCTGATGTTATTGATATGGTGACTTCGAGAGGTTTCTATACGATTGTTAATGCTCATCATGATTCGTGGATCTGGGCTGATGTCTCAGCTTCCGGTGCGAATTATACGATGATTGAAGAGAAGTTCTACCGCCTTTGGTACCAAGTTGGAACTAAATTGGCCTGCAAGTCATCTCTTGTGGCCTTTGAACCCATCAACGAGCCACCAGGGACCACCGCCGCCCATGCTGCGGAATTGAATAAACTCAACAATCTGTTCCTTAAAGCTATTAATGATGCAGGCGGCTTTAACTCGCAACGTGTTGTCACACTCGTTGGCCTAGGTGAGGACGGTGTAAAGACTTCTAAGTGGTTTACGCCTCCTAACCCAACCTTCACAAACCCTTGGGCTATTCAATATCATTACTACTCGCCCGGTAAGTTTTAAGTGTTCCGTCTGTGTGCCTTTTAGAGCGTACAATGGCATTCGAGTTTCTAATCCAAATGTACAGATAGATTTATCTTTGGCCGGGGAAATACCATCTGGGGTTCTGACGCCGACAAGGCCAGCCTTGAGGCCGACATTGCAGCCGTCAGAGGTAACTTCACCAATGTGCCTCTTCTCATTGGAGAATGGTCTGCCTCGCCTGTTGTCACTGAAAGAGCAGCCCGCTGGAAATACTTTGACTACTTCCTCCAGATGGCTAGGAAATATAACACTGTGCCGATGCTCTGGGATAACGGCGCAGATTATCTTGACCGCGCTGCACATACTTGGCGCGATCAGGTGGCTATCAATATTTTAATGAATGCCACTGCCAGCGTGGCCAACAGTCTGCCGGACTGCACCGAGAATGGCATGGCAACAAGCCAATGGACAAGCGCGTATATCTTTCACCGGGTTGGGACTGCAGTCACAGATCAAACCTTACCTTTCCTTCTCAACGGAAACACCCTCAAGTCGATCTCTTCCCCTTCAAAAACGCTCACGGCCAAAACCGATTACATTGTTAGCGGCAGGAACATCACCTTCAAAGCTTCCCTACTCTCGGCATTTGTTTCTTCCACAACAACTCCTGGCTCCATTGCCAACTTGACGCTCACATTTTCCGCTGGCGCACACCTCTTAGTCAATATTGTTCAGTGGGATGTCCCAGTGCTTGGCTCAACAACCTCGGCAGCTGTCTCCGGTTCCGACCTTTCCATCCCTATTACTTGGAAAGGAATCGGTAAGCCGGCAGCCGTAAGAGCGCTAAAGAGCGATGGGACTTATCTCGAGGATGCCTGGACCGTCTACTTGGAACCTTTGCAGCGAGGACGAACTGTAAGTTTACCGCAAACAGCCGAGTTTTTATTCGTGAGCACCCGCTAACATAACTATAGTCCTATGGTAGGCAGTGGAAATGGGACTCTTCGCATGTTATTATCACTTCGGCAGCGATTGGGGATGTCATCTCATCTGGGAAGACGACTACTTTCATGATTGAGGCGTATCCGAGAGTCCCTGGAAACAATGTCAACTATACTTTGACTGTGTAAGAAGCAGGAGATCAATATATGCGGACAGACGATGCCGTAATGGTGCAGGAATAGGGTTCTTCATGGTGATATTAACTTCTGTCTGTGTATATTATTCATACCATAAACAGGTTCGTCGAATATTTGGAGCAGCATGACAGCATTCGGCATCACATGCATCACTCTTGATTACAAGCAAGGCTGCAGAGAACATGAGTGAAGAATAAGAGAAATTGAAGTTGCGTCAATAATTGATTCCTAGACCCGTGCAAAGCCTGGTATACAATTTTATATGGAACATGCACCTACACTAATTCAAAAGCATACAAGTCTCGGGGATGCAGGGCCTTCCAGTGAGCGAATATAAAGACGAAATGGACTAAGCACCGTCATCCCACAAATATCGCTTCAGGAGGGCAAAAAAGGTTATTCTTCCAGATATGAAAGTTTGCGCATTTCGCCAAGGCGTTGCCGGGCTTGAGCAAGACTATTTTCCAACTGCAGTATCTCGACCTGAAATCGTGATTAGTTACCAGCGGGATATGAAGGTGGTAGGAAAATAAGAAGTGGATATACCTGCTGCTCCATCTGCTGGACCTTGAATTCACGGTCACTGAGTTTGCTGTAATCGACTGCTTCGTTCTGGTCGCGGTTCGTCTGCGAAATAATACTCTGTACCTGGCGCACGAGCGAACGGCACGCGCTCGTAACGGCCTTGCTAGCGTTCTCTAACCTGTCCTGACTCTTGCTCATGAAGGACGCTTTGACACGACTAGCAGCCACAAGCTGCGCGGTGCTAGCGGCAACGTCGTTACTTGCCACAATAAGCTGTTCTGGAGTGTTCCGACCGCTGATCACGCCGTCAGCCGTTTCGATAAGCATATTTGTAGAAGTCGCCACGGCTTTTGCAGCGCTTATCAATCCTTCCGTCCACCGGTTGTGCTTCTTATAAAATGCTGTCTTAGTCATGGCTCCTCTGCCTTCCCGGACAATTTCTTGCTGGGAGGCAGTAGCAGCCTTGATGAGCTGTGCAATGGCATTTGTGACAGCAATGGCGGCCTCAAGGATAGAACTATATATCGTTAGCTGTCGTCACCCCAAGGAATAGGATAAAACGTACTCATGAATCTTCAATTCGTATGTAGAGTATTGATCTCTTGGTTTCTTCATCAATTTCGTTAGACGCTCGGTCGCCGCATCGATGGCGTTCGCGGCATTAATCAACTCGCGGTCAACCAGTTCTCCGAGGTCGCCCTGAGCTTGCGTGATCTTGCTCTTCGGCGCGAATGCGTCTGCCAACTTAGACAGCTTCTGGAGGTTCACAAGGACCTCGCTATTGTTGTTCAAAACAATATTCGTCTTCTGCTCGGGATCAAAATCATATAATCGTACAGATTGGAGGTTGCGGAAGAATTTGACTGTTGACGTTGCTGATTGTCTTGCAGCATTGATGAGTTGATCGGCCTTGTTCTCGTCGGAAGCGAACCTAGTAAGACCCTTGGTGTTGCTAAGAACGTCTGCAATTGATCCAGAGAACGCATTCACAGTCCGGGTGATCTCTGAGTGAGTGCTGTTTGGTCCATCCGCTATGAAGTTATTGAAAGCAGTAGAGAATTCCATTGCACAACTGGATGCTTTCTCGATTTGCGAGAGGACATATGCGCCTGAGGCACTTTGGTTACCAGCTTGCATAGAAGAATCAAGTTCGTAAAGCGCATCATCTACGCGCTGGACGCCGCTTTGAAGGACTGAATCAATGATATCGTTAATCTTCTGGATGCTTTCTAGCAGGAAGGTATCGAGCTGGCCGTCCATTGCATTGTCGGTAGCATGTTGGGAAAGCTTCAGCTCATTTAACTCTAGCAACGTCTGATCCATGCCAGCTTTAAAGATCTCCAGCTCATCTTCCTTCTCACGCAGTTGGCGCTCAAGGTCCGAATCACCCTCCCGATACTTCATATGCATTTCATCTAAAGCACGTGTCTTTGCCCTCAATGCTTCTTCAAGGTCAGCAATCTCTCTATTGTGCCTTGATAACATTGCGGAAAGCTCAGATCCTTTTCCGCGTTCAGCATTCTCCGCTTTCTCAAGCGCAAAGCGAAGTTCACGCTTTAGCTTCTCAACTTCTTCACGATGGCCACCAGTGGATCGGTCTTTCTCAAGTAGCGCTCGATCTCTCTCGCGGATCATGTCTGCGAGTTCCAGATTTTTAGTCTTCAGCTCCCTAGCCAGCTTCTCCCGGCCATCAATTGCTTCTTGTGCAGAATTTGCCTTAACCTGTACAAGTTTGAACTTCTGAAGAAGCTGGAGATGCTCATGTCGAAGCTGTGAATACAACTTGGCAAGAGCTTCGTACTTTGTCCGCCAGGTGTTAAGCTGCTCCTGTAGTGCCCTAATTTGATCGTCTCTCGAAGCAGATTGCTGTGCAAAATTGGCGTTCAGTTGTTGTATTTCGTTCTCTAAAGCCCTCATTCGCTGGTCGTATTGTGATAACATCAGTTGATCCCGCTCATATTGGGCACGGGCATTGAGGTTTTCTCTTTCAAGCTCAGCCAGGCGACCTTGCGTCTGCTGCTGATACTGCTCGCGCAGTAGCGCTTCTTGGGCTAAACGTGCTTGTTCAGCTTGCAATCGTTGCTGCTCTTCAAACTCTCTCTGTGCTTGGAGTGCCTGCTGCTGCTGCTGGAGCTGGGCGGCTTCCCACTGTTCTTGAAGCCTACGTTGCTCCTCGGCATACTCGTCCTGTTGGCGTTTCTGTTCGTTCTTCCAAAACTCATTGATTGGTTCGGGGTCAACAGATGCCACTCTTGGAGGGGTAGGTGTAGGCGCCTCTATCTCTTTTGCTGGACGCGCTGGTAGCGCCGGTCTCTCATCATCTTCAGAAAGTAGATTTGGGGGGTCTTGGGGTAATTTTGGAACAGTTATTAGACTAGTGAGGTATCTGAGATTAGAGCATTCATAATAGAATTTGATCAAACGATAATGTTGAGCATCATAACGTCCGCGAAGAGGGGAAAGTGCCTCATCATCGCCAAGAGCTATCTCCAATTAGTATCTATGCAATCAATTATGCGGAAATAATGGCTCCCTTACTTGTGTGCATGGCTCGGAGCATGCTCGTTATGAATTTGTAAATTCCATAGCTCTCTTGTACTAATGGTACGAGAGCAGAAATGCGGCATTCATTGTTTGCTCCACTGCGAAAGTGCGAGAATATGAGTTTCTGGAAAGAATCTATCTGGTCCTGAAGGGTCATCAAGTCGGAAATTGTTTCGTATCTGTCCAGTGTAAGTGTATATCTCCCATTGCGTTAGGGGAATTCGTACCCCTCATTCGGGTCATTGATGGACTTGAGGCTTATATACTCTTCATATTCAAAGGTTCCTATTTTATTTAGCTTTTAATTTATGATTGTCAGGGCTTGGCTTGTACCATTGAACTCAGGATGTTGTCGATGGAAAGCTAGCTTAGCAAGAAGAAAATAGATATACTCCTGGATGAGCGGGCCATATCCTATTCTTTCATTAGCAGTTATTTCCAAAATCAGTTCGTACGGTGCCTCGTAAGTTGTAACTATGTACCTCGTAGACCTTCCCCGCCCGCAACGCCTCGTGTTAAGCTCTCCAGCCAATTCACGTTGGCTTGTGCTTCCTTCAGAGCTATTGGGTGCCCCTCTTGAAGAACTTTATGGATGGTAATAAGAGCTTTGAATGTCTGGACTTCATCGGCGAGGATAGGCTGCCTGGAATAAGCTCAAATAATCAGCCTAAGCGTACGGCTGCTGGGTGACTTTCCACATACACCTTCATGCCCGCCCAGAAGGACTGCGAGGATTTGTGGTCCCACGTGTAGACAATGCAACTGCGAACATGTTTTCCTATAATGCTATGAGCTTCGCCATAGGTTCATAGGTCGTTCGCGAGTAACTCCATACGTTTTGGCGCTGTCTCGTCTAATCGCAAGTGTATCAGCAGGCAGCCGCTGAGAAGGGTAAGGGTGATGAATTTTACCGATGCTTGTTGCTTTGCGGATGTTAATGGCCAGCTCCGATTCCTGTCTGATAATCTGAATTAGCAGTGTTCTGAGGGCACTTCCTCCAAGGGCATTGCACTAACTTCCCCATGTCCACGTTGCGTGACGACCCGTACATGGCCATGCTGAATGAGCTTTCCTTTGCAGGAAAATGGGTGTCGTGGGTATATTATGGACGACAAGACGACGATATAGTTAGCAGTACTGTATATCTACTACAACAAAGAGGAAGAAGCAAGGCTGGAGGTGGTGTTGTCGAGTATGTGTTGTCTTGGTAGCTCTCGATCAGCAAACTGCGGGCCTGGCAGCTTGTCATAGGTCATGTGATCTACGCACGGACCATAACACGCAGGTGTCTGCGCGTCGCCGGCTGTGAGAAGAACTATGCAAGAGATTTTGATCTTGCGAATAAATAACTCACGCATTTATTTAGACACAATTCTGTTATCTTGAATTATTTGAACCTCATTTGATCATAAAAGTCTCGAAACCATATCGAAAAGTTTTTCAGGACTCATCTTTCTTTGACTTTAGAGGTCGCAAAAACAGGCAGATTACGAAGCTCTTTGCCACACCAGCCTTGGCTAGACAATTTCAATTTTGAATTGTTGTATCTCAACTTTGTAATTATAATACCCATTCAAGAAGCCAAGGAATGATTGGTGCATAGACAGAAATCACCTTGAATACTCTATTAGTTACTTGAAGGGATTTCCGCCATAAACCAAGACTCGCTTCAAGAAGTTGGAAAAGGTAATAGCATTTGGGCAACTGTTGAGAGCCCCAATATACTGTTACAATACAGTTAGATACGCCAGTTCGGAATCATTATCTTTTTGAATAAATGTCGGGTTTTACAGTAATGATTATCGTGGCTCATTCATTCATGGAATGAACCATCAACGCCGTGAAAATGCTAGATTATCTCCAGAACGCCGGTCAAAACACCAACCAACAGGACTGTTTGAACTGTGGCGCTTCAATGAATCGTCCCATCTTGGCCCAAATAAGTAGCCATAGGGTCATCGGCTGTTGTCCTCTTCCGACGATACTCCTCCATCTCTTCTTCTGTAATACCTCCTTTCATTTCCCCCAGCGTCCGCTTTCTTCCCGTAGCATCGGCCTTGGCTTTCCTATTACGTTCTACTGCATTAGGGATGTGTCCTTCAGTCACCGCTTCTTCTCTCCATGCCACTGCTTTAGGAACTCCGTCGATATCTGCTGCTACCCGCATTCTATTCGATTCCCCGAAGGCTCTCTTGCCGTCCTCGCCGGTGCAATAGCTGTTCTTCACGGTTGAATGACAGCAGGCATAGCCCCATTTGAAATTTAGCCACCAGCTGCCCCAAACAGACGTATGGTTGTTAACGAGAATGTCTTCCGTGTATTTGGATTTTGTTTTAATTTTGGGCGCTCCTTTGATGCCACCTCTTTCGTCGTACTCTACGTATCGTTCGGACTCAATAACTGCAGCACCCCCCAGAGGTACATCCAATAGATGCTCCTGTCCGCCATATTTTTCTAGTAGAGCTTTTCTCTGCGCTTCCCGTCGAGCTTCAGTTTCTTGCTTCTCCTTTTTCCGGAAGTATTCGCCAGATGTAGGATTTGCTTGTAGGTGGATTTTATTTTTGTCCCCACGTTCTTGCGTCTCCCAAGCATAGCGCTGTGCCTTTTCGAACTCTGCAGCATCACCTGATGCTCTCATGAAGCCTTCTTCCGCAACTAGCGCTGCAGCCTGATCTGCAGTTGCACCGCTGTCAACCATGGAGCGAGTTTTGGGGTCATATTTAGCGGAGTCCAGGTCCAGATTCAGAAGATATTTCGCTGTATCTTCTCTTAATCGTAGATTCCTAGTCGATGTGGCCTGCTTTCTACCCATATCCGTCTCCTCCTCGTACTTCGCACCCTCATCCGTTCCATCTTCGTCATCCTCTTCCGACCGCTTGCCCATGCCGTTAATACCACCTTTAGCTAGCCTCTTCATCTCCTCCAACTCATTGTATTCCTCCACCACGGCGTTATACTCCTCTGCATCGTAACCATTCCATCGATCCCGTTTCGCATCCCACCCTAACTGCACGTCCTGAACAGCTTCATCCGCCTGGATATCTTTTCCCGTCCATTTTGCGCCCTGTTTTCGTGGTCGACTTAAGCAGTCCTTAGCTTTATGTGTCATGGCCCCACAGTTTTCGCATGCGCCTTTACGAAACTTTGTCGCGGCGGGACCTAGTTTCCGGCCTCTATCATACCATTTTGAGTCCGATTCTGACTTCTGGAGACGCTGATGCTCAAGATAATCGCTAGTAGATTCAGAGGAGTCGTCGACGTAGAAGGGTTTCTTGGATATGAAGGATGGAATATATTCGTTGCGCTCCTTGTTCGCCGCCGATACGTCGGCCGGTTTGCGCGGGGCAGCCGGAGGCATGATTGATAGAACTTCTAGTACGAGATTGTATTGCCGCTGCTTAGATGCGTCGTGGTAATTGCTTAGCGTTGTGGCTAGAATTGAGTGAGGTCGAAGATCTACCCATGCACCTAGGTGAGTTTCACAGGGCTGGGACAAGGCTTGGCGATAGTCACCGAGGCATGTCCGCGTCGCGCCTTGTTGTTCATTTAGGACGCGCCCAGGAGCATCCATTAAAACACATCAACCAGAACCTCCACTATTGCGCTGGCTTACTACATTTTGGAAACACTATGCAGCATTACTACTACATAACCAACTCTCTCGACTCTCTCAACTGGCCAGGCCCTTAATGGACACTTTCCGCTTCCGGCTGAACTGCATCGACCATTACCAAGCTACACCCACCGAGCTAGACCCTCAACTTCGTCATGGGTCAGAACCTTCACAGCGGCACAATGCGCCTCCTGTCCCCGTCATCCGAGTCTTTGGAGCAACCGAAACTGGCCAGAAGGTCTGCGCCCACATTCATGGTGCTCTCCCATATTTGTTCCTGGAGTATGACGGTAGTCTAGACAGGAAAGCCGGTTTGTAGCCCGATCTCTGAGGGAATAAGAACTAACTAGTCCTAGTGGGTGCATACATTCATCAACTTCGCGTTTCTATTGACAGTGCCCTTGCTGTGAGCTACCGACGGAACCCTGGTAATAGTAATGCTATATTCGTTGGACACATCACACTTGTGAAAGGAGTTCCATTTTATGGATATCATGTTGGGTATAAATTTTACCTCAAAGTGTATATGCTCAATCCATTGCACATGACTCGTCTAGCGGAATTGCTGAACCAAGGTGCGATCATGAACAAGCCGCTTCAGCCTCATGAAAGTCATTTGCAGTACTTGCTCCAATGGATGTGCGACTACAATCTTTACGGATGCGCTTATATCGACTGTTCCAGAGTCAGATTCAGAGGCCCAGTCCCAAGTTATCTAGACATGAATAGCACGGCTCATAAGTGGCACGAAAAGTCCGTTCCAGGCAGCCTTGTATCAAACCCCGACCGATTTCCCCGACAAAGCCACTGCTCGATTGAGGTTGATGTATGCGTGCAAGATATTCTAAATAGGAAGGAATTATCCGCTCGCTCTCTTCACCACGATTTCGCCGAACGCTTGACTCATCTTGGGCCAGATTACAAATTTGTGCACTCGATGGCGGGACTATGGCGTGACGAAACACGTCGCCGAAAAGAGCGGATGGGATTTACGGATCCATCTAGCAGCCCTTTCCCGGAAGAGGTCCTGGTTTCCATGTCTGCTGACACAAGGAATCCGGCAAAGGGCGGATGGATACACGAAGATGAGTACAGAGCGCTTGTTGAAGAGCTAATTGAAGAAGAGAAAAGCAAAGTGTTGGATTCAAAAGCCAGTTTTGACAATTTGGTAAAGCCTGCTGAAATTGGAGAGTACGTGAAAACGGCATTGGAAAGCGTGGAAGATCTCTTTCCTCAAAATCTTGAAATGAGTAGCTTGTCCGAAGAAGACATTGAATTTGGCATCATTACTCCCATGGATGACTTGGCCAGTCCAAAGCTTGATAGCGATTTGCAAAAAGTTGAACAGGACGCAAACGAGGATGTTATATCTGATCTTCGGAACCCCAACCACTTGTACGTCCAGGAAATGCTTCAGGACGTCAATCAAATAGGAGAGGAATCTACGAAAGATCCACACGTTGCTGGTTTGCTGCGCAACTCAGTACCAAATAGATCCACGGAGATAGCGCGCTCATATAACTCCAACTTTAAATTCAAAACCGCAAATAGTAGCGAGGTACATGAGATTCAGGGAGGTCCGGTACTCAAACTCAATCGTAGTATAACGGAGACGAAAAGGGCTTTCTCGCCGGAACGACTTCAACCTAACAAGCGACTTAAGCTATCCCTAGTGAAGGTGCTCCATGGCAAAATCCCAGACGATAGCAGCAGCCGCGGTTGGAAGAAAGATGATTCAATAAAACGCGTCTCTTTTCAAAATCTAAGCAGCGAGAATGAAGACTACGAGGAGGCTGTGACGACCGTCCAGAAAGATATAGAAAGTGATCTTCCACAAACAAACCAGTCATCACAGGGTAGCATCAAAGCCGATGGTGCAAATGGAGCTACCACCCTTTCTTTCCCTGTCGTCAAAAATCCGAATAACCCAGAAACTATAATGCGACTGAGTCAAACCGGATATTCGAACACTCAGAACAGTCCTACTATATCCACGTTCAAAGTTGGCTCATCTGGCTCTTCGACAGACCATTCCAAGGCTCCTTGGAATAATCAGAAGAGTTCGGCAGTCAGTAACAGTGGATTAAGTGTATCTTCTGAAAGTCTCTCGATAGCCGCACAACTTGGTACTGTCCGCACTTTTGCTACGAGCTGCAAAATCCTATGCTATGGTCATATACCCCCGAGCTCAAGTATGATTGAATCTACGATGATTGAACATGGTTTGCCTCCTGTTATCTATCAGGATGCTTACTACAGTGATGACAAGGATGTCCCAGAAAGACCTCGAGAGTATGCAGGGCGAGAATTCAAATTGGAAAGCACGAATTTGCCATATCTACCTTTGTTTGATCCGTCTGGTACCTCATTAGCAAATTTTGGAGAAAAGCCAGCTATCGTACTTGATAAGGTCAAAGAAACGCTCACCCATCAGAGGAGAAAAAAAGCTTGTAACTTGCTCAACTGGGAAATTGCCGCCACTCCTCCATCACTAATCGAAGTTGAACAGTGGTTACTGGTTGACGTGCAACAAAAGCGTGATAATCTGAGCGCAGTCAGGGCAAGTGCCAAAGCAGAAGAACAGTCACAGCACAAAGATTTATCACAAGTTGATGGGCCAACTCAGAAAAACGCTCATGGCTTCAAGTACTCACAGAAGCAAAAATCCACCAGTGTCAAGTATGAGACGCAGTACATGAGTATTATGAGCCTTGAAATTCACGTCAATACGAGAGGCTCTTTTGTTCCAGATCCTACTGAAGACGAGATTGCTTGTGTGTTCTGGTGCATACAATCTGACGACGAGGCCCTTGGCAGCGCATCTCGCCTTGGTATTGTTGCCCTATCTGACGAGAATGGCATCGCAAGAAAAATTGCAAAGCAAGTCTTTGTGGAAGTAGAATACGAGGAAGACGAATTAGATCTCATCAACAGAGTAGTGGACATTGTGCGCCAATTTGACCCTGATATTCTAACAGGATACGAGGTCCACAACGGCTCTTGGGGTTATGTGATTGAACGCGCTCGACTCAAGTACGAATACAACCTTTGTGACGAATTTTCAAGAATGAAGTCGCAGTCTCATGGACAGTTTGGAAAAGATACAGACCGCTGGGGTTTCACACATACCTCCACTATTCGAGTAACTGGTCGGCACATGATCAATATCTGGCGAGCTATGCGAGGAGAATTGAACTTACTCCAGTACACGATGGAGAATGTCGTATTCCATCTCTTACACAAAAGAATACCCCACTATAATTTCCAGGATCTTACATCATGGTATAAAAGTCCTAGACCTCGAGATCTGGCAAAAGTACTAGACTACTTTCTCTCCCGTGTCCAGTTGAATCTTGAGATATTGGAGGTCAACGAGCTCATCTCAAGAACGAGCGAGCAAGCTCGCCTTCTCGGTGTTGACTTCTTTTCCGTCTTCTCTCGTGGTTCCCAATTTAAAGTTGAGTCATTAATGTTCAGAATCGCCAAACCTGAGAATTTCATCTTGGTATCCCCAAGTCGCAAACAAGTTGGTCAACAAAACGCGCTGGAGTGTTTACCATTGGTCATGGAGCCGCAAAGCGCCTTTTACAGTAGTCCACTATTAGTGTTAGATTTCCAGTCGCTGTATCCCAGTGTCATGATCGCCTACAACTACTGCTATTCAACTTGCCTAGGCCGGATTGTCAGTTGGCGTGGGCGGCAGAACAAGATGGGCTTTCAGGACTTCCAGCGCGAACCGCAACTCCTTGAGCTTATGAAGGAGCACATCAATATCGCGCCGAACGGCATCATGTACGTAAAACCGGAGATGCGAAAATCCCTCCTGGCAAAAATGCTTGGAGAGATCTTGGAAACGCGCGTCATGGTGAAAAGTGGCATGAAGGTAGATAAAGACGACAAGGCTCTACAGCAACTCTTGAACAACAGGCAGCTAGCTCTCAAACTCATTGCCAATGTCACGTATGGATACACCTCGGCATCTTTCTCGGGACGCATGCCCTGCTCCGAGATCGCGGATAGTATTGTTCAGACCGGCCGAGAGACACTAGAGAAAGCGATTGCGCTGATCCACTCTGTTGAGCGATGGGGGGCGGAGGTTGTTTATGGAGATACCGACTCTCTTTTTATTTATTTAAAAGGACGCACTCGAGATCAAGCATTCGTCATCGGAAAAGAGATTGCAGAAACCGTTACAGATGCAAACCCTCGTCCGGTCAAACTAAAGTTCGAAAAAGTCTACCATCCATGTGTACTTCTAGCAAAGAAACGCTATGTCGGCTTTAAATACGAGTCCTCATCGCAGACCGTTCCCGAATTTGAAGCGAAGGGCACCGAAACGGTAAGACGAGACGGCACACCCGCGGAGCAAAAAATCGAAGAAAAGGCCTTGAAGATCCTTTTTCGCACTTCTGATCTATCCGAGGTGAAGAGGTATTTCCAAAACCAATGCACAAAAATCATGACAGGTCGTATCAGTATCCAAGACTTCCTCTTTGCAAAGGAAGTGAAACTAGGGAACTATTCTGATAAGGGTCCGCCGCCGCCTGGTGCCCTAGTAGCCACAAAACGCATGCTTATAGACCCACGCACAGAACCGCAATATGGGGAGCGCGTGCCGTATGTAGTAGTTACCGGTGCTCCCGGAGCTAGGCTTATCGATCGTTGCGTCAGCCCAGAGACGCTACTTCTCGATGATCATCTTGAACTCGATGCAGAGTATTATATCTTGAAAAACCTGATCCCCCCTCTAGAACGCATTTTCAATCTTGTTGGTGCAAATATCAAGAATTGGTATGACGAAATGCCTAAGGTTCAGCGCATACGAAATGTACCTACAGCTCAAACGAAACCGGTACAGCAACAAGGAGCAGAGACCTGGAATACGCTTATACCTGGTGGCCAGACCGGACTACGGAAAACACTGGAGAGTTACATGAAGAGCTCCTCCTGTATAGTATGCCGTGAAAAGCTTCCCTTGCCACCTCCAAACGTTACTGAGATAGAACCAACCATCCTATTACCTCTTTGCTTGGTGTGTATGGCTCAACCAAGTCATACACTATTCACCCTGCGTATGCGAATTCAGAAATCAGAAGCCAGGGCGCTGCGAATTGACATGGTATGCCAAAGCTGCTCGGGTTTACCGTTCGGCGAGGAGGTGAGATGTGACAGCGGGGATTGCCCAGTGTTTTACACAAGACTTCGCGAGAGGGCGGTATTAGCGGGACTAAGAGACAACATTGGGAACACAATTGAAGTATTAGAAGAGGACGAAAAACTCGTTGAAACCAGAATGAACTTGGATTGGTAAAGAGTATACGAACATCTAAGGACTTATATTTGCTGTTAGGACTGCTCTCCAACATGGTGCGCACACTTATAACCTTAATAAATATCTTGTTACAATCTAAAGCTAATGAGAATGATGTGAAGGTACCAGGACAACAAACCCTTAAAGTTGGTCTGGGGTGCAGGTATTGGTGGTTTGGCTGCAGCAATCGCGATTGCTCGTGCTGGCACTGATGTTACCGTCCTCGAAGCTACGCCAGAACTGGGCGAAGTATGACCTCCAATTATGTCGTTCTGTAATTCAAAGATGGTTATTAACAATGAAACAGATTGGAGCTGGCATCTAGCTGACCCCAAATGCAGCTCGCCTGCTGCGAGCTTGGGGCGTGGATCAAGTTATCAGCGATAATTTAGTCAGATTCGAAGAGATGAATTTGCGACGTAAAGATGGGACAAAGGTTGGATGGGCGCCATGAGCAGAATGGAGAAAATGCTGAAACAACTTCGGTGGCTTGTGCATCGGTGCGTTGCAAATCTTGGGAATGCTTTATAAAAAGTGTAAAACGCTGATGTCTAAGCAGTGCACATCTTCATCAGAGGTGATCGACGTAGCGCAAAGACATGGCTGTGATATCTGTTGGTAGGGGGGTAAGCGTATATCTACAGGAGCTTCCTGCGATCACATGATAGCTTCGCTTGTATATAGATTCGTTCTTCGTGACGACTCCACCTTATGAAGTCTCCTCACGCGCCACCATACACCTGCGTCCTCGTATGACAATATCCATACCAATTCTCGGGTCGCTTCGATCTCTCACCAAACATCTGGCCCTGTTCTAGTCGAAACCGAGAGCGGAGCGCAGCTTTTCTTTCGACCTTATCGGATCTGATGGGGTTGGCTCTATCGTCCGGCGTGCTTTCCTTCCATCAAGCCTAGCCCTCCACCAACGGATTGTGCGTATCGTGCCGTTATTCCCTACTCACAGATTCGTAAAGACCCCTTCCTGGCAGAAATCGTATCGAAGCCTACTATAGAGGTTTGGATGGCGCCCCATGCCTACATTATCACATATCCAGTTTCGGCAGGTAGGACTTCAACATAGTACTCACATCATTGCCTGAACCCAGTCACTTTGGTTGAGGACGTTGATATGAACGATTTGCGGAACGAATACTGGGACTTCGAAAACATGATTCCAACTGCAAAGCGTTGGCCGCTTCTTGTCACCGACCCGCTTGATACATGGCCCTCTCCTCAAAACAACGTGGTGTTAATGGGTGATGCGGCCCACAGCATGGTAAACCACATGGCGCAGGGTGCAGCAACCGCTATGGAGGATGGGGCTTTTCTCGATCGGGTGCTGCGAGAAGTGGTTTCTGGCCGCCTGACACCGCCGGAAGTTATTTCCATTTATGAAAATTCGGGGATGCCCAAAGCCCACTTCAAGGAGCGAATCTCGTTCTTGAATGGCTACATTTGGCACTTACTAGAGGGCCAAGCGGCTAGGAATAGAGACAAGGCCATGGAAGTTGAACTGATTGAGGAGCAGCCGATGCGGTCACCAAATTTGTACGCAGACTCAGCGACTGTGTTAGATATGTACGGGTAGGACGCTAGGACNCATGCTGACGAGGCTGTTAAATTCTTTTCAGAGCAACGCGTGCTTGTAGATGATAGTATAGGCTGACAAGATCGCGAATTGGTTCCTGCCAGAGGGAGAACAGCCTTGGTGCCATCAAAGCTATAAGATCCTAGGGATATATCTCGGAATATGGTTTTACAGAAAGTATCATCACCGTATAAGGAGGGTTTCAACTGTAAGTGCTCCTAACAATTATGGTGACACGACTTCACGGTTGACAACGTCAACCACTACCGATCTAGCTTTAGACTTGTTTCCCCGTCCAAGTGATTGGTATGTTTCTACACTCGCTACCAAGAGCCTTGGTTGTGATAGGATGAACATTTGTATGTTTAGCAAATATAGGGTTGTTGTTTCACTGTTTTCGATAATTCAATTTGGCTTCCGAAGGCCTTCGTGAATTACGTTGTCTCTCGATTCCGCCGTCTGCCTCCAGCAAACAGGTCCTTGGGTCCAGTTTCATACCACCAAGTAGCCACATCAGCATCCACCGGACCGTTATATTATTGCTATTGTTTGAGGCAGTACTCTAAATGAGTTTCAATTTTTGTCCAGGATATATTATTTTGAGGCAGCTAAAAGGAAAACACTTGTATTGCCTTCCGCAACGTTCAGCAGCCACTGGTGGCCCTTCAAACCGTTTGGGTGACTGTATTGATCCCAGTGGTGTAAAGACATTTCGACCACTAGTAAGCGCGTATTATAGAATGTGTCAGCTCTTCAGCCTGGCACGCATGATCATACTCTGGTCACAGAGCTTGAAATCAATTAAGGTGAATCAAGAAGTCGGCCAGAAATGGATGAAGCCGGACTTCGTCGTTTACCGGCGGACAGGTTCCAGAACCCACTTCCATTCACCATAGTAGACTAGGCTAACTCGCCCTGGCACGGGACAATAGGGCTATTGTCTATAGCCGCACTGCTCTCACCAATTCACTAGAAGTATCCTATGTTCAAGCAACTACTGTCAAAGACTCAACTACCTGCGTTCTTTCTTATACTCTATTCTTCACCACTCCTTAAATCTACGTCTCCTTCACGAAATCCATACTCTACTCTCAAATAAATACCACGCAGAGAATATCACCTTCACCTTCTCCTCGATATCAAACCCTGCGTTCCACATCAATGAGCTCACAGTGTGGAGCCAAGCTCTTTGGTGATTCGGCACCCATGACGCCAGCTTCTCTCACTCCAGTTACGCAAAATGGTCAATCCATTCTTAAGTATGCAGAAGCCTGTGATCTAACAGTATTTCTGAATTACACTAATCTCTCTTTTGCGTGACTTCAGTGACATCAATGGCTCTTTCGAAGACACAGCCCAAGGTTTTGATGTATCTACATTACCCTTGGAGACACACTCCAATCGGCTTTCCCGAATCGACCCACGGCTAGAGAATCAAGCAGCGATACCACACCCTCAGAATATTCCGGGAGCTGGACTCCAAGAATATACGTCCTCGTATTGCTATCGAAGCTTAAACCCGGGGCATGCCACCATCCCCGCAATACCAGGTGTTGGACTAGGCCAAGAGCGCCAAGAGGAGTGGACAGGTCTTGACCAGCGTGACAGGTCCTTTCAACTCACTCGCCATCTTTCTGCGAGTGACAATCGAAACAGCTCGACGCATCTTGATGTAGAGACAAGATACAACTGCCAGTCTCTAGCCGAACCCAAAATCGCTTATGATAATCAAGTCGTGCCAGGCGCCTTTGGTTCTGTAGCCATCCCTGCCAACTCTCCAATAAATACTATATCACCCCGGAGTATCTATAGACCCTATTCCGCTTTATTCGCAGATAGTGCTGCTGCAAAAGCGCATCGCAAGTCTGCCCGGAAGGGTCCTCGCCTGAAGGACTCAAATTTCGATACCGTGAAGATAGTTCACCGGGATTATTGGGTCCAGAAGTTGCATGAAAGCATAGTCGATATATCCAATGTTCAAGATGGACTAGGAGGCGATGGGTACAAGAGATTCGTTTCCAGCACCCATGCCTTCTATGAAAACGAGGATCTTGAAGCAGCTGCTCATGAAGTGTTTGTAAGCACTGTTTGCGCTCCTAATGCTTTGACATAACTTATTTTTTGTTAGGATGCGGTGATCGATTTATACGAGCAAGGGTTCACGCTGCCTTTGCGTTATGATCTTACACCTAAATACGGCGATGATAACTTAAAAACCGTTGAGAATAGGCTTCGGTGCATTTGTATTGCGCTCAAGGTATTGGGTTCTTCTATCAAGTGTGGTCGGTTTTCGGCGCTAACCGGGAATGTAGAATTGGAAGGCAATCTGTGTCGACGTTATGGACGGAGGATGGAAAATTCGCAAGATGGTTAATCATCCTCTCGGATATGTTAGAGTGAGTATAAGCAGGCTCCTAACCTTTCGTTACAGTCAACTTTACTTACATTGCAACAGACGAAGGAGGTCAATAAGCATAGCAACGGGAAGCGGAAGGAAACCATACAAGCCGGACAGGAAGTTCTGGCTGCTACTAAGGCAAGCGTTCTGACGGAGCAAAAACAAACCGACAGCGGCGCTGCCGAGTCTCTTCGAGAAGCTGGTACAGGAAAGAAGGGCAAAGCCAAGAGTAAGCGCACAAGGTCGAAGAAAATCTCCTCTACTCTCTCGCAATCCGTTCTACCTGGAACCCTTCAGAGCCCTTCGACAAACTATGGAAGTTTTGAGATCGGTGCAAACCAGTGCCTGGATCAATTCCGTGAGAAACCCCAGTATGGGAAGCTCTACGCTTCTGGAAATACTGCTAGACATCTTCAACCTCGTCTCTCGGTTCCCACCGCTGGACTTCGCCAAGGTTACACACAGAGGACCTACCAGAATTCGGGATTGGGTCACGAACATTTGTTGAACCAGCAACTCGAAGCTCCTCATATACCGATATCCTCTCAAGCTTATGGGAATCCAACTACTAGGTTGCCACGTCCTGGCCACGCTTATGTGAACCATCCTTCCTTGAAAGGCCAGCGTCAGCATGACTTCTCTTCAGATATGTCCTTCTCTCCCGTTCTATCCACTCTCACCAACAATATATCACCAACAACTTATTCCAATAACGCTCCAACTAGCCCATACCACCATTACTACAATGTTCAGGATTCCACAACCTACACTACCACAAACAGTTCTGGAAGTCTCCAGTCCCCGAAAAGGCGTGGCCGTGATGAGGGTGGTGATATCCCACCAATCGCCGGTCCCGCGAAGCGTATACGCTAAATTTAGTATTTTCGCATCTCGGCTTGTTCCGGATTTTTCTGGCAGAATCCGCTATTTAATTTTCGCAGCATCCGCAGGAGGATACCCTGTGCTGTTCTTTCATAAATGACGCCACGAAACTTGCCTTTCTACATATAGCAGTAATTTCCAGTGATGGTTTCCTGGAAATTTCTAGAGGTAGTCCTTTTGATACCATTCTTGTATTTTTACGAGTATTTTAATTTTTTATTGGTTTCTGGGATGTGGTACCGATTTGGACTATTGCATGGCTGTCATAGGCGGTTTGATTTGCTTATGAACTCTTCTTATGGCGAAGTATTTTAGCGGTGTTTTGACCCCGTGGTGTTTTGGAAGCGTCTGGGTACTGGTGTGAGGTAGATAACGCTTACCTTTATTAGTATCTATATTTTCGGGTTGTCTTTATGTGTTCTCACAGCCTCAGCCAAATGATCACGATATTACTGACTACACAACCTATTACCTAATACGGACCAGCTTGACGAAACAGGCTATCTCACAGAGTTGCTGGGCTTATCAAAAAGCTTTCCCTATTGGAAATACATTATGGACTGCCATTAGCAAAGGTAGAGCACTTACTGTCTCGCTGCCTTTGAGTTGTTGGAAAGTAAATATAAGAGAGCATAAGCCGTAACTAGAACTATTTGCATCTGTCTTAATCCTATTATCGCGTAATAAGAACTAAAAGATTCTCAGGGTTCAGAATCTTCATTCTTAGTATTTCGATCAGCCCACTGTGCCGCAACCCCATACCACTTCTGCATCTCATCTTCGCGACTTTTGACTACATCGTGCTCTTCTTCTGCCTCATTGTGCTCGCCCGTTCTCTTCCGAGACGCCTGCTGTGCTGATTGCCGTAGAACCAAGCGCTTCGCAGCCTCGTTCGCCTCAAAGAGACTCACAAGTCTTCGAGTTCTAGGAGTTTCTGACATCTTCTGCTGGCACAAGGCCCAGATCCTTTCCCTTTCAGTTTTCCTGCTAGTCTCCACACTTTTGACGAAACTTTCAGAGGATTGATTAAGGATGCTGTAGTTGCTATAGTTCGGTAGTGATGGCGGCTCGTTAACACGTTCAGCCAAATACACGTCCTCCGCCATCTCTGCCGGGGTCCTGCCGGTGGCATTCTCATGATAAAGAAGATCGGACCTACGTTCAAGCATAGCCCTTAACGAGTCGAAGAGCTGAAACCTGATAGCTCGGTGTACTGGCGTATCGCTAGCACCATCCAGTAGTTCGAGGCACTCATCTCTTGTATGGGTCGAAAATTCCAAGATGGCATGCGGTACATTTGTTTTGTCCTGTTTCATTGTTCCTATTGCTGAAATGACCCCTGCCATAGTCGCCCCCGTGATAATTATAGTCGGTGTTGGAGAGGTCAAGCCAGCGTGCGAGAGGGGTGGCTGCAACCCGTGAGCGTTCGGTAAGCAGAGAAAGAATAAGTCTTCTATCGATTAGAGCAGGCATATCCTTCAAATAACAAGAGCGATTTGCAGCCTTGTTTTTGATGCCGCAGAGCAGGATACGGAGGAGATTATTCCCCCTTTGATCCCGGGTTGTCTAGTCGGCGCCAGCAGCAATCAGGGTACGGGCAGCTATAACGCGATTCAGAGAGAAGGCGAGGGCAAGAGGTGTTAAGCCGGCTGATAGTTTAGTGTGTAAGGAAGTTGAGGCTACCTGCACAAGGTATTCCAGAAGTCTCACTGAATCCGGGGAAGGCTACGAGAGGACAGCACAGCGAGTTTCGAAATGCGGCCAAAAGGGGTAAGGAAAGAAGGCAAATGATTTAAAATTTCAGGTTATTTACTTCACGCACGAAGCCAAGTGGAGAACGCCTTATCGAAGCCGCCGTTAGCTTGAGCTAGGTAATGCAGGCGCTTATCTGTCTTATAAGTTTCCGCGAATTCTTTGTAGTGACGCATTGGCGCATCGCTCAAATACCACACCGCGCTATCAATGCTTCGTTCAAATGCAGCTTCGGGGAGAGGGGGGTTCTTGTCATTAACATTTTGCATCTACATACCGCGCCCAGCCCACCCTCTTCTTGCTATGAATTGAGGGGCCCCGGTAGTGCTTGGACTTTTCTTGGATCTTCACGCCACTACTTTTGACAAGAGCTCCAAGTGCCATGCCCGCACCAGTATGTTTGATCATCTGAGCCAGAATAGATAAGCGTCCGAATTTCATGGCATACTGGTAAGGGGTTAATACAAAGTCCACCTTGATTTGTTCGTTTATTTCGACATCCACCTCCTGCCGATCGAGACTTAGTAGCTTTATATAGCGTAATGCCAATCTGGCTTAATATAAGTAGCTCGCAGGCGCGTGCAGAGATAGAGCGGAAAGCCTAAATCCCGAAACATCAGATCTCTGTTCAGAGTCAAGGTATTTGCTTGGCCCCGGAGGCTCCCGTTGTGGCCAAGAGTATTGACTAGAACACTACCAGCTGACAGGCCTCAAGGTGTTCCATGGGAACGTTTTAGAGGAGCTACGCTGACTCCTTCGGCTGGGGTTGCTATTGCCCACCAATTGTCCTTCTCGTAGCCGGAATCGAGGACTATACCACCAGCTTCAGTGATGTCATGCTCAAGCTCTCCTTTCCTGTACAGATGGTAATATCTTTGAAATATCTTAGACTCCTGCGAATCGGAAGCAGCTTGCTGGCTGTCCCTTTTTGATGCGGGGGGGGTGGTGTCCTGTCTCTCCTTCACTGAATGACGTGAATCAGAATAAGCTTTGCTTGATGCATTTTTAAGGACATGCAATCCTGAGATATTTGCTAGAGAATCATCATGTCTTAAGTATTGGTCTTTGTTCTTTTGCCGTTTCTTGTGATTCGCTTTGTTGTTGCCCTTCATAACCCACGGAACCATGACATCCTGCTCATGGCCTTCATCCCATCCTCTTCGACTGTCCTTCTGTTCCAGGGCCCACACGTATATCAATGCTCTACCGCCAGTCTCAGTCTCCACCGACCGTGATTCTTCCCTGTTTCCGCCTGAGGCTGGCTTAAGAAGCTCCAGAATAGCCCTCACGGCTTCGATACGACGCAACGGTGTGGAGAGGTGATGAATGACTGCGATCGAAATGGCGAAGTCGAACCTAGCCGAAGGATGAGGCAAGCTCAAATTATCTGCAACGACTGAAGAATGTGGTTCGTGCTTCGCAGCAATTCTGGCTAGATTTGTCGACCTTTCCAGCATACGTCTCTTTAGCATTTACAGTCGTCTATATACTAGGGGTATGGAGTTGCTTCTACCTATCTGATCCAATGATAAATACATTCGGATTCACAGAGAGATACTTTCCATTTCCACAGCCTACATCCACCCCGATGCTCCCGTCCTGAAGGGTTTTTAGGAATCTCTCGATGATCGGCCATGGCTGGAGCCTATCAGTGATTTATGAATAGGCCGTGAGATGCCGTGAGTGATGCACACCTTGTATCTTGTTGAGGAAAAGTGGGATGCGATCTGTTCGTAGACGGCGTGGACGTACTCGGCTTCGTAGGCCTCACCGCGTTCCCTGTTGTCAGTCATCATCAGGTGCTGCGCGCCATGAAGTATATCACAGCCAGAGATGTCGCGTTTTTGGGAAGATGAGGCATGACCCGGGACGTCGGGGGACTTCACTAGGAGCGGCTCTGCGGTAACTGGAGCCAAGACGCTAAATTGCAGCATTTTTCTTTTTCCTGGCCAACATCCTCAAGATTGGCCGCTCGCAGTTTCTATTCATACACTCTCGCAATATTCATAAACCCTCGCAATATTTATACACTCCCGCAATATTTATACTCTCGCAATACACTATCCTGGCCTTAGCCTCTCTACTCACCGGCCACCAATAACCTCATGTCTCCTATCAGAATACTGAAAGCATTAGCGGGCAGCCGCGGCCAGTACCAATTTCCCTTTTACCTCATACATAGAATATTATTTTGAGGTCATCTAGTATTCCTTTACATACAAAGACGCTATTCCTCCATTTTTCAAGGTTTCTGTACTAATACCCTTAATCCTATTATCTAATTCTTTGTTTCTATTGTGGGCTTTTCCTTGGCAATTCTTTGAGCCATCCACCTAATTGTCCAAAACACCATATTTATTTCAATGGCATTAACTACCACAATAAAGACAGTGAACTCGGGTATTAGGAAAAGGAGACGCCGCAAGGCCATTGTAGCTCTCCTATATAACAAATTAGTGAGGATACACTCAAAACGTCTCAAATCTTCACAGTTCTCACCGTCTTCTCTTCTACTTCCACCTCAAGCTTGTGTAAAAAATTCTTTGTATCAAGACGCAGTTTCTGACACGTTCTCACGACTTTCTTCGTTGCGTATTTTCTCTTCGCAGCCTCTTCCAACTGCTGGTCAGCGGAAACTTCAATCTCCCGAACAGTTCGCACTTGCACACCTCCTCGGTCTGCCAATATCCTGGTCCCTAGAAACAGACCTCACTATGAAGTCAGAGCGAACTCTATGCCCCCGACCTGTAAAGAGTGGCCCAGCCGAGCAGAGAGGACGTGTAAGTTAAGCTCCTCAATGAAGCATGTACATTACCAACGTCTTGTCAGCTTTCTGGAATATGCAAGTCATGGCCAATTAAGTATTTGGGGTTGAAGAGCAAAGGAATGCACAATCCCAGAAACATGTGCTATCGCCGATCTGTGATGCAAGCTTTTCTGCATTTGCCGCAGTTCATGCACTGGATCAAGCGTCACGGGAATGACCCATACCCATGCAGGTATGCGAACGGGCCTCCATCAAAAAATATCAAGATTAGCCCCAATTGTCCCGCTTGCAGGATGAAACGCCTTATTGGGATATATTGGGATAGAGAAAATACTCAAAACGAGGTCCCTAGAAACGCTGTCAGGCAGTTCGATCAATCTCTATTGAACGCTAATAACCCCGTTTTTCCTCTTAGCGTGAATCGCCAGGAAGATGCTGGGGATTTCTACAGGTTTTTGCGTGACGTATTCAGTTCTGCATCAATGTAAGTAACTTTTTTGGCCTAGTCTGGTATTTCTCTGCTAACTACTCAATTTTAGTGCACAAGCATGGCGGAATGAGTCCGACGCCCTATTTGGGATGGAACTAAGAATCCAAGATGTCTGTGGATGCGGCAGACTGACGCTACGTCCCGATCCCAGATTTGGGCTCATACTACCAGTAGGAGGGAAAAAGGATAGCATTAAGAAGGCCATCGAAAAGCTTTTTTCTCCAGGTACCCTTGACAAACGCTGCGAGAGCTGTGCAACAACTGTCGAACACAGCAGCAAAGCCCTGATCGAATCCGCCCCCGAGATACTCATCCTGCAACTAATCATATACCATTCCGATGGCAGCAAGAAGCGCACCGACATTCATTTCGACCAATGGCTTGATCTAAAAAGATTCCAGAGAGATCAGGATGAAAATCTACAGTATAAACTGTCCAGTGTGATTTCGCACGCCGGAGCAAGTGTCAAAAGCGGACACTACATTTCTCACGTTTCGGGGCCCCAGGGGTTCTTTGTAATTTCCGACCAAGATATACGGAAATCGACTCTATCAGCATTTACCGCACCTAAACAAAGACATCCCGGTTACAGAAGCACATTCGACCCATACTTGCTGACGTACACAAGGACTGAATCTTAACGCACTGGTTTTGATTTACTTCCTCCTTCTGCTGATAGTTTTCTATCGACCCCAACTGGGCACCAAAAGAACCGATCCTATTGGCAACGCCAATTAGGACAATATATAACCTTAAACTCCGGCTGACATTTTCTTACCTTTGTGGTATTTCCACACTGTATCCTCAGTGAATGTATTGCTTTCCTTCGAGCTGCTTCCTTTTGGTATGTGTACGGATGATTTTGGTCAAATCTGAAGGCGGTTTAGGCTGGTCCCGGCCGTCAGCTTAGTGAAAATGTGTAGTCGAATCAGATACCGAGGAGTATTTGTATGATATATAACAGACTCATTTGTAATTCCGTAATCATACTCTACTTTTCACAGGTCTTGCATATTATTCTATATATCTATCTAGTAAATGTTATAGTAGTATTGCTAAATATGCGATCGTCGGTCTCGTTTAGAAGGTAGAGGAATTTAGAAGCTAGGAAACAGCTTCTAGTTCAGTCGACACAACGGCTTAATTATATATTACTACTATTATATTTAAAAGAGGTTAAAGAAGACGTAGGAGCTCTCTATTATATTAAGCGGAAGATCTACAGCGTTAACTTACCTTATTGAGGATTATAATATTAGGTAAGGCTGCATAGGCTTGTTAAAGGAGTATAGCGAGACTATTCTAACTTAATTAATAATTAAGGATTATCCTGCCAAAAGAGGCCTCAAAGGCTCGAGCTGCCGCGTATGAGGAAACTATAGAGGAAGCCGTAAAGGCAGTAGTAGAAGTAGCAGTAAATATAGTAGCAAATGCAGTAGCGGAGGCACCTCCGGGGGGGTGAGCCAGTGGTTATAGAGCCAGATAATAACGAAAGTGAGAGCCACGATAAGGGCGCATATACTGCCTTTAAGGAGGCGCTTAAGGTAGAAGATCATAAAGCTTCTTATATAGAGGCTTTATAATTTAGGGTTAATTTAGTATGTCCTTCCTTCCTTACCCTTTTCCTTACCTTCTGCCAAGACTGGCTATTTATAGTATATATTTAATCTAGAGCCGTATCGGAGCCCTGGAGCTCCACCGCCTCCTCAGCGTATGGAGTGGATTTGGGGGCCAAATCCACTCCACTCCGGTTCGGTAAGCTCACTGCCGCGGTATTCACTATAATTAAAAGCGCAATGATGTAACTGGGCATTGCATCCTTCCTGATAAAGCGCGACATCATAATATTGGCACACGGGTGTTAGCATCAAATGATTCAAATCAGGAGCTCAGGCGCCGTTAGTAGGGTTGTTCCAACAGCACAAAACACGAGCAACAGTAACACTATCCAGAGTGCAGGATTGTGGATTTATCTATATATCTTTGGCAGTTGCTGCACCAGAGTAATGCATTCTGAGGCGATAAGACCAGCAAAGACCTACTATGGCCTCAAACACATTAGACAAAGGCTTCAATTTATGCTACGTTGTACTGTATTATATTACTAATACAGTTTGTAAGGCTGAGATTCAACTCACATCTCACAATAATCCAATTATAACATCTCCTTTGACTCTTGCGTAGATCTCAACCTGAACATTACATCAGTCCAATTGTAACGGGGGTTTAGCTGTATGTTGCGGCGCCTGAAGCTGACGAACCGGTCGATGATTCTGCTATATGCTCTTAGCACCCATTCTTAGGATATTTCCTCCCTTACTCTGACCAGGATTGGTTCTGCACCGGAGAAGGACTAGTCTCTACGATTACCAACGAACTTCTATAGCTGAATTGGATATACGTGGATCTAGACACTTATAAGATCAAGTATGGGACGTGAATAGAATCCGGACCTTACCTTGTTAGACTATGGGATTGCATAGGGACAGAAAAGAGAAACATTTTAGAGGGCTGGGAGGTTTCGTAGCTGTTAAGGAGGGGCAAGGGTCATGGACGCTCTACTTTGACTGTGTTGAAGACAGAATTTTCCAAAAAAAAGTTAGTCAAAGTTGAGCTGACGAGAAAAGAGGGAGAAAGGGCAAAAATGACGAGAGTTATGCTGTGAGTTTTATTGTTAGTTAGGAACCTCGTGCCAAACTGAGTAATATTCGCGACTATATATCCTGTTTGATTAGTTAGCTCTTACTGGGGGGCATACGATTATATAGAATAAATATTGACATAGGCCTCGAGATTAATAAATGCTAAAATCATTTAACTTGATGGAAATTGTGAATAGATAAAAAAAAGTATGTAATAAAGCATTAATAATTGTCGTTGGAGCGTTTTCGAGTGTGGTATTGAGAGATCATGGTAATGTTGAAGAAGCGTACAGTACCCTAGATTGATTTGGGAGAGTAGAATTCTATTCTCTGCAATTAGCTGGCGGCAATTCACCATACTTTAAATAAGATTACTTTGACACACTCCGATCCCGAAGTTAAGCATAAATATCTTACAATATCTCGGGTGACCACCTCGAACCTGCTGTAAAGGCCACAGTGCCCAGACCTGTGGCTTGTAAGAGGATGAATATCTGGGGAAGCATAATCATATGAGATTGAGCATGTAGTGTGCAGCTTGGGATAATCCCCACATTCACCATTCCATGCAAATCGTCAAGCCTAACCCCGAGCCACGACCCCACCCTTTAGACTGTTCGAGTAATACTCAAGGTATAATTTCTCCCCTTCGCATATTGTTCCTCATGTTTATAGAATCCTGAATCTGCATCATAAACCTCATAGAAAGATTCCAGAACCACACGTATGTTGGGCAACCCGGTCACCAGGCGCCTTGTCACGGCCTCCTCGAACGTTCGCAGAACAGCACCAGGCGCGCTCATGGAGCACATGTAGCTGCTATCCCGCCACCTGCAATCGCACATGCAGACATTGATTTCGCGCAGTGCAGGCATAGCAGTCACAAAGCCGATCTTCTGTTTCCAGGTGCAGTAGAGCCATGTGTCGAAGTATCCGGGAGACTTCTCTAGACAGAGAGTCCTCGTGATTTCCGGATCCGGGTTGCTGCCGGGACAGCCGACCAACGCTTGATCCGCCGTGGTAATGGGACTGTCCGAGACGGCACAGTCCATGCTTAGGTGACGAATGTTTGAGAACACGGATGGACAGAAGTATTGCTTCACGTGAATAAAGCTGTATCTACAGCCTGTCTTCCAAACGAAAATGCCGTGGTTGGTCTGGCGGTAGCGGATTCTCAGGGCAATCCTGCTGTGTCTGTAAAAGACTTCTTCGGCCTCTAGTTTGACCCTCTTGCTTACGAGAAGTAGGATAAGGGAGACATTAGGCAATCTTTCCAGGGATTTGTTGGTCAGGGTCTCGACCATTGTTAGCTCCGGGAGTGGTCTTTCCTTAACTGGCTCAGTGTTAAAGTGTTGTCTTTCAGGGGTGGTGTTAGCGTAGCGGATGTGTGTGAGATGGCCAGGTCTGGGAACCAGGGCGAGATAGTACACCATATCGCGGAGCTCGCGGGGGAGATTCATGAAGTTTATCTTGATCGGGAAAGTGGCATTGGAAAGCTGTGAAGGGATCTGATCTGTTTCTGCGTGAGAGCTGTTGGTGGGGTCATTGATTAAAGGGTAGACGTCGCATTTGGACATCTGTAAAACCGTCAGGAATGAGCGTATTGAGATCTTAGGTTTCAATATACATTTGACCCACTTCGCATCGTGTTTCTCAGATGGCTTCGAACGTTTGCAAGTCTTTTGGTCGTCACTAGGCGCAGAACGTTTCTTTCTGGTGGTAGTTATAGCTAGGCGTAAGTAGCTGAGAGTGTGAAGAATGAAGTTGAGTTATATGTAAATGTTAAACTGAGAAATCTGTTAGACGTGAATAGCTGTCCTTATTAATTCAACAATTATCTATGAATGCAACACCATTGTCTTCAAAAGGTTCAGCTCTCCTGACTTCCTAAAGCATTCGCCAACTCACTATCGTTTGGCTCTTACGCCACATAATTTCTCTCATCTAAGTGAAGGCTTTGACGTCATTCACTGGGCCGGGCTGCATGACTAGGACTTACCTCATCAAACGGCCTTTCAATAACGTGTTTCACTACTCCTCGGCCAACCCGACTCCTGGGCCGCCCAACCATTTTCAAGACGCGTCTTTATACAAAGACATCAATAGCATCAACACAAGATACTCAATTACTCCAAAACCAAGCTAGAATACTTCTTGCGAAACAAGTCTTTAAAATAATTAAATTTTATGCCAGCGTAAAGCTACAAATGGTAGGGTGGCCCGAGGAATGGTGTGGTCCGAGGGGTGGCGAAACACGTTAGCTTTTGTCACGCAGGTGTATAGTGGCGTGTGAGGAGACTCCATAAGGTTGGATTCGTCACGAAGAACGAATCTATATACAAGCAAAGCTATCACGTGATCGCAGGAAGCTCCTGTAAATGCCCTACCCCCTACAGGTTTTATTACATTCGGTCTCTCGGAATACTTTACCTAATCCAGAACCCCTCCCACCCCACCAACCTTGGAAGTACCTCTCCCCCAAATACTCCTCCCATCACCCCATCACTCTTACCACTGCCAAACTCCCCTGAGCCAAACCCGGAACTTCAAACACACTCCACCTCCCCCTCTGCTACATCGGACTTTTCCCATCACGCCACGCAGATCCACGCCATCTCACCATCGGCGACCGCCGTACCGACCCCCCGTCTCAAACACCCAACACGCGTCGTTACCTCCATCCAGGCTTTGTCCAGCAGCCAGGTAGCCCGTCGTGGAGCGTCACGGTTGGGGCGTTTGGAGGGGAGAGGGGAGCGCAAACTCAGACGTCAGGCGGACGACGAAGGTTTCTCTCTCGCAGGTAAGCTTTCGCGTGCGGACATTTTGAGGATTTGCGGGAATGCCGAGGGCGTTTCTGCAAACGGTGCGAGTGTCACATGGTTTGCATGAGGGAAAGTTCGGCGGCTTGGAATGCCCAGATCAGGCGTTCTGTGTGTTTGAGTTTGTGGTGTTCGAGCCAAGGGTAGAAAGGACGACTTGTTTTGATATCGTCGGATTTTAAGCTAGTGTTCCAGGACACGAGACGGGTCTGCAGACTGGATCAACGTGTCTTCACCTCACCTCACCTTAATCTTGAGGTAAGATCCGCAGTTATGAACGCTTCCAAACCTTATGATTTGGCGTAGTTGGCATAATGATTAGCATCGCACAGCATTGTAAACATCACGATAAAGATTTATGCCAAACAACAGCCAAAACTGAGCAGGTAAATCTGTGTTTCTGCCATTCCCAACGGCGTACCAGAAAACCGCAGATACGAGTCAAGCTAGCTAATCCCTTAAAAGCTTTACGCCATGCAATTCCCCTTTCCTAATGCTTCCAAATTTCTTCCATCTATACAGTTTGAATGCTTTGCCTTAGCCTTAGACTATCGATCTTTCCCAACCCATGCTCCCGAATATTTCCCCGATGCTCCCACAAGAAGAAACAAACGAGAGACAGTGAAGAAGCCTTTGGGGTATGAGTAAGAAAAGAAAATAGGTATCTAAAGCTACAATGTTTGATAGAAGAAGTTAAAAAGGAATTCTCTCTTTTTGTTGAAGAAAATAAGGGATTGAAAGCCAGACTACAAGTGGAGGTCATTCCAACCTCCAACCCACTCTAGATCGCCAATGTCATCGCTAGAAAAATTTGGATGTTGGCGCCAGTCCTTGCTCAAACTCCAGTCCTTCCGTTCCCAAACGCCGCTGTCATTAGCGTGATTTCCCCAATTAATATGGCGTTTCCAGCTACCTGCCCGGCTTCGCTTCCTGGCTGAGCCCGGTGAGGTGTAAGCTGGTTTCTGCGGTGTTGTTTGTTGACCGCGCCTGCGATCACCTAGGGCTGCCCATTTGTCCATAATAGAGCGCCTAGACGGTGGTGAGTAGCGAGGCACGTTTGGCATATGGTCTTCAAAGATGAAGCCCGTGTGCTCGCTGACTCGCTCGTCTACGTGGCGGTTGTTCTGAGGACTACGGTGCCTGCTGTTATTGACGGTAGCAGGATTCTTCAGCTCTGTGAGACCGCCACGTGGAGTCGAGACGCCAGACTCGCTTTCGAAATTATCCCACGTCTTCTCTTTCTTGAAACCTGTCGTACGCTTGAACGAATTCTCTGCTTCGATTTCAGCATGCTGTTCCTCTTCTTCCTCGTCCCAGAGATCACTCCAGCTCTTGGAGATGAGATCTCTCTTTTTGCCAAGCACGGAGGCCATGCTTGAAATAGGTCTAGCTGCACTGATGGGTAGAGAACCAGAAATAGGTACAGGCCTTGATCGGTTGACTTTGATTGGCTCTGGTTGGGTAGACTTGAACGATAGACCCAAACCAGAGTCCACAAACGAGACTGTTGATGCATTGTCTGGTTTGACATACCAATCTTGACGGGAACGTTCCGAACCAGGGAACATGTCCTCTGAATAGATTTCCGTGTCGGGAATTGCTGAAAGCTGTCTAGCTGGTTGTGGAGATATTGCAAGAGCCTTGGCCCACGGGAAGGACCCGCATTGGTCAACTTGAGGAGTCGTGACGGAGGGAGTACGAAGAGGTTCACGGTTCGCACTCGCAACAATTGGCTCACGATCTTCAGTGCAGAACTCATCAAGAGACTCGTCATCGATGGTGAAGCTAATGACGCGTTGAAGAGCTTCTCTAACAGCGGATAGAGATCGCTTCTCAGGATCGACGGCCAAGCTATGAATCAACACCTCGAAAGTATCTTGAGACATATTTGGGAACACATCGAAAAGTGTCTGCCTGTCGAAAGCGAAGTCTGCATAGAGCGGATCCGAGGTAGTTGGCACAGCGAACGGGTTGCGGGAAAATAGGACATTTAACAAACAGATACCAATGGCCCAGATATCTGCTTTGGCGGTTGAGTACCCAGTGTTGGCTGGATCATACTGCTCAGGGGCCATGTAACGATCGCTGCCTACAGCTGCCTCGTATGACCAGACATCTGTCGTGGCAAGCCCGAAGTCACCGAGCTTCATTGAGCCATTCTGGGTGAGGAAAATATTCTCCGGCTTGATGTCCCGGTGATAGATACCATTCGAGTGCATATACTCGACGGCATCGACCAGCTGCAGCATGAAATCTCGTACGCGTTGGGTCTCTAATGGTCCTTTACCAAGGCGAATAGCTTCGTATAGGTCGCCATTCGAACAAAATTCCAGAACAAGGTAAACGTGGTTCGTAGTCTCGAAAGAGTGAATGAGATTGACAATGTTGGGATGAGATCCAATGCGGAAATGGATAGCAAGCTCCTCAGAGTTTTCGTCGATAGCGAAGGCCGAAGGGCAATTGTTTGCAGCATATGTCTTAGTTAAACATTTGATAGCAACGAGCTCACCAGTGAGAAGGTCTTTGGCCTGAAAGACCATGCCAAAGGAGCCATGATTGAGTGGAGAGATCGTCTCGAACCGTCCATCGAGCACAACGCCCTCTAAGAGTTGATTACGCATGCACTCCATAGATGATGATATCTGAGACAAAGGAACCGATCAGCTGGCCAGGAGATTTCCGGTGGCTAACGCTGAGATGCAGGAGATGAGACCAAGTACAGGAAAGGGAAACGCCAAAGGATCAGAGGATCAAAGTCGAAAATCGTAATCAAACACGGGGTCGATAGAACGGCCCAAGAAGCAACGAAGTACGATCTATGACACTTTTAGGTGCAACAGAACTTCGGAATGGTAATAATATCGATAAGTAGGAGATATTCGAGCTGAGTATAGATGTTGAGATAAAAGCCGGAAGGATATTGGCCAAGACAAATAGGTGCAGGCCGCCGCTCAAGGTGGACTCCAAGTCGCTATCAAAAAGGAAATGGTCGTGTCGGGATATATGCACAAGGGTTCCGTCAACGGACTTAAAGGCAAAGAAATGAAAAGAGTGTAGTAGTTATTGTCATTTGATGTGTATTAATCGTATAGATAACCCGTGTCAACGAGAGGTCGAAAGGAAAGTTGTCCGGTCGTTGAGGCTGCCTAGGAACCGGAAGGAATAGGAGGAAGTTTAAATTCGCTGCGTGAGAAGGAAGGAAATCGTAACACGTGGAGGGAACTGTAGGTAGAAGTAGACAAATGGGTGCCTGTGTTATTGTCTTGTTTATATCGTGAGTCAACGGCCAGGCTCACGAGTAGCAGGGGGATCGACTGGGGATGACGATACTGCTGTTGCTAGCGGCTTTCGAGAAAGGGATTTGATCGTTCCGAGCATTAAACGCCTGACTCTAAGAAGCTGACTATGGCTGTTATAGACTGCTGAGGGGTGGAGGGGATCGGGTCGCTCAGAGCATTGATGACAACGCAGGGAGGCAATGTTGACAAGTCCGATGGTTGTCCGTAACTCTTCCACGCTCACATCAATGCGATATTCGGACTACGTCGGAGAGATCGAGATGCAACTGAAGGAGCTGAGGATGTTGAGGGAATCTGAGGAAGCGGAGGATTGAGAGGTTGGATGGCGGTGTTTTGCTCGTCGAAGCAGGGCAGCACAGGCGGATTGGTTGCGTCGGTAACGAGAGGAATGGGTTTAGGATGAGGAGGGTGGCAGAGATGGCAAAAAAGGCAGGAATGATGGGGATGAAGAGATGGCGAGGAAGGAGTGTGTGCTTGCGAACTGCAGAGACGGCGAACAACAAGGCGTGCGAAGAATCAGATCATGATAGAACTCGTTCGGGAGATGGGTGCACTCGGAAGGGCTTCGGGGCAGGGAGCTCAGAGCTTGTATATGATTGAGCCTGGGCGGGCGAGCGAGGCGGTGGACACGGGCGGCGGACACGGGCGGCCGTCATCAGCATGGCTCCCGTCTTTGTTGGTGTGGGCGCTCCGAACTATTGGATGATGGACTTTGGCTGGTGGCGCTGCCAATGCGAGGGCGGTTGAGCGGCCTGCAGAGCGCTACGCCGCGTTTGGTGCTAGAACGGGCCTGAGAACGGTCAGGCCTGGCATTTCAATGCGCGATGGCTTTCATTAATTTAGAAATGCCAGTCCCGATTCCGTTAATTCTGCGCCCCGGCTGAAGAGCGTCGAGTCCAACCAGACCTATCCTGCTCTGCGCCTCCAAGGACACCGGAGCGTCACAAGGCCTGCGCCCAGCCTGGCCTGCTGAAGAAGCGATGGAAGCTGGTGGAATTGCCTTGCCTGCTTTGGCAACCCAGCGCTCAGCACTGAGCACTCGTCCGCATCATGCCCCCAATTGACCCCTTTCCACCACTCTGTTCACACGCGTTTCCATCGCTGGGTCAGCTAGAGCATTCCCTTCACTTCTTGCGTGATCTCTACCCCGCTTTATGACCAGCTGCTGAAACGGTTGCTTGCGTTTAAGGGCTTGGAGCTTGCTGAGGCTGCAGATTCGGGCAAGGGCACAGCCTCCTGAAACGGCCTCCTTGCTTCACAATAATGGGCTCTATGGCCTGGCGTGAGATGGAAGATAGCACCCCCAGGTCATACCCAATTTTGCACATGCTGAGGGAGCAAAGCATGGAAACGGGCAACAAAGTGCAGCATATACAAAGAAAGGGCCCCGGAAATCGCTGCTCGAATCGCCGCGCGGTCGTGCGATCGACGTCACAATAATCCGGCCACTTTGCAGCCTTTGTCTCGACTCCCGCCAACCAGCCTATCACCGTCGACCCTCCCACACCAACCTGCAGACCAGCAGAATATGGCATCAAGTCGCACGACGACGTTCCCGACACTCTACCATTGACCTCAGGCATGCGAAGCTGATCCCCAACATCTTTACCACAAGGATGGCCATCCGACCACCCACACGTTAATCGACGGGCCAAGGCCGCGATAGACGGTTAATCTCCAACTGGCTGGAGGTTGCTAAACTCGCTGTAGTAACTCAGGGGGCTGTTTGAATAGCTGCATGCCTTTAGTATATGGGCAGCCATTTATGGCTACTGTTAGCGCTTTACGTTTTACTTGGGATTCTTGGGATTCTTGGGTGACATGCCCTTGTTTCCTCGCCCCTTGAGCTTCGGAATAACGGTGCACGGTCGGCGGGTAGCGGCCGCGAGCTGTGGGGAAAGCTCTGCTCGCCATGATTGCTTTGAGCATGTCGTGTCTCCGTTCAAATCAAAAGCGGAGTCGTGTCTTCACGAGACTGGCCAGATGGCGCCAACGGGAGATGAAGCAAAGTCGGTGAGAAGGGCAATTCGCTTCGGACTTGGGAAACAGAAAACCGCTGCATGTCCCCCATCTTTCCCATCGTCCCTCTCACCAGCAAGCGGCAGATGGGCTTGCCAGCACTCCTCAGCTCGAGGTCGCCCAAGGGACCGTTTGGCAGATGCATCTTGTTGGCGTCGTACTAGTTATGCATGGAGAGAGCATCCCACTAAGGGCACACTTCCTCGCCACTCGACGGGCTTCCGGACTCCGCGCTACTGCAGGTGTAGCTGTAAACATTTGTCCTCTTTCAGCGGTGAAGAAACAAATTTTCGGTGCAGGCCAGTAAACTGAAGGCATTGGCATTTGAATCCACGAGCCGCTTACTGACTACTGGTGGGGCTATTCTATCGCGTAGTCAATTGCAACGTGTTCACATCGTGAACTATGGAGCTAGTGGGACGCTATTAAGCGGCAGTGGTGCCAGGTACATGTACTTGTTACAAGGCACTAATGTATTTTTGATTAGCCGGTACAGGGGAAGAGTGAGGACACTGTCACCAGTACCTGACAAGCTGCCTCGTGTCAACACAAGGCCCGTTTTGTGTGTACTCAAACAAATATCCTTTTAAGGAAGCAATTGGACTGGAATATTGCAATTGAAAATAGCAGCGAAAATTTTTCCGTACTTTCACCGCCATTGATACAGTGAACGAAGAAGTGGATCGCGGTGCGATGGCTACCTATCAGTCGCGAAGATTTCTTGTGCGCTTACCGTGAAGACCCGGGAATAGAATTGGAAGACGGGAATGCTGCTGAAAGAATCCTCCTTCCTCTCCCATCTTGATATTTCCTCGGCCCATTCACTATTGCAGCTTCTCGGAGCCAATCCGAGTTCGCATCGTGCACCATACCTCGATACCAAGTGGAGCTCGCTGATCCAAAAAAATTTCCACCTCACACCGCTTCTCACCGCTTTCTCAACATGTCGGGCGTAGCGATCAACGTCGAGAGATGGAAACAAGCTGATACCGTCCTCCTTGACATTGGTGAGTTCTGCAATGGTCTTTCAATGCATTCAGGCCTTTCAAGAAGTATTTCCGAGGGCATGTTAAGGTTCCTGAAGCGGCATCGGAGGGGTCTGGTCTAGACGTGCAGCCACGCGCTTGTGTCGAGGCAAAGTGTCACACAGCTTTTGCAGCAGGCGTGGACGGAAATTGGTTTCCTCCCCTGAGCGGCTCTTTTGGGCTTCGGACTTTGATACTCTCCCCGGATTCTAAGCGCCACCCAAGAGTCCAGAGTGTTAAGCTGCCGTAGCTGCCGTAGCTGCTTCAAACCCTCCGGACCTGAGACACACTGGCACTGACCACACGATTATGCAGAGGGCACGATTTCTTCAATTTCCTTTGTCAAGGACATCCTAGTAAGCTTCTCGAATTTCCTCACTCCTCATTGCGCCTGTCACAATTTATTTTCCCCGCACGCGTGGTCTTCGGACATTTTCTCTTCGCAGCCCCAGGCACTTCAAGCCTTGTGACCAAATGATCGCCCATTCAGAGTTGCTATCACTCGAGGAATCGGTTAGCCTGCGACCCGGTCTCTGTCAGTCTCTGTCAGTCAGTCTCTGCCAGTCTGTCGGTCTCTGTCGGTCTCTGTCGGCCTCTGTCATTCTTTTTCCGTGCTGTCAAGCCACACATTGCCCAATCAAGCCTCTGCAATTTCCGCGTCCATCACATTCTCACATGATCGAGATGCTCATGATCATCCTTATCGCGTGACGGCGACTTTTTGTCTCATTGCATTGGTGATTAAGGTACTTACCGTTCCGTAGTATCCATACGCCCTGAGCCGTCTCACCCAGCTCGCTCATGATTCATGGAAAGGTGAAACTTTCCAGGAGCTCATTGCGGCTTTCCCGGAAGAGACTAGGAAGGACGCGGCCACTCTCGTGGCCCATGTTGAGGATTTGACCGCAAAGGATATCAAGGCTATTTACCTAAAACAACTTCAAGGTAGGCCGGCGCTTTCCTATTCGGCAATTGCTCAACGCCTTTGATGAGCATCTGACTTGACTGTCACCCTTGAATCGTGCAACTATTGAGCAAATCCATGGAATTGAGACCTCGTGCTGGTTGTTTGTCGAAATCAATAGTTATGATAGACTCGTAATTTGGTCCTCAATCACTTCTTTGTCCTCTGCCAGGTCCTCTGTCACGAATGTTTCGAAGCTGTACTCTTAATGCGAAATCTCTTTCATTGATTGATAAACTCATATAACCCATACGTCTCAATTGATTTTTTCTGTCGTTGCTTCAGTTGAGATGCCGATTTGCCAATTGCGTCCATAGCTATCTAAACCTGCAGCTAACCTCCCTCTAGGCAAACTCTGGAAACGCGGTTACGAGTCTGGTGAAATTACCACGCCTCTCTTCCCCGACGTCGTCCCAACGCTCTCAGCATGGCGCGCCCACTCCAAACGCCTAGCGATATTCTCTTCAGGCAGCGTCGAAGCACAGCAAAACTTCTTTAAGTACATAGAAGTAGATCCGAGCAGCACGGAAACGGACAGCGGAACCAAATCTACCACTCAGGACCTAAACCCCGACTTTGTAGGCAAGTTCGATACTGTTACTGCCGGGCCGAAAGTCGTCAAAGAGAGCTACGAGAAGATCTGCAATGCACTGAACACGACCCCCGAGAAAGTCGTTTTCCTGACTGATAATGTCAAGGGTGCGTTGGCAATTCAGCCCCTCCCCCACTTCATCGGAACCTCCACGCATCATCCCAATTGGCTCCCCATTACTCTGACATCTTCTTTCCTGCACTCATTCCCAAAGCCCTCTTACCTTTGCTACTAACAATCCACTCAGAAGCCGTAGCTGCGACGTCTGCTGGCGTCTACACTATTGTTGTCGACCGGCCTGGCAACGCACCACTCAACGAGGCTGATTATCAGTCCTTCCCTGTGATCCGGCAGCTCCCGGACATCCCGATCTAAAGCAGCGCTCACTCTGTCAGTTAAATAGCAAAGGGTTAGGATAAGAGCTTTCTGGACGACAGAAAGGCGGGATGTATATGTTATTTTCTGAATGTGTTCTTGGACTGCTATACTACCTCTGAGATGAATGACTGCCACGAAGGAAGTATCGCATGATCTGACGCATGATATGTATTGTAGGGCTAGAAGAGGCACGAAACGGCTCCGAATTAAACTGCTTCGACTGCACAATATAACCTCGCCATTTCTATCTAGTGCCTCTGGCCTACCGTTTACCACATTCCCCAGAGCAAACCCCTTCTATAGCCCCTTACCACTCCCTAGATCACTCAAGCACAGCCATCACATACCAAGCCATCACACGCCACGCCACGCCACGCCACGCCACGTCACGTCACATCACAGCCCAGCCAAGCACAGAGGGTAGAAATCTGATATTCGCCGTACCCTAACTAACCGAATCCCACCGCACCCGCCTTAGCACCCTGCATCACAAAAAGAAAAGCACGTCCAAAAAAAGAACAATAGGCGTACGAGTTACAAAAAAGGCCCACCCATCAACCTCATGCATTTTTCCTCATTGCCCCAGCAACATCCGTCCCGCACTCCACTAAGCCGTATTCGCTCCGATCATCCTCCCCTCGAAAACATCCCCTCACAGCCCCACTTCCCCGGGGCTGTTTTCCTCACAGCCAGGCAGAAAGAGCGCAGCGAGAACAAGGAAAAATGGCCGGGCTACTTTAATCCGTGATGCGCCACGAGCTAAACCACTTCAGATGCTTCCACTGGCTGCTCGAGCCGACCATACCAAAGGAAATCGCCCTGAACAGCCAGAACAGCGCGATAACCGTCACGTAGAGGACCGCGAAAATGGCCCACTGGAACTGCTTCCGCAGGCCGCGCGTGGCCCAGTCCGTGCAGAAGCCGGCGGTCAGGATGGCGAAGTAGAGCGCTGGATAGTAGTGGTGGACGTAGGTGACGCGAGCCATGGCGACGAAGGGCAGATAGTGCAGGAACCAGCCGACGACCGGGTAGAGGCCGGAGTAGTGGATGTGGTCGATGTCGGCCTGCTTCAGCTCCGTGTAGCCGCGCTGCCACCGCACCAGGTACCAGAGCACCAGCAGCCCGAACACGCCGAGCGAGGCCGTGCTGCCCCAGTAGACGGCAGGGTTGCCTAGGAGGAAGTACTTGACGACTGCGTGGAACGGGTTAGCGGCTTCTTAAGGGTGAGTTTGGGGAGGAGGGAGGGGAACTTACTGCTGTCGTCCCAGCCACACATGCGGAGACCGACGTGCAGGAAGGGCCATTGCCAGAATTGGGAGGCGAGGTCGTCTTGCTTGTCTGGGTCGGGGACTAGTGCGTTGTTGGAGGTCATCATGGCGACGTTCAGGTGGATGAAGTCCTGGAGGAAGGGCGACTTGTAGGAGCCTGGGTCTCCCGGGGGCACTGACGCGTTAAGTTAGTAAATAGATTATATGAAAACAGAGATATGGTACCCACGCCTGTCGTTCCAGTGGCTTTCAACGTTCCAGTGTGTGAACACATCCCGCGGCTTGTTCTCCTTAACGCAGGTAACTTCGATCTGCTTGAAACCCCACTGCGGCAGATTCACATTTCCCGCTCTGAGGTAGCACCCAAGATCTGTGTGTCTTAATCGGAAGGCGGTCGTCAAGGTGCGGATTTTGGAATAATCGTTTGAGGCGGCGTCACGGACTACTTCAATGACCCAGTGATCCTTGGTGTCTCCAACAGTGGTGTTACCGTAGCAAGAAACTTCCCAGTCAGCTTTCGTGACTGGAGCGGCGACTTGGTGCGAGTGAAGGTTGCGGCCGGTCTGAGCATGGATCAGGCGGATCGTCTGTCCGTTGCCTGGATATCTGAGATCCTCTTCAGGTTGATACTCTACGTCGCCACGGTGTGGGTAGAAGAACCAGTCGTTGTTCGCATCTTTGTGGTGATAGCAGGTAATCTGTTGCTGGGTAGAGCCTTCAGGATAGGTCTGGTGATGGGAGTGAAGGAGACCACCTCCATAGCCCATATTCTTAAGCGTGGCTCGAGATCCAAATGCAACTTCAAGAGGACTATCCTTCCCGACCTCAGTACCCCTGAGATTGGCCTGGAACAAAGAGCTCATTTGGGCGTCTCCGGGGCCGCTGTTCTCTAGAACGAGAAAATGCATCCAGAAAGAGAACATATAAACCACCAAAGGAATGATAATAAGACCGAATACGCGGAAGCCCAAGTGTTGCGCTAATTCGACCTTGTAAAATTAGTACATTATTCGACAAGAACAGGTAAGCAAGCCATACCTTTGGCATCTTCAGGTCGCCAAATTTGTTCCACAAATCTTCAATCGTGTACAATCCGACCAACGCTGTGCAAAAGAGTCCAACCCACTTGACGCTGCAAACGCACCCAATTGAAATACCTGTCAGCATCAACCACAGACCCCACTCTGGCGAGAACGGATCACGCTGGAGGCGGTGGAATTTGGACCAGCAAAAGACAGTTGTAAATGTGAAGCATAGCAGCATCGAGTCAAGCAGGATGAATCTGCTGATAGTGGTGTACGAATTTTCGAAGAGAACCATCATAGTAACTAGCCAGACAGTTGGTCTCCTGAAGTTCAGCTCCTTGGCGGTGAAGTATGCCAATGGTACACAAACGGCTCCAAAGGCCGAGTTGAACAGACGCATGAAGGTATAGTTGACCTCCTCTGGGTAGGTCTCGCCAGATTTGAACTCGAAGGAACCATTATAACCAGCGAGATATCCGGACAGACCAACGAGCATCTTTCCAAGCGGGGGGTGCACATCGAAGTAAAATTCGCGCTTGAGGTAATGGGAACCGAATTTGCCAAAACTGTGATCACAATATTAATCGCATCCCACAACTAAATATAAGAGGCTCGTGGGAGTATCTTACTGAGCCTCGTCCCATGTGACAATTGGTGACAAGCCTATTTTCCACATCCGGGTAAAAAAGGCGAGTGCGGTGAATATTAAGGGTGCAATGATAAACTCGTACTCGTCGAGAAAAGAAAGAACGGAGAAGGCCTGGGGCAAGGTAGGAGTAATTAGCCATTGTTCTCGAGATCCTTGTGCAAGTAGCTCCAATTCCAGAATACTGACCTTTTGCTTCGACTTCTCTTCAATGGATGCTTGCCCAGGCTGCGCCGCATGCTCTTGACCGGACACATGTCTCCTCCGCAAATCTTCAGCTTGCGTATCTGCTCCGCTAGCATACGTTTGTTGCGGCTTCCCTGCCATCCTAAGAGTTCAGAATGGGCTCCGAGGCGCCCAAGAATTATAGGAGGGTCGTGTTTGTTGGAAAGTCAAGGGGGAACGTGGATAGTTCGTTTTAGAGCTCCCTAAGGCTCACGGTCGAGTTGTGAGGCAGCCTGTGGCAGTAAAAAGAGGGTAAGAAGCTGAATATTACAAAGATAGAGAAGAAGGACAATTCATGAGAGAAGAGCACTCTCATGTAGTTGAATGCGCCTGTTTCGTTGTTGCAGCGCGGGTTGGTTGAGTGAACTGAGCAGGCAGGAGAGCAGCCAGAAATAGAAATTCAGTGATGTACGCAAGGGGTGACGCTAGAGCCATCCCCGGTTCGTCTGCGCCTGGGAAACGTGTTCGCTTCGCCTAGCTGAAAGGCGGCGACGATGTGCAGTATGTATTGTTAGCCACTCACACTAGAGTTTTCTCAATTGGTCAAAAGGACATCGACTTTCTCCTCTACACATGTTTTTTCCTATGATAGATACCCTTTGCAAACCATGGCACTAAAAAATTCCACAGGCTTAATTCCAGTACTATACAAAAGCGCTATTTTGAAACATTCAATCAGCTCGTCGCGGTGGCCTCATACACTCTACACCATTCTATAAATCCTGCATGCCACAATACAAAAGCTTGCCGCAGCGCTTCTATGAGCGACCAAGTCGTACCTTACCAATATGATGTGCGGTAAATAAACAATAGCAATCGCGAGCGCGAACGCTCTAGTCCTCGTTTTCGTCCTGGTCAATTCGTCGATATTTTCCACTCTGGCTGTCACCTTCACCGTTCCCTTTGCTGCGTTTGACTAGGTTCGAGATCCACCCTCCAACGCCCTCGTTACTATCTGATGCCTTGGTTAACGGTGGCCTGCCGTCTTGTCCTTTAACTGCAGGTGGATCAATATCGAGACCCGGAATGGCGTTGTCTGCGCCCAGCCCTTGTCGCCTAATATCAAGCGATGGTACAGGAGAACCACGGCCACTGAATAAAGACTCGACCTCCGCAAGAGTTTCGGGTGTTGGCATCACAGAGGTAGCATCTCCGAATAGGGAGTTCATATCTTCAAGACGAACATTGGCGGTTTCGGGGTAAATGAACCAGACTGAAGTTTGTCAGATATACATCTCTACAAAGGAAGAGAAATAGTCTCGTAACTTACCAACAACAAAGCTGACAGCGCAAAAGAACGCGTGGATTAGATATAAGCGCCACGAAATCCATTCTTGGAGGATAGGGGTCATTTCTCCTACGAGCCAGTTGAAGGCCCAATTGGCAGCAGTACTCAAACTTGCGCCCTTGGCTCGAATGCTCAATGGAAGAATCTCTGGAGGGTAAAGCCACGGAATCGGGCCCCAAGACGCGCCGAAGGCGGCATTATATATCATGACGAAGATGACGACAAGATTAGGAGTCCAACTGGCCTGAAGGTAAATAAAATAGGAGATTGTCGAGAGCGATATCATCATAGCTACAGCTCCAGAGAGAAGAATTTTCCGGCGGCCCCAATGGTCGACAACGTACCACGGGGGGATAGTAGATAGCAGATAGGTAATTCCGTTAATTCCGGTCATAAGGATAGCACGACGACCATACCATCCAGCTTCTTCGAAGACCAAGGGAGCGTAGTATGAGATGACATTGATGCCGTTGAGTTGTGCCAGGGCCTGGGCGGACATAGCAATGAATACACGCTTATAGTATCTTTTGAACATATCGGAATAGGAGCGTTCTCCTTCCTGTCGCTGGAGAAGAACATTCATCTTAATTTCTCGATACTCATCTCGGGCCTTAGGGTTGTGAATATCTCCCTTTCCGTAAAGATTTGCGATGACGACGATGCCTTCTTCGTCATGGTCATTGTCCAGGAGCCATCTGCTCGAGTCTTAGTGATATATGCCTTATCTCTATAGCTCTTGATTGATAACATACCTGGGTGATTCGCAGATAAGCAGACTACCCATAGCAAGCAGTGCTCCCATGACACATTGCATAAGTAGGGGTACTCTCCATGCCCAGTGACCCTTGATGTAGCTGCAGAAGTAGTCAACCCAAACGCTTGCACAGTACCCACTGATATTCCCTGTAAACTCAATGCATGCCAGCTTGCCTCGGTTATGAGGCGGAGATATCTCCGACTGATATACTGGAACGATTGTGGATAAAGCTCCCACTCCTAGACCGGCAGTAATTCTCCCCAAGAGCATCATCGGCATGCCGTTTGCGAATGTCTGGAGAGCGCCTCCAACTAAGAATACCAAGGAGCCGTACAATATAGTCCTTCGACGACCTATCACGTCACCGATCCTGCCAACTATTAAGGAAGATATAAAAGCTCCAATCTCTAAGATGGCAACCATCGTCCCAATTTGAGCGCTCGTGGGCTGATTAAAGTAGTCTTTAAAATAGGAACCTCTATTGAACTGTTGTCAGAGAGGATAACGAATATACAATTGAGGAAACCTACGTGATAATGCCTGACATAACGCCTTGATCATATCCAAACAAGAAGACGCCTAATGATACGAAAACGCTGGTAAAATAACTATATATATCTATTAGCATCGTATCACACACATGAGGTATGGCATAATACATAAGTTTCTTCCCGTGCAGCCCGTGGATACGGGAAGGGCCATCTCGGGGGGCCATTATGGCAGCTAGTATTCTCTCTCCCTGGGAAATCGTCCGAGGACCAGGATCGGGTATTTCTATATCTTCTTTCCTCTTAACGACTCCAGGTTGCTCGTTCTTCTCTCGGGTGTTATCCTGGGACTGATAGCGAACACGCTTCTGATGTCGTTTGTTTTTCGGTAAGTCTCCAAGGCGAGTACCCTCGAGGGACTCCCTGAGCCTAATCTGGAGAGGATCCTCTTCGTCTGCGAGCTGGTCTACCAGGTCACCAGTATCACTCCAAAGGGAAAAATCCGAATCAGCTGAGAAAGATGACCGTTGTCTGGTCTTCTCCTCGTTTTCCAGCAGATAGGCTGAATCGGCGTCTTGAGGTCGCGATGAAGATGATAAGGTATGGAGGGGGATATTGGCCGGCCTCCGAGAGTTTGACGACGAAGGAATTTTGACGGCTGTTGCGGGCTGAGATGGAGCAGCCCCGTCTCCGCGATGGTTTCTGGTGTTGATGGGAAGGGTACGGCCCGGTGACGTTCGTCGCAGGGTCCGAAGGTTGCGAAGGAACGAACGGCAGCTGGTGGGGATAAGCCAATTACGGAGAAGTCGATCACATTGAAAAGGCTGGTAGCTCAAAAGATGGCAGTAAGCGGATGCACCAGAACAAGAATGATCGAAAGTGAACCAGGTGGACAACCTAAAGCTGCACACGATCGAGCGCTTCCCTGCACTTGGCCAAGCGAGAGACTTTCGGCCCGGCTCTTAGGGAGTGGTCATCAACACCATAAAAATTTTATACAGATTTTCGGTAGAAATACCGGAACAATGCAGGCGACTGGCTGATTATGTACCTTGCTACGTCGTTGTTGAGAGCTTTTATTCAGCCCAGAGGGCTTGGTTTCCAACAAAAACTACTATGAATTTGTACATGTTCCTGAGCAGATCTAACACCTGCATCCGAGCATGCATTCCCAAAGCAGTGCAGACTGCTACATCAGCACAGAGACAATCGCTTGGTGAAGAAATAGCCACACCTATTGAAACACCATGCGAACATGATAGCTGACAAGCTGTTCTTCTATGAATGCGAAACCACGAGCGCTTGAGAAGGCCACCAGTATTGGTGCTGAGTCCACGTGTAATCGTAGTGTGACGACTGTGCCCCATTATCTTGTGACCAAGCGCCAACACTCGTACTACGGAGCAACATGCTGGGCTACTGGTGCTGATCCTGAAGATTTGCAGCGGAGCAGCCGTATTAACCCGACAGAAGCAGGCTTCCTGAGTAACCTACTATCGTCACGTGGAAATTTAGTTAATTATTCGGGCTGCAGCGGTCTGTATCCTGACGAACAAGTGGGAACATACCCTGAGTAAGTGAAAATTTCTTCCATCGGGCATAGCAGATCATGTCGCTTTACTAGTAGATCAACTAGGTTTACTCTCATATATGCGAACACTTTGTTCGCTCTCCTTTCAAGGCAATTGCAAACTGAAGACAAAACGAGAAGTTAAAGTGGTCATCGCTGAGAGGGCAGAAAGGGAAATGCGGTGGCAGAGGAAGAAACGTGGTTATCATTGTACTTTAGCGGTGATGCACCGGAAGAAGCAATAGCGACCACGTCTAACATGCAGCCTCTCTTACCACAAAGAACGGCTGAGAAAGGTGTGATCATGCGAAGTTGAAACCAACACGGCCTTGCAACGCCTTCTTGGCGCACACTTATCGTTGTCTTTCGATACGTAGGGGAGAAGCCGAAGAAGGCTTGGGGATCGTTTGGTTGCAAATAAGCTCCAGATCATAATTTGTCGATCTATGCGCCTTTTAGTGTCGCCCGTTTTGTAATTAGTGGCGGCTACTACCGTAGCTCAGTTGAATCTGTAATTGAGTCGATAAGCCTCCATATGAGGCTCCAGATTCGACTTCGCGCAATGCGTCCTTGATTTTGGCGGGCGATTTAAGTGACCACCAGGCCTCTATCGCGACTCCCTACTCTAGTGCAGTAATAGAGCCTCCTCGGCGGCCAACCCCCTCTCCTTGGTCGACATTTCCTACACCTTTATCGCGATTATGAAGGCTAGAATAGATAATATTATATAAATCTTGCAAATGCGACAGCAGTATCGCGATCGGGTATATAGAGTCGTCACTTTGGCGTGTATACGAGAGCTCCAGAATTAATATGGAATATGGAGCAGGAGCTCGAGGCTCCATATTGAAACGGTGCCAAGAACTTTACTCCAACTATGTACACGGCATAGCCTGCAAATTTGACGCACTTACCGATATGGAGGAGCTCCATATCCAAAAGTCATCAGATTTACCGAACGACAACCTCATATTCAGATTTGAGCTCCATATTCAATATGAAGTTGCGGCCGAACGATCCCTTACCTAATCTGCTGACATCCCTGAAAGCTCTGATGCTGGAACATAGATGACAAGGGCTACCCAACGACATTTCTAACCTCGGTGACAATCCCCATTAAGTACAATAGAGACGAAGAGAGCTGGGTGTAGAAATATTGGATGCTTCAAATAGGAAAAATTTAAGGTATGGCTTTCCGTGGCGACCTGGCGATCGAGACGGGTGGCGTAAAGGGCGTGAACACACGTCCCGAGCCGTCGCACCAAACGCATGATAATCGCCACCATAGAACACGCATCACATCTGGCATACGTACCAGGCGAGTCTTTTATACCATCCAAATGCTTCATTTAGTCGCTAGATGGGGGGAGATGATGCGGAGCATCGGGCCTGTGAGGCTGGCCGTTAGCATCAAATTTCGTGCATAAATACTTGCGGACGCAAACGAAAGGTTTAGAGATCTGAAACGCACTTGCGCTGTTTTTAGAGGCTTGCCGTGTCGGCCGGAGCCCATTATTGGCCAGCGGCAGCTCCTTATATTTCTACAACCTTGCATGGCAACCCCTTCGCGCTCGAATCCGAGCATTTTGACAGATAGGCTGGTCCTCAAAACCACTGCCTCAGCCTCTGCCTTCTTCCCCATATCTACGCCTTCGCCGGCATCTAATTTCCTGGACTACTGCCGTCTTCTTCGATGTGTCCAGTGCCAGTCGTCCCGCCAGCATCCTTTCTTACTGCACCCCAGCGCTAGCGCACTAAGCGACCCCTGCGTTGGCTTCCTTGTCCCTCAGACAGCGACGGAGCTACTGGACTGTTTATCTCTTCTTCAGCCGCCAACGCATCACCAGTTTTGCCATCACAGCCATTCTTCGCCGCATCGAATTCGCCGCATCGCAGAGTGATCACCTTTGCATACCCCAAACACCCATTTAAAGCTCCCAGTGTCGGCCCCTCGTTTGGCGAATATTTGCGCGACTAGCGTGTCAGGAGCGCCGCAGCTCCTCAGCGAGAATGCCCACGGCTTACGGCAACTTTCACGACTTTTGTCGTGATTCCGGGAGCTCTCGCGCTACTATACCAGGTATGTTACTGTCAGCAGCTGAAGCTAAAGCTTGAATAAAGTGCTAATGCCTAACGAATCACAGTATGCAACGTACGTATAACACCACAACCCCATCCCCCTGTAAACGAATCAACAAGCTAACCACGACATCAATAGCTATTCAAAGAGTCGCCAACTAGAGGAGGAAGTGGATATGGCGGATGCGAGCTGGTAGGCATATCATTGAACCACGAAAAACACCTTGCAAACTTAGGTCAGTAGCTTGGGATGGATAGACGCAATTGAGCGACAGCGCTGATGGAAACAGGGTCCATACTATTATGTGGTATAGCTATTGCTGCTAGTACTTTTCTTATCTTGAGATCGGAAAGAAAGAAGGCTGCTGTCGGAAGAAGGCACGCACATCCCCAAATCTATTCAATGGCTTCAGCTAATGCTCTCTAAAAAGGGAAATGCAATTGTTCCTGCTCGGGTATATTATCATATCAATCTGTGAGATATTCACAGTTGGTGGCTTTCCACTCAATGGGGGCGTGCGAAGGGTACGTTGTACAATTTACAATATGTACAATTGGTCTAATGATCCTTTCTAGGCATTCAGCGCCGTGCATATCGCCGCAGTCGTCGCAACATTATGGATACTATTGTTGAACGGCATTGTCGGCTATCAACTACTGGATGATGGAACGCCAATGTCGATTGGCCTGATCTTCGTCTCATCACTCATTTTATTCATTGGTACTGGCTACATAGCGCTTGACACAGGATTTAGCTGGACCGGATTTTGGAATTCGACATTAAGCCCTCCGAATCGGTCATACTCGCTTTACACGCTCTATCAGCTAGCCCCGCTAGTATTTCTTGTCGTCTTCTTCCTCTTGGAAGCCTTTCTTGTTCTAAGGATACTCGGAGAAAAGAAACCTATGAGTAAGAAACGTCTCTCCACCCAAGACCTAAAAATTGTTAACAATGTGCAACAGTATACCTTGGTAGCGCAGCTCTACTCTTTGCGATTGGTCAGATATTCCAATATGTCGTTAGCGTCCATATTTGCAATGCAACGAATGGCGGGATAAATGGAGGCTTGTTTGAGACACTATTCACTCTAGCCGCGGTAATCATGATCTGGGTCTTCTGGTCCAGCATCACAGAAGATGATTGGCCAATGACCAGCGTGGGAGTTCAAGGAGCGTATACATAATATAGGTTTAAGTGTAATGGGTGGATGAAGAAAATAATGGTTTTCATGATTATTAGCATAGCGTATACCATGTTTGCTGGTGCCTTTTGGCTTGACTGGATATACCCAGAACTCGCACGATTAAGATAGAAATATTTGAAGCACAGCGCTTACCAGTAAGTATCTTGTAACTAACTATTCAATGCAAATATAAAGTTTTGAAAGTCACGTGTTCGCGTTCTTGACTCGAGATTTTAGTGAACGTCAACACATAGCTAAATTCTGGAGATGATACAATTCAAGGCTCTCTTTTGATGATGACAATTACAGAGCAGCTTGAATAACATGCCTACCCCTCTCTCTCATAAGCAGTCTGGCTAATTTTAATGTTTATTAACGTAACGTTGACGCTCATAACGGATGTTTTGCGCCACGTCGAGCTCCACAAAGCTCCTCTCGGTCTCTACTCTTTCCCCTCTGACCAGTGAAGATAGCGTATTTTGAGCCTCCCCAAACTTGGTAGCTCGCCTCCTGTTGTCAGTGCACTGATTGAAGCTGCTATTACTATCAAATTAGTGTCGCGACGCAACTGCGCACACCCACAGCGGCCAGCCGTGACCGCCACCCGCCGCTTCCACGATGGCCGACTCAGACGGAGAATACGTGCAAGACGCGTCCGACGATGAATATATGGGTGGAAGCAGCAGTTATGGCACGCGAGCACATGGAAAGGGCAAAGGACGGTCGAGAGACAATGCACGCGGGCACCAGGCTTGGGAGACATCTGCCAAAACAGGGCTCGAGACGCTGAAGGAAGCAGCCGACGGTACTATCAAACAGAGTGTTCAGGAGAGAGAAGATGAGAGGAAGAGGAAAAGGTAAGATGCTCTTCTACTTTCTTGCCTCGCAGGGTTAAGTAGTCCTGGACGGGAAGCTTTACAAACGGACCCTACGTGCTACATATTTGAACCTTTCTTTGTATATGCTGTTCGCCATGATACCCGAAGAAGAATCTTACCGCTGTTACGTTTGTCGGATGTTTAGAACCTTGCTGGCAGTCAACTTCCAACGCTCCTTCTCGTTCATGTCTTAAGCAAAGCATATACCTGTCACATTTCTTTTGGGTACAAGTCCCTCATCATCTCCATGAATTCCTTAAGAGAAAGGCTACATGTCTTCAAGCACAAGCTCTGGATTGAAGTCCCTTCTACCCTATGTACGTAACGTTTATGGCAACGGGCTAGCGACGGCCTTAAATCCAGATACACATAAGGAGTACTTTACCTTAACCGGAACCACAGAACATCCTGTGTTGCCATTTTCGCGCAGCAAGAAGGACACTCCACGGAATAGGCGTTATCTGCGGCACGATTCATTTATTGTCTACAAGCCATGAAGGACAACATGCTAATGCTAATTTTTAGATTACGCAAAGACACAAAACCCTTCCAACGCGGCATCATTCGACATGTCATTCTTGTCCTTGATCTCTCCGAGGCTATGCTAGAAAAGGATATGCGGCCTAACCGCTACATAACCATTATCAAATACACACAGGAATACATTCGAGAGTTTTTCGAGCAAAATCCAATCTCCCAGATGAGCGTCATGGCCATGCATGATGGCCTATGTGTCCGTGTTTCCGAGCTCTCTGGCAACCCTGCCGAACACATTGCCGCTATCCATGGACTAAGGACCCCAAAAAACCCGAGGGATGCGCCGAAGGAACCTAAAGGCTCTCCAAGTCTTCAAAACGCCCTAGAGCTTGCAAGAGCAACATTATATCATACTCCTAGTCACGGGACTAGAGAAGTCATTATTATACTCGGCGCCCTTCTCTCCCTTGACCCTAGCGACATACACGCAACCATCAGATCATGCGTGCGCGACCGCATTCGCGTCAGTATCATTGGTATGGGCGGGCGTCTGCGTATCTGTCAGGAGATAGTTGGCCGCACTAACGCAGGCGATGAGAGTGGGTACGTTGTGGCGACGGACCAGGAATTACTCCGCGAGCTTCTCCTCGCCACAACCACGCCACCTGTGATTCGCTCCACAGGCCCTAATGCCTCAGGCGGCCTAAATGGTGGAGCCGTGCCAGCCGAATCTGCGGCCTCATTGCTGATGATGGGCTTCCCCTCCCGCATCATCGACGACGTACCTACGCTCTGCGCATGCCACGGCAATCTGACTAGAGGCGGCTATACATGTTCACGGTGCAGCGTGAAGGTCTGTAGTCTCCCAGCCACATGCCCTGGATGCCATCTTACCCTAATATTGTCGACGCATCTGGCACGGAGCTACCACCATCTCTTCCCACTTCGCAACTGGATCGAGGTCAGCTGGGAGCGCGCAAAAGAGGTGGGCAGCCGAGAGTGCGTGGGCTGCTTGTTGCCATTTCCCGACCCGCCTTCAGATGAAGAGCTCCAGGCAATTAGAGACGAGGAGGCGAGCAGTACCACAGATACAGCCAAAGCGCGGCATAGCAGCAAAGGCAAGGGAAACCAGAGGATGGAAGATGGAGAAGAGGAGGTAGAACAGCAGTTGGCGAGTGAGAGCAAGAGGTATGAGTGTCGAGCTTGCGGCAGTCATTTTTGCGTTGATTGCGATTTATTCTGTCATGAGGTGCTGCACAACTGTCCAGGGTGCTTAAGCCAGGCGGACCCGGCGGCGGGAGATGGAAATGGGGAAGTGAAGATGACAGGTTGAGCATAGTGAAGTGCATTCTAGAGTACTGGCGTTTGAGGCGAGCTGTTATTCGTTCCCACGAGAGACAACCACTTTCGGGTTGATAGATTAGCTTGTTAGTATGAGTGCTATGAGTGCATGCATGACGTTTGAGGTGTATTAAGGACAAGCGTGGGATGCTCGATATGGAATTTATGAGAATAATCAAAACGAATTGCTAACACCCACCAAGCCACCATTGAGTACCAAAACAAATTATCCACATGCTCCTCACATAAAGCCAGCCACCTTTTACTAAAATTTCTACAACCGTACATGAGATGTCTGTAACCATAAACGGTTAGGTTAACCGAACTCCACATTGCAGCAAAGGCACAACCGGAAATTTAGCATACAGGAGTGGACAGATAAATCATAGAAAGCCCTCATTCAATTATCTATTTGAACTCTTCTTTCCAGCGGTATCCGGCAACTTTCCTCCATGACGCAATTGGCTAGCGCGTCTGACTGTTATCTGGTCTTATACCTGGTGGACATTAGGAGGTTCGTGAGTAAGTTTACAATCATCCAACGCAATCAGATCGATTCTAGTGTACGGAATATTTAGAGCCCACGTGGGGGAGTCATGTTTTTGCCCCCTACAAGCTCTTTCCCTTAAATTCTTTCAACCCCTAACCGCAGTAATAACCTTTTGCTCCTCCAGGGATGGTGACATGGCATTCAATACCAAAGATTATTCCCAAGTAAGCTGCAAGCGGTACTTCAAAGATACAGTTGATGCGGTAAGGGAACTTTGACTAGATATAGAATTTACCCGGTTAACCATTCGTAATACCGCATACAAGTCTATCTCCGCTTATAAAATCAATTAAGAAGCTGCAAAGGCTTTATAAAAGTACAGTAACAAGACAATGGGGCACCCCCAATTTTCTGCAATCATCAATGGGGGGGTAAGAGTTCAAACGGAACTTTTAAACTCTCTCGTAGCATTGAAATATATGGCTCAGCCGGAGACACCACTGGCGGAAGCGGAGATTTGATGTTTCGCAATCACATTGGCACGGACTAGAGTAGCGCTCGAGCATTGCGTTACACAGAGAGCAGAATATCGAAGTAAGTTTCGGCAGAGCAGCTCATCAGTATATACAAGGAGAAGTATTTGAAGTTGATGTTGGAGGCTCCTTGCTCAACGCTACAAGCTCTTTCGCGTTATGTCCATGTTCGAATTAGCTCAGGTAGAAGCTCGATTTGGCGGTCAGTCCTTCGTCATGTTAGCCAATCACCAGATGGGAATGAAAGTAGGCTGTTCACACTAATGCAATAATCTTCAGCGTGTAGAAAACGTGTGTTTTGTGAAGCAAATACAACCTGAGGTTGAAGTTAAGATTTGCATATAATCACATGAGAAAACTTGGCAGAGCAGCGAACCCGCGAACCTCCTCCCATACCTACTATTGTTCTAGCCGCCTTTGATGTGATCCCCGTTATAGGTCAAAAGACAGTCAAGATTGGGTCAGTACCTTGCTTGAGCCTCCCACAGCTTTCGGACTCAACCCCGCACTCCCGAAGCCCTGTGCTACACCTTCGCGTGTAATGGCCCAATTAGAATGCGCCCCGCATCCCGGGAGATGCAGTCCGTTATAAAAAGGAGTCCAAACTTCGAGGTCGTGAGAGTAATACCTGGGTTACCAGGCATTCCCATTTCGCCCTGTCCCCCACAATTCCTTTGTAGAATAGCATAAATCGTTGTAACCATGATTATTCTTGGGGTTATTATCCTGTCCTTAGTTTCCAGTGTGGTTTATGCTTTAGTCTTCTTGGGCAGAAGGGGTCGCAATTATCCTTGTGGTACGCAACTGCATCCTCAAGCTGAGTTCTAAGATTGGGACTGACAATTGAGCGCAGGTCCTCCAACTTTACCCTTGATCGGCAATCTTCATCAGATGCCGCTGAAGAGGGCACATGTAAAGTATGTATTCTTTCCACCCCCACCGGAGTTTATAATTATGGCTGGTAACCAGCTGTCCAGGTTCACGGAATGGGCGAAAGAATATGGCGGTATCTATTCACTTAAGTTGGGTACCGGTACCGCCATTGTTTTGACAGACCGCCGACTGGTGAAGCAGCTAATTGACAAAAAGAGCTCCATTTATAGTGGAAGACCCATTTCATATGTCGGCCATACGCTCATCACTGGAGGCGATCATCTTCTTATTATGGATTATGGCGATGTGTGGCGAAGCTTTCGGAAGCTCATCCACCAGTACTTCATGGAAGGCCGGGTGGAAAAGGAGCACACAATCTTAGTGAACGCAGAGGCAATTCAAATGGCTCGTGATTTCTGCATTGCTCCTGAGAAGCATATGTTACATCCCAAGAGATTTAGTAACAGCATAATAATGAGTCTTGGTAAGTAACATTTTTTGAATTCCTGTGTCATACCGGACTCAAGTCTGGGACGCATCGTTTTGTAAGGCTGTATACGTTTTATGCCGCACCCCTCATCTATTTATCAGATACTTCGAGTTGTCTGAGATGAGTCCCTTTTTCCTCCTTCCTGTTTTAAGCTGCACCAGAAACTACAGAAGATTAACCTTCAAATACAGTCTTTGGTATTCGTACCCCGACATACAACACTGCTCATATGACTAAACTTTATGCTCTCATGGAAAATTGGTCGGAAGTAATGGAGACCGGCAGCACACCTCCCGTGGATATATTCCCGTTCCTACATTGGATCCCGGAGCAGTTCCTTGGTATGTGGGTATCAAGAGCTAAAGACGTCGGGAAAGAGATGAATGAGCTCTACGCAGAGTATCTTGACCTCGTCATTCAACGCCGCAAGGTTGAAGGCAACAAAGAATCCTTCCTGGACAAGGTTCTTGACCAAGAAGATAAGCTTGGGTTCAATCGCCACCAATTGTATTTCCTTGGAGGCGTTCTTATGGAGGGCGGTTCGGATACGTCTTCCTCGATCATTATTGCCTTTATCCACGCTATGACCAAGTGGCCGGAGATCCAAAAGAGAGCTCAGAAAGAGATTGACGCCGTTATTGGTGATGATCGAACGCCAGTATGGTCGGACTACGAAAATTTGCCGTATGTAGCCGCCACAGTGAAGGAAGCAATGCGATGGAGACCCGTCGTACCTCTTGTATTCCCGCATGTGCTAACAGAAGGTAAGAGCTCATACTTCAAAGCCCACTCCCTCTTACAAGAATTCGCTCATGTGTTCTTTCAGACGACTGGGTGGATGGTATGTATCTACCCAAGGGTAGCATGATCTTTATAAACGCGTATGGAATGCACCATGATGAGAAGAAATTTCCCCATCCTGAGGTTTTTGACCCGGACCACTACAGGGGCCAGACAGCACTTGCATCTGAACTTGCTACTGCAGCGGACTACGAGAGCCGTGATCACTACGGATACGGCGCGGGTCGACGTCTATGCCCTGGTATTCATCTCGCAGAGCGCAATCTTTTCCTCGCAATCTCAAAGATACTCTGGGGTTTCTCGATTGGCCCCGGCAAGGACGCTCATGGAAACGTTATTGAACCGGACGTCAGCAACGAAACAGGATATAGCGCAGGTTTCTTGGTCTGCGCGCATGACTTTCCCTGTGAGATTGCGCCGAGGTCTAAGGCACGGCGGGAGACAATCATGCGAGAGTTCAAGCAAGCAGAGTCAGAGATCTTTTCTACTTATCAAAGTCCATAAGTATTCAAGATATTCTGATTTGAAGATAGTAAATGGTGGGTGATCGGCGGTTTAATGTTCCAAGAGCCGTCACTACGGTCATTTAAGAATATGCAATACAGCTCGGGAATCAACTGGCATGTTGCAAACTGTTCTAAGGTCACCCGAATTTATTTAGACTACATTCATAGGGCTCTAGCATGCCAATTTGATCTCGGTTCACTGCGGGACCTGATAGAGACCTCACTTCTGCTAAAAGCTCACTAACTCTCACTTAACTCAGGCTCCCACCAAAAAAGTTCAGTTTATCCCTTAAAAATTTTAAGTTTAAATTTTATAAAAACTTATACTTAAGCTTAAAAAAGTTCTGCCCAACTATTAAAATCTAAAGTTGCTTTGCTTCGCAATATTGGGGGACCGGAGGTGGTGGGCCGACCTTTTAGCGTGATGAGTTCAACTGATCCCTCCCCCATGAAGACGAAGTTGCCGCAAGATGATCGACATTCGCCCGTCCCACCCGCCCACGGCTTTCGGCTATGCGGTCCTTTATACATCAAGATGGCTTCGCAGTATGTAGCGTGTGCCCAGCATAATCCCAAGTGTTCCTCCCCACATTTTTGGCATACGACATTATCGGATCTGCCAAGAATCGGCCAAAATGGGGTTTGAAAGATTGATACGTTTTGTCAGTGAGAGTGGAGAGACTTACTATGGAGACCTAGCAAAGGAGACTCCAACGCTCAAGATCGAAGGATCAACAGTTGCAGTGTTAGATGGAGATATTGCTACTGGTTTCCACAAAACAGGAGCGGAAGCTATTGTCAAGAAGGTGCACTACAGTCGCAGCTCTTACCTAGAGAGCAGTAATTGCTAACCATTCGCCAGTTACTTTCCCCTTTGCCTAAAGCTCATATAATAATGTGTGTTGGTCTGAATTACCGCCAGCATGCCAATGAAGCAAACGTGCGTGACTTCCTATTCTTACTACCCAAAGCAAAACTTTCTAACGATATACCAATAGCTTACCGTCCCATCTTATCCAATAATCTTCACCAAACCCCCAGACGCGCTCGCCGGACCTCTTGACCCCATTCCCATCCACCCCGACGCCCACGGTATGCTTGATTACGAAGGCGAACTCACAGTCATCATCGGCCGCGATGCAAAGAACGTCTCCGCTGCGAACGCACTCTCTTACGTCCTCGGCTACACAGCTGGCAACGACGTGTCAGCGCGTAATTTCCAGATGCCTGACACCTCTGGCGGGCAATTTTGCTATGCGAAGTCGTTTGATAAGTTTGCGCCGATCGGCCTGGCCATCGTCAGCACGTCCGTGATCCCAGATCCGCAGAAGCTGAAGTACGTTACGAAGGTTAATGGACAGAAGAGACAGGAAACGGGAACCGAGGATATGATCTGGAGCGTGGCGCAGATTATTGAACATTTGAGTCGTGGAACGACGTTAAGGGCGGGCACAGCTATTATGACAGGAACGCCGAGCGGAGTAGGGCTTTTTATGAAGCCAAAGGGATTCTTGGGGGGTGGGGATGTCGTGGAGGTATATTTTGAGGGGATTGGGTCTATTATTAATAAGATGGTCTTCTGAGCCGATCCTTGAGAGCGGGAAGATTAAATGGTAGGTTTATCTTGTATGAGTGAAGATAGATAGTTTTTTGAGATAAGCTAGATAACACGAATAATGCACCTGAAACTATTTCCAACTTTGATGATGGACAGAATGCGTTTTCCGTCCGTCGCGTTGGGCGACTTGACCCAGCCCAGGGACATCGGCCTTCAAATCGGCCTTCCAATTTATAAATCGCTTCGTATTCATTGAGCTGATCCAGGCGTCTGAAAGGATGCAGATGGCATATACCCCATGGCTGAGGAAAGGGCAAATGTTTGGCGCCCCATCTGGCTTGACAAACGCGTCTGCATATTCTTTCCCCCCCTCCTTTCCTCTTGAATGACAGTATCATCCTCGATTCCGGAATGCAATCATTATCTGATAAGCCACATCAACCACCTACTCAAAATCTTTAGAGCTTCGTGCAGAGCTTCGTGCAGAGCCTCCGCACACGCGCAGAGCCGGACGTAGAGCCATCCCATCGTGCGGCAGAAGTCACTGTTCGTATTGGGCGCTTTTGGCGCCTTTGCTCGGGTTAGCATGCTGCAGGCACCCTAGCTAGCGCGATTTAACTAGCAAGCCCCACCAAACACGTCGATATTGCGATGCCGATAAAATGCTGCAGAAGGCCACTACTAAAAACACCAATAACATATTTTTTTTGAGGAAGTTAAGCAAAAAGTCGTAATATATGACGTCATGTCTGTAGGTTTCTACCCTCCCTCCGTCAACCAGCTGCTAATTATATAGGAAAATCCTCTATTAAAGTCCACCGAATTACTACCACCTATACGCTTTATACACGTTCTTAACGTTAATAAGGATAAGCCGGTAAAGGACCAGCTTAAGGTTATAAGGGAGGACGTGCAGTATACGTTAAATGAGATGTATTAAGTACTACAGGTCATTAAACGGTTTAGTTAGCGGTTATTTGGCATAGAGGATTAATTAAAGGCGGTAGAGAAGGACTTAAAGGAGGCTAAGCAAAACGCTGCACTAAAAGCTTAATTAGCTTTAGAGTCTCAATATTAGGGGCGTAAGGAAGTAGAGGGCTTAAAATAGTCACCTAGTCGTCGCCTACTAAATAGAAGTTGTTAAAGTACTAAAGGTATAGAGGAAGCCTATAAACCTCACATTTATATACTATTCGCCTTATCTTTATTATAAGCTTCTTTACCTCCTTTTATCTATATATCTAGCACCTTAGTAGGCCCTTATAACCTTGCTTCTTTATAAATCTTTTAATAGAATAATAAGTCCGCGTCCTACACCGTTAAATTGCAGGTAGTAGGGTTTTAGTAGTAACGTAGGTAGTTTTTTAATTTATTCCAGTATTTCTATAGCCAGGCCCAATACTAGGTTAATATTGCCCGTGTTTTAGTAAGCCCTAATAAAAAAGACGCTCAGTATCTTGCTTATTTAGGCCTATTTACTAACTACCTATAATAACGAGATTCCATACCAATTGTATACGGAAACGGCGGTGGTTTTAAAGGAAGGGCCTACTTAATATTTGGAAGATCTTCTTACTAATAATATAGGCGTTAATTATAGCCGTATTAAGCGCCTAGAAGAATAAGGGCAACTAAGTATATATAGTAGTAATCTAAGTAGTATAGTAGCTCCAAAGCTAATTATAAATATTAACACCGCCTATTTAGTTATTATAGTTAATAGAGACCCTAGAAAGCGTTAACTTCTTAACTAGATTATTGCCCTAAACGTTAGCTACCAGCTTCTTAAAGAAGAAATTGTATACCCGCGGTTAACGCCAATTAACTTTATTAACGTCTTCATTACTATATAAGTAAGCTATTATTAAAAACCGTACTAAATTCTTATCCTACTATACATGTAACGGAACCTTATAGCAGTAACTATAATGGGTTCTGTTAATGGGCTAGGTGTGTAGGAAATGCAAAGATAGTAGTTAATAACGTAATAATAACTGGTGGAGTGGTTGCCTAATAGATTAACTCTAATTATATTCTGAGAATTATTATAAGGAAGGAACTATCTAGGTAGGGACTAAGGGTCTTTAAATACACAACCATACTTCTAAGAAAGTCATTACTCTATCTACTCTATCTGCTCTATTCGCTCTATTATAGATCTTATAGATTATATAGATTATACAGATTATATTACGTAACTCTACTTACTATTCCTTATTATATAGTTCTACGGGTTTTATCTTAGACTATGCTTATATTAACCAACTAGCTTCTTCTAACTCTTCTCTAAGTAGTTATAACATTGTACTTAAAGCGTTTATAATACTATCTCCCTCCTCTTTATCTTCATCCTTAAAGATACCTAATATCTCTAAGTTATTTACTAGAGGTGTAATATCTATCTAATTAATTTGGTTAATATCGTTACTTATAATACCTAAAGCACCTTCTTCTTCTTTAACTCTTTATTATACGCGTATAGTCTCTTCTATACTATTACTTAGTGAAGTAATACTATCTCCATGTTCTTGTTATATAAGAGAGGGGTTAGTCTATATTGCGTTAGTAAGTCCTTTATCTTAATAGCCCTCTTCCTATATAAAGTGCACTAAAGTAAACGTTTAATTATCCTATAATATTTACTTAATTTCTAATGCTGAGTATACACGTCTTATAACTCTTAATAGTCTTTAAGTCCCCTAAGTAATTTATTATAGGGTCTTGTATTTAATCTACTACTATAAAGCTTAATAATAAACCATCTATCGCCTTAGCGGAACTTCGTTATTTACGTAATGCTAAGAAGGAGGTTGCTAATGCTTAATAACAGGCTCTTAATTCTCGTCTTGCTGCGTTTACTTAGTTAATTTGTCTTAAAAAGGTTCGCAAGAAGGTTTATTTTAAGGAGTAGAAACTTATAAAATAAGGTTTACAGAAACTTAGTAATAAAAAAACGGATTTTCTTCTAATAGAGAAGGAAATAACTCTAAGTAGTTTAGCAGTTACTCTTCCTAGGTCCCCCTTAGGTAACTTATTCTTTAGCGATTCTTCTTTATTAATGTTGCCTAACCTTTTTTCTTCTAATACTCCTATACCTTTCCTATAGCGTTTTTTAGGTTCTCTAGTAGTTTCTAGGTAGTCTTATTATAGCCTATCTACTTTATTTTATACTATATTTTATTATCTATATTCTTATAACTAACGATCTTTAAAACTTGCTATTTATCTTCCTCTTATCCTCTATATATGTCTACTTTATAAACCGGTGGCTTAATATTCCTATATACTGGCTCTAGTATCGCAATATACTATATAGGGTAGATCTTTATCCTAGCTAGTAGGTTTAACTTAAATATAACCGATGAAATTTTCTATATAATTTTAAAAGGTCCTAGTCTAATATAGTCCAACTTCTTGCTTAGTTGTTAACTCTTAAAAATTTTGTATAGTAGCCACACTTTATCTCCCTCCTTAAGATCTGGTCCCTTAGATCTCTTAGTATTATAGTACTTTTTCATCCTTTGCTATACTACCTTAGCTATTTCCGTAAGGTCTATATAAAGATTTATTAAACTCTTTATTCTTTACTTAGCTATGCTAATTATCTTCTTTATTTAACGTGGCGATAATAAGGTCTTTGGCTTATATCTATAATTCACCTTAAATAGTAATATGCCTATTCCTTCTTATGGTGTTATATTATATATAAACTATATAACTAGTAATAGTAATACCTAATTATTCTATATATAATTAATATAATGCCTTAAATATTGTTCTAGTGTCTAGTTTAATCTCTCCATTTAACCGTCTGTCTATAGGTAATATACGGTGGAAGTTATTGCTTAAACTCCTTACTCTACTAAGAACACTTCCTAAAATACTACTATAAATCTTAGATCTCTGTCCAATATAATCTTGCTTAGTACTCTATGTCTTATAAACACTTCTTTAACATAGATTCTAGTAATATCTTCCGCTAATATTTCTTCTAAATATGCTATAAAGTATCCCTACTTCGTAAGCTTATCTATTATTACTAAGATCGCATTATAATTTTGACTAGTAATAGGATCTCTTAATTTTAGTAACTTAATAATAAAGTCCTATAATATAACCTCCTATAGTCTCTCTAGTATTTTAACTGGTTATAGCCCTCTATATAGCTTATATCTTATTAATTTATTTCTTTAGCAATCTAAACACTCCTTTATTACTTTTCTTGCGATATTTTAGATTCCGTTAATAATATATTCCTCCTAGAGTCTTAACACTAAGCCTATAGCCCCATTGTGTCCTTAAGTTATTCCCTTATAAAATTCTTCTATAAAATACTCTACTATGCTTCTTAGGATATACCTTACTTCTCGGGTTTTATATATATCCATTTATAGATCTTCTAGCTATGCTTTTAGAATTCTTTATACCTAAAAGCTTTTTAGTGTCTTGTAGACCTTCTTTAGTTTATCGTCTTCTTAGGTTGCTATAATCTTTAGATAATTATACCTAATTAATCCGTCTGTGTCCTTTCGCAGTAAAGCCCCTAATAGCTTTTTGTTATTTTATAGTTTAGCCTTTTAACTTAGAGCGTCTACTCGCGTATTATCTGTACCCTTAGTATACTAAATCTCGAAATAGTATTCTGTAAGCATCTCTGCCCATTTAACCTATCTGTAATTAAGTTCTTTTATTATTAGGAACCCCGTTAGGTTCTTATAATCCGTCTTAACTATAAATAGTTTTTCTATACCTTACAAGAATGACCTCTATTCTTTTAGTGCTGCAACTATACCTAATAACTCCTTGTTATAGATGTCATAGTTTAGTTCTAGTAGTATTATCTTTTAACTATAGTATACTACTAGGTGCTATCCATCTTTATATTTTTATAGGAAGCACGCTCCTAGTACATAGTCTAATGCATCCATTTCGACTACTATCTCTAACTGTGGTTAATAGATCTTAAGAACTGGCTCCTAGGTAAACAATTCTTTAATCTTCTTAAATAGCTCCTATTGTTCCTTTTCCTATACCTATAGTTCTTCTTTTTTTATTAATCGTATAAGTAGTTTAATATCTCGTAACCATTACGCTATAAACCTTCTATAGTAATTGCAAAACCCTAGAAACAATCTTAATTACATAACATTCTCCAGTTCTTGCCAATTTACTATAGCCTTAATCTTCTTTAGATCTATACTAAGTTGGCCTAGTTTAATAATAAATCCAACGAAATCGGCCTTTCTAGTAAAGAACTTGCATTTCTTAATTACTACTAGCATCTATTCTTCTTATAGTCTCTTTAAGACCTATTTAATATATTCTCTATATTCTTCCTTACTTATTAAGTAGATAATAATGTTGTTAAGGTATACTATAATAAATTTATCTAAGTATTCTTTTAATACGTTATTAATACGCTTTTAGAACGTTACTAGTACGTTTATAAGCCTAAATTGCATAACTAATGGTTTATATAGTCCTTCCTTTAATCTAAAGGCTACCTTCTATTTATCGCCTTCCTTAATCCTAATTTAATAGTACGCCCATCTTAGATCTATCTTCGTAAAGATTTATATATTACCTATCCTATCTTAGATTTCGCTAATTAAGGATAAAGGATACCTATCCTTCTAAGTAATGCTGTTTAACTATCTATAGTTGATATACAGCCTTAGTTTACCATTTTTCTTTAGTATAAATAGTACTAGATAACCTACTAATAACTACGATGGTCTAATATATCCCTTTTGTAGGTTTTCTTAGATAAACTCTTTTAATGCTCTACCTTCTTCTTTAGTAAGCTTATAGATTGGAAAGAACCTTAGACTTGTTCCTAGTTCTAATTCTATCTTATAGTCCTATACTATATATTCTAACAGCTTTTTACTTTCCGGTAACTATAGTTTTTTACTATACTTATAGTATCTCTTTAGTATATAACTTAAGCCTCGCTTAGTCTCTTTATATATCGCTCTAACCTAGTACTATACTAACTTAGTTTATTATCGCATTTTATATTATTATATATCTTTAATATTAACCTAACCTATAACCTAATTAATCCTTAGATTATATTCCTAATACTACCTTATTATTCCCTAATAGTAATATATTAAAAGACATCTTAACTTATCTCCCTTTAATAGTTATCTAAATTGGTCCTATTTTAAGATTAATAATACCTCCTCTATAGGCTATTGGATCTCCTAAAATTGTTACTAATAGATAAGGGTACTCTTTTTGCCTATATAGTAGCCCCATCCTTTTAACTACTACTAATAAGATATGGTTTTGTATTGCTTCACTATTTACTAATACTTTAAACTGTTAATTTTGCCAATTAACTTTTAGGTTTAGGTGTCGTCCTTAAATTCCTTTAAGGGTCTAAGGCTCTACTACTGGCTCCCTCTAGTTCTATAGGCCTCTACTTTTCCTAACTATTAGCTACTTAATCCTGTTATACTTGGCTTATTCTTTAGCCAATACCTAGTTTGCTTTTTATCTTTAATATACTATAGATAGGTATTCTCTAGACATTCCTACTATTATTATCCATCTAAATATTCTTCTATAAGGAATCTTCCTAGTTAAAATATTAAACTTCCTTCCTCTTAGACTTCTGCTAGATGCTAGCCGTGTATATACTTAGCATTCCTATACTATTATTTATCTATTATCCAGTATATCCTTATAGGGTATTTCCAGTTCTTTTCCTTTAGATTCTTATATATCTTATATATATCGTCTATATATATAATCCATAATAGCGTGTAGTATACTAGGTACTTTAGGTTAACTCTTAACTTATCTTTATCTTTAAGTTCGAACCTTTATTATACTGATCTAAATATTATAACTTTATTTATAGGTACTAAGATGCGCCTCTTGCTTCTCTAGTCCTCTAATTATTCCTTTAAATCCTTTAATATTATAATTAAGGCTCCCTTAATATAATTCATCGCTTTTTCTATAATTAGGTGGTCTTAGATAACTTTTTCATCCAACTATATATAGAAATCTTCCCACTTATTATTATATCGTTGCCTATACCACTTTTAGTATAGCTGCTAGAGTATATACGGTCTATCTATAAAGAAGTATCTTCTTATTACTACGTCGTAATAGCCCTTTATATGTCGTTCTTCGAACCTAGTAGAAATCCCTAAATCCTCTTTGTTTTCCAGTTCGGTAAGCCACTTAGCTCTTAGTATACCTATTCTTAGCCTATTAGTAATTCTTTGTATAGGTACTCTATCCCTTATACGACCTAATATACTAGATCTCATATCTAGTTTCTTTTCTTACTATATAATAATTCTTGCTCTAAACTCTTCTATAGTTTCTTTTAGTTTATATTTTATAGATTAATCCTCGAAGTCTTCTTGCTTCTTAATCACTATATTAACTTTTTAATCTTTAGGTTGAACACTATGTTTACCTAGTAAGTCTTTTAGGTTTATATATCTGTCTCCTAATCTAACTACTATTTGTATTATAGATTCTCTAATTTATAGCGAAGTCTCTTACTTTTTTCTTGCGGGTGTCCTTATTTATACTCCAAATTCTTAACCCCTTAGATTCTTTAATCCTAAGCTTACTTCTTTCTTAAGCTACGCTCTAGCTTTAGTCTAACTAGGCTTTACTAGTATCCTCATCTTATCTTAAGAGTCCTAGATCTTACTTATCTTATCTTAAAAATCTTATACCTTTAGGAAACTTTATCCTAAGCTTATTTATATGTTACTAAACTAAGCTATTACTCTATCCTATCGGTTATCGTCTATTATAGGTCCTTAAGCTTACCTTATCTTATCTTAAGAATCTTAGTTATCTTTTATCTCATTTTAAGAATCTTAAGCCTTTAGCCTTTGGCCTTTATTAAGTAGTAAGCTAGCACTAGCAGTCGTCTGCTTGCTTAATTATCTTTAGATATTACTTCTTCCGTTTTATAAAGCGATAGATACTATATCTAATGGTGTTATAATACCCGTTACCAAGCCTTACTCTATAGCGGTCTTAGTCTCTACTTCTATTACATTATTAAGGTTTAGATACCCCTAGTTAATTCCTTTACTATCCTTATCGCTATTAATTAATAAGTACTCTAACTCCATTGTTATTGTCGCTAATTGTTATCTATACGTTACTATAATATCTTAATCTAGCTTATAGAGTCGATCTTATTCTTTATCTAACTCTTTAGTTCCTTTAAGTCCTCTTAACTCTAGCTCTTATAGCCAATAGCTTACACCATACTTAGCGTCTTTATAAATTCGGTATACGTTGTTATAACAAAACGTAAAACTTCTAATTAAACATTTCTTTGTTCCTTATAGCATACTATCGTCCCTCTATATATATATATTACATACTACTAGTCTAGTTCCCTTTACTATATAATAACTTTAACCACTTCTACAGTCTCTAGCGAAATAACCCTATTTTCCGCAATTTATATAAGCTCCTTCTTTAAACCATTACTTTTATTATAGAGTCCGCTCAAACGTCTTTTATTACTAAGATCCTTAGTTTAGCCTATACTCCTTAGTCCTATAATTACTAGATCCTTAACCTCTAGGTTTTTATAGTTTCTTACTCTATCTCTTATAGGCTTCTTTAGTACCACTTAGGTCTATTAGCTCTACGCCATACTATAGTTTCTAACTTAGCTTTAGTTATTACGTGCTTTGCGCCTTATATAACTATAGAACTTTATTCTAGCTTTTCTTAGCCTATTCCCTTTAGTAGATCCTATTATTAATCTTTATCGCTTAATCTATTAGTTCCCTTAGGGTATCCGCATCTTTTATTAGAATAATTACGTCCTAGACTTTAGCCTTAAGTCCTTGCTTATACTGTGCTATAAGCGCCCTATTATTCTACTTAACTTATATTACTAGTGTTTAAAACTATATCGTATACTCAATTGCTAAGGTTCGCTATATAATATCTTAGAGTTTTCTTTTCGCCGTAGTTATTGCCTCTAGATCTCCAAACATTTATATAAGTTGTTCCACAAATCTGTCCTAGCTTAAAAATATAAACCGTACTTCTTAGTTTATAGTTATTATTCCACTTACCTATATTTCTATAAGGTAAGGCTTAAACTATTTAAGTGCCCTTCCTATTAAGAATAGTCCTGCGTACGCTATTTAATCTATAGGTATTGCCAGCTTTGCTCCCTCCTATGCTACCTTAAAGTGCATTTGCGTAAGAAATCCTTTAAGCTTTAATCTCTCTCCTAAAAATCTTTTAATTAATAGTAACTTAACCTTTACTGCTCCTATCCCGTTAATCTTATTTTTAAGTGCTGTATTGTTTTCTATTAACTAGTCAACTATTTCCTATAATTGTCCTACCGTCATAGGTTGTTGCGAGTCAGTATCCGCCATACTAGTGTTACCCCCTAACCTTAAAGTAGTTGCCGCCGTCAATAGCGTTATAGTAGCTGCTTTTGGTGGTATATTATTTGACTTCCTATATTTAATACTGTAATTAGGTAGTAATTGTGTAACGGAACCTTATAGTAGTAACTATAATAGGTTCTGTTAATGGGCTAGGTGTATAGAAAATATAAAGATAGTAGTTAATAATATAATAACAACTGGTGGAGTGGTTGCCCAATAGATTAACTCCAATTATATTCTGAGAATTACTATAAGAAAGGAACTATCTAGGTAGGGACTAAGGGTCTTTAAATACACAACTGTACTCCTAAGAAAGTCGTTGCTCTATCTGCTCTATCTGCTCTATTCGCTCTATTATAGATCTCGTAGATTACACAGATTACACAGATTATATCACGTAACTCTGCTTACCATTCCTCGTCACATGGTTCCACGGGTTTTATCCTGGACCGTGCTTGTATTAACCAACTAGCTTCTTCCGACTCTTCTCCAAGTAGTTGTAACATTGTACTTAAAGCGTTCGTAACAATATAATTAAAAGCACTAGATTAATTACGCTAATAACTATTCCCGTAATAAAATTAAACGGTAGCCTTTTCTTTATTTTATTAACCCTTTTATATACCTCTAGATAGTGTAACGGTTCGGCTAACTGTATAACGTCGTTATACTAAAATATAAGCAAGACGGATCAAGGTTGTTCTAACGCCGACGACGTATATAGTCGCCTGCTGTATCCTTTACTAGCTCCTTATTTTAGTCTATTTATAATATAGCCCCTTATTGCTGCTTAATCTATCGGATTGCTTTTACGGGATCGCTAGCCGTGATATTAGACTAAAATTAACCTCATCTGACCTGTAGAGGCAATATAATACTAGGTTTAACGGTCAAACGCGTAGCCGGACAGAGAGCTGGTCTACTACTACGACTACCAACCAACCCACCTTCTAAAAGCCCTGCAACGGTGTAGGTAACTACGACAGCGATTAAGCAGCTGAAAGAAGAGACTGCGGCAATTAGATTAGAAGGATTATCCTAATTACAAATTTAGACAAAAAGAGACACTATGGCGAAAAAGAGCGCATTAAGACCGAGCGCGCTAGAGATAGCCATTGACCTAACCCTGGCAGACCGCGAGGAACCCGTAGATTCAACACTTAAGCTACTAGAGCTCTAACCGTACTATAGCGAGATAGAGCTTTCGGACGATATAAAGAGCAAATAGGACCGTTTTATAATACAATCGTTGGACACCAAAGACCCTATATACTTTAAGATGGAGACTAAAAAAGAGTATACGGCCGCAACCACCTAAAGTCTATCCGAGATACCTATAACTAAACTTATAGAGGAGCTAAGGCTCTAGGGAATATAAAGGAAGGCGATAGAATAGCAGATTGCTATACTATAGCGTCTTATAAACAACTACGCGCATAAAGCTCTTAATGCAAAAGAGGAGGCTTAGGTAAAGATAGCGGAGCTTAAGGAGTACCTAGATAATAGGACAGACGAGCTCCGCGAGGCTAATTAGAAGATATTAAGGATGGGCCGTAAGGTCACTATATAAGCCCTAGATCGGGAAGACAGTAAGTAAGGAAGTACACCGTTATATATAATATAAGAAGGGACACTACTCTCTTAAATAAGCAGTATTGCGGGCTTAGGACGTACAGCAAAGTTTCTAAACCCCCCTACGCTTATAGATGGGAAAGAGCCTACCTATTAGGCCTAGAGTGGCTATATACAAAATAAGCTTCAATTTAACGCGGACTAGTTTTATTGAGACGACCTAGATTAGGAAGAAGATGCAAAGGTAGTATACATTAAGACACGCGTAGGTGGTAAAGCTTATAACCACCTCTTACCCCACTTAGAGGTGGAGCGCAATATAGGACACAACCCTACTAATACAGAAGTACTCGAGTTCTTAGAAAATGTCTTTAAGGATCTAGACCATTAGATTAAAGCTTAACAGGAACTTAAAAGCCTAAAGATGCTATACCTAGGTAACTTTAATGACTTCCAATCTAACTTCGTCCGACTAGTAAATATTTCAAAGATGCCACAGGGCTAGTGGAAAGAGGAGCTTTACGATAAGCTTTATAATAGCCTATACGTCTAAATAGAAGTTAAGGTAGCTGATAAACGATATAGCTTTAACGCCTATTACAAGACTGCTTAATAGTACGCCTAAGGGCTAAAGCAGTTAGGTAAGGAACGGAACGACTATTAAGTAATCCGAGCTAAGAGAACTCCTATAAAGGACGCTAAAGAAGCTAAGAGTCTCCCACCTAGACGGTTCTTAACCCTAGCACCGGCCGTAAAGGTAACAGCTACTTACTTTAACTATGGTAAGCAAGGATATTATTCTGGGGACTACCCTACGCTAAAGAAGACAGAAGCTAAGGTAATTGATTAAAGTGAGGAGTATAAGATAGCTACTAACTTAGCGGAATTAGAAAATGAATAGCTTTAGGCGAAGTCTCTTGCCTAGAGCAGCTCAGAGCAATCCATATAGCCCCCGTGCGGCTTAAGGAGATCCTAGAAGGTACGGCCCTTATAATATAATATAGGATCGCGTTAGGAGGTATAGCTTTTAATATAATAAGCCTACTTAATTTGGGTGTAGGTAGTAAGGCCTTTATATACCACAAGCTGCGGCTAATTATTAAGTAACGACTATAACCTAAGTTCTATAAGATAAAGGGACGAGGAGTTACTGTATTTAGGTATAATAACCAGCAGACAGATATAATTAGATAACTCTTTAGGGCTAACCTAGTTATAGACGGCCGGCAAGTCCCTATATAGTTCCTATTCTACAATACCGGACGCTACGACCTTCTTATTAGCCGTAGGTAGTTTAAGAAAACTAAAACCCTAATTAACTGCAAGCACCGCACCTTAGTATAGCCAACTAAGAGAAACTACTATAATAGGCAGGACGTAATCGTACTAAGAAAAGAGCTCTTACCCCTACCGATTAACGAGGATTACCAAAAGGATGCAGATTAAAGAGACGCACTGCTAGATTAAGAGCCTATGCCTACCCCTTAATACATTCTTAAGCGTATAGCTATAACCAGAGAACCTTAAAAAGAGATGCTCCCTTCTAAAAGTAAATCGGAGCGAACTAAACGGGCTTAATACAACTATAAGTATACCTAGAAGATTAATACCTAAGACGCGATTAGGAAGATAAAGGACCAACTTTACCTAAGACTAGCTTTACCATTAAAGCTAAGAGTAAAGCAGCCTTCGCCTATTACGGATATTAAAGTAGCGGATATTGCGCTACTTAAGGCTAGGAGCTTCTTACGCGGAACGAAGTATAAGGGCGTAGTAATTGGATCTACTAGCCTCTATAAGATAGAACGGCTAATAGAGGACAGAAAGGGATAGAACGCCCTACCTAATAATAAGGAAGAACTTCGTCGGCTCGTCTATAAGAAGCTACCACAGCCCTATTAAGAGTACGCTAATGGTTTTTTAAAAGCTACCTCTAATACACTACTACTGTATTGCGAAGGGGTGGACTACGATATTATTCTTAAAGGCAGCAGTAGTGATCTGGCCCCTAGCCTGCTATACAATATATCGTTAAAACAGCTAGAGCTAGATAAGGTTTACCTATAGAAACACCTATATAAGGGATTTATAGTGCTAAGCGACACACCTTTTATAGCCCCGGTTCTATTCGCCAAGAAGCCTAAAGGGGGGTAGCAATTCTACATTAACTTTTAAAAACTTAATACGATTACTAAGAAGGACCGTTACCCGCTACTACTAATTAAGGAGATATTAACGAGGCTGTTAAGGGCTAAAATATTTACTAAGCTGGATATTTAATAGGCCTTCTACCGTATACGGCTAAAGGAAGAGGTAGAGGACCTAACTACCTTCCGTATAAGGTACGGATCCTATAAGTACTGCGTCTTACCCCTTAGACTATATAACGGCCCCGCATCCTTTTAGAGATTTATTAACGGCATTCTCTTTAACTACTTAGACGACTTCTATATAGCCTATATAGACAACATCCTAATCTACTTAGACGACCTATTAGAGCACAAGATCTATATTAAGAAGGTCCTATAGAGGCTTTAAGAGGTAGGCCTATAAGCGGATATTAGGAAGAGCGAGTTTAACGTTACCAGGATAAAGTTCCTAAGCTTTATTATTAGGATTAATGGAATCTTTATAGACCCTAATAAGCTATCTATAGTAAGGGATTAGTAGCCCCCGACTTCCGTTAAAGGGGTGCGGTCCTTTTTAGGGTTTTATAACTTTTACCGAGCCCTCTTAAAAAACTATAGCCGTATCGTATAACCGCTTACTAAGCTTATATAGAAGGAANCATGGCACCCGCTAGGGGAAGAAAAGCTTAAGGCCTTTAAGCAAGCTAAGGCCCTTATGCTATTAGGCAGCGTAGTAAAGCATTACTTGCCGTTCTAAGACACCTATATGGAAACTGACGTAAGCGATGGAGTAGTAGCTAGAGTGCTTAACTAGCTGCAAGACGACGGGACCTAAAAGCCAGTGGCCTTCTTCTTGAAGACAATAAGCCCTAAGGAGATGCGATACAAGATCCATAATAAAGAGATGCTGGCGGTAATAAGAGGTTTATAAGAATGGCGAGGTCACCTTATTGGCCTTTAGCGTACCCCCTTTACGGCAGTTATAGACTATTAAGCCCTTAAGTACTTTATAACTAAGAGACTACTAAACCTACAATAAGCCCGCTAGGCAGACCTACTTGCTAATTTTTATATACGGATTACGTATAGGCCAGGTATAGCAAATATAGTGGCCGACACCCTATTACGTAAATAGGAGGACCTAAAGACGCAGAAGGAGAAGGACGTAGCTGTACGCACTATATGCTTAGTTAACCCCGCCCTTATAATCGCCACATTAGATATAACTTTAAAGGACCCCTTAGCTGCAGCAAATTATAAACGGGAACCGTATAAGCTAATTAATTAGATTCTCTAGGCCAACCAAACTAGTAAATCGCTAGTAGGGCTACGTTAGCTGGCTAGGCAAGAATGGAAGGGTTAGAAGCTCTAAGACGGATTACTTACCTACTTCGGCAAGCTAATAGTCCCTAATATTAACTGCCTCCATACCTACCTTATTGCAAAGGTACACTCCTATTAGGTAACTGCTTACCTAAGTAGAAGTAAGATAAGGAAATTGGTAGCAGACCAATACTATTAGCTAGGATTACCCTTAGACTGCGATACCTATATAAGCAACTATAGGACGTATAGGAGGACCTATATACCTCGCGATAAGACCCCTAGCTTACTGCACCCCCTACTAATTAGTAAACGCTGCTAGCAGTACGTCTCTTTTAATTTTAAATCCTTTCTAACGGATAATAAGGGCTTCGACAACGTCTTTGTAGTTATTAATCAGCTAGGTAAAAGAGCCTTCTCGCTACCCTACTATAAGACAGCTACTATAGCTGACGCAGCAAACTTATACTACTAACACATCTAGCGCATATACGGCCTTCTGGAGACAGCGATATTAGACTAAGAACCCTAATTTATCTTAGCCTTTATAGACGAGCTATATAAGCTAACCGGCGTTAGGTAAAAGCTCTTTATAGCTGGTTACCCACAAACTAATAGTAATATAAAGGTGCTAAACCAGTATATAGACCAACGCTTAAGGCCCTTTATTAATCATTACTAGGACAATTAGTTGGAGCCCTTCCCCTATATAGACTTTGCATAGGCAATCTTACCGCATAAATCTACAGGCTTTGCACCATATAAATTAGAACTAGGGTTTAAGCTAAGGCTCCACTTTAACTAGGAGGAACGCACACGAGCAACCCTAACACCCGCGAGAGACTGACATAATAGGAAGCTTAAGCTTTTATATATAGAAACTAGGAAGTAGTTAAATAGGTAAGGACTAATCTAGCTAGGACCTAAGAGCGATAGGTAAAATAAGTTAATAAGCATTATCGCGAACCAGATTTTGGGGTAGGCGATTAGGTATACATTACTAGGAAGGGATAGGCTACCGACCAACTAAGCATTAAATTAGATAGGCAACTTGCAGGGCCCTATAGGATCTTAGGTATAGAAGGACACTTATATATCATTAACCTACCTCCGTATATAAAGATGTTAAACGTCTTTTACGCCAACCGACTATAGAAGGATTTAGATAACCCCCTACTAGGTTAAAATAGAGAGCTAAAGGAGCTAGTCCTAATTAACGGCGAGCCAGAGTATAAAGTTGATAGGGTTTTTATTAGCAGGGTCTACTATAGAAGGCTACAATATAAGGTTAGCTGGGTAGGCTATAACTTAGACAACACCTAGTACAACGCAGACAGCTTTATTAGCGCTCCCTATAAAATTAAGGCGTTCCACAATAAGAGACCCTATAACGCCGGTCCACCCATATAGCTGCCGCAATGGCTAGAGGCGTATATTAGGGGTAAAGATTTAGAGTTCTTGGAGGAGGATAATAAGGCGGAAAAGGACGGAAAGAAGAGGAGGATAAGAAGGGCCTAACTACGAAGATCAAGGACAATCTTCCTGACTTGGAGGGGGGTAATTATAAGAGGCCAGCCTAACCGGAACATATAATTATCTAATTAACAGTGTCACTGGTAAGTAGAAGGTAAGTTAAAGGTAAGTTAAAGGTAAGTTAAAGGTAGAATAAGTTTTATATATTAAAGGACAAATGCTTCTAACCACTTCTATTTAAAGACTAATTACTAGTTCTTCTCTAAAGGGGAACTAGCTTCCTATATATTTCTTCTAAGACGCTAATAAAACCTTTCGCCCTTAACCTATCTAACTATGTCTTCTAGAATATAGATAGGACATAAATAAAACCTCCTATCATCTTATTAGATATATACCTCTCAGGGGATTCCGTTATAATTGCCTTCCCTTTTAGGGTCTTAGTCCTCTAAGACTTCGCCTTTACTAAGCTTTTATAGAGTTCTAGCTAAAACCACTAGGGAAACCCTTAGTGGAAAGGTACTCTATAATGCAACTCATCGCTAGCTCTTTACTAGCGCGGAACTTTACTTTATCTTTTATTCCTCTACTCTTTTCCCACCCTAGCTCCTTATAGTGTTTTCGTAATAGGATTTCAATAATAGTAATAAAAATTTGGTGGGATTTACCTCTTCAATTTTAGGAATTTATTATAAATAGATCTAGAGGTTATTTAGTGTAACGCGTTAACTAACCACTATTCCCATTTACCTAAATAGGCCTTAATAATAACGTCTTTTATTTTAATTTCTTTCTATTTATAAGTTATTATCTCTCCCTTATCCTTCTATTAATAACACCATTTATCTTATTCTTAAACAGGCTGTTTTTATTATATCTCGCCTTTTAGCTTCTGTATCTTTAGCCATACTTCTATTACTACCTTATTATCTTTTCTTAACGCATTTATAAGTAATAGGATCCCTACCTCATCTCTTATAATAATGCTAACTCCTTAGAGTATTCTCTTATAATGGCTCATAGTCCTTCTACGCGTCCCTAGACCGGCGGTAGTGTTATTAATCTCCCAGTGACGCCCTAGACAGCGTCTATTACTCCTACAGCAGTTTCCCTAAAATGCTATTATTGCTACGTTTATACTTTTATATAGGATCCTTCCTATATTTATAAGATGCCTTACTCTAGCAAAAACAAATCTAAGTACTCCTATTATCGCAGTAGGAGAAAGACCTGCGTCCTAGTATTTCCCATTCCGTCCTATTCTAAATTTCGCTAATTATACTAGATCCCCACTATCTATGCGTATAAGACTTATAGGCTCTAACACGCTATCTAAGATTTCCGCTAATATCCTAATAGTAATAGGCGGGGATAGAAGGTATCTTCCCTCGCTTATAGACTTTTTAATTCTATAAGGGTTTCTACTACTATAGAGATATAATGTTTTCGGACATATAGTGTCTAGGAGCGTATATATAAATAGCTCGTCCTTATTAATAATAACATTCGTACTCTTACGCGGGCTACTCTAGCCAAATAAGTTTCTTTAGTAACTTACTTAGGAACTATACTAAACTCCTTTAGCTAATATTTCTCTAATCCCTACTTAGACGCCAATTTAAAACCTAGGGATATTAAGGATAACAATAAAGGTTAAGATAAACGTTCTCCTCGCTAGTCTCCCGCTTATACTAGTCCTTCTAGTACCCGTCGTTCTAAGAAGAATATTAGTAAAAGTGCTAATGCTTCTAGGGATGGAGGAGCTGATAATACCGTTAATAATAACGTTAAGATAGAAGAGGAGGCTTCTATTACTGCTGCTAGTATTTAAGTTATTACCTAGCTCTTTCTTTCTTCTTATAAAATAGCTTTATATAGTACCTCTTAGGTACCTCCAGAATACCCTATTATTAGGAATTAACTTTATACTTTAGGGATGCCTTTATTCTAAGCTTTAGTGACAATCTATATAAACGTAGTACACTACTATAATCCCTATATATAATAAACGGGTAATATTCCTATAGGTGCCTTATAATTCCTTAAAATTTCTAATTCTTTATAGGCTGTCCTTTTNCTNCTCTTTATACTATTAACTNTACTATNTATCTCNNGTGCNAGGCNAGATACTNTNCTTTTATCCCTAGGGGATCTTTCTAAATCCCTAAGGCCACTTCTTATAGTGCTACTACTCCTTCTTATATAGCGTCTTCTTTAAATAGTATCCCTAGTAGTTCTCCTATAGATCCCTATAGGCTTCCTCTTATAAGATTTTAGGATCCCTATTATAATAGCGAAACGTTTCCATTCTTAATGCCTATGCTTAATCCTATAGTTTTAATTTACGGGGTTTTCCCTATTATTTTACCTATAGTATATCCGGAACCATTTCTAAGTCTTTACCTTTAGTTCTTAAAAAGGTTTTAATTGCGGTGTTGTATCCTAGCTAAAGGTACTCCTTAGGTTCCTAACTATTATATACCTAGGAGTATCCTTCCTAATAAACTAAAAATTCGCGCTTTTTCTAGCGCCATCTTTAGTCTAAAATATCTTCTACATTCTATTCTAGTTCCCTATTAATTTTACTAGGTAGGGGCGGTTCCGTACTATCTCTTCTCTAGTATAGCTCTAGCAAGGAAATATAAAATATAGGATATATTAGATAAGATTTCGGTAATTCTAATTTATAGGCTTAGTTTCCTTTAGTTTTCTTAACTATCTTAAAGGGTCTAAGCCACTAGTAATCCAGCTTCTTCTTAATGCGTTTTATTTAGATATTTTTTATAAATAGTAAGACTTCGTCTCCTATCTTAAATTTTTTTAGTATATATTTTTTATTATAGTACCTTTTTTACACAGCCTAGGCGTTTAGCAAGTACTTTTTAAGTTTCTCTCTACGAATTCTTATTTACTTAATTCTTTTAAACGCCGCCAGTACCTCTCTTTTAGGAACGATGTCCTTAATATTCTAGGGGTTATTTGCTTTTACCCCAAACAATGCTTTATAAGGGGTTATTTTTATACTACTATAAATGCTTATGTTATATATATACTGCGCTAGAGCTAACCATAATGTCTAATTATCCTATTAATAATTAATATAGCAGCGAAGGTAGTGTTCTAATAACGTATTTAGACGCTTTATTTGCCTATCTATTTATAGGTAAAAGGTAGTACTTATCCTTCGCCGTATTTTTAATAAGAGACAAAATAAAGACTAGAATGCACTATTAAATACAGTACCTCTATTAGATATAATTCCCCTTAGCATACCAAATAAGAGCCACCGTTTTAAAAATAGGTCTGCCAGTTCTACTACTATAATCGTTATTATAATAGCAAAGTATCCTAAAAACTTTATATACCTATTAAAGATTACTAGGATAGCGTTAGCAACCTCTTTAGTTCTTATTTTAGTAGGGGGTAAGCCTATAATAAAATCCATTATTAATTCTAATATAGGTCCCTATGGAATAGGAAGCACTAATAACTTGCTATATAGGCGATACCTAGATATCTATATCCTTTAGCACGTATTATACCTTAATATATAGTCCTTAACCTCTTTAGACATTCTATCCTAAAAGTATTTCCTTTAAACAGCCTTAAGGGTTCTATTGGCACCGTAGTAACCCCTAAGAGGGTTATTATAAAAGACCTTTAGAATTTTATCTTAAATTGCTTAGTCCTTTAGGATATATATAGCACCCTTAAAGCATAATAGACCCTTTTAGTCTTACTACTATAGCTTTTTAGTAACTCTAGCTAAGTTAGTCTCTACTATATCTTTCTACCTTTCCCCAGAGGTAAAGGCGTCCCTTTATTAAGCTTAAAAAAGAAGATCTAGAAAGGTTTTATATAGATCGCTTATTTCCATTTTACTTACCGCTATTACGGACTTAAGGCGTAGTATAAGATATTTTAAACCATTAGTGCTAGTAGATTCTCCTACCATTATATAGTGTGCTATACTGCGGATAGGTATCTTACCTATCCCCCTTAGATCCAAAAACTCGCAGCTAATATGCTGTTAAGTTAAAGGTGCCGCGACACCTCTAGTATATCCCGTAGAATTCTTGCTAATTCTAGGGTACGCTAACTTTATAATATCTACTTAGTTTATAACCTAGTCTATAACTATATCCTACGGCTCTATAATTATATCGCTTTATAGCTATATTACTAGAACCTCTGCCCTACCGCGAAATTCTATAGTTTTAGGGAAAGAGTCTTTTTTCTTCCTAAGCAAATTTTGTAATATAGGGATTATTTCCCCTATACTGTCCTAGATCCTCCCTATCTTATAATCTAGACATCTTAATAACCTATTGGCAGGATTTGTCTTCCCTAGGCGGTATATAATTTTAAAGTTATACTACAATAGTGCCTCTGCCTATCTCGCTTATTAACTACTTAACACCTTTATAGTTATAAAGTATTCTAGGTTGTTATAGTCTATAAGGACTTTAATAGGATAATTGCTTCCTATATAATAATGTCGCCAGTGCTTTATTACTATAATTATCGCGAATAGCTCCTAGTTGTGTGTTATATAACGCTACTTTATAGGGGTTATTTTCCTTAACTAAAACGCCATAAAATGCTATTTTCCGTCTTTTAATTAAAATATAATTGCCCTTAGGGCAAAGCCGGATATATCTATTTTAAGGTATATATGTAGCTCCTAGTAGAAGTGTATTAGGATAGGCGCTGATATAAATAAATCCTTTAACCAGTTTATAGCCTACTTAGTAGCTTCCCTAAATATAAAGGGTCCTAACTTCTTACTATTCTTAGATTCTTTTAGTAGATTAGTAATTAGAAGTATTACTTATAAGTAATAAATAATAAACGTTTAGTAGAAGTTTACCGTGCCTAAGAAAACCTATACTTCTCTAAATATTATAGGGTAGGGCTATTCCCTAATAGCGTCCACCCAACTTTTCTCTATTAATACTCCATTGACGCTAATAATAAAGCCTAAAAAATTAATGCTAGTAGTATAAAACGTGCACTTTTTAGGTTTATATAGAGCTTATATTCCCGTAATCTTTCTAATACTATTTATATATAATACGTATATGCTTCGTAGTTATTAGAGTAAACTATAATATTATTAAGGTAGACTATATATATTATGTCTAACAGGCCTAATAATGCCTTATTAATATAGGCCTAAAATATCACTAGTGCGTTAGTGAGCCTAAATAGTATCACTAGGTACTTAAAGTGGCCGTACTATATTCAGAACGCCGTTTTCTACTTATCGCCGGCTTTAGTCTAGATTTAATAGTATATATCTTTTAGATCTAATTTTATAAATATCTTTACGCCTAATAGCCTATTAATAAGCTCCCCTATTAAGAGTAACGGGTAGCAATTCTTTATAGTAATCTTATTTAGCGCCTAATAGTTAATATAGAGGTAAAGGGTCCTATCCTTCTTAGGTATAAATATAATTAGTACCCCTATTAGGCTTATAAAGGGCCAAATCTATCCTCTCTAAAGATTGTCCACTATATATTAATATAGTACCGCTAGCTTATTTTCTGATAGGTTATATAATGGTCCAAAAGAAGGTTATTTATCCCCTATATCTATCTTATACTTAACTAATATAGGGTTAGGTAAGGTTTATACAGCCTCTTTACTAGAAATATCCTCTAAGTCTATATATTCCTATAAAATCTCTAGTTTCTTAACTGCGTATAGCCGGATATCCAAAAATAGATATCCTATATCCCTATTCTTAGTATTAAGAGTGGTATATATAGTATATACCCACCCTTCTTCTTATATATAGTTTAAGAAAGTCTTTTAATCTTTAACTATAATGCGCGGTTAAGACTTTTAATATTAATACAAGGCTAAAGGCTAATTAATGTCCGGATTGACTTGGTAAAGCTATGGGTATCCTAAAATAAGGTTATACCCCTTAATTTCTGCGGCATAGAAGCATATCTCCTACATATCCTATAGACTATCGCGGTCCTAACTAGCCACGGAAAAAGCCTATTCCCTATAGCATGGAATCCGGTAGCCTTTAATACTTTAAATAGTACGCACCTANAAGCCGCTAAGGTCCAAATCTAATTCTTTTACTAGTAATTAAGAAATAAACCCTATACTTATACCGCTATCTATAAGGCAGTCTCACGTTACCTATTTATTATTAACTTAAATAGAGATAGGAATAACCATATGGTAGTTTACTCCCTCCTTCTCTTACTAGCCTAGTATAAGGGAGTAAAGATCTACTAGGCTATCTCTTTTCCCAATTAGGCCGACTCTTACTTCTTTTATTAGTAGAAGCGGCTTATATAGCCCTTCTTGCTATAGTTATAACAGGTACATATCTCCTAGTTCCCCTCCTATAGATTAGGTCTCTGCCTATTATTATTTTAGGGTTAACTAGCGTTACTCTAAGGCTGCGAGGCCTACTTACGTTATCCTTCTATAGAGTGGTTAGGTTAGAATCTACCCCTATTATTAAAGCTAGGTCTAGTCCTACGCTCTTTATTATTAACGTCTTGTTCCTTTCGCTTGCCTAAATAGTCTCTTTTAGTACTTTTAATCCAAATAGCTTTAGAGATAAGCTTTTCTTAAGAGGTAGAAATTTCGCCCTTCTTTTATATGGCCTATTAAATCTTAGGTCATAGCTTAGCGAGTAGCTGGTAAAGTTATATAGCGTCATCCTATAGATCTAAGTAGGGTATATTATCTTCTAGTTCTTCTAAGTAGTTTATAAACTAGACCATAGTCTAACTATCCCGCTATTTAGCGTTGTGGTATCGCTAGTTATAGTCTATCCCTTAATTAGTAGGGTCTTAGACCTAATTAACTAACTAGGTCCTAAGTTCGCTAAATTTAAAAGGTATAGTAAGTTTCTTCTTATAGCGTGTCTATAAACTCTTAATAGTACTATATAGGAAGGTAGAAGCAATTAGTGTCTAATTATACTTATTAGAGTAACATTTCGGATCTAGCCGAAACTTAGTTTTGCATTATTAGATAAAACAATTACAGTTCCGAAGACTATTACTATAGTACTTATTAGGTTCCTTTATACGGAATTTAGGTTTTTCTAACGTTATAGTATAGTATAGCGTTACCCCTTTAAGTCCGCTTTGTGTCTAGGGTGTCTATACTTCCCCTAATTGTCCTTATAATTGTTCTTAGTAGTCTTAATATGCTTATCTTAATTATATCTCTAACTCCTTTATTTTTATAGGGTCTTATATAGCGACCGCTTTAATAACTCTTTAGCGGTAATTATTCCTAAGGGTCTTGTAAGGTTAGATGGACTAGCTATAGCTTCTTCATAAAAAGAGGGAATGCGCTCCTCTAGGGAGACTCTTTAAGCCTCTTATGGTGAGGGCGTTGCTTTATAGGGTATAGGAGTATAGTCCGTTATTATTAATTAATAGCTGTACGTTCCTAACGGATTATAAGTAATTAGAATTATAAGAGGCCAGCTTAACCGGAACGTATAATTATCTAATTAATAGTATTACTGGTAAGTAGAAGGTAAGTTAAAGGTAAGTTAAAGGTAAATTAAAGGTAGAATAAGTTTCACGTATTAAAGGACAAATGCTTTTAACCACTTCTATTTAGAGACTAATTGCTAGTTCTTCTCTAGAGGGGAACTAGCTTCCTATATATTTCTTCTAAGACGCTAGTAAAACCTTTCGCCCCTAACCTATCTAACTATGTTTTCTAGAACATAGATAGGACATAGATAAAACCTCCTACCGTCTCATTGGATATGTACCTCTCGGGGGATTCCGTTACAGTAATGTAACGGTTTGGCTAACTATATAACATTATTATACTAAAATATAAGCAAGACGGATTAAGGTTGTTCTAACGCCGACGACGTACATAGTCGCCTACTATATCCTTTACTAGCTCCTTATTTTAGTCTATTTATAATATAGCCCCTTATTACTGCTTAATCTATCAGATTGCGTCTATGGGATCGCTAGCCGTAACAGATAGTCCTTTAAATTTAATTAAACTGTCCCAGCTGCAGTAATTCTAAATTATTAAAGCACCTAGAATAACGGAATATTTATAAAGTAGTTATCTAAAAATAGGCAAAATTAATAAGCCTAAAGAGGAAGTTATTAGGTAAGGTAGAGAACGTACTTAAAGGTATTTAAGAGAACAATATCTTAATAATCTATTTAAGAAGGAAGCCTAAAAAAGCAGCTAGGTAAGGTAAATATAAAGCTATAGCAATATCCATATTAATAAAGGCTTATTATCTTAAAGCCCCTAGGTATTAGCTTATTAGGCAATTTAACTATAGCCGTAGATTATTTAGTAAACCTTACTATTATCTTATTAAAGCTAACTATAGATCTAGGTATAACGTACTTTCTAAACGCCTCGCCTAAAGGAGTTATTAACAGCTCGATTTTCTTAAAGATATAACGTTTAACGCCCTCTAGTAGAGGTGGTAAGATATAGAAGAAGCGCTTAAGTTACTCCTATCTTTTCTAACCTATAAATAAGCTAATTAAGTATCTAGGATATTTAGGATCTATAGCCTAAAGATCTCGCACCTAAGTACCTTTAAAGACGCCTATATAGATAATAAGCCCTACCTAAATTATTAATTCGCTAGTAGAGGTCTCCTTTTACGCCCGTAATTATTTACCCACATATTATCCTAATTAGTAATATCCGCTAGCATTTTAAGATACTGTATATAGGTTTATATTAACAGTAAGCCTCTTAAATATACTAATACTAAAGAATAGTAGAAATACTTAAATCGGTAGGTCCTATCCAGATCTATATTTACTAAACGTTATACTAATCTAATTTACTAGTGTATAGTAAGCAGAGCGCTTATCCTTAACTTAGTTGGGAAGATTATTAGATTTATTGCCTACGTTAAAGCTACTAATAGGCTTACTAGCACGCCGAGTAGCGAATATTAACTTATCTAGAAGGTTGACAACTTTAAGATCTAGCTTAGGAATAGCGGCTATAGGCTCCTATAAAGTAGGAATGGTAGGAAGGCCTATTTTTATAACTTTTTTAGCTAATAGCTCTAGTAGTTTAGTTTTATCTACCTTATCTACCTTATCCACCTTATCCTTAGTAGTTTTACCATAGGCCTTAAAAACGGCTCCTAATTTGTCCTTAATATCCTTAATCTGGCTGCTTAGCCAAGTGTCCTTAATATCCTTAATTAGCACCACTGCCTGCTGTATAGCTACTAAAGCTACTAAAGCCTCTGGAGGCTGCGCAACTACTACTAACAAGCTATTATGTGTATACTGCGTTGCTTAAAAGGATTGTAAATAGGACTCTTAGGCTAGAGGTGCTTTTAGAGGCTTTGGAGGCCTTAGAGGCTTTAGAGCCGAAGACACACGACGTTTTTTAGGTGGCATAAAGACAATATTTTGCTAGCAATTCAAGGATTAAATAGGCAGCGACGATATTAAAGCTTTTTAATTAACTACACCAAATATTATATAGGCTTCCTAGCCACGTCGCTGCTGTTTACCGCAATATTTAAGCGTCGAAGATGTTAATGAGGCGCTAGCACCCCTGCCGCCGAGTAATTGTACTGACTTAAGGCCTTAACACTAAGCTATATACGGTATAGAGCCTTAGATAGGCTTATGAGGCTTGCATATACGAAAAGTGCAAGAAACGGTTGCCACACAATGGGATACACGTAGAGCCGCTTACTAAATTTTAGAAAAAAAAGACGACATAATTTTATTTGCTGAGTTTAAATTAGTTATTCTAGTTATTAGAAGAATATGGTTTAAAATAGGTGTATTTCAGCCATTTATGCCGCATAAAATTCGAATCGCGTCCCAGACCTTCTAACAAAAGGTTTCTAGACGCGGTTTAGTGCTGTGGCTGAACTTCGGTACGAGATAAGTAAACCTCATGCAAAGGCAAGCGTCATACAATAACATCTCCCCATATTGACCACCAACCAACGCCTACACGAACTAACGGCTAATGTCGCGTTGTAGAACTAGATAAGGCGAATCGAACGCAGCAAAAATGATCTAATTTGGCCCGGTAGTTGTTGCAGGATTTGGGTCGCGTCTGAAGGCTTTACACGAGGCTCTACACGAGGCTCTGCACAACGGCTCTACGCACGAAGACTCTACGTACAAAGGCTCTATGTACAAAGGCTCTGCGTAGAGCCGTTGTGCAGAGCCTCCCGCAGAGCCTTGTGTAGAATAAGGGCTGTAGTTTACAACGTATGCAACGACGCACGCAACGACGCGACGAGCTCAAATTTAGGAAATCTGATGATGCAGTCTTGTTAACCGCAGTTGATTTAGTAATTTTAGCCATCACAAATAGCTTCAAGCGTTGTGGTTAAAAGATTTAGGAGCAGAAAGGTGTATTTTGGCCGTGTCTCTTTACCCAAAAGCCCATGCCAGACCTTCTAACGAAGGTGAAGCCCAAAACGGCTTAGTTAGTGCGCGGTTGATCGGAAGGTCTGGGCCCGAGATAATTGGTCTCCATAAAAACCCTGTGAGAGCCTCGCAAAATCGTGGCGGGACCCGCGGGAAGCCTTAACTCCACCTCATTCGTAAATATGGCCATTCATCAGCCTACACACTGTTACCAAATACTTTTTTGCTGTGAGTAACCTCATTCCAATGCCTGAAGCGCCGCTGGAAGATGATGGCGTCGCTACTTCACGGCCAACATTGGCATGCTTTACTTGCAAAAGGTAAGCTCGAATAGCTTCCGAGACAATTTCAGTATAGTAGAGGAGCTAATTTCATTTCCAAGACGGAAGATAAGATGGTGAGTCTTAACTAAAAACTATTGCCTTGTCCATTGATATCCTCTGACCGCTCATCCCCAGCGATCGCTCTCTTCCCTCTTGCTCTCTCTGCGTAAAAACATTGCAGCAGTGCAAATATCCACTCACGCCCCAGAAACCTGGACCGAAAATTGGTAAGGATAATTTTTGAGCGTAGAACTATACTGAAACAAACTGAGTGAAACATCATAGGAGCGCCACAACGCCGGAAACGCCGGCATCTATTAGATGGACCCCATACGACGGATCGAGGACACCACTCACTTAGGAGGCCTTCCGGCCCAACAACCGATACGGCCGCGGCACCACACAACCGTATGGGACTTTCCCAGTCGCCCTTCGGTAGTATCGGTACTGAAACTCCATCAAGACCATCAAGTTTTCCTGAAACTCAATCGGGCAGGAGCTCTGTCATATCTCCGGGCTTACCATCCCCGGAATTAACCGTTAATTTAACTGACAGGCAAGGGTCAAATGAATATTCTTTAAGCCAGATCATGCACCTGTCGCACGAGCCTACATCGCAATCCTCTAATGCGGCAGCTGAAGACCTTCCATCGGGAGGTGATCAAGGCACATCCGTTGGAGTCGCAGTAAAGGTCTATCAAGCCTGCCTGAACTTTGGAATCTCGACTGAACTATATCAACTGCTGTAAGCAATTCCCGTGCTAACCTAAACTTGCTCCAGTACAACATGTATCCGCCCGAGCTCTATCAAGGATCTTTTGGATGTAGAGGAGTGATGGTAATGTCCAAGAAGCTAACCATTGTAACGAACGCAGTATCGCACAGTATTTCGAAAATATGACATCATTTTCGTTGTTCCGGCGACCTTACTTCGAGAGCAAACTGCAAGCAATATCTTCTGAGAAACAAATAGAGGCTCTGCTGGCTGCCATGTTTTCGTTTTCGGCTCGCTTCTGTACTGGAAACGAGCTACAGAACATAGGTGGCCATAGAATGAATGTCCCTTCAATATCCTATTTTCATGCTTTTGCGTCTAGGCGCATAGACGAAGCCCTGAAACAATGTGCGGAAGACACTCCACCGCTATGTTTATTGCAGGCCACGATCCTGACTACTTTTCAACTCCTCATCGAAGGCGTTCGTGGAAAGGCTTGGAGGACTCTGGGTAACTGCATCCGCCTGGCATATGAACTCAAACTTCACTGCATTGACATATACCCCGATGATGCACAAGACCAATCAGATATAACAGCTTGGTGCCTCAAAGAGGAACGTCGACGAGCCTGGTGGGCATTGTGGGAATTCGACGTATTTGCAAGCACAATCAGGCGATTGCCAACAGCGATTGACTGGACTCAAAATAACACATGATTGCCAACAGCGATTGACTGGACTCAAAATAACACATGGCTTCCCGTAGACGATGAAGCATGGTATAACGGCACGTATCGGCGCAGCTGCATCTTAATCGTCGACCCTGCTTTTCGTTGGAAAACCCTACAACAAACCGGTAACACCAGTGCCAAGGCATGGTTTATCGTAACCAATTCTCTGGCGCGGAATGCTCTTTTATTCTCATATCCCCAATCTTTTTCAACTCAGTTTAGCCAGCAGGAAGATCGGTCAAAGAGCGCAGCGCGTAAGCGGCCCGTATCAGAACCTTCCAAGGACAGCCAAATGGAATTAGAAATCCTGGAAAATGCGTTGCGTTGCGTTTCAATAGCATTACCACCACGACTTTCCTATCGTGAGCAATCCCTGACATTCAAAGAGAAAGGCTTAATGTCTATGCAATCTTCTCGTCAAGAAGATTCTGACATATACAGCATCCACCTTATGATCCAGCTGACCCGGTTCATGATCTACCACTATCCAGTCTCCTCGTTTCAATTTAGTGAAGCTGAGGTGGCTAGGTCAGCCCAGTTTGTAGAAAACTCCTCGGTCAGACCCAGCAATAACCGCTCCTCGACTTCTTCAAATCCAAACCAAGGGGCGTGGAACCATTTTCTTGATGCTGCCAATGAGATAATCGCCATCATCCGGACTAGCTCTAAGGAGCATGTTCATCATGTGAACCCCTTACTGGCGAACATCGTCTATCTTGCCGCAGCTGCGCAAGTAGTCTATCGAATTATCAACCCATCAGCCGTGAATTGCCGAAAAGTCGACTCAAATATTGATCTTCTCCGGTTAACCTTCAATAGTTACGTGTCATTCTGGAATGTGGCGAGCACACTACAAGACAAACTCAACACGTTAGAAACTCGGCTGGAAACTATTCGGGCTCATAATATCATTTCAAAGAGGCGCAAGAAAGAAGCGGGAGATGATAGACCACTAGAAGTTCCCTCAGTTACGTTAAATCGGAATAGCGATAGAGTAGCGACGGGACCTCCAGCGCTCGAGCAAGCGGAACATGTAGTAAGAACAGGAAGTTCGCTTCTAGGTGTATTGCCAGAGACTCCTTGGACGTTCTCGCAACAGGACTTCACGGATTGTACACTTTTCACGGATGGTTCCCTGGGTTACTTGGGATTTGATTTAGACGAACTGCTTACGTACGGTTGATAGGAGAGTCCACAGGTTTGGGCCCTTTTGCCTCCCAGCCGTTCCAAACTAGAGATTTGCCAAAACGCTCTACCAGTCTACTCTTAAGAAGCGAAATGTTTAGTACACCTATAGTTTATCTCATAGGGCCATCGTTCGCTCTAAATATGCTCAGAATCTGGCTGAAGGCTCAACCTGTGCCGGAGGATCCCATGTAGTTATTGCGGAGGTCGACATAATGGATTCCTCTTACAGTAAGAAAGTTGGAGGCAATTCAGGTCCTAGTCCTGTCAGCATGTCTTATCAAACCTCAACTTAGGCATCTCATTCACCCCAAATGTGCAGATTACCAGGCCCAGCCTTGGTCCGAGCAATCGGAGTCTTTTCGTCTACCAAATCCCCGTCCACGTAATGTTCCACAATGAAACCAGACTTGTCGTACCTGCCAGAGTCAGCACACCGAATTCGGCCAACCTAGATCAGCAACATCAGGTCTTACCAATAGTCGAATATCTGCGAACCCAGCACATGTCTGCCAACACCCCATGCCAATTTATACTTCTTGTCTTCTAGCCATTGATGACCAAGCGACTGGATATCAAAGTCATGAACCTCAAAACTCGAATGATGAACATGGGACTTCGGGCCTTCAAAGAAGAAGAAGCTGTGATGATCTACCATCTCCTCTCCTCGGTCCAAATGCATGAATGCGGTGATATCACGCCCACCCTCGTCGTATATCACATCACTTGGCTTGAAATTAAATCGAGAAGTGAAGAAATCATACGCAGCAGCAAAATCTGTGACGCATAGTCCGAAATGGCCAAGCTTATGTACGGGTGCAGGGCCTTGCTTGAATCGCTGAGTCTTATTGACCGGGCGGTGCTTAGAGGTTGGGAAGTTGTATTCCAGCTCTGGAAAGGATACGGAAGGCTCAACAGCAGCCTGGCCATAAACCAAGTAGAAGGGGCAGTTGTCGACTGGATCGTAAAATATTACGTACTTCCCACCTCCCGGGGCATCCAGGTCATGAATTGGTGTGGCCAAGGGAAGTGTTTGGGTGGCTAGTTCGAGATCAGAGAATGAGTCGACTACAAAGGCAGCGCCACCAAAAACATTGGATTCGCTCTGGGTAGCGCAATAGACGAACGGCTCTGATCCATAGCCACGATAGTATATTGTGTCGCTAGTCCGCTTCACCATCGTGAAGCCAAAGTCCAACAGAAATCGGTTTGCTTCTTCGAGGTCGGCGTGGGTGTAGTACACATGTGCGATCCGCTTCAGGCAGATTTTTGTGTACATAACTGAGGGTGACATTTGAATGCTGGTTGAATTTACTGGCATAACTATCTTTTCGGGGCATTAATATGCTCACAAGAGCATAACGACACCCTGCATTGTGCAGCGGCGCCGTGTCATGCCAACCGGTACATTTGCCCGTTGTAGAGGTCTCACAAAGGGAGGCCTGATGTTACGGACAGTGATGCAACTGGTTTGGATCGGTTATAAATTTTAGCCCTTAACCAAACCAATTTAATTGGTGGTTTAACCGGTTAACCAATATAACCAGTATAAATAATTACCAAATTAAGTAAGTGCTAAGCCGATATTAGTTAGTAAACAGGTTTAAAATTATAACCGGTTAAGGTTTTTAATATTGAAAAACCGAACCAAACCGAATAGTGAACCAAACCAGTTGCATCACTGGTTACGGATGAATGTCAGGGATGTCTTCGGGCTATTTTCGGTGCTTTGGCTGCTTCTCTTTCTCATCAAATCCCACAACCACGGACCATCTTGTATCACATGGGTGAGGGGAATCTGGAGATACCAGCCCTCGGCATGGACAAGTTGCTTCAACTTAATCAACCTTGACCCAACGCCCAACTTAGCAGTATGATGACAACGCAGCCGCTTACGTTCCTTGCGTCTTCATTGAGACTCCTCGTGTTCTCGGAAGCACATATTCATGCGTCATTGCCACCATAGCTTCCTAGAAGTCACCCCATCTACCCGGGTACCCGCGGACAGGGTTTGGGGCCCTTCAGGCTCAACTCTAGTTGTAAGCTTGCTATGGGCTTTTCTAAATTCTTAGAAATTCCGCCAGAGATAACCCAGAGACATAGAAAGTACCTGAGGAATAAAGGGTTTCTTTCGGGTTCTGAGCATCCTCCCATCCAAGACCGCAATGGTAACCAATACTGAATTCCTTTCCAACTGAGATACTGGTCGTACAGATGGTTAAAGTTGTCGAGATCATCACTTAATTGTGGGCACTGGTCCCACTGGCTTGCTTTCTCACATATTATGGTACTTGCTGTCCCCGCTTTTTTGAGCGTAGAAATCCTGAACATGCTCTAGGATTCAAAGGCATTGTGATTGGGGCTGTACTAGGCAGTACGAAAACTCCAAGAGTATATATTACTAATATGGCAGCGCTTGGTAAGCTTTGCGATCGACTTCAGTTTATCGGCTCTCTGTCATAGCCTAATCCTTTTTTAGAATGTCTCCGTAACATCGGGGCAGAAGAAGAATGCGTGCATGCAGCTACGAAAGGGGATTGTATGCAACATACTCGCTGGTGCCGAAGCACGGCTGGGGAAGAATTTGCCAGAATCTACTCCTGGGGTAACGATCCCGCCCGCCAAGTAAGTCGATTTACGTTTCGTAAATGGCATTCATTATACAGACTACCAAAAATATTAACATCAATATTAAAAGGGTGACTACGATGCCGCGAGCCCATGCAAGCTGTCGAGCATCGAATGGGAAATTTGCATTGGGTCTTGCAACCAGACCAGAACCATCCGGATTTTGGGTGAACAGCAATTGTTCGGATGGTCAAACCGTAGAAGGGGTACATTGAATCTTATTAAAGACTTTTGCTTCCTATTTTATAGTAGAAGAAGCCTGCTAGAAGTTACATAATGGATCGTATTCCAATATCGAGTAAGACTCATGATTGAGTAGATGAAGACGGTATGCCACCTTCGTCGTCACAAATCGTCAGTCCATGAGGTGACTCATCATGAGTCGTCCTATTGTAGGTCTTCTTTCTTCAGCTGGATTGTGTTTGGTGTGGCGGTTCCTCGACGTTGAATAGTAGAGCCTATCCAAGCTGACTCGCGGGTATGGGCGGTTTTTAAGCAGACAGTAAACAATCCAAATAGCGGGTGAGGCGATCTAAGAATAATGGTAGAGTACTTAACGCGATAATCGTTTACGATGGAGTTCATTTTTACTGTAACTAAACATATCACATCTCCTGACAAGACTTCTCCCAAAGCAAGGAAACACATGATATGGAGCTTTCTACAATAACAACCCTTTCATCTCAGAGGACTATTTTAGACGCGAGAACTTTAATATAGCCCCTGGGGCAGGGGCAGTGATCTCATTGGACTGGACTGGACTGGATTTTGATTTGAATCCACTCCACTCCATAGAAGATAGGGTTTGGCTCCTGGAGCTCCAGGATAAATCCAATGCAGTTACATAAGCAGTCTATACTATAAATAGTAAGTCTTGGCATGCTTCTGGGTCGTCAATGGGGTAGCCAAACTTACCAAAAATTACCTATATTACATTATATCAGCAGCAGAAAGGCCCTCCTTATCGTTAGCCTCATTATCGCCCTCTAAAGCAGCCTCCTTAGCAAGTTCTTTGGCTAAAGCCTCCTCACCCCCGTCATCCACCTAAGTAGTAGTCTCCGCAGCAACTGCAGTAGTAAGCCGAGCCTTAGCCTCCTCTTTAGGTGAGAGCTTTAGTAGCCGCGGCTCTCCCTCTACTTTGTTAATATCCTTATTATTAAATATATCCTTTAGTGGAGGTCTATATCTATACCAAAGACCCTTATTTGCCTTAATTATATCTATCTATAGCTAAGAGCGTTAAGCCTTAAGGAGGATCTTACAGCTACTAAATAGTTATTTATATTTGTCGCTTATAAAAGGCACTATAAGGATATTAAGGGTAAAGTAAGTAAGATTAGGCTAGCTTATATAGCGGTTTTACCAGTACTATATAAGGTTAAAGTGTTTATACTTTTTAAGCTTAAGCTTATTTATATATAAATACTTATTAAAGCAATTAATTAGAGGAGGCGTAGTAGCCTTATCGTTTTAATAAACGGTTTTTAGGCGCTTATAATTTTGAGTAAAGGTATAGATTTTTGCTTACTGGGGTTGCTAAACTAGTACTAAATCTAGTAAGGATAATTAAATAGATAAATACTGGCCTTTATAATTAAGCTAGAGCTCCTTAATCTTCTGCTTAATACTATTAATCTAATCCTTCCTAATAGGATATGGCCTCTAATAGTCCTTAAACTACTATATCTTAAGCGTCGGATTAAGGACAATTACTGCGTAATACGCTGCTATATTATTAGCCTTATTATAGTACTTATTTCCCTTCTTTTATACTACTTCTAAATAGTCTGCTAAGTATTAATAGGCTTAAGCGTCGGCCTTTTTCCGTTTTTAAAGTAATTAAGTAGAAAGTTTAAGAAACTTCTACTTAATTAATAAGAGCTCCTTAAAAAGCCAATTTAGTATTTAAAAGTAGTTAGTATAACTTTAATTACTTTTTATTATAATTATAGCCTTATAGAATATCTTAAGGTAGTTATAAAGGTGTTTAAATTAGAGCCAGTACTTTAGCTAAGGAAGCCGTCTTTAGTAAACGCTTTAGCTTTATTACTAGGTTTATAAGTCTTATAAAATATAGTAATTCGTTCTCTACAGTTTAAATATTATAAAATAGCTAAAAAGACCAAATTCTATTACGTTTAGTTATTTTAGATAAGCTAGTAAATTATTAGTATTATTTTTATAGATAGTATTATAAGTTTAAATACTATAACTATAAGGCTTAGATTATAACCGTTAAGGGTAATAGATATAAAATCTAATACTATAGCTAATTAGAGATTTGTCTAACGTTCTACTAGGTAGCAAATCTTAATACTATAGCTCTATTACGTACCTTTAGGCTATTAAATTCTAATAAAGGACCTCCTATTTAAATACTCTTAAAGAAACTACAATACTAGGGGATTATATAAATATACTAAATAATATTTTAAAGTAAACTAACTAGTCCCTACTTCTTCTAAAGCTCTTAAACCTTGCTGTAATTCTAATTACAGTATATAGCTGCTATTTCTTTATAGATTTTATTAGCGTCTATTCTAATAATAAAGGCCTATATATAAAGGTTTATTATATAGCCAAAGCAGTAAAGTTAATATACTTTTTATTTCTTTACTAATATTTTTAAATATAGGGCTTAAAGAACTAAATTAATATAGGTATTATTTAACTTAGTGTTATTGGCTATAAAGAACCCAATATTACCTATAATTTTATAGTCCCTAAATAGAGCGACTAGAATAGCTACTATATTCTTACTAGTATATTTACTAATAACCTTATAAAGGCCCAATACTATATAGCGACGCTTGCGGTCTTTATTTGTAACGGAACCTTATAGTAAGAACTACAATAGGCTCGTTATTAAGCTAGGTGTATAGGTGATGCAAATTAAAGTCAATAACGTAATAATAACTGGTAGAGTAGTTGCCCAATAGATTAACTCTAATTATATTCTAAGAATTACTACAAAGAAGAGAACTATCTAGGTAGGGACTATGGTCCTTTAAATATACAACCGTACTCCTAAGAAATCCCCTTTATACGTAAGGTACGTATGCTTTATCTACTCTATTATAAATTATATAGATTACACAGATTATATAGATTATATTATATAACCTTAGTTACTATTTCTCGTTATATAGTTCTTATAACAGAGCCTTATAGCAGAAACTACGGTAGACTCGTTAATGGGCTAGGTATATAGGTATTGCAAGTAAGTCAACAATATAATAATAACTAGTGGAGTAGTTGCCTAATAGATTAACTCCAATTATATTCTAAGAATTACTATAAGGAAGGAACTATCTAGGTAGGGACTAAGGGTCCTTAAATACACAACCGTACTCCTATAAAATCCTCCTTATACGTAAGGTACGTGTTATATATAAAGTATATAAGTTCCTCCTATTCCTTGCGTTTAATATATAGCACGTTATATAACCTTGGTTACTATTCCTTATTATATAGTTCCACGGGTTCTATTCTAGACCGTGCTTATATTAACCAACTAGCTTCTTCTAACTCCTCTCTAAGTAGTCGTAATATTGTACTTAAAGCGTTTATAACACCATCTCCCTCCTTTTTATCTTCGTCCTTAAAGATACCTAGCATTTCCAAGTCGTTTACTAGAGGTGTAATATCCGTCTAATTAATTTAGTTAATATCGTTACTTATAATACCTAAAGCCTTGTGTTAAAAAGAAATATTACTAGTCTTTAGCGGATACTAAAGCCCCCCTATCGTAGTTGCAACAGGAATACTATAAGGATTACCCCTCTCGCCTATACTCTTCCTTTTCTTTATAAGCAACCTGCTTAACTCCTTTAAGGAAGGGGCGACCTAGGGGATAGGCTTTATTAATAACACAAACCTAATTATATACGGGCCAACAGCCGTAGAGAATTGCAGAACACTAAAGAAAGTATATAACACCTATATAGAATAAGCAAGACGATATAGAGTCCAATTCTTACTAGAGAAATACCAGCTAATCCATTTTATAAGAAAACGCAACTAATTTATAAATCTCTAGTACATAATTCGCATCTAAGGCTTTAGGGGTTAACTAGTTTAGGGCCTAAGAGTATTAGAAGTATAGGTAGATAGTAAGCTCTAGTGGAGCGTATATGCGGCGTAAGCGGCCTATAAGGGCCAAGTATAGTATATCGCATTATCTAGGATTGTTAATTCTATATAGGGTCTATGCTTCTAGAGGTTACGCCTACTATATATAGCAGTTGTCCGGCTAACTATAACGTATAGGTCTAGTATTTGGGCCATTAGAGAATCTAAGAAAGGCCCCCCTAAATCGCTCCTTAAACTACTCTAAAAGGTCTAAACAGCCTGCCTTTAGAGTATAACAGGCGGATATAAGCGAACGGCCACAGCTCTACTTAAGAAGGAAGCTAATATTCCCCCCCTATAACTATATATTAAAGCCGCTATAATATAAAGGGCGTAAAAGGAATATAACTCTAATGTTATAAAGTATATTAAGACACGCCTAAATAAACTATGGAGGGACCCTAGGGCGCCTTATAGGAGAATAAACCAATAACCCTAAAGTAGGGAAGATATATTAGAGAAACAGGTAAAGAAAGCAGAAGAAGAATAGTGCTGCTTTAGGGCCCAGGCCCATATAAAGGAGGAAGGGAGACATATAAGAGGCCAGTAAGGATAATAGCAAGAGAGAGAAAGGAGCTAAAGTAGAGCATGAAAGAACGCTAGGAAACTATTTACCGTAATATAATACTGGCTAAACTAACGCTAAAGAGGTGTATAGGAGTTAAAGGTATAAAGGCTAATTAAGGCAAGAGGAACCTAAGCTATAGTATGGTTAACGCTATAGGGGGTAGACACCCTAGGGCTCTAAAAAGGCCTAATAAAGGCAGAAAATATAATAGCAACGCTCTTAAGAATAGGAATAATAGGACTAAAAGACTGGCTCTACTAGGTGGGTGTCCTAGTAGGTAGCCTAAGATATAAATGTGGCTGGCTAAGACAGACACTAAAATATATAATACTGTTATACCCCTTATACACTAACTAAGAAGTAATGCTCTTAGTAGCTAGCATAGAGAACTATAAGACACTACTTTTAATATAAAAAGGCCTTAAGGCGGTTACCTAGTAGCTTATTAGCTAAAATATACTAAACTAGTTCTAGGTTATAAAAGAAATAATAATAAAGAGTAGGGGGGCAAGCAATGGGTGCCCCCTAATAACTCTATAGTAGTAGAGTAAAGTGTATAATACTAGCGCGTCCATAGGCTAGTTACGGTAGCAGTAGTTCCTAAAAAGGTTAAAAAGTAAGGTAGTAGAAGCACCATAGGTAACTCATAGGCGCCTTATAGGCGCCTTATAGGCGAGTCCTAAGAGGCGGGGAGATGGATCATGGGGTTTTCTTAAGTTAAGTCTTTTTTAAGTTGAGTTTTCTCCCTATATATAAATAAGGAGTAGTCTGTATGGGCCCAATAGGGATCCGAATCGGACGTTAAGCAATGAATTATTATTAATACCTAAAGCCTCTTCTTCTTCTTTATACGCGTAACGTCGTGCCTACACTATTACTGTAATATTATCGCTTAGTAAAATAATGCCGTCTTTATATTCTCGTTGTTTAAAAGAGGGGTTAGTCTATATTACGTTAGCGAGTCCTTTATCTTAATAACCCTCTTTCTATTTAGAGTGCACTAAAGTAAACATTTAATTGTCTTGCGATATTTATTCTACTTCTAACGCTAAGTATACGCGTCCTATAACTTTTAATAGTCTCTAAGTTCCCTAAGTAATTTGTTATAGGGTCTTGTGTTTAATCTACTACTGCGAAGCTTAATAGTGACCTAGCGTAGGCCCTTATAGAGCTTAAGTGTTTTTAGAATATAGAACAGAAGGCCCTAAATGCTCGTATTACGGCGTCTACCTATCTACTTCGTCTTAAGAAAGTACGTAAAAAGGGTTGTTTTAAGGAGTGGAAACTTATAAAATAAGGTTTATAGGAACTTAGTAATAAAAGAACGGATTCTCTTCTAATAGTAAAGGAAACAACTTTAAGTAGTTCGGCAGTCGCTCTTCCTAAGTCCCCTTTAGGTAACTTGTTCTTTAGCGATTCCCCTTTATTAATATTACCTAACCTTTTCTCTTTTAATACTCCTGTACCTTTCCTATAGCGTTTTTTAGGTTCTCTAGTAGCTCCTAGGTAGTCTCGTCGTAGCCTATCCACTTTACTTTATACTATATTTTATTATTAATATCCTTATAACTAACGATCTTTAAAACTTGCTATTTATCTTCCTCTTATCCTCTATATATATCTACTTCATAAACCGGTAGCTTAACATTCCCGTATACTGGCTCTAGTATTGCAATATACTGTATAGGGTAGATCTTTATCTTAGCTGGTAGATTTAACTTAAATATAACTAGTAAAATTCTCTACGTAATTTTAAAAGGTCCTAGTCTAACATAGTCCAACTTCTTACTTAGTCGTCAACTCTTAAAAAATTTGTATAGTAGCTATACTTTATCTCCCTCCTTAAGATCTGGTCCCTTAGATCTCTTAGCATCGTAGTACCTTTTTATTCTTTACTATACCACCTTAGCTGTCTCCGTAAGGTTTGCATAAAGATTTATTAAACTCTTTATTCTCTATTTAGCTATACTACTTATCTTCTTTACTTAACGTAGTAATAATAAGGTCCTTGGCTTATATCCGTAATTCGCCTTAAATAGTAATATGCCTATTCCTTTTTATAGTGTTATATTATATACAAACTATATAACTGGTAATAGTAATACCCAATTATTCTGTGCATAATTAATATAATGCCTTAGTGTTCGTACTAACTTAATAGTATAAGTGAGTCATATCCACGGGCACGAAATACATGTAGTATCGTATACTTGTTTAGATAGTGACTGTCGATTATATAAAGCAGACTACGTGGTCTATATACTGATACACCTCCCCCCTAATTAGTTAGTGCTTTATAAGTGCACCAGACACGTAAGCGAGTAGTTAGTGCACTAAACGCGTAAACGCGTACCTGGTGTACCGAACGCGTAAGCACGCGTTTAGTACAACAGGTGCTGTAATTATACACTAGCAGTACTTAAAAAATAAAACTATCTGTGTATAGCCTCCGTAATTGCTTTAATAAAACCATAAAACATAAAGGAAAATACATAGGAAATCTCCCCTAAGGTGCCGTCTAGGCTGCCTTCCAAACGGTACCTTAAGCTAGCCGTAAGTCCTACTTACGGTCCGTAAAATAAACCGTACGGCCTTTTAACAGGTAGTAGACGAGCCATAAGTTAGATTTTAAGGGCCGCTAAGGCGCTAGTGCTAAGCGAGCCAATGGCAATTTTCCATGCCCGGTATGGAAAATTATAATTAGTTAATTTGACTACTATAGTAGAATATAGTAGAATTTAGTAGGTTATATAAGTCTACTAAGTTCTATTACAGCTTTCCACCGTTTTTCTACCTAATAGCTTACGGTCCGTAGAATAGGCCGTATAATAAGCCGTACGGCCTTCTAATAGGCCGTAGGCGTACCATAGGTACTTTATTAGTCCCATTCTACCCATTTTATAACTTTTAGGTTAAGCTTATTTGTGTTAATTAGGGTTTTAAGGGCTTAATACGGCTTTACCTTAGTTATAGCGTCCGCTAGGTTATCTCCGCTACTGATCTATTTAACCTCTATAATCTTACGTTATTTATAGGCCTAATATAAGCATATTAGGTCGACCATAAGCCTCTTTTCTTATATTATACCTAGTTTAACTAGGCAGTTATAAAGGGACTTTAAATTGGTATATAAAACTAGGGGTAACTGCTCTAGTTATAGAATCTTCTAGACCGTTAATTTAATTGCGGCTGCTATATTAAATCTATAAGCTAGTATATATAGTTTAGAAGCTAGTACACTACGGGTTACTTATTTACACTTAATTAAAGACTAATATAGTATATTTGCGTCCTAATTGCGGTCCGTAAGTACAATTATAAAGCCAATTTATAATGATAGGTCTTTGTTATTAGCAAAGGAGGCGTCTATAAATACTAGTAAGCTAAGGGAACTTAGGTTTAGTGGTATAAAAGTAAGTCCCCTTACTGCATTATTAATTTGCTACTAAATACGCTTATTAAGCTGCTTAATATTTTCTTCTTATAAATCTACTACCTGGGCCGCAAAGGACAAGTCGTAGGCAGATTTGGGTTGGCAGACTATAGCAATATAGGCGCCTCTTACACGCTGTGCAGCATATTAGTCCTTTATATTTACAGTCTTATAGGTCTCTCCGCGGGAACTAGTAAGGTCTATAGGCTTTACTATAATAAGCTTTAGGTTTTAAGCTTAGCGTTCCTAGGTTAGCTAGATTAAGTTGCCCTTTTATATAATTAAGCCTCCGTTAAACTTAATTGGAGTTTACTTAGTTAACTACTCTTATAGCTTTGCCAGGAACTTAGCTTCTTATAATTTAGTCTCTTTAGCGTCCGTAAATGTCCAGTCTGCTAAGAAGAGGGTATTATCTATTTAGAGTCTAATAATACTAAGGCCGTTTAATAGGCTGTATAGGAGGTAGGGGTTATAGGTTAACTATTCTATTTTAAGTTTATTAACGTAGTGCTAGTAGTATATCTTAAATTAATAGTTTTCGGCTTCTAGTACTCTGTAAAGAGGTTTTATAACCTATAAAATTATTCCTAGTTATAGGTTAAGCTTATAGGGTAGTCGTATAAAGATATCCCTACTTAGGTAGGTATTAGACTGCACATAGGCTTATAAAATATCCCGTAAGTAAAGAGCTATAGATTTAGTTTACTATAGTCTAGGCGTAAGTGCGAGTATAATCCGTTAACTAACCTATTAAATTATAGGCGATTATGTAAGGACTAGGTTCTTTCCCTAGTTATTATAAGCTTATATAATAAGCCTTAATTTCTTAAAGGCTTTATTAGTACTAGGGTGCTTAATTTTATTAATAAAGCGTAAGTTAAATATATGGACGCCTTACAGAACGTCTCTCTCCGTTATAATTACAAAGATACCCTTTTTAAGTAGTCCGTTAATCTCTTTATGCTATAAGTCCGTAAAAGGGGTTTCCTATACTAGAACTAATATATTTATAGGCGGAGATTGCTTTACAGATGTGCCTATAGAGGTTAGGTAGTTCTCCGTTATAGGATTCTTATAGGGGCGTTCTCGGCCACGCTTTACGGCAGGTTTAGTAGGTTTAGTAGGTTTTTAGGGGACCTCTAGGGTAGGTAAAGATGTCTCTAGTTTATCTAATTTGGTAGTTATTTCTAGTTTATCTAATTTAGCGGTTGCTTTTAGTTCGTCTAGCTTGACGTTATAAGTATTTTTAGGCCAAAAGTAGGGTTTTACGGACGTGCTTCTGAAGCTAGTTAGCCCGCTAGGAAGCTATATACAGTATATCTCGTTTTCTACGGCTAGTAGACGGTAAGGTCTATTCTAACTACCGCTTTTACGCTATATAAGGACTTTAGAGTTAAGCGGGAGGTTATATACTAAGGTTATATTAGGTCCATTACGGTAGTATAGGGCGTTATTAATAGTTTATTTAGCCCGTAATTTAACTATTTTAGCCATTACCTTCCGTATTATAGCTGCTCGTTCCGTAATAGATAGGGTAAGGGGGCTTAGGTTGCTTATTCTTAGGTAGGCTCTATAAACTAAGAGGGTAGGTACTAGTCCGTTAGGGCTAGCGGTGTTATTAACGGCTTTTACGGCCATCTATAAAGCTAGTTTCTTTTAAATGTCCTTATACTCGTCCGTAATAATCTAATAAGCTCTCTATAGAGCTAGGTAAGCTCGCTTAATAAGCCTAATAAACTAATACGCCTTAACTAGAACAGCTTTTATTAATATAGCTATAGCCGTAGCATACTACTAAAATTCCTTACTAATGAAGTTTTTACTAGCGTTATAGGTAATATACTCAGGAGGTCTAACGTACGTATTAATCTAGCAGGTCCGTAAAATATCCTAAGTATACTTTGCGGATATATTTTGCAACTAATAGGCGGCTTAGTAGCGGGTTGCCTCGTTAATTATATATAATACTAGGCTGCCGTTAATATATATAATGTCTACGTACACTAAGTGGTTAAAGTTAAGGTCCTTATAAAGGGTAAACTTAAATCGGCCTAGGGAACGTCCATATTTCTAGCAAAAGGAGCAGTATTTAGTTAGGTAATTAACTGCCTTCCTATTAACGTTATCGTGTCTAGAGCGTTTAAGGACTCTATATAGCTTTTTAGCTAACAGGTAGCCGAAACGGTAGTACAGACGGTAGATCTCTGTACTGGTAAGGTAGTACAGGTTATAGTTAAAAGATTCCTAAATGTAGGTCCGTAAAGTCTCTCCCTATATAAGGAACGGGTGTCTAAATTATTATATAATTAGTAGGGTAATATACTTACTTCCTAGGGCAGTTATAGGGCCAATTAAGGTGTCCGTAATATTGTTATAGTAAACCTATAACCTATTTATGTCCATAAGGCAAAGTAAGAAAGGGGTGTCTGCTTTTACTATATAGAAGTTAACTAGGCTAATTAGGGTCTTAACTGCAACTAATCTAATTAATGCAGTTAAGCTAATGCCGAATTAGACGTTTACAGCCCTAGTTTACGTAATATTAATATCCGTATTATTATTTGCGGTAGTCCTATATACGAGGTATTATCTATAGCCTACAGTAGACTTCTTAAAGGTGCCTGTGTTAATTATAATACCATAGAATTCCTTAGGGGTATAGCGTTCTGTGGTAATATATACAAATAGGTCCTACTTATAATCTATAATATCTATAACGGGGGTACTTACAAAATAGTTTTTAGGCGTAACTAAGTATATAAAGGAACGGTCGGCTAATACGGTCGTAATATTAAAGGCTTAGCTGTCCGTAAAAGGTCTAAAAGTAGTTAGAAATGTCTCTAGGGTCTTCTATTCCTAGTTATTTAGGTTAAAGTTAATTATAAGGGCTTCTATTAACTTATTAGGGGGCTCCTCTTCTTCCTCTTCTTTATATTTTAAGATAAACTAGCTAATCCATTTATTAAATCTCTTCTTAAACCTATTATATTCTTTCTAGGTATACCTTATAGACTAACATCCTTCCTTACTACACACAAAGCATTTCTAGCTTGTTTATCTGCGGGGGTATACTTTTATATAGGAGTTGCTGCGGGGGTTATAGGTGGGACTTAGTTAGTATGGGTGCTGCTAGCGGTAACGGCGGTCCATAAAGTGGACGTCTAAGTTTATCTACGGATATTAAATATCCGTGGCGAAGGCTTAAGTGCTGCCTAGTGGGTTTAAGACTTTATACGTTATAATAGAGGAGCGTAAGTTATTAATAAGGCCAGCTAAGGTATCTGTAGGCTTATAATAGGCGTATTTATAGGGCTCTACTTCCTAGCAAGCCGTAATAAGTTTATTATATAGGAAGTTGTCTATTTAAAGCTTAGCGTTAAGGCCGTACTATAAGTGCCGGAGGTCTTTAATAAGGATTTATAGACACTCTATAGTCGATTTTTTAGTATTCTTGTTAATTACGGTCCGTAGCTTAGTCGCATTCCATTAGGTAAGGATATTACGCCTATATTCTAGTCCTTTAAAGTAGTTACGGGTAGCTTTATATAGCTTATTAAAGGGGACACTAAAGGGGTTGCTTTTAAGGTTAGTATAGTAGTAGTTAAGTGCTAGGCCGCGTAGCATAGTAGAGTAGGCTTAGCTAAACTCTTATTTAGGAATATTAGCCTTTTAGCAGAGGTCCGTAAAGATAGTTAGTTTAAAGTTAAAATTATCATTTTTACTACTGTACTTAGATTCGTCAGTATAAAGCTTAGCTAGGTTAGCTAGCTCCTTACCATAGGTCTTTACTTAGGTAGGTTGCGGATCTATAACTTATAGATCTATAGCTTGCGGATATATAGCTTACGGATCTGTGACTTAAATAGCGGGGGTAATTTGGTCCGTATTTTAGTTTATAGGGGTGTTATAATCTATAACTTAAGAGTAGGGTATATTTTAGCCAATAAGGTTAAGTCTAAAGCCGCTTAGGTTTATAGAACGAATTTAGTTAAGTGGGTTAGGTATAAGGCTAGCGATTATATTAAGTTTAGAAGAAATAAAGAGTTCCTTAGTTTCTTAGAACTAGTCTAGGATTTCTTTTTTAGTCTATTCCGTTTGGTTTTTTTTATATATTATATTATATAAGGACTATATAATAGTAACTTATTTATTCCTTTTAACCTATATACCTTGGTTATATAAAAGGGTTTATAGTTTACAGATAGTAATAGGGTTATAGGCCTTAAGAATAGCTTCTGTAAAGTCCGTAAAGTCTTCCTGGTATTACTCCTATAGGTTATTATTTATAAGCTTAAAGTATTTATATTTAAGGATTTTGAAACTAATATAGTTATTAACATTGTTTATAGATATAACGTCAACTCCTTATTTCTACTTCTTTTAACCTTTACTAACTTACTTGCTGATATCTGCTATAGTATAGTATAGTATAGTGCGTAGTAGGTAGTAGCAGCTTATAACGGGTGGGGGAGGTCTTAAAACGGTCCATAAAATTAATTAACGGGTCTATAATAGTTTGTAGAAGGGTAAAAAGTTTCTATAAAAGGTTTAAAAAGGTTTAAGATTTAAGGGGGTTAAGGATAGGGGTTCCGTATAGGTCTATATTCATATTTATAACTTCCAGTAAACCGTACTAAGACTTAAATAAGTATATAGAGTTGGAGATAAGTCTGTAATTCCTAACTTCCGACCTTCTAATAGGTCGTACTATGAGTCTAAATAGGTGGTCGCTGTCGTGTATATTACTTAGGGGGAGGTATTAAGTGATTGCTAATCTGTGCGCGCTTACTAATTAGTGTTTGTACTAACTTAATAGCATAAGTGAGTTGTATCTACGGGCATAAAATATATATAGTATCGTATGCTTATTTAGATAGTGACTATTAATTATATAAAGCAGACTATGTGGTCTATATACTGATGCACCTCCCCCCTAATTAGTTAGTGCTTTATAAGTGCACCAGACGCGTAAGCGAGTGGTTGGTGCACTAAACGCGTAAACGCGTACCTGGTGTACCGAACGCGTAAGCACGCGTTTGGTACAATAGGTGCTGTAATTATACACTTAGATACTATTCTAGTGTCTAATTTAATCTCTCTATTTAACCGTCTATCTGTAGATAATATATAGTAGAAGTTACTGCTTAAACTCCTTGCTCTACTAAAAACACTTTCTAGAATGCTACTATAAATCTTAAATCTCTATCCGATATAATCTTACCTAGTGCTCTATGTCTTATAAACACTTCTTTAATATAGATTCTAGCAATATCTTCCGCTAATATTTCTTCTAAATATGCTATAAAGTATCCCCACTTTGTAAGCTTGTCTACTATTACTAGGATTATATTATAATCTTATCCGGTAATAGGATCTCTTAACTTTAATAACTTAATAATAAAGTCCTATAATATAACCTCCTATGGTCTCTCTAGTATTTTAATAGGTTGTAGCTCTCTATATAGCTTATACCTCGTCGGTTTATTCCTTTAGTAATTTAGATATTCTTTTATAACTTACCTAGCTAGTTCTTAAATTCCATTAATAATATACTCCTTTTAAAGTCTTAACACTAAGCCTGTAGCTCTATTGTGTCCTTAAGTTGGTTCTTTATAAAATAACTTAATAAACTCCTTTGCAATAGATCTTAGTATATATATTACTTCCCGATTTTCGTACTGCTTTAAGTCTAGATCCTCTATTTATACGTCTAGGATCTTTTATATCCAATTACTCTCTAGTAATTTATAGATCTTCTCTTCTTATATTACTATAATCTTTGGATAATTATACCTAATTAATCTATCTATATCCTTTCGCAATAAAGCCCCTAATAGCTTTTTATTATTTTATAGTTTAGCCTTTCTGCTTAAAGCATCTGCTTATATATTCTCTATACCCTTAGTATACTAAATCTTAAAATAGTATTTTGTAAGCATCTCTGCCTATCTAACCTGTTTATAATTAAGTTCTTTTATTATTAGAAACCCCGTTAGGTTCTTATAATCCGTCTTAACTATAAATAGTTTCTCTATACCTTATAAGAATAATCTCTATTCCCTTAGTACTATAACTATACCTAATAACTCCTTATTATAGATGTTATAGTTTAGTTCCGGTGGTATTATCTTCCAACTATAGTATGCTACTAGGTGCTATCTATCTTTATATTTCTATAGAAAGCACACTTCTAGTGCATAGTTTAATGTATTTGTTTTGACTACTATCTCTAACTATAGCTAATAGATTTTAAGAACTGGCTCCTAGGTAAATAACTATTTAACTTTCTTAAACAGTTCCTTTTATTCCTCTCCCTATACCTATAGTTCTTCCTTCTTTATTAATCTTATAAATGGCTTAATATTCTTTAACTATTAAGCTATAAACCTTTTATAGTAGTTGCAGAACCCTAGAAATAACCTTAACTATATTATATTTTCTAGTTCTTGCTAATTTACTATAGCCTCGATCTTCTTTAGGTCTATACTAAGTTGGCCTAGTTTAATAATAAATTTAACAAAATCTGTCTTCCTAGTAAAGAATTTGCATTTCTTAATTACTACTAGCATCTATTCTTTTTATAGTCTCTTTAAGACCCATTTAACGTATTCTCCATGTTCTTCCTTATTTATTAAGTAGATAATAATATTGTTAAGGTATACTATAACAAATTTATCTAAGTGTTCTCTTAATATATTATTAATACGCTTCTAAAACGTTGCTAGTGCGTTTATAAGCCCAAATTGTATAACTAGTGGTTTATATAGTCCTTCCTTTAACCTAAAGGCTGCCTTCTATTTGTTACCTTCCTTAATTCTAATCTAATAGTACGCCTATCTCAGATCTATCTTTATAAAGATTTGCGTATTACTAATCCTATCTTAGATTTCGCTAATTAAGGGTAAAGGATACCTATCCTTTCTAGTAATACTGTTTAACTATCTATAGTTAATATATAGCCTAAGTTTTCCATTCTTCTTTAGTACGAATAGTACTGGATATCCCGCTAATAACTGCGATAGTCTAATATATCCCTTTTAAAGGGTTTCCTGGACAAACTTCTTAAGTGCCTATAACTCTTTTTCTATTAACTTATAAGTTAGGTAGAACTTTAGACTTATTTCTAGTTTTAATTTTATTTTATAGTCCTATGCTATATAATCTAATAGCTTTTTACTTTCTAGTAACTATAGCTTCTTGCCATACTTATGGTATCTCTTTAGTATATAACTTAATCCTTAATTAGTCTCCTTATATATCGCTCCGGCTTAGTACTATACTAACTTAGTTTATTATCGCATTTTACGTTATTATATATCTCTAATATCGACCTAACCTATAACCCAATTAATCTTTAGATTGTATTCCTATAACTAAGGCATTCCCAATACTGCCTTATTATTCCCTAATAGTAATATATTAAAAGACATCTTAACTTATCTCCCTTTAATAGTTATCTAAATAGGTCCTATTTTAAGATTAATAATACCTCCTCTATAGGCTATTAGATCTCCTAAAATTATTACTAATAAATAAGGGTGCTCTTTTTGCCTATATAGTAGCCCCATCCTTCTAACTACTACTAGTAAGATATGGTTTTCGCTCCACTATCTACTAATACTTTAAACTGTTAATCTTACCAATTAACTCTTAAATTTAGGTGTTGTCCTTAAATTCCTTTAAGGGTCTAAGGCTTTACTACTAGCTCCCTCTGGTTCCGTAGGCCTCTACTTTTCCTAACTATTAGCTATTTAATCCCTATATACTTAACTTATTCTTTAGCCAATGCTTAGTCCGTTTTTTGTCTTTAATATACTATAGATAGGTATTCTCTAGACATTCCCACTATTGTTATCCATTTAGGCATTCTTCCGTAAGGAATCTTCTTAGTTAAAGTATTAAGTCTCCTAACTCCTAAACTTCTACTAGATGCCAGCTATGCATATACTTAGTATTCCTATACTATTGCTTATTTAGCGCCTAATATATCCTTATAGGGTATTTCCGGTTTTTCTCTTTTAGATTTTTGTGCATTTTATATATATCGTCTATGTATGTAATCTATAATAGCGTGTAGTATGCTACGTGCTTTAGGTTAACTCTTAACTTATTTTTATCCTTAAGTTTAAACCTTTATTGCGTTAATCTAAACGTTATAACTTTATTTGCAGGTACTAAAACGCGCCTCTTACTTCTCTAGTCCTCTAATTATTCCTTTAGATCCTTTAATATTATAATTAAGGCTCCCTTAATATAATTTATCGCTTTTTCCGTAATTAGGTGGTCTTAGATAACTCTTTCGTCCAACTATATATAGAAATCTTCCCACTTATCATTATATCTTTACCTATACTACTTTTAATACAGCTACTAGAGTATATACGGCTTATCCGTAAGGAAGTATTTTCTTATTACTACGTTATAACAGCCCTTTATATATTGTTTCTTAAACCTAGTTAGAATCCCTAAATTCTCTTTATTTTCCAGTTTAGTAAGCTACTTAGCTCTTAGTATGCCTATTCTTAGCCTATTAGTAATTCTTTATATGGGTACTTTGTCCCTTATACGACTTAGTATACTAGATCTTATATCTAGTTTCTTTTTTTACTATATGAGGATTTTTGCTCTAAACTTATCTATAGTTTCTTATTATTTGCGTCTTGTAATTAGATCCTTAAAGTTCTCTTACTTCTTAATCGCTATATTAACTTTTTAATCTTTAGGTTAAACACTACGTTCGCCTAGTAAGTCTTCTAGGTCTATATATTTGTCTCCTAATCTAATCGCTGTTTATACTATAGATTCTCTAATCTATAGCAAAGTCTCTTACTTCTTTCTTATGGGTGTCCTTATTTGTACTCCAAATTCTTAACCCCTTAAATTCTTTAACCCTAAGCTTACTTCTTTCTTAAGCTATACTCTAGCCTTAATCTAACTAGGCTTTATTAGTGTCTTTATCTCGTCTTAAGAGTCCTAGATTTTACTTATCTCGTTTTAAGAATCTTATACCTTTAGGAAACTTCGTCCTAAGCTTATTCGTATATTGCTAAACTAAGCTATTACTCTATTCTATCGGTTTTCGTCTATTATAGGTCCTTAAGTATGCCTTATTTTATCTTAAGAATCTTAGTTATCTCTTATCTTATCTTAAGAATCTTAAGCCTTTNGCCTTTTACCTTTATTAAGTAGTAAGCTAGCACTAGCAGTTATCTGCTTACTTAATTATCTTTAGATATTACTCCTTCTGTCTTATAAAATAATAGATGCCGTATCTAATAGTGTTATAATACCTATTACTAAACCTTACTTTATAGCGGTCTTAGTCTCTACTTCTATTGCGTTATTAAGGTTTAGATACCCCTAGTTAGTTCCTTTATTATTCTTATTGCTATTAATTAATAAGTACTCTAACTCTATTATTATTATCGCTAATCTTTATTTATATATTACTATAATATCTTAATCTAGCTTATAGAGTCGATCTTATTCTTTATTTAACTCTTTAGTTCCTTTAAGTCCTCTTAACTCTAGCTCTTATAGCTAATAGCTTATACCATACTTAGCGTCTTTATAAATTTGGTATACGTTATTATAATAAAACGTAAAACTTTTAATTAAACATTCTTTTATTCCTTGTAGCATACTATTATCCTTCTATACGTATATATTATATACTACTAGTCTAGTTCCCTTTACTACGTAATAACTCTAACTACTTCTATAGTCTCTAGCAAAATAACCCTATTTTCCGCAATTTATATAAGCTCTATCTTTAAACCATTGCTTTTATTATGGAGTCCGCTTAAACATCTTCTACTACTAAGATCCTTAGTTTAGCCTATGCTTCCTAGTCCTATAATTACTTAATCCTTAACCTTTAGGTTTTTATAGTTTCTTACTCTATCTCTTATAGGTTTCTTTAGTACTACTTAGGTCTATTAGCTCTACGCTATACTATATTTTCTAATTTAGCTTAGGTTATTGCGTACTCTACGTCTTATATAACTATAGAACTCTATCCTAACCCTTCTTAGCCTATTCCCTTTAGTAGATCCTATTATTAATCTTTATTACTTAATCTATTAGTTCCCTTAGGGTGTCCGCATCTTCTATTAGGATAATTACGTCCTAAACTTTAGCCTTAAGTCCCTATTTATACTATACCATAAGCGCCTTATTATTCTACTTAACTTATATTACTAGCGTTTAGAACTACGTTATATACTTAATTGCTAAAGTTTATTACGTAATATTTTAGAGTTTTCTTTCCGCTATGGTCGTTACCTTTAGATCTCCAAACATTTATATAAGTTACTCTGCGAATCCGCCCTAGCTTAAGAACATAAACCGTACTTCTTAGTTTGTAGTTATTATTCCATTTACTTATATCTCTATAAGGTAAGGCTTAAACTATTTAAGTACCCTTCTTAATAAGAACAATTCTGCATACGCTACTTAATCCATAGGTGTTAGTAGCTTAGCTCCTTCTTATAAAACCTTAAAGTATATTTGCGTAAGGAATCCTTTAAACTTTAATCTTTCTCCTAAAAATCTTTTAATTAATAGTAGCTTAATCTTTACTACTTCTATTCCATTAATCCTATTTTTAAGTATTATATTATTTTCCGTTAACTAGTTAACTATCTCTTATAACTATCTTACTATTATAGGTTGTTATAAGTTAGTATTTACTATACTAGTGTTATTACCTAATCTTAAAGTAGTTGCCGCCGTTAATAACGTTGTGGTGGCTGCTTTTAGTAGCATATTATTTAACTTATTAAAACTGTAACTATAGTAGTAATTATATAACGGAGCCTTATAGCAGGAACTACAGTGGACTTATTAATAGGCTAGGTATATAGGTATTACAAGTAAGTTAACAACGTAATAATAACTAGTGGAGTAGTTGCCTAATAGATTAACTTTAATTGTATTCTAAGAATTACTATAAGGAAGGAACTATCTAGGTAGGGACTAAGGGTCCTTAAATACACAACCGTACTTCTATAAAATCCTCCTTATACGTAAGGTACGTGTTATATATAAGGTACGTAAGTTCCTCCTATTCCTTACGTTTAATATATAGCACGTTATATAACCTTAGTTACCATTCCTCATTATATAGTTCTATGGGTTCCATCTTAGACCGTGCTTATATTAACCAACTAGCTTCTTCCGACTCCTCTCTAAGTAGTCGTAATATCGTACTTAAAGCGTTCGTAATAGTTCTACCGGCTCTATCCTAGACCGTGCTTAAATTAACTAACTAGCTTCTTCCGACTCTTTTCTAAGTAGTTATAATATTATACTTAAAGCGTCCGTAATACNATCTCCCTNCTTTNTATNTTNNTCCTTAAAGATTNTAAATATCTCTAAGTTATTTACTAGAGGTATAATATCCGTCTAATTAATTTAGTTAATATTATTACTTATTATACCTAAAGTAATTTCTTCCTCTTTAACTATTTGTCGTGCTCGCACTATCGCTGCAATATTATCTCTTGGTAAGATTATACCGTCTTTATATTCTTGCTATTTAAAAGAGGGGTTAGTCTATATTGCGCTAGCAAGTCCTTCTTTACAATAACGGTTTTTTTACTTAAAGTGTACTAAAGCAAATGTTTATTTGTCCTATAATATTCGCTCTATCTCTAATACTAAATATACATAACCTATTATTCTTAATAGTTATTTAGTTCCCTAATTAATTTATCTTAGGGTTTTATATTTAATCTACTACTACGTAGCTAGATAATAAACTGTCCGTTACCCTAGCGGAACTACGCCGTTCTTAGGATACTAAATAGGAGGCTACTAATACTTAGCAACGGGCCCTTAAATCTCGTCTTGTAGCGTCCGCTTAGTTAATCCGTCTTAAAAAGGTTTATAAGAAGGTCCGTTTTAAGGAGTAGACACTTATAGAATAGGGTTTATAGGAACTTAATAATAAAAAAACGGATTCTTTTCTAGCCAAGAAGGAAACTGTTAGCGACTTAGTCAATCGAGGCACGAGCACGGCAAGAGGGACGCGCAAGCCTGTACGATTGGTAGTCTATAAACGAGGATCTAAAGCTAGAGAAAGGAAAGGAGAAGAAGAGCAGCGCTGGTCGAAGTAGGGTTCTTTTTATACGGTCTTCTAGTCACGTGACCGCGAAGTTCTGCCAAGTTCTGCCAACCAAGTTCTACCAAGTTCTACCAGTGCCGTAACATTACCCCCCCCCCCTCCGCAAAAGCCTGCCCTCAGGCTTTGTATGTCCGTATTATGCCTATAGGGCGTTCTTATCTTTATGTTCTTCCGGTAGCTTATTATCTTTGCTATACTAGCACTCTATCTACTTATCTAGGTACTTTAGGGGTCCTAGTTTATTAGGGTAACGGCTATAAAATTCTTAAAGCTTATAGGGACTACTAATAAAGTTCTATATAGGGTACTAGGTAGGGTCTAGGTCATAGCCTTTCTAACTAACGCGGTACTTTAGCGTTTTCCTTACTAGTTTATAGGCTAGTACTTCTTTAATTTCCTATTTGTCGTCGCCATTGACTTAAATCGGCAGGGGAGGTTCGTTCTTTTGTCTAGGTAATAGGTCGTTTACAGTTTTCCGTAGCTTATCCGGCGAGAAAACGGGGTAAACCTTAATTAAATCCGGGAGCTTTACTTTGTATAAGTTACCTATCTTCTTAAGGACCTCGTATAGTCCCGCTATCTAATAGTCTAGCTTACGGCTAGGCCGTTCCGTCTTCTAGTTCTTTATCGTAACCTAAACTATATCACCTATAGTAAAGTCGGGCTCGCGCCTATACTTATTTGCCTGCTGTTTTATTAATTTCTAGGCCTTTTCTAAATTTATATAGGCTACCGTCCAAGCTTCCTCTAAGCGCTTGGCGTACTGCTGGGCTTCCTTATAAGATAGTTTCTCGCGTACGGTCTGTGGTCCTTCTGGCCTATCCTAATTAAAGCTTATTTAGGGTAAATACCCTATTTTTAGTTGGATAGGTATAAATCCCGTAGAGTTATAGGGTAGGGTTGCCTGGGCGTAGTTTATTAGGGGTAGTAGTTCGCCCTAGTTGTTCTAGAAGTAGTTAATAAAGGGCTGAAGTCTCTAGTCTAAGTATTAATTTATAATCTCCGTCTAACTGTCTGTTTGGGGGTAGTATACTATAGAAAGCTTTAATCTAATACCTAAGATCCGGGTAAACTCGTTCTAGAAGGCTGATATAAACTACGGCCCTTAATTAGATACGATAGTGTCTAGTAGTCTATAAATTTGGTAGACGTAGTAGATATATAGTTGGGCTGCCTCTTTAGCATTAATATTCTTATAATAGGGAATTAAAAACGGGCGCTTGCTAAAGTAGTTAACTAGAATTATAACTATATCATATCTATTACGGTCTAGAGGTAGCTTATAAAAGTCTATTAAGATATACTGCTAGGGGCGTTTTAGTATTAGGAGTGGTTTTAATAGTCCTAGGGTCTTATCTCGTGGGATTATAGATCTATGGTAGCTGTCGCAGTTCCGTATATAATGGTTAATATCTATAACTATTCCGGGCCAGTAATAGCGGTTATTAATAATCTTATAGGTTTTATTTTTTCTAGGGTAGGCCGTAAAGACCTGGGCATAAGCTTTGGCAATAAGCCGGGTCCATAAGTTCTGTTTTTTGGCTACTACTAACCGTTCCTAGTGCTTAAGTAGTCCGTTTTTAAGGGACTATAGGCTAGCAACGTTCTTTACCTTTTTATGGTATTTCTATAGAGAGGGGGTTGTTCGGTTAGCCTATAGTAGTTTATTAATAAGGTTAAGTTTAGAGGAGTTAATAGGATATATCTTGGCGCCTAAGGAGTCCGTGCTTAGTTCTGCCTATATCTAGGGGTTAAGGTATTTTAGTTATAGTAGCGTCTAGGTCTGTAATAAGATCTTTATAGCCGTCTAGTTATTTAGGTTTTGCTTACGCCTTATAAGAGCGTCCGCACGGTTTGTAGCGCCTGGTCTATATATAATTAAGAAGTTAAACTAAGATAGGGTATCTGCCTAGTGTGCCTGCTAGGCTATAAGGGCCTTAGTTGTTATAAAGTATTCTAGGGCCTTATAATCTAAAATTACCTTAATTGGCTTAGGGGTCTCCTCTAGCTGTATACGCTAGTGCTAAAAGCTAGAGATAATAGCCAGCATTTCTTTATTATGGATGTGGTAATTTAGCTCGGCATCTATTATAGTCTTTAAATAGTATATAATAGGGTGCTATTCTTCGTCCGGTTGCTTCTGGGAAAAAATACTAGCTATTACGCCGTCTAAGGTATTAGTTTTTAGCATTAAGGGCTGTTTTAGGTTAAAATAGGCAAGTAGGGGAGCCGATACTAGCCATTTCTTAAGCTTATTAAAGGCCTGCCTATATATGGCGTTAAAGTAGAAGGGCTGGTCTTTTCTAGTAAGACGGTTAAGAGGCCGGGTAATTCTGCTGTAGTTCTTAATAAAGCGTTGGTAGAAGTTATAAACCCCTAAAAATGATTATACCCCCTTTATGGTCCGTAGGGGTGCCTACTAGTTAATTGCGGCCGTTTTTTTTGGGTCGGTTTTAATTCTGTTTGTACTAATAATAAAACCTAGGTACTTTATACGCTTAATACTAAACTTTAACTTCTTAATATTGACCTAGAGGCCAGTCTTGCGGAGCTATTGTAGGACTTTATAGATATGCTCCTTATATTCTAGCTTATTCTTAGAGTAGATTATAATATTATCTAAATAGGCCGTATAGAAATTGTTAAGGTAGTTAAAGAGTATATTATTTATATACCGCTAGTACGTAGCTAGTCCGTTAGTTAGTCTAAAAGGGAGTACTTTATATTTATATATTCCGTAATAGGTCCAAAATATAGTAAGATCTTTAAACCTAGGGTTTATTCTAATTTAGTAAAAGGCCTAGTGGATATTAAGCTTTATAAAGACCTTAGCTCTACTTATTTGGGCTAGAGTCTTATTAAGTAGGGGTAGCGGATAGCGGTTCTTGCGGGTTATATTATTTAGCTTATAGTAGTTAATACAGAAGCGGAGTTCTCTATTTAGCTTTTTAATAAAGAAAATAGGCGAGGTAAAAAGGGCTTAGCTAGGCTTAATAAAGCCCTTATTTAGGTTATTAATAAGATACTGCTTTATAGCCTATAATTTGGTAATAGACTACTTATAGAGGGGGCTAAAGCTAAGGGTGTTTTCTTTGCCCTGCTTAATCTTAATCTTATAGTTATATAGTTAGTAAGGTGGAAGTATATTAGATGCTGCTTTAGAGAATACGTCCTTAAATTTCTGGTGTTAATAGGGCAGCTTTTATTCTACTAGTTCCTTATCTATAAGCTTGCTTTCTTATCCGCTAAGCTTACTTCCCTTTTCCTTAATTATTTAATTAATTTCGTATAAGCTTGTTAAAAAGGTAACGGTATTAAGCTGAACCAAGTTCTAGTAGAATCCTATGGCACTAATGTAGCAGACATTAACTAGTGGGAGGTCCGCTAGTTTCCTTATAGCCGTTTTCTAGACCGTATTTTGCGGTTTAGGGTTTATAATCTTTCTTAGCTTCTATTCTATCTTCTATAGGTTATCCCTCTAATCTATTAGTTTAGTATAACGTCTAACGTCCTTTACTGTTCTTTATGGCTATATAGGGCCTAAGCTCTCTATAGGGGGCTTTTTTGGGTTACTACTAACTTTCTAGGTCTTTAATGCGGGTGGCGTAATATAGGTAGTCTAGGGGCGACGTAGTATATAAATCCGTTGCGAATTAAGCTATGTATCTTTCTTAAAGGCCTAGTCCCTATGTATAGCATTAGCCTAGTAAATAGTATTAATCTAGGGCCGTATAAGGTTTTCCATTATAATACTGATTTCTTTTATAAAGGAAGGGGTTAGGGGTAGGGTTTTAGGCTAGATAAGCCGTTTACTCTATATGTTAAGCTATAAGCCTAAATAGGCTAGCTATTTTCGCCCTAAGATTATATTATAGCTACCTAGGTCCGTAATAAGGAAGGGGGCGTTATACTACCTTTATTTGTTAACACGGAGGTAAATCCATAAGATAGTCGTAATGGGTAATCCTATTCGCCCGTTATACCCATAGATAGGAATTGGTTTAGGCAGTTCTTCAATAGGTGTATTTAGAAAGTTAGCTAGCTTTATGGTATACTAGGTATCTATTAAGGCAAAGGTATTTACTTTAGAGTTAGCTAAAGCAGAGGTTAAAACTTAGTATTTATTGCGGAATAAAGTATAAGGGATAGTGCAGCTTCTTTTACTAACTAGCCGACCTAGATTAATATCTAATATATTAATCCCTTTTAACCCTAAAGAGGAGTCTTCCTCTAAAGTTCCTCTTTTTCCGACTCCGTGCTATCCTTTTAGATTAATAGAACCTTGTCCGCTTTCGCGTTTATTAGGTAATTCTTTATACGGTAACCTTTCTATCCGTAAGAGAAGTAAGCTCCTTAATTACTAAGGGCCTATATATAGGGGTTACTATATATAGGCCAAGTATTTGCCGGACCTATAGTAGGGCTAGCCGTATAGCTAGCTACTAAATTGGTAGTAGGCTATACGGGTAGTGCTGCAGAGGTTGCCGATTATGCTAGGGTATTGCGGGCCGTTTTTATATTACTTGTGGTCTAATTTAAAGGGTTTTTAGCTTTATACCGTTTAGCGCGTGCCTTAGTTAATAGCTAAGCACTAGTCTATAAGTTCCTTTAGCGTCTATATAGTAGTAAAAACTAGTAGTACGGCTTGCTGCAGGTCTAGGGTAAGCTTGTTAAATAGGTCTGGCATTAGATCTTTTTAGGGAATTTAAGCCTAGCTGGCTAGGTGCAGAAAGCGGGTCTAAAAGGCTAAGAAGGTCTCTATCGTTTTTATATTTAGGCTTTTATAATTAAGTTAGGCGTTTTATACTTTAAAGGGGTCCTTATAAATAGAAGATAGGTAGACAATTATCTCTTCTTTAAAGAGGAAGGGCTTTACTAAGTCCTATGCGTACTACGGACGTAGGTACGTCTATACGTCCCCGCCGGTACGGCCAAAGACGTAGGCCATTTTAGCCTAAGTGGTAGGGAAGTGGTCCGCATTAACTTTAAGCTTATCCTATAATTAAAGCTTCTAATTATTAAATATAGGGTCGGTTCCGTCTATAAGTAATAGGGGGTCCGCGACCTTTGTGGACCGCGACAATGCTAATGCTATACGTTAGGCTAGAGCCTTAAGGACTATAGCAAGTCTTTAGGTGTCCGATAATTCCTTACTAAGCGTAGGGGGTTCTCTGGCTTTAAGCAGCTCTTAAAGTCGTTTAATTTTAGTATTAGCTGCTGTGAGCTCTACCTAGAAGTTTAAGTTAGTTGCTATTTTACTATTGGAGGTATTTAAGGGTCCTATAGCAGCTTTGCCGGCTGCTATATTTTTTACCATCATAGTACGGTTATTAGGGTAACCTTTAGTAGGATTTTGTAGGGGTTCTAGTCTATATATATTCTGTAGGTCTTATTATTCTTTTCTATTCTTTTAGTTCTGGTAATATTCTTTAGGTTTAATTCGGTGTTCTATTCTAGTTTATAGTCCGTAAATATATTTAAGTTCCTTCTTAGGAAGAAAGGATAGTTAAGCTTTAGATAATGTTAGCGACTTAGTTAATTAAGGCACGAGTACGGTAAGAGGGACGTGTAAGCCTATACAATTAGTAGTCTATAAACGAGGATCTAAAGCTAAAGAAAGGAAAGGAGAAGAAGAGTAGCGCTAGTTAAAGTAGGGTTCTTTTATACGGTCCTCTAGTCACGTGACCGCGAAGTTCTGCCAAGTTCTGCTAACTAAGTTCTGCTAAGTTCTGCTAGTGCCGTAATAGAAATAGATCTAAGTAGTTTAGCAACTACTCTTCTTAGGTCCCCCTTAGGTAACTTATTCTTTAGTAATTCTTCTTTATTAATACTACTTAACCTAATTTCTTTTAATACTCCTATACCTTTTCTATAGCATTTTTTAAATTCTCTAGTAGTTCCTAAGTAGTCTTAGTATAGCCTATCTACTTTACTTTATACTATATTTTATCGTTAATGTCCTTATAACTAACGATCTTTAAAACTTACTATTTATCTTCCTTTTATTCTCTATACGTGTCTAATTTGTAGATTAGTAGCTTAATATTCCTATATACTGGCTCTAGTATTATAATATACTATATAGGGTAGATCTTTATCTTAGCTAGTAGGTTTAACTTAAACGTAACTAGTAAAATCCTCTATATAATTTTAAAAGGTCCTAGTTTAACATAGTTTAACCTTTTACTTAGTCGTTAACTCTTAAAATTTCTATATAGTAGCTATATTTTATCTCCCTCCTTAAGATCTAGTCCCTTAGATCTCTTAGCATTATAGTACTTTTTTATTCTTTCTTATAGTACTTTCTTTATTAATTCTATAAGGTCTATATAAAGATTTATTAATATCTTTATTCTTTCTTTAGCTATACTACTTATTTTCTTTACTTATTGTTGGTTACATAGGGTGACTCACCAATAACGACTACTTGAGTAGGGTTACAGTGATGTTAGTTAATAAAAGCTTATTTATTGGAATGAGGGAGGGCGAGGAACTTAAGGCTCCTCGCCACGCTAGTACCGCGGCAACACGTGATGGCAACTTGCCATTACGTGACGGCAGTTTACCGTATATGGCGGCAACTTGCCTTATTCCCGATACTAGTAACTCTTTTTTTATAGTTGCTATCTATATATAAATACTGCTTAACTATTATAACAAATATAAACCCTCCTTGCTTACTATTGCCATTATAGTATAAGTCTTGCTGTCCTAAAATTTGCCTCTTAGCACGCGGTGCTTTCTTGCTAAGGAGTTATAGGTAGATATTGTGTTAGGGCCGTTAGGGCCGCCAAGGCGCTAGCTATAAGCGAGCTAATAGCGATTTTCTATCCTAGGGATGGAAAATCCTAATTGGCTAGTTTAAGTTAGGGTTTGCAGAATCTAACTAATTAGACAACTTTAACCGCCGGTTAAAGTTCCTAGACATTTTAAGGCCTTACGTGACTAAGATATTTCTAGGGACTCCCTTTTTACCTAACCTTTAACTTATATATATAGAGTATTTGTATTAATAAACGTCTCTAGTGCCTTATTTAGGTTCGCCTTTATTATTATATCTGCTAGGTTATCTTAGCTATTAATCTATTAAATCTTAAAGAGTTCTTAATGTTTGTAGGATTAATAAAGTGCCATAATATTAATTATAAGGCGCTTCTTCTTTATAGTACTAAGCTTAACTAAACACTTATAAAGGGAGTATAAGTTGGTATATATAATTATAGGGATAATAGGAAGTTTGAGTTAATCTATAATTATCTTTAGGGTAGTTCTAATTATAATTGCTATATTAACTCCGCTAACCATTTTATATATCTTTAACACTAGAACGCTTTAAGTAACGCGCTTACTCTTAGTTAAGCTTTAATAGATAAGGTTGCCGTAAATTATAAAGTCGTTTTCTTTAGTAGATTTGTTTGTAATAATAATTTTATATCCTAACTAGGAGCTAAAATCTTTATTATTTATAAATAATCTATTAATAAATATAAAGAGCTTAGCGGTAGGAAGACTAATAGGTATATAAAGTAGTCCCCAATTAAGATGGTTTATTTACTAGGAAAGACGTTTATTTAGGGCAAGAACGTTATCCTTAATTAGTTCTTAGTATTAGGCGGCAATAGAGAGATTAAATAAAGCCTTAGGTTAATAGATAGAAGTAATATAAGCTCTATAAGCGCGTTACTCTACATATCCTTACTTTAGGGAATTAATATTAATAACGTTAATCTTCTTACCTTAACCCTTCTGGTGTAAAGTAATAACATCCTCATTTAGGGAGAGGATATATCCATTAAAAAGTAATAGTATTATTAAATTAAGCTTTTCCTTTAGCTTTGCTATAAGATTTACCCTTACTAGCTTATCTTCTTTAAGGGCTAAAAATCAGTCGTCTCCTAAGATAATTGTATTATTAGTTTATATGCTAACAATTCTAAATAGGGTTCCCGTAGTTGTGATAAGGAAGCATAGATTAAATATAGAAGTAGTTATTAAAAGTTTCTCTTTATAGTGCTTGCTATAGGTAGCCCACTAATAGGTTTCTGCCTCTATGATTCTATATAATGGCTTAAGCACAACTATAATTATATCCTTAGGATATTGGTGGCGAATTTGCTCTAGAAGGTATGCTAATATTAAGCACTAAAGGTGCGTCTCTAATTGGGTATAGGCTTAAGTAATATCTTATAAATAAACCGCCATTCTATTCTTTATTAAGGAGGGAGCTAGCGCAATAATAACTTACTAACTAGCTCGTTAAATTATAGGAGATTGCGTAAGAATTACCTCCTTACTATTGTCGTTATAGCCTTAGATAATAAGCCTTAATTTTTTAAATAGGGCGTTAGTAGCTTTACTCTTAATCTTATTAACTATTCTTAACTTAAAGATACGAACTCTATTAAACTTAGTATGGTTATACTTCTTAAATTTAAAGACTCCTTTTATAATAAGACTATTAATCTCCTGCTTATTAGATGCTTAGAAAAAAGCTCCTAGAGTTATAATACGACCTTCCTTTTAGAGCTGTTTTATAAGCTTAAAGTTAGCCTTCTCCTTAGTTGTTATAAAGGCCATTAATAGCTTAATTTTGTTCTTAATAGCGGCAACAAATTACTCTTTAAAATTAATAAGATGTTAGTGGTTTTATAATCCCTTTAGGCAACCTCTACCGCGTTATAGTTGCGGTGTATCTACTATAATTATATTAGAATTGTTGTCGCCTTCTAGAGCACGTTGATTATAGCTCTTCTCTAGGGCATTTTCTATGGCATCCTATAAAGGCTTAGAACTGTTATCTTTATAGTAAGGCTTAATAACGGTTAAATAGAATTAAGTAGGTCTGTAAGGCATTTAAATAGTATAAGTCTAACTATTAATTATAATAAGTTAATATAGGCCTAACTATCCTCCCTTTTTATATTATACGCGTACCTTAGACTAGAGTGGCAGGTTAAGCGTAGTTAAGGTATTTAGGCTATTTCTTATTCCTAGTACGTTATTAACCTAGTATATAGCGTAGAGACGTTATACCTCCTTTATTGCCTTATAAATAGCCTTAGCTTATTATATAACGGAGGAAAATAGTAGAGAATTATTAGTTATTTAAGGGTAGGCGCTAAAGACTAGCAATGTAGGTATAAGTCTATCTGGGCCAGCGGAATTATTAATGGCTTTAATAGCTATTTATAAGGTAAGTTTTTTGCTAGCGTTCTCTAGTTCTAAAGAGATAATCTTATATACGCGGCGTAATGGCGTGTGATATTATTCTACTTTTTTAATACTATTGTGTGCCTTAATAGGGACTTCCTTAACCTTAATTACTATTGCCTTTATTTATTGTTAAAATTCCATAGATAAGAAGTTCTTTCCTATATTATAGACAATTTAATTAGGGGGTCCTAGGTAGATATTAATCTAGCATAATTAAAGGGTATCCTATATATTCCTAGCTAATATATTCTTTAAGAAACGTGTGGCTTAGAAGGAGGTTAAGAAGTTAATAACTTAGAGTACTAGCTTACCGCTAAGATATATAACGTCGACGATAATGTAGAAGTTAAAGTTATAGTTATCTTTAAGGGTGAACTTAAATTGGCTAGGGGACTTCTGGTTTATTTAGTAGTTATAGTAGTACTTTATAAGGTGCTTAATTGCCTTAACCTTAACTTTATAGCCTGCTTGCTAAAGAACCCTAAGTAATTAATAAACGGATAGGTAACCAAAACGACGGTGTAGTTAACGTAACTCTAACTTAGTTAGGTAGCTTTAAGTAATACTCTTTTCTAGTTAATAAAGAAGCAACTAGGGGTAACCCTACTTGCGCATAATAGGTACCTAATTATCTCCCTAAATAAGTATATTCTTAAGGTTATTAAGCTTAACGCCTAATTTGTTTATATCTTTAATGCAAAATAGAAATAGGGTGTTTATAGGGATAATATAGAAAGTGATGTACCCTAGGGGGGTTTGGACCCTAATTATGCTAAGAGAGATTATAGTACCCTTACTAAAACGAATCGTGTGTTGGCCTGCCGTTAAATAGTTAATCTAGATAGAGCTATTAAGCTACTAAAGGGCTCGAACTTAAGGTTCTCCTACTATAGATACTCCTACGGCTTTAGTATCTGGTATAATACTATAGAAGACGTTTGCTAAGTATCTGTTATTAAAGGAGAACGCGGAACTCTCCCTTAGCTTATTAAAGATATCTAACTTTGTAATAGAATGGAGCGTAGATTAGTTATTAAGAATAGTAACGGTTTATATGCCATTTACCTTACTATACTTAGTGAAGTATTGGTTAGGAGAGTAGTCCTTAATTTCTATATCTATAAGGAGCTGTTTGGCCTTATTAACCTTACCCTTAAGATCTTTTACGCCTTTATATTAAACTAGAAAGCTTTAAAAGTAAGCTATAGTAGCCTTATAATTTCTAACATTTCTTATACTCTAGCGAAACTTATTATATACCTCCTTTCACTTATTAAGAGAATGCCTAGTTAATTAGCAATTTAGTTTCTTATAAATATAGCACTTCTTCTAGCGATTACTTTAAAATAAACCTCTATAAGGACCTCTATCTTTACCTTATAGTTATTAATTATACCCTCTGCTATATTGCCCACTACGGCCACTATATATTTAATTAGTCTAATTATAATTATATTGGCTGGGCGGGTTAATTAAAGTAGGTTAGAGTTAGGCGTTAAATTGTTATACTTCTTAAGAGCGTAGAGTAGTGCTAATAGAAGATCTTAATTAAGCATATACTCCTTTATAAGTATTTATAGGATTAAAGAGAGTAAGGTTATATTCTTTAACGCCTTAGTATATGCTAATGACTTAATTATATAGGCTAAAATCCTCTTAATATAATTCGGATAAACTATGCTAAATTATCTAAAGTTGATTAAAGAGCTTTTAAAGATAATTAAGCTAAGGGATACTTGGGTTTATAGCAATAATCCTTAGGAAGGTAGTCTCTCTCTATTTTAATATATACTGCTACTTATTCTCTTCTATTTTAAAGTGGCATTTTAATATATATATTATACGGTTAAAATTGTATCTTTTTCCTACTAAATAATTATAATAGAAGGTACTAGCTCGGCCCTTAAGCATAACGGAATAGGCGTTATAGTATTAATTAGACTCTATTTCTACCTTCTAGTAATAGTTATAGAAGATACGTAGTTTTGAATTAAGAATATTATATAATTCCCCGCTAAACTTTTTCTCCTAATCCGAGTAGAGCTTCGTAAGCTCTATAAGCAATTTTAAACTACCTCCAATTTAAAATTAAGGTAGAGGAGGTAGGAGTTACATTATAGGCTATAGTGGGGACGTAGGTCTAGTTAGTAGAGTCTAAAGGTCGTTAAATCGCGAAGCAATAGGATCCTATACCTGCTCTTATTAGGGTATAGTATCCGACGTTAAGGTTACGGGTTAAATTAGATACAGAGGAGTTAAAGGCGGAGGTAGGTTTGTCTCTAAAGGTGTATTACTTAGGTTTTATTATAAGTTAAGCTTCCTTATAGTATATAGTTGGTGCTTAATCTCTTATAGAGTCTATTTGTGCTCTTTTTTTGCGTTAATAACCTGCTCCTAAATATTGTCTTTAATAGTACCCCCGTCCTTAGGGACAAATACTCTATTCTCCTAAAGGAAGTTACGGAAGTCCTATACGATATCCTTGTTTATAGGGGCCTATGTTTCTTTTATCTATCTAACAAAGTCCTCCTTTATACATTCCTATAGCGCGGTATTGTTATATTTACTATCCTTGTAATGTACTATACGGTATAATAAAAATCCATTTAAGTCTTATTTATTAGCGTTTGCAAGGTTAATTATAGCTTTATTTTATGTCTTTAGGTTAATATCTTCCTTATACTTCTTTAGGTAGGTTAACGCTATAGTAGGTATAGAATTGACGGGGTGTCGTACGTTGAAGGTAGGTAGGATTTTCGGTTTTATAGGATCTCGTAGGTTTGCTGTTAAGAGGTAGGTAATTCGAGATGTTATTTGACGCGTTTTAGACGTCGTTTAACGCGTTTTGGACGTTAACTTAGGACCCTAGGTTTAGTAACACTTCTGACCTAAAGTACTTAACCAAATCTTCATAAACATGGTTATTCTGCGTAATGGACGTAACTTGGTATCTTTTAGTACTTAGTGACACTTCTATTACTAGTTTTCCGCAAGTTTAAGGTAGCACAGTATCGCCGAGATCCATTCCATATAAGCGCATATGGCACCCCTATATAAGACTATCTCTTCTGTTTAAAAACCTAGCTGCTCTATAGTTGACTGTGTATTCAACCACTAATTAGTATTGGTTATATAGGGTGACTCACCAATAACGACTACTTAAGTAGGGTTATAGTAATGTTAGTTAATAAAAGCTTATTTATTGGAATAAGGGAGGGCGAGGAACTTAAGGCTCCTCGCCACGCTAGTACCGCGGCGACACGTGATAGCAACTTGCTATTACGTGACGGCAGTTTGCCGTACGTGGCGGCAACTTGCCTCATTCCCGACACTTATTATAGTAATAATAATATCCTTAGCTTATATCTATAGTTTGCCTTAAATAGTAATATGCCTATTCCTTTTTATAGTGTTATATTATATATAAACTATATAACTAGTAACAACAATACCTAATTATTCTATGCGTAATTAATATAGTACCTTAGATACTACTCTAGTGTCTAATTTAATTTTTCCGTTTAACCGTCTGTCTATAAATAATATACGGTAGAAGTTACTACCCTAACCCCTTATTCCGTTAAGAATACCTCCTAAAATACTGTTATAAATCTTAGATCTCTATCTAATATAATTTTGCTTAGTGCTTTATATTTTATAAATACTTCCTATATAATTATAGCACCTATCGTACCAACCGCGTACTTACGTGTTCGGTACGCCGAGTACGCGTTTACGCGTTTAGTGCACTAACCACCCGCTTACGCGTCTGGTGCACTTCTAAAGCACTAACTAATTAGGGGGGAGGCGCATTAGTATATAGACTACGTAGTCTACTTTATACAATTAACAGTTACTATTATCCAAAAGAGCATACGATACTATACGTATTTCGTGCCCCTGGATCTGACTTACTCGTGCTATTAAGTTAGTACAAACACTGATTAGTAAGCGCGCACAGATTAGCAATTACTCAATACCTCCCCCGAGCGATACTTAACAGCGACTACCCGTTTAGACTCCTAGTACGACCTACTAGAAGGTCGGAAGTCGGGGATTACGGACTTATCTCCAACTCTATATACTTATTTAAGTCTTAGTACGGTTTACTAGAAGTTATAGACGCGAATATAGACCTATACGGAACCCCTACCCTTAATTTACCTCTAAACCTTAAACCCCTATTCTTACTACACCCTCTTTTAATACCTTCGACGTCTTTTTAGACCCCTTATAGAGACTTCCTACCCTTTTGCGAACCACTACGGACCTATTAATTGCCTCTACGGACCGTTATAAGACCTTACGGAAAACCCCTACCCTCCTACGAACCGCTATGGACATTAACCGCCTTTACGGACCACTATAAGACCTCTTTCACCCACTATATACTACACTACATTATATAGTATAGCAGACCTAAGGAAGCAAGTTGATAAAGGCTAGGAAAAATAGAGGTAGGGAGCCGACCTTATGTCTATACCTGACGTTAACAACTATATTAAATTTAAAGTTCTTAAATATAAATATTTTAAGCTTATAAACGTCGACCTATAGGAGCAATACTAGGAAGACTTTGCGGACTTTATGGAAGCTATCTTTAAAGTATACAACCCTACTATTATCCGTAACCTACGGACCCTCTTACATAGCTAAGGTGTATAGATTAAAAGGAATAAACGAGTTACTATTGTATAGTCCTTATATAATATAATATACGAGAAGGACTAAATAAAATAGACTAGTTCTAAGAAACTAAGGAACTCTTTACTTCTTCTAAACTTAATATAATTGCTAGCCTTATACCTAACCTACTTAACTAAATTTATCCCATAGACCTAAGCGGTTTTAGAGCTAACCTTACTAGCTAAAATATACCCTACTCTTAAGTTACGGACCACGCTATGGACTACAATACCCCTATAACCTAAATTACGGACTATAATACCCCTGTAAACCAAAATACGGACCAAATTACCTCTGTTATTTAAGTTATAGATCCGCAAGCTATATATCCGCAAACTATATATCCGTAAGCCATATATCCGCAAACTATAGATCTATAAGTTATAGATCTGTAACTTACCTAAGTAAAGACCTATAGTAAGGAGCTAGCTAACCTAGCTAAGCTCTATACTAACGAATTAAAGTATAGCGGTAAAAACGATAACTTTAACTTTAAACTAACTATCTTTATGGACCTCAGTTAGAAGGCCGATATTCCTAAATAGGAGTTTAGCTAAGCCTACTCTACCATGCTGCGCGGCCTAGTACTTAACTACTACTACACTAACCTTAAGAGTAACCCCCTTAGTGTTCCCTTTAATAAGCTATGCGAAGCTATATGCAACTACTTTAAAGGACCGGAATATAAGCGTGATATCCTTACCTAATGGAATGTGACTAAGTTACGGACCGTAATAGATAAGAACACTAAAAAATTAACTATAGAGTGCCTGTAAATCCTTATTAAAGACCTCTACTACCTATAGCACGGTCTTAATATTAAACTTTAAATAGACGACTTTCTACACAATAAACTTATTACGGCTTGCTAGGAAATAGAACCTTATAAATACGCCTATTACAAGCCCGTAGATACTATAGCTGGCCTTATTAACGATTTACGGTCCTCTATTATAATATATAAAGCCTTAAACCCGCTAGGCAGTACTTAAGCCTTTATTACAGATATTTAATATCCGTAAATAGACTTAGACGTCTACTTTACGGACCGCCGCTACCGCTAGCAGCACCCGCACCGACTAAGTCCTACATGTAACCCCTATAGTAACCCCCGTATAAAAGTATACCCCTATAGATAAACTAGCTAGAAGTGCTTTATGTGCAGTAAGGAAGGATGTTGGTCTATAAGGTATACCTAGAAAGAACATAATAAGTCTAAGAAGAGATTTAATAATTAGATTAACTAGTTTATCTTAGACTATAAAGGAGAGGAAGCGGAGGAGTCTCTTAACAAGTTAATAGAAGCCCTTATAATTAACTTTAACTTAGATATTTAGGAATAGGAGACCTTAGAGATGTTTTTAACTACTTTTAGACCTTTTATGGATAACTAAGCCTTTAATATTATGACCGTATTAACCGACCGCTCTTTTACACACTTAATTGCACCCGAAAACTAGCCCGTAAGTATACCTATTAGACCCGTTACGGACGTTATGGACCGCGAACAGGACCTATTTGTATATATTACCACAGAACGCTACACCCCTAAAGAATTCTATAGCGTTATAATCGATATAGGTGCCTTTAAGAAGTCTACTATAGGTTATGGATAATACCTTGTATATAAGACCACCATAAATGATAATATGGATATCAATACTATGCAAACTGGGGCCGTAAACGTCTAATTCGGCATTAGCTCAACCGCATTAATTGGATTAGTTAAAGTTAAGACTCCAATTAGCCCAGTTAACTTCTATATAGTAAAAGCGGACACCCCTTTTCTACTCTGCCTTACGGATATAGATAGGTTATAGGTTTACTATAACAATGTTATAGACACCTTAATTGGCCCCGCAACTGCCCTAGGAAGTAAGCATATTACCTTACTAATTATATGACGATTTGGACACCCGTTCCTTATATAGGGAGAGACTTTACGGACCTATATTTAGGAATCTTTTAACTATAACCCGTATTACCTTACTAGTACTGAAATCCACCGCCTATACCGCCGTTTTAGCTACCTATTAGCTGAAAAGCTATATAGAGTCCTTAAACGCTCTAGATATAACGACGTTAATAGGAAGGCAATTAACCACCTAATTAAATACTACTCCTTTTGCCAGAAATACGGACGTTCCCTAGGCCGATTTAAGTTTACCCTTTATAAGGACCTTAACTTTAACCACTTAGTATACGTGGACATTATGTATATTAACGGCAGTCTAGTATTATATATAATTAACGAGGCAACCCGCTATTAAGCCGCCCGTTAGTTATAAAATATATCTATAAAATATACTTAGGATATTTTATAGACCTACTGGATTAACATATACGTTAGACCCCCTAAGTACATTACCTACAACGCTGGTAGGAACTTTATTAGTAAGGAATTCTAATAGTACGCTATGGCCATAGCTATTTTAATAAAAGCCGTTCCAGTTAAGGTATATTGGTCCGTTAGGCTTATTAAGCGAGCTTACCTAGCTTTACAGAGAGCTTACTAGATTATTATAGATAAGTGTAAGGATATTTAAAAGGAACTGGCTTTATAGATGGCCGTAAAAGCCGTTAATAACACCGCTGGCCCTAATGGGCTAGTACCTACCCTCTTGGTTTACGGAGCTTACCTAAGGATAAGTAACCTAGGCCCCCCTGCCTCGTCTATTATAGAATAAGCAGCTATAATATAGAAGGTAATGGCCAAAATAGTTAAATTATAGGCTAAACAAACTGTTAATAACGCTCTGCACTACCGTAACGGACCTAATATAACCCTAATATATAACCTCCCGCTTAATTCTAAAGTCCTTGTATGGCGTAAAAGTAGTAATTGGACTAGACTTTACCGTCTACTAGCCGTAGAAGACGAGACCTGCTGTATATAGCTCCCTAGCGGACTAATAAGCTTTAGAAGCACGTCCGTAAAACCCTATTTTTGGTCTGAAAACATCTATGACGTTAAGCTAGACGAACCAGAAGCACCTGCCGAATTAGGTAAACTAGAAACACCCGCCGAATTAAATAAACTAGAAGCACCCTTACCTACCCTAAAGGTTCCCCAGAAACCCACTAAACCTACTATAACTGACTACCGGACCCTATATATTGCCCTATTTCACTAGCGTTAGCACTACCCTTATATATCTCGGATATGTTTGAAATGAGTTATAGGCTTCGGAGTTCGGGGTCTACTTTTATGTATTTATATTACTTAATTTCTATAGATTTATAATTAAGTTGCTTATTTAATTCCTATATACTATAAAGCTTACACCTACTAAACCTACCGTAAAGCGTGGCCGAGGACGCCCCCGTAAGAACCCTATAACGAAGAATTACCTAACCTCTATAGGTATATCCGCAAGGCAATTTCCGCCTATAGATATATTAGTTTTAGTATAGGAAACCCCTTTTACGGACTTACGACGTAAAGAGATTAACGGACTACTTGAAAAGGGCGTCTTTGCGGTTATAATGGAGAAAGATGTTCCGCAAGGCGTTTATATATTCAACTTACGCTTTATTAACGAAATTAAGCACCCTAGTACTAATAAAGCCTTTAAGAAATTAAGGCTCGTTGTATAAGCTTATAACGACTAGGAAAAGGGTTTAGTCCTTATGCAATCGCCTATAATTTAATAAGTTAGTTAATGGATTATACTTACACTTACGCCTAGATTACAGCAAATTAAACTTATAGCCCTTTACTTACGGGATATCTTATAAGCCTACGTGTAGTCTAATATCTACCTAAGTAGGGACATCTTTATATAACTACCCCGTAAGCTTAACCTATAACTAGGAATAATTTTACGGGTTATAAAACCTCTTTATAGAGTACTAGAAGCTGGAAACTATTAGTTTAAGATATACCACTAATATCACGTTAGTAAACTTAAAATAGAACAGTTGACCTACAACCCCTACCTCTTATATACCCTATTAAACGGCCTTGGTATTGTTGGACTTTAAACTAATAATACCCTCTTCCTAGCAGACTAAACCTTTGCGGATGCTAAAGAAACTAAACTATAAAAGGTAAAGTTCTTAATAAAGCCGTAAGAGCAGTTAACTAAGCAGACTCTAATTAAGTTTAATAGAGGCTTAATTATATAAAAGAGCAACCTAATTAAGCTGACTTAGGAACGCTAAGCTTAAAACCTAAAGCCTATTATAGTAAAACCTACGGACCTTACTAGTTCCCGCGGAGAGACCCGTAAGACTATAAATATAAAGGACTAATACGCTGTATAGCGTGCAAGAGGCGCCTATATTGCCACAGTTTGTTAACCTAAATCTACCTATGATCTGTCCTTTGCGGCCCAGGCAGTAGACCTATAAGAAGAAAATATTAAGTAGCTTAATAAGCGCATCTAGTGGCAAATTAATAATACAGTAAGGGGACTTACTTTTGTACTACTAGACCTAAATTCCCTTAGCCTACTAGTATTTATAAACGCATCTTTTACTAATAATAAAGACCTATTATTATAAATCGGCTTTGTAATTATACTTATAGACCGTAATTAGGACGTAAATATACTATACTAGTCTTTAATTAAGTGTAAACGAGTAACCTATAGTGTACTAGCTTCTAAACTATATATACTAGCTTATGGATTTAATATAGCAGCCGCAATTAAATTAACGGTCTAGAAGATTCTATAACTAGAGTAGTTACCCCTAGTTTTATACACTGATTTAAAGTCCCTTTACGACTGCCTAGTTAAACTAGGTACGATATAAGAGAAGAGGCTTATGGTCGACCTAATGTGCTTACGTTAGGTCTATAAATAATATAAGATTATAGAGGTTAAATAGATTAGCAGCGGAGATAACCTAGCAGACGCTATAACTAAGGCAAAGCCGTGTTAAGCTCTTAAAACCCTAATTAATATAAATAAGCTTAACCTAAAGGTTATAGAATAGGTAGAGCGAGACTAACGGAGCATTTACGGTTTAGTTACGGCCCGTTAGAAGGCCGTATAGTGCATTTACAGCCCGTTAAAAGGCCGTATAGTTCATTTTACGGACTCTAAGCAGGATTTATGGCCAGCTTGGAGCACCATTTGGAAGGCAACCCAGAAGGCACCTTAGGAGGGATTTCCTATATATTTTCTTATGTGTTTTATAGTTCTATTAAGATAATTACGGAGGCTATACATAAGTGGTTTCATTTTCCAAGTACCGTCAGTGTATAATTATAGCACCTGTCGTACTAACCGCGTACTTACGCGTTCGGTACGCCGAGTACGCGTTTACGCGTTTAGTGCGACAGGTGCTGTAATTATACACTTCCTTAATATAGATTTTAGCGACATCTTCTACCAATATTTCTTCTATATACGCTATAAAGTATCCCCACTTTATAAGCTTATCTACTATTACTAAGATCGCGTTATAATCTTACCCAGTAATAGGATCTCTTAATTTTAGTAACTTAATAATAATAATAATAATTCATTGCTTAACGTCCGATTCGGATCCCTATTGGGCCCACGCGGACTACTCCTTATTTATATATAGGGAGAAAACTCTATTTAAGAAAAATGAGAAAACCCTGTAATCCATCTCCCCGCCTTTTAGGACTCGCCTACTTAGCGCCTATAAGTCGCCTATAGTGCTCTACTACCTTACTATTTAACCTTCTTAGGAACTACTGCTGCCGTAATAAGCCTATAGACGCGCTAGTATTATAAACTTTTACTCTACTACTATAGAGTTACTAGGGGGCACCTGCTGCTTGCCCCCTTGCCTTTTATTACTATTTCCCTTATAACCCGGAACTAATTTAGTATATTTTAACTAATAAGCTACTAGGTAACCGCCTTAAGGCCTTTTTATATTAAGAGTAGTATATTATAGTTCTCTATACTAGCTGCTAAGAGTATTATTTCTTAATTAGTGTATAGGGGGCATAGCAGTATTACGTATTTTAGTGTTTGTCTTAACTAGCTATATTTATATCTTAGGCTACCTACTAGGACACCTACCTAGTAAAGCCAATCTTTTAGTCCTATTATTCCTATTCTTAAGAGTGTTGCTATTATATTTTCTACCTTTATTAGGCCTTCTCGGAGCCCTTAGGTATTTACCCCTTATAACGTTAACTATGCTATAGCTTGGGTTCGTCTTACTTAAGTTAGCCTCTATACCTTTAACTCCTATTTACCTCTCCAGCGTTAGTCCAACTAGTATTATATTGCGGTAGATAGTTTCCTAGCGTTCTTATATGTTTTACTTTAGCTCCTTTCTCTGTCTTACTATTGTCTTTACTAACCTCTTACGCGTCTCCCTTTCTCCTCTATATAGGCCTAGGCCCTAAAGTAACACTATTCTTCTTTTGCTTTCTTTACCTGTTTCTCTAATATCTCTTCCCTACTTTAGGGTTATTAGTTTATTCTCCTATAGGGCACCCTAAGGTCCCTTTATAGTTTACTTAGGCGTATCTTAATATACTTTATAATATTAGAGTTACGTTTATTTTATATCCTTTATATTACAGCGGCTTTAATATATAACTATAGGGGGGGAATATTAGATTCCTTCTTAAGCAGTGCTATAGCCGTTCGCTTATATCCGCCTATAATACTCTAAAGGTAGGCTGTTTAGACCTTTTAAAGTAGTTTAAGAAGTAATTTTAGGGGGCCCTTTTTAGTTTCTCTAATAGCCCAAATACTAGATCTATATGTTATGGTTGGCCGGATGACTGCTATATATAGTAGGCGTAACCTCTAAAAGTATAGACCCTATATAGAATTAACAATCCTAGATAAAGCGATAAACTATACTTGGCCTTTATAGGCCGCTTACGCCGTATATACGCTCTACTGGAGCTTATTATCTACCTATACTCCTAGTACCCTTAGGCCCTAAACTAGTTAACCCCTAAAGCCTTAAATGTAAATTATATGCTAGAGATCTATAGATTAGTTACGTTTTCTTATAAAATAAATTAGCTAGTATTTCTCTGGTAAGAATTAGACTTTATAATATCTTGCCTATTCTATATAAGTATTATAGGCTTTTTCTAGTATTCTATAATTCTCTGCGGCTGTTAGCCCGTATATAATTAGGTTTATATTATTAATAAAGCCTATCCCCTAGGTTGCCCCTTTTTTAAAGAAGTTAAGTAGGTTGCTTATAAAGAAAAGGAAGAGTATAGGCGAGAGGGGTAATTCTTATAGTATTCCTATTACAACTATAATAGGGGGGCTCTGGTATCCGCTAAAGACTAATAATATTTCTTTTTGGCCTATAAACCCTTAGATAAATTATATAATCTATTTTAGAAAGCCCTTTACCCTAAGGATATATAAAAGACGCTTATAGGGTATATTATCGTAGGTACTACTAATATTTAGGCTAAGCATTAATACTATAAAGTCCTTTTATATCGCCTATGTAGATTTAATAGTAGTAGCGAGTAGCGTAAGTGCTAATAGTGTTAAGCGGTTCTTTCTTGCCCCTATTTAGCTTTATAGTAGTAGGGCGTATTTCTCTACTGTATCTGCTATACGTTCCGCTATTACCCTTTCTAAGATCTTACTAAGGGTGTTTTTTAAGGCAATAGGGCGGTAGCTTCCTAGGATTAAGTAATCTGCTTTACCTTCTTTTTATAGGACAACCGTCGTTATAGATCTTCTGAGTTACGGGTAGTAGCCTATAGTAAAGTATACTCTGGCTATATTTATAAGCTAAGGTGCTATAAGTGGCCTATAGGTTTTTAGGGCCTTATTTAGAATCCCATCTAGTCCTAATACTATATTATTTAAAAGGCGGCTGATGGTTCTAGCCATTTCCTCTATTATTATATCGCTATTGACCCGTAGGCAAGTCACCGGTATTTCGCCCGTAATATTACTAAGGTCTACTAAAGCCGGTTAAGGGAAGAACCTTTCTATAAGGATCTTTACCTTCTTATTATTATTATTTATAGCCTATAATTCTCCGGCTCTTTATAGGGGTAGTAGGTATAAGTCTTCTGCTAGACGCCCTACCTTTTTCTTTACCTATTTTGCTATAGCCTAAAGGCCCTTATTATAGGGGAGGCTTAGGTTAAAAGTATGCTTATTTATAAACCGTCTCTAGTTATTCCTTACTTCTTTAGCTAGTTTCTTATATCTTTATATTATCTCTTATCTTTAGGGTTATAGCTATTTATATATTTCCTTCTTACTTATTATTAGCTAGTAATTAGAACTGTGTATTATATAGACTATATATATCGCGCGTAGGGGCCTAGTTTTAAGATTGGGTAGTGCTCTTTTAGCCCATTTTTAATTACTGCCTAGATCCTTTCTAGTCTTTAGTTAATTTCCTTAGGGGTAGCTAATAAGCCTCGCTTGTTTAGTATTAGGTAGATTTCTTCTAGGTCTTAGAGTTATTATTTAACTATATTAAAGAAACTGTTTATCTTAAGCTTCCTTATTACGTATCTTTTTCTATTTAGTTACGCTTTAGTATCTAGGTCTAGCTATATCTAAATAGGGATATAGTCTAGGGTAAGTATCTATTTTTCTTTAGGGTTATACCTTTTAAGTCTCTAATATAGGCCTTTATCTATAAATATAAGGTCAATTATACTTCTGGCGGTGCCTTATTGCTATATAATTGCTCCTAAAGGGGTGGCTAGCTTAAGGCCCTAAATATCTATAACTCTTAATAGGCACTTTAACTGTTAATCTATAGCAATATAGATACCCCCCTACTGCGGGTAGTAGAGGTTTATATCTCCTAATAGGATAAACTCTATACCTTTGGTTTCTAATAAGCTTATTACTAATATAATATTCTCTATTTATAGGACCCCTTTAACCCTAGGGTTATATATATTAATAATTTATACCGGTCCCCTATATGTTTGGATTATTATAACTATAATATCTAGGTTAACTACCTACTATAACTATAAGGATAGGCTAATAGCCTTACTAATTATAAAGCATACGCGTATAGCTGCTTTTAGTTTGTATAGGAGCTGAAATCCTTAGGGGTAGTATATTAATTATATAAAGGTATTATAATACGGCTCTTATATAGTAAGGATATAGTATTTCTCTAGGTCTAAACTGTCTAGTAGGGGCCTTACAAAGCGGTGGTTTATATTGCCGTAGTTATACTATATAATAGATAGGTAGCGGACCCCCAGTAAGGGTCTTTTAACTCTCCTTTGTTCCTTACTTCTTCTATTTCTACTTTCTCTAAAATATTTAGAGCTTCTATCTCTTATGTCTATACCCTAGTTACTACTTATTTTATATAGAGCTTTTTATTCCCATATTTTATATTCCTATTAGTGCTTCTATATCTAAATCTATTATTATTACTAGTTCTTCCCCTATTCTTACTAGTCGGCTATATACCCTTTATAGGTTGGCTATAAATATTATATTTACCGTATTAAGTCTAATTCTTAATTATCCTAGTCTTAAGCCTACTATTGCTGTTTATAGGGGTCTTTCTACGGGGCGTTTTCTCCCTTATGTCCCCTATAACCCTTATATCCCTAATTAGTTTGGTAATATTACGCGGCGTCACTTCTAGCCCGTTAAGGCTTAGGATAGCTAGCCTAGCCCTCTAGTATTAAAGGTAGGAAACGCTAAAAAGGCACTTGTGTCCCCCTAGCTTATTACCTATTATTTCTATTTATATAACCTAGCGTGTAGTTATTCCTGTAGCTATTAAGCCCTTACCTTTTATCTCCTATATTTAATACAGTCTTCTCTCTCCTACGCCTTATATATGCTTTAGTGGCAGTTTATATATTTTATTTAGTCTTAATTTAAGTAATATCTTATATTATAGGGGCCTATATAGTGGCCGCAGCATACCTATACTGCGTATATAGATTAGGTATGTCCCTATTATATATAGTAATAGTATTATTCTAGGCGTAGTCTATAGTTATAGAGCCTTATATTATATATAAGGCCATTTATAATTATTCCTTTTTAGATAAGAAGTTTTTATATTCTTAGTCTATCTCTCGCATGGCACGAACAGGTCATAGTCCATTTCAAATATATCGATTGTGGGGGGTGCAGGCCTATAGGGCGGGATCCAGGCGATATCCTAGCGTTTATAAGGCTTTTTAGGCCTAAACTTCGGAGATCTGGCCTGAATCCTACCCGGTGCCCCTAATAGGATAGCCCGCCGCTAGACCTAAATAGGACTACAAGTAACTAATCTAATGTATATTATAAGGGGGGTGGGTAGGTGAAAAGAATAACCTATTAAGTGTAGTTGTAAGCGATGATGTTATTGACCGTGTTAAACATCTGGTTGAATACCTAAGTTACAGGGTTTTTGGCCAAGTAATGTATAGACACGTGACATCTATCTCTCGCACGGCATAAATAGGTTATAGTCCATTTTAAATATATCGATTGTGGGGGGTATAGGCCTATAGGGTAGGATCCAGGCGATATCCTAGCGTTTATAAGGCTTTTTAGGCCTAAACTTCGGAGATCTGACCTGAATCCTACCCGGTGCCCACTAGCGAAGCGCCTGCTACCTATAAAGAATTAAGTTAAAACGGGAGCGATTTCTGTAGTATAAACTGTGTAATAAAATTAAGACATTATATAAGGAAAGAAGGTAAGGGAATAAGGAGAATGGGTATATATTGTTAACTTGGTTGCTTAGTTAATATATTACCATAGTCCTAGCAGAATTTGGCAGACTTGGCCGAATTTAGTAGAATTTAGCAGATTTAGCAGAATTTTATAGAATTTGGCAGACTTGGCAGAATTTGGCAGACTTGGCAGAATTTGGCAGAATTTAGCAGAATTTAGTAGAATTTAGCAGAATTCGGCAGACTTGGCAGAATTTAGTAGAGTTTAGCAGAATTCAGCAGACTTAACAGAACTTAGTAGAGGTTACGGATATTACTAATATTGCGGGTGTTGCGAATATAGGATAATCTTGCGGTGGTAGGCAGAGTATAATAGAATGCGGCAGATTGCGGCAGAATGTAGTAGGTAGCGTGTATAAGGTATTATGGGGTGGTCCCGTAACAGAAAGTATAGAGTCCCTATTTTAGGCTTCCCTAGCCAGTATAGGCATACTCCGCTGGAAATTTGAGTTTAATTAAAGTCGTTTAGTTTCCAAGGTATTATAGTAAAGTTTTACCGCATTTAATGTCCATCGACCTAACTGTGCCGTTTATAACTCTGCAAAGCTATAATTATGCGTATGCTGCGCTGTACCCCTACGGAAGGAGTGGTTAGAGTAGCCGTTAGGCAGGATACCGCTAGCGGCTAGGCGGGTTAATAGAATCTTACGCACTACTGGCGCCGAAAATGCTTTATTATTAACGCTGAATAATAGATCTAATAGAGGCCGGGGGTTATAGTTGAATAACCGTATTATCGCGGCTATGGGGCATAGACGATCTCCTAGTACAGCGGCGATCTGGATATTAACGCCACTATAGGTTTTGTCTATCTTACTCTGTTTTAGGTAGAAGACCATTAAATGGCCATTAGGGGCGATCCTGATATTATTACGGAGGGCCCTTATAGTGCTAAAGTCCTTAGCTTTCCTATTTGGGTATGTGATCTCTTCTATATATAGGAAACCCGCAAACGCTATTGTAAATGCCGCGTCTACGTTTGTATCCGCCTTATAGGGTCTAGAGGTAACAATCTTGTCTAAGATGTCCTTTGTAATTGGTAGTTTGGTCTTCTTAGTAGATGGGAATAGTAATATAGCCCCCGCTAGGGCCCTTTTAATAGTATGGTCTTTAAAGGCGGTAATTAAGTGACTTAGGTCTATATGACAAGATTAGATTGCGGAGATATAGTTAGAGAGGGTTTCTAGCTTAATCCTACCTATTAAAGGGGCGGCTGTACCGAACGCTTATTGGGTAATCTACTCCCCTAAGTTTATCCTCTTAGCCGGATACAGTAATAAACCGTTTAGGGCTAAGAAGGCCTCCCAGCTCTTAATAGCGGAGGAGTAGCCTTTCCTTGTGTTAGCTGCCAAGCTATGCTATATAAGTAGTGAAAAGTAATAAAACCCACCGATCTTACTCCAGAAGGTCGGGGGGGGTTAATTAAATAACTTTGGGTTAACTGCAAGAGTTAGTAGCCACCTAGAGGAGAGATATTATTTTTCTGGTAAGAAGCCTTTATTTATCCGGCAAGAAGCCGTCCTTTATTTAGTAAGAAGCCGTTATTTATCTGGCAAGAAGCCGTTATTTGTTTGCCACTTAGGGCACAGTAATAATAATTTCTTGTGGTTAAATCGCGAGAGAGCATTAGTAAGCCTATTGTTAGCGCTAGAGACCTATATGGTTATTATAGTAATATCATTTGTTATTAAGGATATAAGTATCTCTTAGAGTAATTGGTTTCTAGAACCTTTTATAACATTATTTTAGATGCCGCTGTAAGTAACTATATTGTTTATATAAATATAGAGAGACCTATACCGCCAGACCGATAACCACTTTTTAAATGCCTTCGCAATAGCATGTATTTCTTTTAGGTTAATATAGTTATCCGCCTAGTCTAGTGGGGGATAATAGCTGAAGGCCTGGGCCTGGGGTAGGGAAGCCGCGTAATTAGGCTAGTGGCCGTTCTCTTTGCTGAAATAGAAGCCTCTATAGCCTTTAAGTAATAAGGCGTTAGTAAATAAGTGAAACTGCGGCCTCTCCTTGTTATTAAAGAATAGTATACCGTTACTTGATATAAGAACCTTAAGCCAGAGGTTAAGGTCTTCTTTTAGCTCTAGGGGGAGGCGTTAGGGCATATTTCTTAATAACCTAGTAGGCTATTTTGTTATAAAGTCCTATAAGGAGCGAGAGTACAAGCGCCTAAGGCGGATAACTCTTGCATACTATGCTAGGCGGCCCACCAGTTATTAGGCTTGCTATAATAATAGCCAGCCCTTCTGGAGGGCTTTGGTCACCTAATTAATAGCTTTCTATTACTTAGCTGGTAAGAGTTTTATCTCCATCGCTATAGTGTTAATAGTGTAACCTAATACTTTAGCCTCCGTACCTTTAATATTCTTAGTATTATTTTAGGGTACCCCTAGCTNGTTAGTAACTGAGAGGTATACCTCCCTTAGTAACGGCAGTATAGTTAGACACTTAACCACGAATATAAAATTATTAAGGTAGTGCTTAATAGCGGAGTTAATCTGTTATGCTAGGATTTAGTAGAGACCTTCGGCGAATAAGTTAAAAAGGAATAGGGCTGTTTATAAGCTAAATGGCAGACAGTATTTGACGTATATAACTCCCTTCCAGATAAAGCCAAGTAGGTAACGTGACCGTACTGAAATGGGCACCATCTGGAAGGCATCTTTAATGTCTCGTTTAACTAGGTAGCAGCCTTTACTAGCTGTAATTACGTGTGCTAGTATAGTCTCTATCCGGGTATAGTGTAGTGCTGCCTAGGCTGGGTCGATAGAGTCATTAACTAAGAAGCCCTTAGGTGAAGAGAGGTTGTAAATACGGCGGAAGCCGCTATCTGCCTTAGGCACTAGGCCTAGGGGTGAGGTAACTATAGAGTTGGTGGCCTGTATACGGCCTAGGGCCAGGTTAGTAACGATCTTTTTAGAGATGAGGTCTTTGTTATTGTGTGAGGAGAGGTGGTTTTTGCAGATATTAGGTAGTATAGGTAATAAGGGACCTATCTCCGCCCTATAGGTAAGGATGCCTTATAAAATTGCTGGGAGATTTCCAGGGTACCTATGAAGGAGCGTGCTCTAAGCGAGAGGTCTTAAAGGTGATAGTGAGTTAGCTAGGAAAGTCGTTTGTAAATAAGTTTTGAAAAAAGGTACTAAATTAGGCCTGCCTTAGAGCCTTGGCGTCTGTGGCAGGTCTATCTGGATAGTTAAACCTAGGAAGATGTCTTCATCTACCATCAAATCCTAGGTCTAACTACTCACGGCGGTAAGCTACCTAGGGCACGACTTTGATGGGTGGTTTTTGTTATATTTAGAGTATGCGTGGCGGTAACGATATAGATCTTCTCTATAAGCCTGCTAGTTGTTCTAGCTGTAACAGGGCTTACTAAAGGGAAGGGGAGGGGAGGTATTCTTTTGCGATCTTTTTAATGCTATACCATGGACTTTAAGTCCCTGGCTCTATACCTTTATATTAGCTGCCCGGCAGTATAGGGCCTTAAACTGGGTAGGTATATCCCAGTTACTAGGCTTAAGCTAATTGCGATCTATAACATACCTATAGTAGTTAAGCGTGAGGTCTAGGATAGAGGTCTAGTTATAGGTCGCGGAGTAGTCGCGGATCTTATTTATCTAGAGCAATATTCTTGTATAGAGGTTAGTTGGGCATATATAGAGAGTGCTTATGATTACTACGTAGTTCATAAATCCAGTAAACTAGACCTCCTTGTTCTTGTAGACCTTGCGGCTAGTAGTAGGTCTCTTTAAAATAAGCTTTCCGTTTTTAATAGTAGCCATATTAGAAAGGTCTGGGCGGCCAAAGTGTACCCGTAGATGGGCTAGGTTCTTTAAGCGGAAGGATCCTTTCTATATATTATAGAGGTCTCTTCTAGCTAGGCTAGGGAGGTCGAGCTTAAGCGTGCCTAAGCCTTCCGGTAGGTTATAGGACTTACCTAGTTTATCTGCCTTAGCAGTAGAGGTGTGCTCTAGTGGAGTAGGCTGCTTTAGAGCGGCTAGCCTTACCTGGTGAAGCTCCTCTTCCTATTCCGTCTTTCGGATCCGTGCCTGTTCCTCCTACTCTCTCTTTTAGATCTCTAGGTTATGGAGTTATTAGGACCTCTCGTCTTGTTTCCTAGCTCTTTCTTCTTCTAAAGATAAAACTATAGTATATTTGGTAGATGGGATGGTAGTAGATAAGGAGGTAGATGATAGGGCGGTTAAGCAAGGAGTTTTCGAACGGGTGCTATTGGCTGGAAAGTTGGTTATGGGCCTTAATAATTATCGCCACTAGGAACACTAATTGCAAGTAATCTATGATAAAAAGAACGACCTATTGAGTGCAGTTGTAAGCGATGATGTTATTGACCGTGTTGAATATCTGGTTGAATACCTAAGTTGCAGGGTTTTCGGCCAAGCAATGTATAGACACGTGATATATATATATACTAATAATAAGGGAGCTATACGTTTGTCTAGCGTCTCCCTAGTAAGTCTCTAGCAACCCTTATATCCTCTTATTATTCTTATTATATGCTTAGTTTATATTTTCCTATTAAAGCTATTAGATTTGGGTGATTTTAAGTCCTAGTATAAGGTGTTTTATTTATCTTACTATCTCCTATATAATTGCTATATTATCTACCTAGCGTCCCTTTTCTACCCTAAGGCTTATAGGAACCGCTAGGACTTTAACTAGGTAATTTTTATAGAGTACTTTTATACTAATACGTTCTTTTAGCCTATCCCCTACCCTTACGGCTTATTCCTTTACCTATTAGTCCTTTAAGGTAACTCTAATATCTCTGCTTTTAAGGTATTAGACTATAATAGCGTTATAGACCTCTTTATATATCTTTATAAGGACTTCTATTTCTAATTATCCTTTAAGCCCCTCTACTTATTCTATATTTGGTTATATTATAATTATATACCTAGTTATTAACTTAAGGGGAGTAGGTTCCCTATACTATAAAAGCGCAGCTATCCCTTAACCCGTCGGGGTCCTACGAGTAGGTGGTCTGTGCGCGAACACCAGACTCAAGACTACGCGTGCTCTATATAGAATTCAACCATTAATTACACCACCACTATGCCTCGCAATTGCGCTAGAATTGATGCAGACCTTGTTTAGAAGACTTAGTATAACGTTCTACTAAATAAGACGGCGAAAACACCCCCCCTAAAGCCCTGGCCGCTGCCCCATTTCGAACCTCTCCATATTGACAATTGGGACGACCATGGCTCACCAAACCTCCCCTTAGACGTCGATCAGCATGATCCTTATGAGCTATTTAGCTTATTCTTTACAGAGGATATTATAAATAAGCTTGTGGAGTGGACGAATAAGCACGCGGAGCTTTATCTGTCGCATGAGGAAACGGAGCATGCGCGCCTATGGCAGCCAACATGTAAGGAGGAACTGTACGCGTACTTTGGTGTGCTTATTTATATGGGCATTACCATAGAATCGTGCATTGAGGATTACTGGAAGGATTTGGATACCTATGGCACGGAGCATATTGTTAAAAAGTACATTTTAATTATCCGATTTCAGCAGCTTAACCGTTACTTTTGAGCCTTACCACTATGGCCAAAGGATAATATAGCACCCAAATCTACATTTAATTGAGTTAACGAGCTTGCTGAACATATTTGGCTGACCTATAGGAAGCTTTACACGCCTGGAACATACCTTGCCGTTGACGAGACAATTTAACGCTTTATGGGCCGTGCACCCGAGATTGTTAATATTCCAGTGTGGCCAAAAATTACGATAAGCGAATTGAAATAAATCGATATCCGATAATCCGATATCCGATATCGATTTATTTTAATTCGCTTATCGTAATATATATTAGATCGCACACTTTAAAATCTCTACTATATACTAGATTCTTCTAGTAACTATGGCTTTAGAGACTAATCTTAAGTCTTCTCTTCTAACCCTCTACCCTCTAGTAGGATATTAAAGCAGGAAGTAGATATTATATAGCTGCTATTAGCTTAGTTAGTCTATCGTACGCGCAACCTTATATTCTTATTAGTTATAAAATATACGTATATTATACGTGCGTATATCTATAGAACACTAAAAATTAATACCTTGCGAGACTCTCCTATCAAGTTTCGCGCAGAGCTTTGCGTAGAGCTTTATGTAGAGCTTCGTGTAGAGCTTCGTGTAGAGCCTCGTGTAGAGCCTCGTACAGAGCTTCGCGCAGAGCCTCCGTACGCAGAGCTTTATGCAGAGCTTCGTGCAGAGCTTCGTGCAGAGCTTCGCGCAGAGCTTCGTGTAGAGCTTCGGACAGAGCTTTGGGTAGAGCTTCGGGCAGAGCCTCCGTACGCAGAGCTTTGTGCGGAGCTTCGTGCAGAGCTTCGCGCAGAGCTTCGCGCAGAGCTTCGTGCAGAGCGTCGTGCAGAGTTTCGCACAGAGCTTTGTGTAGAGCTTTGTGCAGAGCTTCGCGTAGAGCTTCGTGCAGAGTTTCGCGCAGAGCCTCGTGTAAAGCTTCGTGCAGAGCTTCGCGTAGAGCTTCGTGCAGAGTTTCGCATAGGGCTTTGTGTAAAGCTTTNTATAGAGCTTCCGTAGAGCTTTATACAAAGTTTCGCGCAGAGCTTTATGTAAAGCTTCGTGCAGAACTTCGCGTAGAGCCTCGTGCAGAGCTTCGCGCAGAGCTTCGCGAGAGCTTCGCGNAGAGCTTCGCGCAGAGCTTCGTATAGAGCTTCGTGCAGAGCTTCGTATAGAGCTTCGTGTAGAAGATTAGATTAGGAGTAATATTCTTAGAAGTTCTTTCTAAAAGGGGCTAGGAATAGTTAAATACCTATATACCAAAAAAAAACCGATATCGGATTTTATTCGGATATTTTATCGGATTTTACGATATCGTAATCGTTTTAAAACGCATAATTTTTGGCCACACTGTAATATTCCATCTAAACCTACACTAGAAGGCTTTAAGATATGGATTTTAGCGAATAAGGGCTATATATTGGACTTTATGTGGCACGCTAAAGGTAATAAGAAGGGCCCAGTTAATTTGGATAAGTCTTTTATTAATAAAGGCTTTTTAAAGACGCAGGCGGTAGTTCTTGATTTACTCCTATAAAAAGACACCGAAATAGATAAACGCCTCTACCCACCCGGAAAGCACGTTATTTGGCTTAATAATCTATTTACAAGCGTTAAGCTTCTTAGACGACTACGAGGCCTTAGTATTGGAGGCGCAGGAACTGTTTAAACAACTAAAACACAACGTAAGGAGTAGGGGGACCTTAAAGGCGATATTGAGATAGTTACAACTACAAAAGAAAAAAAGAAAAAGAAGGTGCCTATTGAGCAAATTAGCTAGAGGCTTGTAGAGCTTAAATTGACTCATACGGCTTAAATTCCATAGGGAGAATTATATGGCGAGCTTTCTAAAGACGGCTAGGTGATAGAGTTTGCTTAGAAAGACGCCAATGTAGTGCTTTTTATGAGTACTGTTGACAACGGTAAGCTGAACGCCTCTATAATAAGGCTTAAAAGCTAATGACGTCATATATCGCCAGGTTAACAGAAGATTAAGGACTTACGAAAACGACCTACCTTTACCTCTAGCGGCGCCAAACAGACTCGGAAGGTCTTTGGTGATGAGGTACAAAAGTGGTTGCTTATTCCTACCTTTATTTTTTACTACAATTACTATATATGCGGTGTAGATATTGCGGATTAATTACGACAGTATTTTATAACGCAGAGGATCCACAGGCAGACTTGGAAGCCTCTATTATACTTCCTGCTCGATACAGTAATTGGAAATTGCTTTCTACTATCTTCCTACCGTCCTACTGATCGTTGCGAAGGCCGTTACGACGGCCATAAGTAGTTTCGAATTAATCTACGCAACGCCTTATTTGAACGCTCGATTTGGAAGTGAAAGGCTCCTATATACGAACACGAACACCTTCCTTAACGCTCTATAGACGATATTATATGGGTTCCTACGCAGCTGCACGAGCTAATTAAGATATCTTATAAACCTGTTTACTGCTCGGCTTGCGCAACGGCTAGCATATATACTCAGGTAGAGCATGTAGGACGTTGAAAAGCTCTATTAGAGCTTTCACCAAATACTACAAGGAAGCCTTGCGATAGTAAGGAATGGGATAGGCGCAGGCGTCTTCCAAGGACGCTTTTTGGCTGCAGTATCTGCAAAATACCGTTCTGCAGGAACGACGACTGCTGGAGGCCTTATATCGAGCGACTTAACTCTAAAGAATAAACTTATATATCAATTTTGTATGAGAATTAAGTAATATCACCAACTTCGTATTCCTGAGCACGGGTCTTGATTCTATTGATTTGATTGGCTGGCCCTTATCGATAACCGTAGGACCCAAATCAACGGGTTAAGGGATAGCGGCCTAGGTACGGTTCGCTGGTAAAGGGGGGTTATACTTATTTTTAATTTTGCTTAGCCGTTAGAGGATTTAATTAAGGGTTTACTAAAGGGGCGTTTAAGGTTTACTAGACTAGCGGAGCCATTTTACTAGCTATATTAGTTTATTATAGCTAATAGTTACTCCCCTATAATTCTAGATACTAAACGCATCTAATAGGCTTTATATTTTATTAAATGCCTTCTTAATAGAGGTATTTCCGCTTTATAGTGTGGTATTTACTTATCTTTATTATAGAGGGCCATTGCTAGGCGTAGTTTTAGCGGTTGCGCGCGAGTGCGAGCTACCGTCATTTGACGTGTGCCTCCTCTGCGATGCATGTATCTTAGGGGGATTCTCTAGGTGTTTTTTAGGGTTCTTTTAGTTAGTTTTGGTCTTTTTAGGCCGGGTGTAGCAAGAGCTCCTTTTTTCGAGTTTGTTTACTTTAGTAGTAACTTAATAATAAAGTCCTATAATATAACCTCCTATAGTCTTTCTAGTATTTTAATAGGTTGTAGCCCTCTATATAGCTTATACCTCGTTAGTTTATTCCTTTAGCAATCTAGATATTCCTTTATAACTTTTCGTGCTAAGCCCTAAATTCTATTAATAATATACTCCTCCTAAAGTCTTAATACTAAGCTTATAGCTCCATTATATCCTTAAGTTATTACCCTATAGAAATCTTCTACGAATTATTTTGCTATGCTTTTTAGGATATACTTTACTTCTTAATTCTCGTATATATCCGTTTATAGATCTTCTAGTTATACTTCTAAAATTCTTTATATCTAAAAGCTTTCCGGTAACTTATAAATCTTCTCTAGTTCCTAAGTTATTATAATCTTTATATAATTATACCTAATTAGTCTATTTATATCTTTTCGCAGTAAAGCCCCTAATGGCTTTTTATTAGTCTATAGTTTAGCTTTTCTACTTAGAGCATCTACTTGTGTGTTATCTATACCCTTAATATACTAAATCTTAAAATAGTATTTTATAAGCATCTCTGCCCATCTAACCTATCTTTAGTTAAGTTCCTTTATTGTTAGGAATCCTATTAGGTTTTTATAATCCGTCTTAACTATAAATAATTTCTCTATACCTTATAAGAATACTTTTTATTCCTTTAGTGCTGTAATTATACTTAATAACTCTTTGTTATAGATGTCGTAGTTTAACTCTAGTAGTATTATCTTCCGACTGTAATATGCTACTAGGTGCTATCTATCTTAATATTTCTGCATAAAGTATACCCCTAGTATATAGTCTAATACATCTATTTCTATAACCGTTTTTAGTCCTAGTTAATAGATCTTAAGAACTAGCTCCTAGGTAAATAGTTCCTTAACTTTTTTTAAATAACTCCTACTGTTCCTTTCCCCATGCCTATAGTTCTTCTTTCTTTATTAATTGTGTAAATAGCTTAATATCTTTTAACTATTGCGCTATAAACCTTCTACAGTAATTATAAAACCCTAAAAACGATCTTAACTGCGTAACGTTCTCTAGTTCCTACTAATTCGCTATAGCCTTAATCTTCTTTAAATCTATGCTAAGTTAGCCTAATTTAATAATAAATCTGATGAAATTGGTCTTCCTAGTAAAGAACTCGCATTTCTTAATTGCTACTAGCATCTGTTCTTCCTATAGTCTCTTTAAAACCCATTTAACATATTCTCCATATTCTTCCTTAGTTATTAAGTAGATAATAATATTATCGAAATATACTATAATAAATTCATCTAAGTATTCTCCTAATATATTATTAATACGCTTCTAGAACGTCGCTAGTGCGTTTATAAGCCCGAATTATATAACTAATAGTTTATATAGTCCTTCCTTTAACCTAAAGGCTGCCTTTTATTCGTTACCTTCCTTAATTCTAATCTAATAGTATACCTATCTCAGATCTATCTTTATAAAGATTTACGCATTGCCTATCCTGTCTTAGATTTTGCTAATTAAGGGTAAAGGATACCTATCCTTTTTAGTAATGCTGTTTAATTATCTATAGTTAATACACAGTCTTAGTTTGCCGTTCTTCTTTAGTATAAATAGTACTAGATAACCCGCTAATAACTATAATAGTCTAATATATCCTTTTCGTAGATTTTCCTAGATAAACTTTTTTAATGCTCTACCTTCTTCTTTAGTAAGCTTATAGATTAGAAAAAACTTTAAACTTATTCCTAGTTCTAATTCTATCTTATAGTCCTACGCTATATATTTTAACAGTTTTTTACTTTCCGGTAACTATAGTTTTTTATTATACTAGTGGTATCTCTTTGGTATATAGCTTAACCCTTTTTCCGTTTCTTTATAGGTTGCCCCTATTTAGTACTATACTAACTTGGTTTACTATTATATCTTACATTATTAAGTATCCTTAATATTAACTTAACCTATAACCTAATTAATCTTTAAATTATATTTCTATAACTAAGGCATTCCTAGTACTGCCTTATTATTTCCTAATAGTAATTGTAAGAGGCCAGCCTAACCGGAACGTATGATTATCTAATTAATAGTGTCACCGGTAAGTAGAAGGTAAGTCGAAGGTAAATAGAAGGTAAGTTAAAGGTAGAATGAGTTTCATGTATTGAAGGACAAATGCTTCTAACCACTTCTATTTAGAGACTAATTGCTAGTTCTTCTCTAGAGGAGAACTAGCTCCCTATATGATCTTTTTAAGACGCTAGTAAAACCCTTTGCCCCTTATCTGTCTGACTGTATCTTCTAGGACGTAGATGGAATATAGGTAAGACCTCCTTCTAGAATATAGATGAGACCTCCTTCTGTCTTATCTAATATGTACCTTCTAGGGAATTTCGTTATAATTGCCTCCCCTTTAAGGGTCTTGGTCCTCTAAGACTTTGCCTCTATTAAGCTTTTATAGAGTTCCGGCTAAAACCACTAGGGAAATTCTTAGTGGAAAGGTACTCTATAATGCGGCTTATAGCTAGTTCTTCACTAGCGTGGAACCTTACTTTGTCCTTAGTTCCTCTGCTCTTTTCCCACTATAGTTTCCTATAATGCCTTTGTGATGGAACTAAAATGATAATAATGAAAATTGGATGGGATTTACCTTTCTTATTATAAGAGTTTGTTATAAGTTAATCTGGAGGTTGTCCTATACAACGCGTCTACAAGCCACTATCCCTATTTACCTAAAATAGATTCTAATAATGACGTCTTTATTTTAATTTTCTTCCAGTTTATAAGCTGTCGCCTCTCACGTGTCTTTTTATTAACAACACTATTCGTCTCGTCTTTCAGCAGACTATTTCCTCTACATCTCCGCTTTTAGCTTCTATATCTCCAGCTATTCTTTTACAGCTGCTTTATTCTCTTCTTATAACACGTCTATAAGTAATAGAATCCCTACCTCATCTTCTTATAATAATGCTAACTTCTTAAAGTATTCTCTTATAATGGCTCGTGGTCCCTAGACCGGCGGCAGTGTCGTTAATTTCCTAGTGACGCCCCAGACAGCGTCTGTTGCTCCTACGGCAGTTTCCCTAAAATGCTATTATTGCTGTATTTATACTTTCACGCAGGATCCTTCCTACGTCTATAAGATGCCTTACTCTAGCAAAAACAAATCTAAGTGCTCCTATTATCGCAGTAGGAGAAAGACCTACGTCCTAGTATTTCCCATTCCGTCCTATTCTAGATTTCGCTAATTATACTAGATCCCCGCTATTTATACGCATAAGACTTATAGGCTCTAACGCGCCATCTAAGATTTCCGCTAATATCCTAATAGTAACAGGTAGGGACAGAAGGTGTCTTTCCTCGCTTGTAGACTCTTTAATTCTATAAGGGTTTCCATTACTATAGAGACGCAATATTCTCGGATATATAGTGTCTAGGAGCGCATATACAAACAGCTTGTCCTTATTAATAATAATATTTATACTCTTACGCGGGCTACTCTAGCTAGGTAAGTTTCTCTAGTGACTCGCTTAGGAACTGTGCTAACTTCTTTAGCTAATATCTCTCTAATCCCTGCTTAGACGCCGATTTAGAACCTAGGGATACTAAGAATAGTAATAAAGGTTAAGATAAACGTTTTCCTCGCCAGTCTTCCACCCGTGCTGGTTCTTTTAGTACCCATTGTTCTAAGAAGAATATTAGTGAAAGTGCTAATGCTTCTGGGGATAAAGGAGCCAATAATACCGTCGATAATGACGTTAAGATGGAAGAAGAGGCTCCTGTTACTACTGCTGGTATTTAAGTTATTACCTAGCACTACTATAATCCCTATATATAATAAATAGGTGGTATTTCTATAGGTGCCTTACAATTCCTTAAAATTTCTAATTCTTTATAGGCTGTTTTTTTACTCCTCTTCGTATTATTAACTCTACTACGTATCTCCGGTGCTAGGCCGGATACTCTCCTTTTATCCCTAGGGGATCTTACTAAATCCCTAAGGCCACTTCTTATAGTGCTACTGCTCCTTTTTATATAGCGTCTTCTTTAAACAGTATCCCTAGTGGTTCTTCTATAGATCCCTATAGGCTTCCTCTTATAGGATTCTAGGATCCCTATTATAATAGTAAAACGTTTCCGTTCTTAATGCCTATACTTAATCCTATAGTTTTAATTTATAGGGTCTTCCCTATTGCTTTACCTATGGTATATTCGGAACTATTTCTAAGTCTTTACCTTTAGTTCTTAGAAAGGTTTTAATTACGGTATTACATCCCGGCTAAAGGTACTCTTTAGGTTCTTAACTATTATATACCTAAGAGTATTCTTCTTAATAAATTAAAAATTCGCGCTTTTTCTGGCGCCATCTTTAGTCTAGAATGTTTTTTACATTCTATTCTAGTTCCCTATTAATTTTGCTAGATAGGGGCGGTTCTACACCATCTTTTCTCCGGTATGGCTCTAGTAAGGAAATATGAAATATGGGATATATTGGATAAGATTTTGGTAATTCTAATTTATAGGCTTAGTTTCCTTTAGTTTTCTTAACTATTTTAAAGGGTCCGAGCTACTGGTGATCCAGCTTCTTCTTAATGCGTTTTATTTGGATATTTTTTATAAATAGTAAGACTTCGTCTCCTATCTTAAATTCTTTCGGCATATATTTTTTATTATAGTACCTTTTTTGCACGGCCTGGGCATCTAGTAAGTGCTTTTTAAGTTTCTCTCTGCGAATTCTTATTTACTTAATTCTTTTGGACGCTACTAGTGCCTTTCTTTTAGGAATGATGTCCTTAACGTTCTAGGGGTTATTTACTTTTACCCCAAATAATGCTTTATAAGGGGTCATTTTTATACTACTGTAGATGCTTGTATTATATATATGCTGCGCTAGAGTCAACCACAATGTCTAATTATCCTATTAATAATTGATATAGTAGCGAAGGTAGTGTTCCAATAACGCATTTAGATGCTCTATTTGCCCGTCTGTTTACGGGTAGAAGGTAGTACTTATCCTTTATTATATTTTTAATAAGAGACAGAATAAAGACTAAAATGTACTATTAAATACGGTGCCTCTGTTAGATATAATTCCCCTTAGCGTGCTAAATAAGAGCTACCGTTCTAAAAACAGGTCTACTAGTTCTGCTACTATGATCGTTATTATAACAGTAAAGTATCCTAAAAACTTTGTATACCTATTAACAATTACTAGGATAGCGTTAGTAACCTCTCTAGTTCTTATTTTAGTAGGGGGTAAGCCTGTAATAAAATCCATTATTAATTCTAATATAGGTCCCTACGGAATAGGAAGCACTAATAACTCGCCGTATAGGCGATGCCTGGATATCTATATCCTTTAGCACGTATTATACCTTAATATATAGTCCTTAACCTCTTTAGATATTCCGTTCTAAAAGTATTTCCTTTAAACGGCCTTAAGGGTTTTATTGGCACCGTAGTAACCCCTAAAAGGGTTATCGTAAAAGACCTTTAAAATTTTATCTTAAATCGCTTGGTCCTTTAGGATATATATAGCACCCTTAAAGCGTAATAGACCCTTTTAGTCTTGCTGCTATAGCTTTTTAATAACTCCGGCTAAGTTAGTCTCCACTATATCTTTCTACCTCTCCCTAGAGGCGAAGGCGTCCCTTTATTAAGCTTAAAGAAGAAGATCTAAAAAGGTTTTGTGTAGATTACTTACTTCTATTTCGCCTACCGCTATTACGGACTTAAGGCGTGGCACAAGACGTTTTAAACCATCAGTGTTAGTAGATTCTCCTACTATTATATAGTATGCTACGCTATAGATAGGTATCTCGCCTATCCCCCTTAGATCTAAGAACTCGCAGCTAATGCGCTGTTAAGTTAAAGGTGCCGCGACACCTCTAGCACATCCCGCAGAATTCTTACTAATTCTAGGGTACGCCAACTTTATAATATCTACTTGGTCTATAACCTAGTTTATAACTATATCCTACGGCTCTATAATTATATCGCTTTGTAGCTATATTACTAGGACCTCTACCCTGCCGCGAAATTCTATAGTTCTAGGGAAAGAGTCTTCTTTCTTCCTAAGCAAATTTTGTAATATAGGGATTATTTCCCCTGTGCTGTCTTAGATTCTCCCTATCTTATAATTCAGACGTCTTAATAACCTATTAGCAGGATTTGTCTTTCCTGGGCGGTATATAATCTTAAAATCGTACTATAATAGTGCCTCTACCTACCTAGCTTATTGACCGCTTAATACCTTTATAGTTATAAAGTATTCTAGGTTATTATAGTCTGTAAGGACTTTAATAGGATAATTACTTCCTATATAATAATGTCGCCAGTGCTTTATTACTGCGATTATCATGAGTAGCTCCTAGTTATATATTATATAATACTGCTCTATAGGGGTTATTTTCCTTAACTAAAACGCCAAAGGATGCTATTTTCCGTCTTTTAATTAAGATATAATTGCCCTTAGGGCAAAGCTAGATGTATCTGTTTTAAGGTATATATGTAGCTCCTAGTAAAAGTGTATTAGGATAGGCGCTAACGTAAACAAATCCTTTAACCGGTCTATAGCTTACTTAGTAGCTTCCCTAAATATAAAGGGTCCTAACTTCCTACTATTCTTAGATCCTTTTAGTAGATTAGTAATTAGGAGTATTACTTATAAGTAGTAAATAATAAATGTTTAGTAGAAGTTTGCCGTGCCTAAGAAAACCTATACTTCTCTAAATATTATAGGGTAGGGCTATTCCCTAATAGCGTCTACCCGACTTTTCTCTATTAATACTCTATTAACGCTAATAATAAAGCCCAAAAAATTAATGCTAGTAGTATAGAATGTATACTTTTTTAGGTTTATATAGAGCTTATATTCCCGCAGTCTTTTTAGTACTATTTATACGTGGTGCATATATACTTTGTAGTTATTAGAGTAGACTATAATATTATTAAGGTAGACCACACATATCGTGTCTAATAGGCCCGATAATGCCTTATTAATATAGGCCTGAAATATTACTGGTACGTTAGTAAGCCTAAATGGCATTACTAGATACCTAAAGTGGCCGTACCGTATTCGGAACGCCGTTTTCTACTTATCGCCGGCTTTAATCTGGATTTAATAGTATATATCTTTTAGATTTAATTTTATAAATATTTTTGCGCCCAATAGCCTATTAATAAGCTCCCCTATTAAGGGTAACGGGTAGCGATTCTTTATAGTAATCTTATTTAGCGCCTAATAGTTAATATAGAGGCGAAGGGTCCCGTCCTTCTTGGGTATAAATATAATTGGCGCCCCTACTAGGCTTATAGAGGGCCAAATCTATCCTCTCTAAAGATTATCCACTATATATTAACGCAGTACCGCTAGCTTATTTTCTAATAGGTTATATAGTAGTCCAAAAGGAGGTTATTTATTCCCTATATTTATCTTATGCTTAACTAATATAGGGTCAAGTAAGGTTTGTGTAGCCTCTTTACTAGAAATATCCTCTAAGTCCGTATATTCTTATAAAATCTCTAGTTCCTCAACTGTGTATAGCCGGACATCTAAAAATAAATATCCTATATCCCCGTTCTTGGTATTAAGAGTGGCATATATAGTATATACCCACCCTTCTTCTTATATATAGTTTAAGAAAGTCTTTTAATCTTTAACTATAATGCGCGGTTAAGACTTCCGATGTTAATATAAGGCTAAAGGCCAATTAATGTCCGGATTAACTTGGCGAAGCCATAGGTATCCTAAAATAAGGTTGTACCCCTTAATTTCTGCGGCATAGAAGCGCATCTTCTACGTATCCCATAGACTATCGCGGTCCTAGCTGGCCACGGAAAAAGCCTATTCCCTATAGTATGGAATCCGGTAGCCTCTAATGCTTTAAACAGTGCGCACTTGCGAGCCGCTAAGGTCTAAATCTAATTCTTTTACTAGTAATTAAGAAATGAACCTTATACTCGCGCCGCTATCTATAAGGTAGTCTTGCGTTACCTATTTATTATTAACTTAAATAGAGATAGGAATAACTATATGGTAGTTTACTCCCTCCTTCTCTTACTGGCCTAGTGTAAGGGAGTAAAGATCTACTAGGCTGTCTCTTTTCCTAATTAGGCCGACTTTTACTTTTTCTGCCGGTAAAAGCGGCTTATATAGCCCTTTTTGCCGTAGTTATAACAGGTACGTGTCTCCCAGTTCCCCTCCTACGGATTAGGTCTTTGCCTATTATTATTTTAGGGTTAACTAGCGTTACTCTAGGGCTGCGAGGCCTGCTCGCGTTATCCTTCTATAGAGCGGTTAGGTTAAAATCTGCCCCTATTATTAAAGCTAGGTCTAGTCCTATACTCTTTATTATTAGCGTCTCGTTCCTTTTACTTGCCTAAATAGTCTCTTTTAGTACTCTTAATTTAAGTAGCTTTAGAGATAAGCTTTTCTTAAAAGGTAGGAATTTCGCCCTTCTCTTATATAGCCTATTAAATCTTAGGTTATAGCTTAGCGAGTAGCTAGTAAAGTTATATAGCGTTATCCCACAGATCTAAGTAGGGTATATTATCTTCTAGTTCTTCTAAGTAGTTTATAAACTAGACCACAGTCTAACCATCCTACTGTTTGGCGTTGTGGTATCGCTAATTATAGTCCATCCCTTAATTAGTAGGGTCTTAGACCTAATTAACTAACCAAATCCTAAGTTCGCTAAATTTAAGGGGTGTAGTAAGTTTCTTCTTATAGCGTATCTATAAACTCTTAACGGTGCTACGCAGGAAGGTAGAAGTAATTAGTATCTAATTATACTCGTTAGAGTAATGTTTCGGATCTAGCTAAAACTTAGTTTTATATTATTGGATAAAACAATTGTAGTTCCGAAGACTATTACTATAGTACTTATTAGGTTCCTTTATACGGAATTTAGGTTTTTCTAACGTTATAGCATAGTATAGTGTTACCCCTTTAAGTCCGCTTCGTGTCTAGGGTGTCTATACTTTCCCCAATTGTCCTTATAATTATTCTTGGTAGTCTTAATATATTTATCTTAATTATATCTCTAACTCCTTTGTTTTTTATAGGGTCTTATATAGCAACCGCTCTAATAACTCCCCAGCGGTAATCGTTCCTAAGGGTCTCGCAAGGTTAGATAAACCAGCCGTGGCTTCTTCGTAAGAAGAGGGAATGCGCTCCTCTAGGGAGACTTTTTAAGCCTCTTGCAGTAAGGGTGTTGCTTCATAGGGTACAGGAGTATAGTTTATTATTATTAATTAATAGCCGTACATTCCTAACGGATTGTAAGCAATTAGAATTGTAAGAGGCTAGCCTAACTGGAACGTATAATTATCTAATTAACAGTGTTACTGGTAAGTAAAAGGTAAGTTAAAGGTAGAATAAGTTTTATATATTAAAGGATAAATGCTTCTAACCACTTCTATTTAGAGACTAATTGCTAGTTCTTCTCTAGAGGAGAACTAACTCCCTATATAATCTTTCTAAGACGCTAGTAAAACCCTTTGCCCCTTATCTATCTAACTATATCTTCTAGGACATAGATAAAATATAGGTGAGACCTCCTTCTGGAATATAGATAAGACCTCCTTTTAAAATATAGATAAGACCTCCTTCTAGAACATAGATAAGACCTCCTTCTATCTTATCTGATATGTACCTTCTAGGGAATTCCGTTACAGTAATATATTAAAAGACATCTTAATTTATCTCCCTTTAATAGTTAACTAAATAGGTCCTATTTTAAGATTAATAATACCTCTTCTATAGGCTATTAGATCTCCTAAAATCATCACTAATAGGTAAAGATGCTCCTTTTTCCTATATAGTAATCCTATTCTCTTAACTGCTACTAGTAAGATATAGTTCCTCATTACTCCACTATCTATTAATACCTTAAACTGTTAATCTTACTATTTAACTTATAAATTTAGATATTGTCCTTAAATTCCTTTAAGGGTTTAAGGCTCTACTACTAGTTTCCTAACTACTAGCTACTTAATCCTATCTATACTTAGTCTACTTTTAGCTAATACTTAGTTTGCTTTTTATCTTTAATATACTATAGATACGTATTTTCTAGGCATTCCCACTACTATTATCTATCTAGGTATTCTTCTATAAGGAATCTTTTTAGTTAAAGTATTAAGTTTCCTAACTCCTAAACTTCTACTAGATACTAACTATATATATACTTAGCGTTTTAATACTTTTATTCTTTTACTATCTAATATATTCTTATAGAGTATTTTTAATTCTTATCCTTAGGTGCTCTATATATATTATATATATTATCCATAGCCGTTAAAAACGGATTCTGCACCTGTATATGGTGACGGCTATAAACCTAGGTCTTTGAAGTTTAGACCTAGAGCTAATGTAGAGACGTTATATAGCGCGTGCAAGTAGGACCTAGTGGTTGTGTACGTTGTGGGGCGTAGTGAAAAGTTTTTATATAGGATAGTGAGATCTTGAAAACTACTACTAACGGTACCCCTTTATAATATAGCTACTAGTTCTCCTACTAAGCACCTATATAATCTAACGTGGATAAATAGCTTTTAAAAGCATCCCCTAGCCCCTAATGGAAAGCATTAATGACCTTATATTGACGGATGAACGAGCGTATAAGTAAATGAACGAACGAGCAAATATACGGCCCCTTCTAACCCCTAAGGCAGTCGCCCGCAGAGTATGCGGTTACTCGCCGTTTTTAACTACTAAATACTACCTAGCAGCTTGGATTGCGACCTACGGTTTTCCCTATCTCCTTTTAACAGAGTAGTAACCCTTAGAGAGGGCCTAGCTGGGGCCTAGGTATAAAAGATACCTAAATACAATATAATATCCCGCTCGCTTATTAGTATTACGGTAGTTAGAATGGATAAATCCCCCTTACGCCTTTAATGGCTCTAGGGGGGGGAGGTAAGGCGTATATAGTAGTAGTCTATATAAGAGATAGCATATAGGGGATGGGTAAGATATGGGATATAAAGAGACAATAAGACACAGTAATTGATTAGCAAGGCCTAGCTGGGATATAGTGAACCCTAGCTTTAATAAGCTAGAGAAGGAAGTAGTGGTTCCTAAGGAGTTTAAAATATCTAAGGAGGAGGACGTACAGTAGGCCTATAGGGCCGCTGCTATGTACAAATATGGCAAATCGGGGTTTTTTATCCTACTGAGGCTGCTTATAGGATTTTTCCTCCCCTAACTGCAGGGTTTTCTTTATGTAAATTACAAGTTTTCCCCCCTGTGACGGAGTAGTCTGCATAGGCCAAGATAGGATCCGTATTAGACGTTAATTAAAGAATAACTACTATATATTATCTATATATATAATCTATGCCAACGTATAGTATACTTAGTGTTTTAGGTTAACTCTTAGCTCGTCTTTATCCTTAAGTTTAAACCTTTCTTATATTAATCTAAACGTTATGACTTCATTTACAGGTACTAAGATACGTCTCTTACTTCTTTAATCCTCTAAATATTCCTCTAGATCTTTTAATATTATAATTAAGGCTCCTTTAATATAACTTATCGCCTTTTCCGTAATAGGGTGGTCTTAGATAACTTTCTTATCTAACTATATATAGAAATCTTCCTACTTATTATTATGCCTCTACCTATACCACTTTTAGTATAGCTATTAGAGTATATACGGCTTATCCGTAAGGAAGTATCTTCTTATTACTGCGTTATAATAGCCTTTAGTATATTGTTCCTTAAACCTAGTCAGAATCCCTAGATCCTCTTCTTATTCTAGTTTAGTAAGCTACTTAGCCCTTAGTATACCTATTCTAGGTCTATTAGTAATTCTTTATATAGGTGCTTTGTTCCTTATATAACCTAGTATACTAGATCTCTTATCTAGTTTCTATTCTTACTATAAGTAATTCTTACTCTAAATTCCTCTATAGTTTCTTTCCTTTTATACCTTATAAGTAGATCCTTAAAGTTTTCTTACTTCTTAATCTTAATATTAACCTTTCGATCTTTAGGCTAAATACTTTATTCCCCTAGTAAGTCCTCTAGGTTTATATATCTATCTCCTAATCTAGTTACTATTTATACTGTAGATTCTCTAATCTTATTAATAGTCCTTATTTATATTTCAAAGTCTTAGTTCTATAGGATTTTTAATCTTAAGCTTGCTTCTAACTTAAGCCTTACTTCTGCCTTAGTCCAACTAGGCTTACTTAGTATTCTTATCTTATCTTAAAAGTCTTAAATCTTACTTATCTTGTCTTAAGAGTCTTATGCCTATGGGAAACTCTATCCCAAGCTTATTTGTATATTTTTAAACTAAGCTACTGCCCTACTCTATCGGTTTCTATCTATTATAGGTCCTTAGGTATACCTTATCTCGTCTTAAGAATCTTAGTTATCTCTTATCTTATCTTAAGAATCTTAAGCCTTTGGCCTTTTGCCTTTATTAAGTGCCGAAGCAGTTCTCTGTTCTACTTCTCTTGCGTTTTATAAAGCGATAGATATTATATCTAGTAGGGTTTTAATCCCTACTAATGTTCCCTATTTTGTAGTGGAATTATTCTCTACCTTTTATATAATATCTTTAAGGTCTATATATTCCTAGTAAACCGCCTTTATTACCTTATTGTTATAAAATGTTTCGCCTATATTAAATTTATTGTCCTTAATATCCGATCTGCGAACTGGTTTATTAGTTCCTTTATATTTTACTAAATATGGCTTCTATAGCTAATAGCTTACGCTATATTTAGCGTCTTTATAAATTTAGTATGTATTATTATAATAAAACGCGAAACTTTTAATTAAATATTCTTTTATTCCTTGTAGTACGCTATTATCCCTCTATATATATGCGTCTTCTACTGTTAGTCTAGTTCCCTTTATTATATAGTAACTCTAACCATCTTTATAATCCCTCGTAAAATAACCTTATTTCCCGTAATTTATATAAGCTCTATCTCTAAACCATTAACTTTACTATAGAGTCCGCCTAAACATCTTCTACTACTAAGATCCCTAGTTTAGCCTCTACTCTTTAGTCCTATAATCACTAGATCCTTAGCCTCTAGGTTTTTACAGTTTCTTACTCTATCTCTTATAGGCTTTTTTAGTACCACTTAAGTCCATTAGCTCTGCGCTATACTATAGTTTCTAACTTAGCTTTAGTTAATGCGTACTCTACGCCTTATATAACTATAGAACTCTATCCTAGCCTCTCTTAGCCTATTCCCTTTAGTAGATCTAATTGTTAATCTTAATTACCTAATCTATTAACTCCTATAGGGTATCCGCATCTTCTATTAGGATAATTACATCCTAAACTTTAGCCTTAAGTCCTTATTTATACTGTGCCATAGGCGCCTTATTATTCCACTTAACTTATATCACTAACGTCTAGAATTGCGTTATATACTTAATTACTAAGGTTCGTTACGTAATATCTTAGAGTTTTCTTTCCGCTATAGTTACTGCCTTTAGGTCTTTAAACATTTATATAAGTCGTTCTATAAATCTATTCTAGCTTAAGAATATAAATCGCACCTCTTGGTTAGTGGTTATTATTCCATTCGCTTATATCTCCATAAGGTAAGGCTTGAACTACTTAAGTGCTCTTCCTATTAAGAACAGTCCTGCATACGCTATCTAATCTATAAATATCGCCAGTTTTACTCCCTCCTATACTACCTTAAAGTATATTTGTGTAAGGAATCCTTTAAGCTTTAATCTTTCTCCTAAGTATCTCTTAATTGATAGTAACTTTACCTTTACTACGCCTATTCCGTTAATCCTATTTTCTAACGTTATATTATTTTCCGTTAGTTAGTTAACTATCTCTTATAGTTGTCTAACCGTTACAGGTTGCTATAAGTTAGTATCTACTATACTAGTATCACCTAACCTTAAAGTAGTTGCCGCCGTTAATAGCGTTATAGTGGCTGCTTCTAGTAGCATATTATTTAACTTTCTATATTTAATACTATAACTAGGTAGTAATTATATAATTATAATTCATTACTTAACGTCCGATTTAGATCCCTATTGGGCCCATACGGACTACTCCTTATTTATATATAGGGAGAAAACTTAACTTAAGAAAGACTTAACTTAAGAAAACCCTATAATCTATCTCCCTACCTCTTAGGACTCGCCTATAAGGCGCCTATAAGGCGCCTATAAGTCACCTATAGTGCTTTTACTACCTTACTTTTTAACCTCCTTAGAAACCACTGCTGCTGTAACTAGCCTATAGACGCGCTAGTATTATATACTTTACTCTGCTACTATAGAGTTATTAGGGGGCGCCTATTGCTCGCCCCCCCGCTCTTTATTGTTATTTCCTTTACAACCTAGAACTAGTTTAGTATATTTTAGCTAATAAGCTACTAGGTAACCGCCTTAAGGCCTTTTTATATTAAAAGCAGTGTCTTATAGTTCTCTATACTAGCTACTAAGAGTATTACTTCTTAGTTAGTGCGTAAGGGGCATAACAGTATTACGTATTTTAGTGTCTATCTTAGCTAGCTATATTTGCATCTCGGGCTACCTACTAGGACACCCACCTAGTAGAGCCAGTTTTTTAGTCCTATTATTTCTGTTCTTAAAAGCGTTGCTATTATATTTTCTGCCTTTATTAGGCCTTTTTAGAGCCCTAGGGTGTTTACCCCCTATAGTATTAACCATACTATAGCTTAGGTTCCTTTTGCCTTAGTTAGCCTCTATACCTTTAACTCCTATATACCTCTCTAGTATTAGTCTAGCCAGTATTATATTGCAGTAGATAGTTTTCTAACATTCTTTTATACTCTACTTTAGCTCCTTTCTCTTTCTTATTATTGTCCTTACTAGCCTCTTACGCGTCTTCCTTCCTCCTCTATATAGGCCTAGGCCCTAAAGCAGCACTATTTTTCTTCTACTTTCTTTACCTGTTTCTCTAATATATCTTCCCTACTTTAAGGTTATTAGTTTATTCTTCTATAAGGCGCCCTAGGGTCCCTCTATAGTTTATTTAGGCGTGTCTTAATATACTTTATAATATTAGAGTTACGTTCCTTTTACGCCCTTTATATTATAGTGGCTTTAATATATAGTTATAGGGGAGAAATATTAGCTTCCTTCTTAAGTAGAGCTGTGGCCGTTTACTTATATCCACCTATTATACTCTAGAGGTAGGCTGTTTAGACCTTTTAGAGTAATTTAAGGAGCGATTTAGGGGGGCCTTTCTTAAATTCTTTAATGGCCTAGATACTAGACCTATATGTTATAGTTAGCCGGACAACTGCTATATATAGTAGGCGTGACCTTTAGAAGTATAGACCCTATATAGAATTAACAATCCTAGATAATGCGATGTACTATACTTGGCCCTTACGGGCTGCTTATGCCGCATATGCGCTCTACTGGAGCTTACTATCTACCTATACTCCTAATACTCTTAGGCCCTAAACTAGTTAACCCCTAAAGCCTTAAATGCGAATTATATGCTAAAGATCTATAGATTAGTTGCGTTTTCTTATAAAATANATTAGCTNGTATTTCTCTAGTAAGAATTNGACTCTATANCGTNTTGCCTATTNTATATANNTATTATANNCTTTCTCTAGTATTCTGCAATTCTCTACGGCTATTAGCCCGTATATAATTAGGTTTATATTATTAATAAAGCCTATNCCCTAGGTCGCCCCTTCCTTAAAGGAGTTAAGTAGGTTGCTTATAAAGAAAAGGAAGAGTATAGGCAAGAGGGGTAATCCTTATAGTATTTCTGTTGCAACTACAATAGGGGGGCTTTAGTATCCGCTAAAGACTAGTAATATTTCTTTTTAACCCGTAAACCCTTAAATAAATTATATAATCTATTCTAAGAAGCCTTTTGCCCTAAGGATATATAAAAGACGCTTATGGGGTATATTGTTATAGGCGCCACTAATATCTAGGCTAAGCATTAATACTATAAAGTCCCTTCGCATCGCCTATGCAGATTTAATGGTAGCAGCGAGTAGCGTAAGTGCTAATAGTGTTAAGCGGTTCTTTCTTGCCCCTATTTAGCTTTATAGTAGTAGGGCGTGTTCCTTAGCCGTGTCTACTATATAGTCCGCTATTACCCTTTCTAAGATCTTACTAAGGGTATTCTTTAAGGTAATAGGGCGGTAGCTTTCTAGGAGTAAGTAGTCTGCTTTGCCTTCTTTATATAGGATAAACGTTATTATAGCTCTTCTAAGTCTTAGGTAGTAGCCTATTATAAAGTATACTTTAGCTATATCTGTAAGCTAAGGTGCTATTAGTAGTCCGTAGGTCTTTAGGGCTTTATTTAGGATCCTATCTAGTCTTAGTGCTGTATTATTTAAAAAGCGGCTAATAGTTCTAGCTATTTCTTTAGTTGTTATATTACTATTGACCCTTAGGCGAGTCATTGGTGCTTTACCCGTAATATTACTAAGGTCTACTAAAGCTAGTTAAGGGAAAAATCTTTCTATAAAGATCTTTGCCTTCTTATTATTATCGCTTATAGCTAGTAATTTACCTAGTCTTCATAGGGGTGGAAGGTGTAGGTCTTCTACTAGACGTCCCGCCTTTTTCTTTACCTATTTTGCTATCCTCTAAAGACCTTTGTTATAGGGGAGGCTCAGGTTAGTAGTATGCTTATTTATAAACTATCTCTAGNTATTCCTTACTTCTTTTTTTAGGGTATTCTTTAGCTGGTTTTTTGTGTCTTTATATTGTCTCTCGTCTTTAGGATTATAGCTACTTATATATTTTCTTCTTGCCCATTATTAGCTAGCAATAAGAATTACGTATTATGCGGACCATGCGTATTATATATAGGGGCCCAGTTTTAAGACCGGGCAGTACTCTTCTAGCCTATTTTTAATTGCTGCCTAGATCCTTTCTAGTCTTTAGTTAATTTCCTTAGGGGTAGTTAATAAGCCTCGCTTATTTAGTATCAGGTGGATTTCTTTTAGGTCTTAAAGTTATTATTTAACTATATTAAGGAAGCTATCTGTCTTAAGCTTTCTTATTGCGTATCTTTTACTATTTAGTTACGCCTTAATATTTAGATCTAGCTATATCTAGATAGGGATATAGTCTAAGGCGAGTGCCTATTCTTCTTTGGGTTTATACCTTTTAAATCTCTAGTATAGGCCTTCGTCTATAAATATAAGGTTAATTATGCTTTTAGCGGTGCCTTATTACTATATAATTGCTCCTAGGGGGGTGGCTAGCTTAAGGCCCCCGGTGTCTATAGCTCTTAATAGGCACTCTACCTATTATTTAGCAGTAATATAGATACCCCCCTACCGTAGGTAGTAGAGGTTTATGTCTCCTAATAGGATAGACTCTATACCTTCGGTTTCTAGTAAGCTTATTATTAATATAATATTCTCTATTTATGGGACCCCTTTGACCCTAGGGTTATATATATTAATAATCTATACTAGTCCCCTATATATCTAGATTGTTATTACTATAATATCTGGGTTAACTGCCTGCTATAACTATAAGGACAGGCTAATAGCCTTACTAATTATAAAGCATACGTGTATGGCTACTTTTGGTTTATATAGGAGCTGGAATCCTTAGGGGTAGTATGTTAATTATATATAGGCATTATAATATGGCTCTTATATAGCAAGGATATAGTATTTCTTTAGGTTTAGGCTATCTAGTAAAGGCCTTATAAGACGGTAGTTTGTATTACCGCAGTTATACTGTATAATGGATAGGTGGCGGACCCCTAGCAAGGGTCCTTTGCCTCTCCTTCATTCCTTATTTCTTCTATTTTTACTTTCTCTAGAATATTTAGAACTTCTGTCTCTTATATCTACACCCTAGTTACTACTTATTTTATATAGAGCTTTCTATTCCCGTATCTTATATTCCTACTAGCGCTTCTATATCTAAATTTATTATTATTTCCGGTTCTTCCCCTATTCTTACTAGTTAGCTATATACCCTTTAAGAGTCGGCTATAAATATTATATTTGCCGTATTAAGTCTAATTCTTAATTATTCTAGTCTTAAGCTTACTATAGCTGTTTATAAGGGTCTTCCTATAGGGCGTCCTCTCCCTTATATTCCCTGTAACCCTTATATCCCTATACGGTCTAGTAATATCGCGCGGCGTTGCTTTTGGCCCGTTAAGGCTTGGGATGGCTAGCCTAGCCCCCTAATATTAAAGGTAGAAAACGCTAAAAAGGCACCTGCGCCCCCCTAGCTTATTACCTATTGTTTCTATTTATATAACCTAGCATACAGTTATTCCTATAGCTGTTAAGCCCTTACCTTCTATCTCCTGTATTTAATGCAGTCTTCTCTCTCTTACGCCTTATATGTGCTTTAGTAGCAGTTTACGCATTTTATTTAGTCTTAATTTAAGTAATATCTTATATTATAGGGGCCTGTATAGTAGCCGCAGCACACCTATACTGCGTATGTGGATTAGGTATGTCCCTATTATATATAGCAATAGTATTATTTTAGGTGGAGTCTGTGGTTATAGAGCCTTATATTATATATAAGGCCATTTATAATAATACCTTTTTAGATAAGNANTTTTTGCATTNNTAGTATATNTNTACTAATAATAANGGAGCNATNNNTTTAACNNGNGNCTCNCTAGNAAGTCTCTAGCGACCCTTATATTCTTTTATTATTCTTATTATATACTTAGTTTGCATTTTCCTATTACAGCTATTAGATTTAGGTAATCTTAAGTCCTAGTATAAGGCGTTCCGTTTATTTTACTATCTTATATATAGTTACTATATTATCCGCCTAGCGTCCCTTTTTTACCCTAAGGCTTAGGGGAACCGCTAAAACTTTAACTGGGTAATCTTCGCGGAGCACTTTTATGCTAATACGTTCTCCTAGCCTATTCCCTACCCTTATAGCTTATTTCTTTACCTATTAGTCCTTTAGGGTAACTCTAATATCTCCACTCTTAAGGTATTAGACTGTAATAGCATTATAAACCTCTTTATAAACCTCCGTAAGGACTTCTATTTTTAATTATCCCCTAAGCCCCTCTACTTTTTCTATATTTAGTTATATTATAATTATATACCCGGATATTGTCTTTAGGGGGGTAGGTTCCCTATATTATAAAAGCGCAGCTACGGCGGCCTAGGTACAGTTCGCCGGTAAAAAAAGGTTTTATTTATTTTTAATTTTGCTTAGCTATTAAAGGATTTAATTAAGGGTTTGCTAGAGGGGCGCCTAAGGTTTACTAGACTAGCGGAGCTATTTTACTAGCTATATTAGTTTGTTATAGCTAACGGTTACTTCCCTATAACTATAGATACTAGACGCGTTTAATAGGCTTTATATTTTATTAGATGCCTTCTTAATAGAGGTCTTTCCGCTTTATAATGTGGTATTCGCCCGTTCTTATTATAAAGGGCTATTGCTAGGCGTAGTTCTGGTGGACACGCGTGAGTGTAAACCACCATTGTTTAATATGTGCCTCCCCTGCGATGCGTATATCTTAGGGGGATTCTCTAGGTGTTTTTTTAGGGTTCTTTTAGTTGGTTTTAGTCTTTTTTGGGCCGGGTATAGCAAGAGCTCTAGTGTCGTAGTACGAATTTAAGTAATTTGGTAGTAATTATATAACGGAACCTTATAGTAAGAACTATAATAGGCTTATTATTAGGCTAGGTGTATAGGTAATATAAATTAAAGTTAACAATATAATAATAACTAGTGGAGTAGTTACCTAATAGATTAACTCTAATTATATTCTAAGAATTACTATAAAGAAGAGAACTATCTGGGTAGGGACTGTGGTCCTTTAAATACACAACCGTACTTTTAAGAAATCCCCTTTATATATAAGGTATATATACTCTATCTACTCTATTATAAATTATATAGATTATATAGATTATATAGATTATATAGATTATATAGATTATATAGATTATATAGATTATATAGATTATATAGATTATATAGATTATATAGATTATATAGATTATATAGATTATATAGATTACATTATATAACCTTAGTTACTATTCCTCGTTATATAGTTCTACCGGCTCTATCTTAAACTATACTTAAATTAACTAACTAGCTTCTTCTAACTCTTCTCTAAGTAGTTATAATATCGTACTTAAAGTGTCCGTAACATTATTTATAAAATAGGCGATAATACTAAGAATTATATAGCTATTTAATAAGGCCTATAGGTTAAAGAATATTAATATAGCGCTATAAGCGGCCTTTAGCTTTTTCCTTAGTAACTCCTTCCATGGCGCGGCTTAATTACCTCTATTAAACCTTTATTTAGAGCTCTTGCTACACCCAGCCTAAAAAGACTCAAACTAACCAAAAGAACCCTAAAAAACACCTAGAGAATCCCCCTAAGATGCATACATCGCAGGGGAGGCACACATCAAACAATGGTGGTTTGCACTTACGCGCGTCCACTAGAACTACGCCTAGTAATAGCCCTCTATAATAAAAATAGGCGAATACTATACTATAAAGCGGAAAGACCTTTATTAAGAAGGTATCTAATAAAATATAAAGCCTATTAAACGCGTCTAGTATCCGTAGTTATAGGGGAGTAACTATTAGCTATAACGAACTAATATAGCTAGTAGAATGGCTCTAACAGTTTAGTAAACCTTAGGCGCCCTTCTAGTAAACCCTTAATTAAATCCTCTAACGGCTAAATAAAATTAAAAATAAATAAAACCCCTTCTTACTGGTAAACTGCACTTAGGCCGCCGTAGCTATATGTCTATAGAATAGGGAACCTACCCCCCTAAAGATAATATCTAGGTATATAATTATAATATAACTAAATATAAAAAAAGTAGAGGGGCTTAAGGGATAATTAGAAATAGAAGTCCTTATAGAAATTTATAAAGAGGTTTATAATACTATTATAATCTAATACTTTAGGAGTAGAGATATTAGAGTTACCTTAAGGAACTAATAGGTAAAGGAATAAGCTATTAGGGTAGGGGATAGGCTAGGAGAACGTATTAGCATAAAAGTGCTTTATAAAGATTACCTAGTTAAAGTCCTAGTAGTTCCCTTAAGCCTTAAGGTAGAAAAGGGACGCTAGGCGGATAATATAGCAACTATATATAAGATAGTAAAATAAACAGAATACCTTATATTAGGACTTAAGATTACCTAAATCTAATAGCTGTAATAGGAAAATATAAACTAAGTATATAATAAGAATAATAAAAGAATATAAGGGTTGCTAGAGACTTGCTAGGGAAACGCCGGTTAAATATATAGCTCCCTTATTATTAGCGTACATATACTAGAAATGCAAAAACTCCTTATTTAAAAAGGTATTATTATAAATGGCCTTATATATAATGTAAGGCTCTATAACTATAGACTCCGCCTAAAATAATACTATCGCTATATATAATAGGGGTACACCTAATCCATATGCGCAGTATAGGTATACTATAGCTACTATACAGGCCCCTACAATATAAAACACTACTTAAATTAAGACTAAATAAAATGCGTAAACTGCTACTAAAGTATATATAAGGCGTAGGAGAGAGAAGACTGTATTAAATATAGGAGATGGAAGGTTAGGGCTTAATAGCTACGGGAATAACTATACGCTAGGTTATATAAATAGAAATAATAGGTAATAAGCTAAGGGGGTATAGGTGCCTTTCTAGCGTTTCCTACCTTTAATACTAGGGGGCTAGGCTAGCTATCCTAAGCCTTAACGGGCCAGAAGCGACGCCGCGCGATATTACTAGACTATATAGGGATATAAGGGTTATAGGGGATATAAGGGAGAGAACGCCCTGTAGGAAGACCCTTATAGACAGCTATAGTAAGCTTAAGACTAGGATAATTAAGAATTAGACTTAACGTAGTAAATATAATATTTATAGCTAACTCTTAAAGGGTATATAGCTAACCAATAAGAATAGGGGAAGAACTAGAGATAATAATAGATTTAGATATAAAAGCGCTAGTAGGAATATAAAACACGGGAATAGAAAGCTCTATATAAAATAAGTAGTAACTAGGGTGCAGATATAAGAGATAGAAGCTTTAAATATCCTAAAGAAAGTAGAAATAGAAGAAGCGAGGAACAACGGAGAGGCGAAGGACCCTCGCTGGGGGTCCGCCACCTACAGCCATTTCAAAAATATCGTTAACTCGCTTAGAGTCAAAGGTCGCGCGTTACCCACCCTATTAAAATAATACACCCCTTATAACTTTACCAACATAACTCTAATATATATAAATAGTAGCTAATTTTATAGCTTTATTCTAGAGCTATAAAATAAGGCTTTATTTTTAAAATATAACGCCATATTNGTGGAGCTGTANNTNGTGTCTTGTNNAAGTCGCGTATCGCCTACNNTANGAAACNATATACCCTCTATAACTTTACTAANATAGCTCTAATATATATAAATAGTAGTTAATTTTATAGCTTTATTCTAGAGCTATAAAATAAGGCTTTATTTTTAAAATATAACGCTATATTAGTGGAGCTATTAGGGGTGTCTTGCTAAAGCTATAGAAATTTAAATTGAGGCTCTGCGAAAGAGCCGCATCGCACCTGATGAACTGGATCTGAGGATAAAAGAATGAATGAATCTATGGAATCTAACTACGAGGAATATAGGCCTTGATATAGGCCTATATCTACGGGGTTCAGGGTGACTACTACGGATACCGAAGTGGTTGCCGCGGATACCGAACGGGAAAGGGAGTCTGCTTATATAAGCAGGAAACGCATGTGGAGGACTCCTCCAGTACCATCGTCAGCACCCCACTAAAATTTGTATAAGGGGCAATTCTTTCAATTTTAACCACTACTAATGCGTTAACTACCTACTCTAGGTGCCTAAATATTAAAGCTGGCGCGTTACCTAGTTGAGTTAATTGTATAGAAATTTTGGTGTTGCAACTTATAGCGCCCCGACAGCAGCAGCCTACTATAGCTTTAAGATTAGTACGCTAGATCTCTAATCTTAAAGCCCAAGCAATTGAGATACAGTAGTATTTATCTATCAATCTATAATATATCCTGCCTCTTCAAAGTGGGCTCTTGCATGCGTTCCATATACTTGACTAACAGCAAAATATAAGAAGCTCTTAAAGCTCTCAAAGTCCTTAACCAGCCGCTGGTTTCTTCTAATCCAAGCCTTAATATCATTAAATGTAGCCTCAATAGGATTATAATCTGGCGAGTATGGTGGTAGGAATTTTAATAAGACGCTATACTGCTTACAAAGCTCTCGAAGCTATGCCGATTTGTGGATTACCGCGTTGTTAAGAATAAGGACTAATCTTGGCCCTAGATAAGGTGAATAATAAGGCAGTACCTGCTCCTCTATAAAGGCTTTAAATATCACAGAGGTAATAGAGCCTTAAAAAATAAGGTAGCTAAGATATCCGTCGACTGCTAACGCTGGTAGGATGCTCTACCTCTCTAACCTCTTAAGCGGGCGTGATATACCATATATAGTCCCTTCTAGTAACTAGCCGTACTTCCTATCACCAGTCCTCTCGTTCGCCGCTGACTTATTAAGAAATATAAGCTGCTCTGCCGTCTAGCTCTTTTAGATACTAATCTAGGCGTTATAAAGGAGGCTGCTCCTCTTAGCTGCCCGAGCTCTAACTGCCTTCCGCAACCAGCGATTCCTCTTAAGGATATTATGAATAGTTGCAGCACAGACTTGGGCGTCAAACTCGTCAAATAGGAAGGCTTGCATCTCATCTAAATATACGGTCGGCTGGTCTTTAAGGAAGTTGAGAAGCCTCTACAAAACAAGTTAGTAGGTAAAAGCTTAACACCATGACGTTATATACTATTTCTTAGTAAGGTAGCAGAGCTCTCGGTCACCCAAGAACAACAGTAGGAGGAGCGTACGGTTCGCCCCAAATATCAAGGTTTAATCGCATCTTATAAATCGTCGGCTTAGACACCTTTACAGCCTCCGCAATAGCTAGTACTGCCTTACCAGCTTTAATGCGAATCCTAATTCTATGAACAACTTCATCTGAAAGGCGGCGGCCCATAATAACTTTAATTGTGGTGGTCAAAATCGAAAGAATTGCCCCTCATACAAATTTTGGTGGGGTGCGATGCGGCTCTTTCGCGTCCTAAGCGAGTTAACGATATTATTGAAATGGCTGTATCTTGTAACGTGGCCCGCCTCCACGTCGCCATACGGCCAAAAAGACTGAGAGTGCTTGCGAACTTGTCGCAAGCGCGGCGGGACCTAATATATATACTCTTACATATCTATTATATAGTATAACTATAGTAATACAAACCACTGTTTTATAAGGCCCTTACTAGACAATCTAGACCTAGAGAAATACTATATTCTTACTATATAAGAGCCGTACTATAATACCTATATATAATTAATATACTGCCCCTAAGGATTCTAGCTTCTATATAAACCAAAAGTAGCCATACACGTATGCTTTATAATTAGCAAGACTATTAGCCTATCCTTATAGTTATAGCAGGCAGTTAATCCAGATATTGTAGTTATAATAATCTAGATATATAGAGGACTAGTATAAATTATTAATATATATAACCCTAGGGTCGAAGGGGTCCTATAAATAGAGAATATTATATTAGTAATAAGCTTACTTAAAACTAAAGGCACAGAGTCTATCCTATTAGGAGACATAAACCTCTACTACCCGCGGTAGGGGGGCATCTACGTCACTGCTAAATGATAGGTAGAGTGCCTACTAAAAGCTATAGATACCTAGGGCCTTAAGCTAGCCACCCCCCCTAGAGCAATTATATGGTAATAAGGATCCGCTAAAAATATAATTAACCTTATATTTATAGACGAAGGCCTATACTAAAGACTTAAAAGGTATAACCCCAAAGAAGAATAGGCACTTACCTTAGACCATATCCCCATCCAGATATAGCTAGATTTAGACATTAAGGCGTAATTAAATAGCAAAAGATATATAATAAGGATACTTAAGGTAGACAGTTTCCTTAATATAGTTAAATAATAACTCTAAGACCTAGAAGAAATCCACCCGATACTAAATAAGCAAGGCTTATTAGCTACCCCTAAGGAACTTAACTAAAAACTAGAAAGGATCTAGGTAGCAATTAAAAATAGGCTAGAAGAGCACTACCTAGTCTTAAGACCAGGCCCCTACGCGCGATACGCTTAGTCCGTATAATACGCAGTTTTTATAGCTAGCTAACGACAAGCAAGAAGGAAATACTTAAGTAGCTATAATCCTAAAGATAAGAGACAATATAAAGATATAAAAAACCAGTTAAAGAATACCCTAAAAAAAAAGTAAGGAATAACTAGAGATAATTTATAAATAAGTATACTTCTAACCTAAGCCTCCCCTATAATAAGGGCCTGTGGGCTATAGCAAAATAGGTAAAGAAAAAGGTAGGGTAATTAGTAGAAGACTTATACCTACTACCCCTATAAAGAGCAGGGGAATTATAGGCCACTAATAATAATAATAAGAAGGTAAAGGTCCTTATAGAAAGGTTCTTCCCCTAACCGGCTCTAGTAGACCTTAGTAATATTACGGGTAAAGCACCAGTAACTCGCCTATGGGTTAACAGCGATATAATAATAGAGGAAATAGCTAGAACTGTTGGGAATAAGGCAAGTTGCCGTCGCATAAAGCATATTGCCGTCACGTGTCGACGTGGCCCTAGCGTGGTAAGGAACCTTAAGTTCCTTACCCCTTTTCTCATTCCTATCAATAAGAATCAACCAACATCACTATAACCCTACTCGAGTAGTCGTTATTGGTAAGTCACCCTATATGACTAATACTAATTAGTAGTTAAATATATAGTTAACTATAGAGCAGCTAGGTTTTTAAATAGAAGAGATAGTCTTATATAGGGGTGCTATATGCGCTTATATAGAATGGATCCCGGCAATACTATACTACCTTAAACTTGCGAAAAACTAGTAATAGAAGTGTCACTAAGTACTAGGAGATACTAAGTTGCGTCTATTACGCAGAACAACTACATTTATAAAGATTTAGTTAAGTACTTTAGGTTAGAAGTGTTACTAAACCTATAGTCCCAAAATTAACGTCTAAAACGCGTTAAACAACTACACATATAAAGATTTGGTCGAGTACTTTAGGTTAGAAGTATCACTAAACCTATAGTCCTAAAGTTAACGTCCAAAACGCGTTAACAGCATCTCAATTACCTACCTTTTAACAGCAAACCTACGAGATTCTATAAAGCTAAAAACCCTACCTACCTTTGATGTACAACACCCCGTCAATTTTATACCTACTATAGCGTTAACCTACCTAAAGAAGTACGAGAAAAGCATTAACCTGGAGACGTGGGATATAGATATTGACCCTATAAACGCCGAGGAATAGGACCTAAATAGATTCTTAGTATACCGTATAGTATACTATATAGATAGCGAATACAACGATACCGAGCTATAGTGTTATATAAAGGAGGACTTTATTAGATAGATAAAGGAAATATAGGCTCTTATAAAAAAGGATATTGTATAAAACTTCCGTAACTTCCTTTAGGAGAATAGAGTATTTATTTCTATAGATGGGGGTACCATTAGAGATAATATTTAGGAGTAAGTTATTAATATAAAAAAAGAGCACAAATGGACTCTATAAGAGGTTAAGCACTAACTACATACTAAAAGGAAGCTTAACTTATAATAGAATCTAAACGATACGCTAATAGAGACGCGCTCTAATTCTATTACTCTAGGTATAAGTTCTTACGTTCTATATCTATTGCTTCCACCTCTATCTCTAGCTCCCTAGGATCCACTAATTTAACTAGTAATATTAACTACTACCCCTTAAGAGCAAGCGCAAGATCCCCTTACTTTGCGATTTAATAACCTTTAAACTCTACTATAGGAAGATTAGGTACCACGCCGTGTTCTACTAAGCCCTATATCTCTACTGCAGCCTATAAAGTAATCCCTACCTTAATCTCTAATGCAATTTTAATGTGGTTTAATACCACTTAGAGGTACCTTAAAAATGCTTATAAAGCTTATAAAGCTCTATGCGGACTAGGAGAAGAAGTTTAGCGGGGAACTATATAACATCCTTAATTCGAAGCTGCGTATCTTCTATAACTATTACTAGAAGGTTAGACTAGAACCTAACTAATATTACAACGCCTATTCCGTTATACTTAAGGGCCACGCTAGTACCTTTTATTATAATTATTTAGTAGGAAAAGGATACGATTTTAACCGAATAATATATAAGATAAGATGCCACTTTAAAACAGAAGAGAATAAGCAGCAATATATATTAGAGTGGAGAGAGACTACCTTCCTAAAAATTATTACTATAAACCTAGGTGTCTCTTGGCTTAATTGTCTTTAAAAGCTCTTTAATTAACTTTAGATAATTTAGCGTGGTTTATCTAAATTATATTAAAAGGACCTTAGCCTACGCAATTAAGTCATTAGCGCATGCTAAGGTATTAAAGAATACAATCTTGCTCTCTTTAACCCTATAAGTACTTATAAAGGAGTATATACTTAATTAAGATCCTCTATTAGTACCGCTCTACGCTCTTAAAAAGTATAGTAATTTAATACCTAACTCTAACCTACCTTAATCAACCCAGCTGACTAACACGATTATAACTAGACTAATTAAATATATAGTAGACGTAGTAGGGGATATAGTAAAGGGTATAATTAACGTTAACTATAAGGCAATTATAGAGGTCCTTATAGAGGTTCACTTCAGAGCAATTATTAGAAGAAGTACTATGTTTATAAGAAGCTAAATTGCTAGTTAACTAGACACCCTCTTAATAGACGAAAGGAGGTATATGATAGGTTTCGCTAAAGCACACAAAACGTTAGAAATTAAGAGGTCACTATAGCCTACTTTTAAAACTTCCTAGTTTAATATAAAGGCGAAGAAGATCTTAAGGGTAAGGTTAACGAGGCCGAACAGCTCCTTATGGATATAGAAATTAAGAACTACTTTCCTAACTAATACTTCACCAAATATAGTAAGGTAAATGGCATATAAACCATCGCTATCCTTAATAACCAATCTACGCTCTATTCTATTATAAAGTTAGATATCTTTAATAAGCTAAAGGAAAGTTCCGCGTTCTCCTTTAATAATAGATACTCGGCGAACGTCTTCTATAGCATTATGCCAAATACTAAAGCCGCAGGAGTATCTATAGTAGGAGAGCCTCAAGTTTAAGCTCTTTAGTAGCTTAATAGCTCTGTTTAAATTAACTAATTAACAGCAGGCTAATATATAATTCGCTTTAGCAAGGGTACTGCGATCTCTCTTAGTATAATTAAGGTCCAAACCCCGTTAGGATATATTACTTTTTACATTATCCCCGCGAACACCTTGTTCCTATTCTGCATCTAAGATATAAATAAATTAGGTATTAAGCTTAATAACCTTAAGAATATACTTGTCTAGGGAGATAATTAGGTACCCGTTATATGCAAGTAGGGTTACCCTTAATTGCTCCTTTAACAGCTAGAAAGGAGCGTTACTTAGAGCTACCTAACTAAGTTAGAGTTACGTTAACTACACCGTTATTTTAGCTACCCATCTGTTTACTAATTGCTTAGGGTCCTTTAGTAAGTAGGTTATAAAGTTAAGGTTAAGGTGATTAAACATTTTATAAAGTACTGCTACCACTACTAAATAAACTAGAAGTCCCCTAGCCGATTTAAGTTTACTCTTAAAGACGACTATAACTTTAACTTCTGCATTATTATGGATGTTATATATCTTAGCAGTAAGCCAGTACTCTAAGTTATTAACTTCTTAACCTCCTTCTAAGCCGCACGCTTTTTAAAAGATATATTAGCTAGGAACATATAGGATACTCTTTAATTATACTAGATTAATATCTACCTAGGACCCCCTAATTAAATCGTTTATAATATAAAAAAGAACTTCTTATCTATAGAGTTTCAATAATAGGTAAAGGCAATAACAATTAAGGTTAAGGAAGTCCCCATTAAGGCATATAATAGTATTAGAAAAGTAGAACAATATTATATACTATTACGCCGCGTATATAAGATTATTTCTTTAAAACTAGAGGATACTAGTAAAGAGCTCATCCTATAGATAGCTGTTAAGGCTATTAATAATACCGCTAGCCTAGATGGGCTCGTACCTATATTACTAGTCTTTAGCGCCTACCCTTAAATAACTAATAATTCTCTACTATCTCCCTCTATTACGTAACAAGCTAAGGCTATTTATAAGGCAATAAAGAAGGTATAATATCTCTACGCTACGCGCTAGGTTAACAATACACTAGGAATAAAAAATAGCCTAAATACCTTAATTATGCTTAATCTGCCACTCTAATTAGAGGTACGCGTATGGCGTAAAAAGGGAGAATAGTTAGGCCTATATAAACTTATTATAATTAATAGTTAAACTTACACTCTTTAAATGCCCTATAGACCCACTTAATTCCGCTTAACTATTATTAAGCCCTATTATAGGGATAATAGCTCCAAGCCTTTATAGGATACCCTAGAGGATACCCTAAAGGAGAACCACAATTAATATACTCTAGAAGGCGAAGGCGATTCTAATATAATTATAGTAGATATACCGCAACTATAACGCGGTAAAGGTCGCCTAAAGGGATTATAAAATTGCTAATATCTTATTAATTTCAAAAAGTAATTTATTACTGCTATTAAGAATAGAGATAAACTATTAATGGCCTTTATAACAGCTAAAGAGAAGGCTAACTTTAAACTTATAAAATAGCTCTAAAAGGAAGGCTGTATTATAACTTTAGGAGCTCCTTTCTAAGCATTTAATAAGCAGGAGATTAACGGTCTTATTATAAGAGGAGTCTTTAAATTTAAGAAATATAACCCTACTAAGTTCGATAGAGTTCGTATATTTAAATTAAGAATAGTTAATAAGATTAAAGGCAAAGCTACTGATACCCTATTTAAGAAGTTAAGGTTATAATAATAACGGTAAGGAAGTAATCCTTATGCAATCCCCTATAATTTAACAAGCTAGTTAACAAGTTATTATTACGCTAGCTCCCTCCTTAATAAAGAATAGGATGGCGGTTTATCTATAAGATATTACTTAGGCCTACACCCAATTAGAGACGCGCCTTTAGTGCTTAATACTAGCATACCTTCTAAAGCAAATTCGCCACTAATATCCCAAGGATACAATTATGGTCGTACTTAAGCCATTATATAGAATTGCAGAGGTAGGAACTTATTAGTGGGCTACCTACAGCAAGCACTATAAGAAGAAGCTTTTAATAACTACTTCTATATTTAATCCCTACTTCCTTATTATAACTATAGGAACTCTATTTAGAATTATCGGCATATAAATAGACGATATAATTATCTTAGGAGACGACTAATTCTTAGCTTTTAAAGAAGATAAGCTAGTAAAGGTAAACCTTATAGTAAAGCTAAAGGAAAGACTTAACTTAGTAATACTATTACTCTTTAATAGATGTATCCTCTCCCTAAATAAGGGCTCTATTACTTTACGCCAGAAGGGTTAAGGCAAGAAGATTAATATTATTAACGTTAATTCTCTAAAGCAAGGATATGTGGAGTAATACGCTTGCGGAGCTTATATAGCTTTTATCTATTAACCTAAGGCTTCCTTTAATCTTTCTGTTACCGCTTAACACTAGAAACTAACTAAGGATAATATTCTTACCCTAAATAAGCGTCTTTTTTAGTAAATGAACTATCTTAACAGGGGACTACTCTACGTGCCTATTAACCTTCCTACCGCTAAGCTCTTTATATTTATTAATAGATTATTTATAAATAATAAAGATTTTAGCTTTTAGCTAGGATATAAGATTATTATCGCAAACAAATCTACTAGAGAGAATGACTTTATAATTTACGGTAACCTTATCTATTAGAACTTAACTAAAAGCAAGCGCGTTACTTAAAGCGTTCTAGCGTTAGAGATATATAGAATAGTTAGCAAAGTTAATATAGTAATTATAATTGGAACTACCCTTAAGATAATTACAGACCGGCTCAAACTTCCCGCTATTCCTATAATTATATACACCGACTTATATTCCCTCTATAATTATTTAGTTAAGCTTAGTACTATAAAGGAGAAGCGTCTTATAATTAATATTATAGCACTTTAGCAGTCCTATAAGTATTAAGAACTCTTTAAGATCTAATAGATTAATAGCTAAGATAACCTAGNAGATNTAATAANNAAGGNAAACCNAAANAANGCACTAGAGACGTTTNTTAATATAAATACTCTATATATATAAGTTAAAGGTTAGGTTAAGAGGGAAATTTAAAGAAGTTAAGATCTTATAGAACTTTAACCGCCGGTTAAAGTTGTCTAATTAGTTAGATTCTTGCTAAGAGCGCTACGCCTAATTAATTTAGGTGGCGGTATAGACTTTTGCTAACTAATTAGGATTTTCTATGCCTGGTATAGAAAATCGCCATTAGCTCGCTTACTACTAGCGTTTTAGCGGCCCACCCGTCTTTGCGTTATCTACCAAATTCTACCAACTACCGCATTGTTATATATCGTCTGGTTTTGTTATATATTATCTAGTTTTGTTATATACTGTCTGTTTATATATATATATATAGCAACTATAAAAAGAAGAGTTGCTAGTGTCGGGAATAAGGTAAGTTGCCGTCGCATAAAGCATATTGCCGTTACGTGTTGACGTGGCCCTAGCGTGGTGAGGAACCTTAAGTTCCTCACCCCTTTCCTCATTCCTATTAATAAGAATTAACCAACATCACTGTAACCCTACTTAAGTAGTCGTTATTGGTGAGTTACCCTGTGTGACCAACAAGAACTATTAGCCGCCTTTTAAATAATATAGTACTAGGTCTAGATAGGATTCTAAATAAGGCCTTAAAGACCTATAGACTACTTATAGCACCCTAGCTTGTAGATATAGCTAAAGTATACTTTACTATAGGCTACTACCTACGACTTAGAAGATCTATAACAACGGTTATTTTATAAAAAGAAGGTAAAGCAGATTACTTAATCCCAGAAAGCTACCGCCCTATTACTTTAAAAAACACCCTTAGCAAGATTTTAGAAAAGGTAATAGCGGACCGTATAGCAGATACGGCTAAGAAATATACCCTATTACTATAGAGCCAAATAGGGGTAAGAAAGAACCGCTTAATACTATTAGCACTTATACTACTTGCTACCACTATTAAATCTGCATAGGTAATACGAAGGGACTTTATAGTATTAATGCTTAGCCTAAATATTAGTGGCGCCTATAACAATATACCCCACAAGCGTCTTCTATATATCCTTAGGGCAAAAGGCTTCCTAGAATAGATTATACAATTTATCTAAGGGTTTATAGGTTAGAAAGAAACATTACTAGTCTTTAGCAGATACTAGAGCCCCCCTATTATAATTACAACAGGAATACTATAAGGATTACCCCTCTCGCCTATACTCTTCCTTTTCTTTATAAGCAACCTACTTAACTCTTTTAAGAAAGGGGCGACCTAGGGGATAGGCTTTATTAATAACATAAACCTAATTATATACGGGCTATTAGCCGTAGAGAATTGCAGAATGCTAGAGAAAGCTTATAATACCTATATAGAATAGGTAAGATAATATAGAGTCCAATTCTTACTAGAGAAATACCAGCTATTTTATTTTATAAGAAAACGTAACTAATCTATAGATCTTTAGCATATAATCCACATCTAAGGCTTTAGGGGTTAACTAGTTTAGGGCCTAAGGGTATTAGGAGTATAGGTAGATAGTAAGCTTTAGTAGAGCGTATATATAGCGCAAGCGGCCTATAAGGGCTAAGTATAGTATATCGTATTATCTAGGATCGTTAATTCTATATAGGGCCTATACTTCTAGAGGTTACGCCTACTATATATAGTAGTTGTCTGGCTAACCATAACATATAGGTCCAGTATTTGGGTTATTAGAGAATCTAAAAAAGGCCCCCCTAAGTCGCTCCTTAAACTACTCCAAAAGGTCTAAATAGCCTACCTCTAGAGTATAATAGGCGGATATAAGCGAACGGCCACAGTACTGCTTAAGAAGGAAGCTAATATTCCCCCCCTATAACTATATATTAAAGCCGCTGTAATATAAAGGGCCTAAAATAAACGTAACTCTAATGTTATAAAGTATATTAAAACACGCCTAAATAAACTATAGAGGGACTCTAGGGCGCCCTATAGGAGAACAAACTAACAACCCTAAAGTAGGGAAGATATATTAGAGAAATAGGTAAAGAAAGTAAAAGAAAAATAGTGCTGCTTTAGGGCCTAAGCCTATATAGAGGAGGAAGGGAGACATGTAAGAGGCTAGTAAAGATAATAGTAAGAGAGAGAAAGGAGCTAAAGCAGAGTATAAAAGAATATTAGGAAACTATCTACCGTAATATAATACTGGTTAGACTAACGCTANAGAGGNGTATANGAGTTAAAGGTATAGAGGCTAACTAAGATAAGAGGAACCTAAGCTATAGCATAGTTAACGCTATAGGGGGTAAACACTTAAGGGCTCTAAAAAGGCCTAATAAAGGTAGAAAATATAATAGCGATACTCTTAAAAATAGGAATAATAGGACTAAAAGACTAGCTCTACCAGGTGGGTGTTCTAGTAGGTAGCCTAAGATATAAATATAACTGGCTAAGATAGACACTAAAATATATGAAAATGTTTATCGGTAGATTGCGAGCACCGCGACTTCTACCAACAACATCAAACTTCTCCATTTTTGAGCCATACGGCTTTTGCTTTCCCACCCACCATCCCTATGTATACACCTATATAGAGCTTCGCATATCTAGGTATAAAGGAGGTGATAATGCTAGGTTATACCTGGCTGGGTCATACTTGGCTTTCTCTGCTTNACCCACCCTACCTGTAGCTGCAGGCCTGGCGCTGGCTGTGCTTGCAGAGATAGCCTCCTTTGTGCCTATACCTCCAAATATTGATATTGTTGTACGGTTTCTTCTTCTTCAGATGGTGACGAGCAAAAATGAGATAAATGAAAATGTTTATCGGTAGATTGCGAGCACCGCGACTTCTACCAACAACATCAAACTTCTCCATTTTTGAGCCATACGGCTTTTGCTTTCCCACCCACCATCCCTATGTATACACCTATATAGAGCTTCGCATATCTAGGTACGAAGGAGGTGATAATGCTGGGTTATACCTAGCTGGGTCATACTTGGCTTTCTCTGCTTCACCCACCCTACCTATAGCTGCAGGCCTGGCGCCGGCTGTGCTTGCAGAGATAGCCTCCTTTGTGCCTATACCTCCAAATATTGATATTGTTGTACGGCTTCTTCTTCTTCTTCAGATGGTGACGAGCAAAAATGAGATAAATAATACTGTTATGCCCCTTACACACCAACTAAGAAGTAATGCTTTTAGTAGCTGGCATAGAGAACTATAATATACTACTCTTAATATAAAAGGCCTTAAGGCGGTTACCTAGTAGCTTATTAGCTAAAATATACTAAACTAATTCTAGGTTGTAAGGGAAATAGTAATAGAGGGTAGGGGGGTAAGTAACGGGCGCCCCCTAATAACTCTACAGTAGTAGAGCAAAGTTTACGATACTAGCGCGTCCGTAGGCTTGTTACGGCAGCAGTGGTTCCTAAGGAGGTCAAAAAGTAAGGTAGTAGGAGCACTATAGGTGACTTATAGGCGAGTCCCAAAAGGCGGGGAGATAGATTACGGGGTTTTCTTAAACAGAGTTTTCTCCCCATATGTACATAAGGAGTAGTCCGCGTGGGCCCAATAGGGATCCGAATCGGACGTTAAGCAATAAATTATTATAGTAACTCCTTCCGTTACTCCCATTTGTTTATAACCTATAATTATATTATATTTACTGCCTTTAATAGGAACTTTTTAAGCCCGGGGTAGATAAAATATAGTAGCTTATAGAAGTAGACTTTTTTTAATTAGAAGAAGGTAATATAGTAGCAAATAATCCACTAAATAAGTAACTATTTAAACCTCTTAAAGTTATAAGCTCTATTAAGCAACCTCTCCTCTAAATACTTATTAATTATTAGCTAGTTAGATTTATTAAGTTTTTAATAAGTATTAAGTATGCCCGTTATCTTATCTATATAGTAATCCTCTACTCGGTAGTCTATAGCGGTAGTCCTTCTAGATAACACTATAAGCAGCTCCTACTTACGCTATATTCACTTATAAAGATAGTAGTAGTAATAAGCTATACCGTTACTACTAGACTTTAATTAAATATCCTCCCCCTACCTCTATATATACGAGGTATGCTACTTTATATGCTTTAGTCCTCTTATTAAGGCGCTATATTAAATATAGTACTTATTATATAGCTTAAACTTCTTCACCTCTACTACCTTATTATAAGCCGGACTAATTAATTTCGGAGTAAGGATAAAGTTATTAGATGTAGGAGGTAAGTAGTATGTAAGATAACGCGTAATATTAGCCGCCATGGTATTAGGTAAGGAAGGGAGGGAATAAAACACTAAAGCAGTAAGTATAGATGTAGGAGTAACAGCAGAGGATAAGTAGATGTCCTTAATTCTTATAAATTAATCGTCTTATAAGACAGGAGCTTACTAACGCTAAATACTAGCGTCACCAATTAGCTCTATTTAGCCTTAACACTAAGCACTAACTCCTTAGCGGCCTATCCTCCCTCCTAATTAGGTATAGAACTGGAGCTCTAGGAGCTCCAAATAAGTCAGATCCACTCTAATCCAGCCTTAAAATCAATAGCTCCAAATCCAATGCAAGAAAGGATCCAACGTGGAGCTCCAGAGGCGCCGCAGTCCAGTTAGATCACTGGGCAGGGGTTTCCTTGCTTAACTATTGGCCCTGTGCATCGCTTGCCTCTAAGGATGCTCAACGGGAACACTATTATTTAATGAAGCTATGTAAATCCTAGAGATAGTGGGCTATCAAGTGAACAGAAACTTAGGTGTAAGGTACTCGTGGCGAAAGGCTTGACGGCGATGATTTCTAAAAGTAGCGTGCTTGAAACTGGCCGGGGAGAGCTGTCTGCCTTGTATGCTTCGTTTGGTTCTTGTTACACCGTATGAGATTTGGGAAATTATATAAAGTGCTTCAGAACTGAATGTATAGAGGACATTAATAGCTCTTTTGAGTATCCGAAACTATTCACGGGGACATAACCAGGACTCACAATGGAGCGGACCCCTCAGCGACGCATGGGATATGGTCGTGTGTGGCGAAGACGTGTATATACGTGCAGATGCTCACTCTCCCTGTGCGAATCCTACAGAACGCAGACATAAAAAGAGCATTACATAAGAAGACAAATACTTTTGGAGTCCGCCTAGCCCTAAAATCCCTTGAATGCAATGTAAACCATAGAAAATATATAAATAAATCCCCAAGCATGAAGAGAATCGCCTCCCAAACGCCCCGGGGTATATGTGCAACTCCAAATTCCTAGCGCGCCGACAATGCCGCATGATAGTTTTTACAAAAGATGGCCCATTTAGGCTCTCGAACCGTCGGAACCTTGCCTCTCCATTTCCGTGGATCCACTCAGGGCACTGCTCCTGCTCGTACCCTCACTAATGAAAGTCGCAACGCTCGTCCTCTTGAATCCAGACCCACCTTCTCTTGTTGGAGGGCTTGAGAAGCCTTGTGCCGCACTTACCGAAGTGTGCATGCCAAGTGGCGAAGAGGGAGATGCGGCATGGGCCAGAGGCTCCTGTCCTACATACCTTTCGCGCAGTCTCTTTATCTCGCGCAACCGATTGCACCAGGAAGAGACAGACTCACCACCGTCGCGTGCGTACCAAACCTGGGAGAATACGCTCGCGTTGATGGAGATAAGACGGCAATATGCGGCCAGGTTCTTGCCGCTAATCATTTTGCTTTCTGCAGCAGGAGATATTTCCGGAAAGCCTGGTTTCGGGATGACTTGCACTTTGTAATAGCGGTTCTTACCGTCTGGATCTTCCTCGAGGCGACGATCAATGAATGACGCGCGTGCCTCGGGGGTAATGACGATATGAACGTAGTTGAAAGCAGAAGGGAAGGTGTCGAAGTTGTAAGGGAGACCAGAGTCATTAAAAATAATGTTCACGAAATCATTGCCAATGTGGCGTTTCTTGTTCGTCCAAGTCTGATTGTCGTTGGGGTTCGTAGGCATCATGGTGGTAATATGAAAGACAATCTCCATCACTCGGTCGCGCCAGCAAATAGTGAACTCGCCATCCGTGTCGCATGAGGTGTCCAGTCCCCCAGCGTTGAATCTTGCGCCTTTGAGACGGACAAGCGTTCCAAGATCGCCAATGAAAGCAGTGTAGTCGGCGGAGCCCATGACGTTAAACAAAATTTCTCTCTCATCTGTTTGACCTTCTCCAATGTAGATGACACCAACCTTATGCCCATCAACCGTTGGGCTGCGATCGAAGGCAGCGAGGGCGCGACGGGTCATATCATCTTCAGGAAGGGAAGTGGGCATATCAGGTAGACTACCTGAGATGGAAGGGAAGTTCAGGGGAGAATATAGACCTTGAAAGATGTCGTCGGGAAGTATGCCAACATAAGAAGAATTGTAAAATGCCTCAGATGCAAGACCCGTCGTAATGGGAACCTGATGTCGAGGGGGTTGTATCAGGCGAGGCTGAAGGCTTGAGTATCTTGTGCCACACTATGCATGTTAAAGTTAGCGTTGCAGCGAATTCTATCAGGGGCCGACTTACTGGTCTTCGACTGGTGATCTGTGAAATACCAGTTCTGGCCGCAGTTTCAATTGTCAAGAGGCTAAGTCCAACAATCCAGGTTTTCTTCGAAACGTCACCGTCTGACTCTTTGGAGAAGTTGGGATCAGGCGCCGTCTCATCGCGGTCCGAGTACGCGACCATCTGCATCATATCCATAATGACTTGACTCTGTTCTTCCGTCACTTCTCTGCCAGCTCTGTCCGTGTATATCAGATTCTTGGTGATCCAAGGTATTTGTCCCTTTCGCTCAGGAAGTTTCAATGCCATGAACCAGAAGGTGATGACGTGAAACGCAAGGGCATATACATATTGTGGAAGATCATCGGCTGGAGATTTCTCTCTCGGCTTCGAATTCTGTTCAGAAATGACCGAAAAGTCACGGGAAGGCCCGCTGTGTCGGAGGTTCCTATGACCACTTTGTGAGGAGATCGTTGCTGTTGCTCTCTCGCGCTGATCTCGGACGTATTGTAGATAGCGAAAGCTAACTCCGAACACCATCTTAAATTCATCTTCTCTAAAGTTCTTGTGAAGCTCCGGCATTCGCGCGAGAGTAGTCAGAAACTCCAAGATATGGATCGCAATCTGCGGCTGAGTAATAATTTGGGACATTTTCTGGACTATATTGTCTAGTGATTTGCTACTTGACAATGGAAGCTCGTGGCAGCAAACCGTCAGCGCATGTATGCACCATTTAGGGGTTCGTTCCCATGATCCGATGCCGTGAAGGAAAGTCCTGACTAGTTCGTCTTCTTCACTCTTTTCAAAATGAGCATGATAGCTAATGAGTACTGTAAGTATGTGAAATAGACAAACTGCTACATCGGCCCTTTTGAGGAGAGTGTAGCTCGGTGGCTCGTGGAAAGTGGTGGCTCGAATTTGCTCGCATATAACACTTCTCAACATTTTTAGCTGGGGTACAGCCCCACGAAATAGAGATTGGTTGGAGAGCTGGGGTCCGAGATGCACTAAAATATAGCTGTAGACTTCCCACTCCGTCGGTTTCTGCAGCAAGGATATTATTAATTCCAGCCATAAGGCGATTTTAAGCTCGGATTTGGTTTCTACAATATCATCCGTGGGGCCAAGGTAGGAAAACATGAATCGGCTGGTAATACGTGACGGTTCTTCCGGTAGCCCTTTTGGACCTGGGTACATCCAAAACGGCGGGACGGGCTTGGAAATCCGGCCTGCGTTGTTCACTGGGCGACTACTATGTCGAGTGAGGGAGGAGTGGGGACTACCACCTGAAGTGGCCCTGTTTTCTCGCCATGATAGTTGGTCGTCATGTCTTCTCGAATCTGCTGGTGAGGAATCATCTATCTTGTCTGAGCTCACTGCAGTTTCTACAGTGCGGCACAAGACAGCAGCCATGCTTGAGCCTTCTGAGGAAGAGCCAATCATTATAGCATGATTTGTGTCGCTGCGTAACCGGAAAAAGAGTTTTAATGCGGTTATCCGTGCATCCGTCCCGCATGAGTCAGAACCTGCGATGTGCAGAAGGAGTTCAAATAGCATCCAGCTCTTTTGGGCGGACTGGTTTAGATTTCGGATGAACAACCGGACCAACGCCGTGGTTACGACATTGCAAGAAGATCCTAGAATTTGGCTTTCTCGAGATCGCGTTGCTGGAGAAGCCCAGTAGGCTAAATTGCTGGGTGGATGAGGCGGCGGTCCTCTCTGTTCTTCTAGTGATGCCTTGAGTAGTTCAATAACATCCTTGAAGATCTCCTCAGATGCCTGATCAGCGATATTAGTGGCGAAATCCACCAACTCGTGTAGCACCACAACATCTTTTTCTTCCTTAATGTTATCAAGAATCAAGGCTGCGCACTGCGATACTGCTTCTTCCGTGCAAATGCTTTCAACAGTGTTATATGTATCTGTTAGGGTCTTAACAATGAGTATTCGGAGAGACCGAGGACGTGTCTGGTCTATGAATACTTTTGTAAGTAGCGTTCGACATTCTTCTAGCCAGGTCTTATTTGAAGGATGAAGAAAACGCTCTTCTGCATAAAACTTGATGAGGTTCTCAGCAGCAGCATTGCTGATTCGGTTTGCTAGTCGCATAAAAAGGTCCATTACCGATGCTTGTTGGACGAAATCCATTTCATCACGTAAGGTGTCAAGATTCATGAGTATCTTTGCTAGATCATCATTTGCGCTGTTCCGGTCCCCATCAGTCCGGGGTCCAGGAAGAGCTGGATCGGTCGTGAGCCCGACATCACTGCTAGGGTCGGTTGCTGGGGCTTCTCTAGCTTCGCTGCGTTGTGCGCATTTGTCCAGGATAGCTACCAGATCACTCCAGTCGTCTTCTTCAAGTAGAAGACGAGTTAGTTTGCGCTCTTCCAGGATGGTAGCTATGAAGCGAATGACATCAGTCTCATGCTTTCGGTGGTCGACTGCAAGAGACACTTTCAAGGCAGGAAGTAGTAGTGAGATAGGAACTTTGGGGAGACCCTCACACCCATCTTGCAATACAAGCTGCTGTAAAACATGAACTGCACCGCGGGGTATATTCTTGCTACGACCTGGAGTACTAGGATTGTCAAGGAGTATGCTTAAGAGTGCAGAGACTGAAGACTGTCCAACATGTGACCTGAAGAGATTGCTCAAAGAACTCCAAGTCGGCTCCTTGAGGTTGCTGAGCTGTCGATGAACATCACACAGGACTTCCAGGCACGGCTTGAGGGACCTTGTTGGAATATGAGTGTAAGTGATCAAAGCATCAAAGATCCTGATGGATTGCTCAATATCGGCTTCCTGGGTGGTTTCCTTGCAAATTCCCATGACTTGTTTTAGAAGTAACTCGACGTCTTCTTCTTTGAATACTTTGGAATTGAATCTAGTAATATCGATAATGTATTGGAAAAGTTGTGCAAGATCGCCATCCTCTCTTAGTGTTGGACCAGAGCGTTTTTGCTTCTTTGCCTTTCGAGCTTCACGAACAGCTTTGAAGCAAGAATCTAGAGAGGTCGTGATAAGAGGCGCTACATAAGATTCGAAAGCCTCTACGTTCCGCCCACCATTCGTAAGTTCATGTAGAACTTCAAAGCGAAGATCGAAGTCTTTGCAGTTCTGGCCGCGCGATATAGCCTTGAAGAATACACTCCTTTCCACGGGAGTTAGATCTGGCAATTGAACACAACTCTTGAGTAGCGCGTAGCCAGCCTGCGTTGCCTCGGAGGAGTCTTCATCGAGAAGATCGCTAGCGGCAGACCACAGAATCAGGACGTTGTCTACAGGATACTCCTTCAGTATAGGACATATCTTTTGGATGGCTGCAATTCTATCACAAAGAAGACGTGTGGCGTCTAGTTGACCCAGCAGTTTTTGCAGTTCTGGCGGCCCACCAAGAATATCTTTAGTATTGACCCTGGGCTTGGAGCCTTGCTGACGACAATCCGAGTTTTGAAGTAATTCGTCGTTCGTCCCGCCATCCAATAAACCAGCAGGGGCACTGGCCACAGAGCCTACCCTGGTCACGGATCTTAACGAAGGTGTCTGTGCTGGGGTGAGAGTTGCCGAAGTGGAAGGAGTGGGCGGAGTCGGATTCCTGAGGCGGCCACCGGTAAGGGTTCTGAATGCGCCGAACAGGGCGGAGGACGAGGAAGATCGGTCGGGTGTGTGCGGTGCATCCTTTGAAGACGGAGACATAAGTCTCGGTGCTATTCCTCTGATTATATGCTATATCGGGCTGGATATATAGTATCAAGAGTAAGCTATGTGTGAAAGCGCGGAGGAAATCCAGAAAATAGGGTGGCTTCTGTGAGTCATACAGTCTCATTCTGCAAGGGTAGCAATCAAAAATATGAATAATACCAACCTACAACTAGAGTGTAATAGCATGAGGTCGAAAAGTCTAAGCATCAGTCCTATCCCTGCTTGATAATCCAAGGAACTCTGGAAAACGGCACGATATCCGGGAGGGCCCATGTGTCTGGGTGGAGCAGCAGATGGCTGTGGCGACAGTGGTCACTGGCAAATGAAAACCATTTTCAAAAAGGAGCGATGTCGGTGGTGGAGAAAAAGAAACGGATGGGATTGGTGTCAGGATCTTTTGACTCTTTGAATCTGGGGTAAACGCTAGGGGGTCGCCGAATTGTTCTTCCGCGCACAGACCATAGTTTGCTCTTCCATGGCGCATCCCAGCCGCTCGGAGAGCTTGCCTGCACCAAAATTCCTATCCACTCTTTCCAGTCCACAGAACAGCTTAGCCCCCTCACAAGATGGCTGCCACGGGTATGCAGACTGTCGCTCAGCTGCTCCAGCTGAGTCTCGATCCACGACAGAATAAGCAAGGTTAGTCTTCTCTGTTTTTATTATTTGTTTAGATCAAGTCCCTCCGCAATATGCCTTATCTCTCAACCATGCATGTAAAATGTTCGAAGAGCTTGCGCTCTCTTCCGAAAACCCTAGTGCTTCTTAATTGCACTTCCGAACCTCTCCTCAGCATGCTTTTGGAAATTTTAACATGGTACTAACAATTTTTTAAACAGTGGAGGCTGCCATAACCCAAGAGGCACAAAAGCCAGGCTTCTCTCTAACACTTTTACAAATCGTCGCATCCGAAACCTTCCCAAATACTGTCAGACTTGCAAGCGCTCTATATTTCAAGAATTTCATAAAGCGCACCTGGACCGTACGTTAATCACTCATTCAGAAGAGGCAAATAGATGCAAGCTTATTTTTATTTGCAGGACGAAGAAGGGAATTACAAACTACCACAAAATGAGGTCATGACTATCAAGCAGGAGCTCATCGGTCTGATGACTTCTGTACCTCCAAATATGCAGGCCCAGCTTGGTGAGGCTATAAGTGCTATAGCGGAAAGTGATTTTTGGGAACGATGGGACACATTGGTCGATGTATGTTGCTTGATTCATAAATGAGAGGCAAGAGCTGACACTGTGGAAGGATCTTATATCGCGACTAACCCCAGACAACGCTACTGTCAATAACGGTGTTTTGCAGGTTGCGCACTCCATCTTCAAACGCTGGAGACCGCTTTTTAGATCCGACGCCCTCTTTACAGAGATCAACCATGTTCTTTCAAAATTCAGCACCCCGTTCCTTACACTTATGGAGGTGAGTTTTGTTGATAATGATTCCAGATATCTTCAAGGCTACAGACTGACATTTACAAAGAACACGGACGCTATTATTACGAAGTCACCGAACAACCCTGCTGCACTACAGGAAGCATTTACTACTCTCAGTTTGATCATGAAACTGTTCTACGATCTTTCTTGTCAGGATCTGCCCCCAGTCTTCGAAGAGAATCTTCAGGCTATATCCGGACTCTTGCATAAATACTTGGTTTATGACAGCCCCGCTTTACACACCGATGATGACAGTGAATCTGGCGTACTAGAATATGTTAAAGCAGGAATATTCGAAGCGCTAATACTATACGTCCAAAAGTACGAAGATGCCTTCGGACCGCTACTTGCGCAATTTGTTGACAGTTCGTGGAACTTCCTTATGACTGTTGGCCTTGAGACGAAATACGACACCTTGGTTAGCAGAGCTCTTCAATTCCTCACCTCTGTCGCTCACATACCCCAACACGCTCAAGCATTCAACAACCCACAAATCCTAGGACAGGTTATCGAGAAAGTCATTTTGCCAAATCTATCACTTCGAGAATCCGATGTTGAACTATTCGAAGATGAGCCAATTGAATTTATTCGAAGAGATTTAGAGGGATCTGACAGTGATACTCGACGACGAGCTGCCACGGACTTCCTCCGCCAGCTTATGGCCCAATTTGAGAAGTTAGTAACCGATTGCGTAATGACGTATATGAATCATTATCTCGAAAATTACGCAAAAGACCGGAAGAACAACTGGAAATCAAAGGACACGGCAGTCTACCTATTTTCAGCCATTGCTGCTAGGGGGACGGCGACTGCAGGTCAAGGAGCCAAGAACATCAACCCGTAAGCGTCTCTATAAGTTCATTGTTTAGATATGATGTCATGAAGCCAGTTGGGCTGGATGGCTTAATCCCTTAGCACGCTTCTTATTTATAATTTCCAGGCTAACTTAGTTTAGGAATGTCAACATACTTGAATTTTTTGAAAAGCACATTGCAGAGGACTTAACAGCTGAAAATATTGAGCCCATACTCAAAGTCGACGCGATCAAATTTGTTTACATATTCCGCAGCCAAATTACATCGCAGTATTGGCAAGTCGCATTCCCGCTACTGGTCAAGCACCTAGGATCATCCAATTCCGTAGTGTATACGTACGCTGCTATTGCTGTGGAACGCGTCTTGTTCATGACAGATGATAACCGACAACCTATCATACCAAAAGTAGATGTCGTGGCTTCCTCGAAAGATCTTTTGCAGCACCTCTTCGCCCTAATACAGAAGAATTCCGCGCCAGAAAAGATTCAGGAGAACGAGTTTTTGATGAAATGTGTCATGAGAGTTCTAATCTTTATCCGAGATGGTGTATTGCCAATTACCGATCTTGTTCTCACAAATTTTATCAACATCACCAAAGTCATACGACACAATCCAAGCAATCCTCGCTTCCAATATTATCACTTCGAAGGTATAGGAGCTCTCATCCGATACACCGCGCCGACACTACACGACAAACTGGAAAATTCGCTTTACGATCCATTTGCGGCAATCCTTCAGGAAGACGTCCAGGAATTCATCCCATACGTCTTCCAGTTATTTGCTGCGCTTGTAGAAGCAAACCCAACCGGAACATTGTCGGATTACTGTAAGGGACTTATCACCCCTATCCTCATGCCTGCTCTGTGGGAATCTAGGGGCAATGTGCCCGCGCTTGTTCGATTACTTACATCTATAATACCTCGGGGAGCGCAAGTCATCGTCCAAAACAACCAGATCGAGCCGATTTTGGGTATTTTCCAGAAGCTGGTGTCAACTAAAACACACGAAGCCCACGCGTTTGAGTTGATCGAAAATGTCATCTCTGCGTTACCTTCTAAGGCTCTTGAGCCTTACTTTGCAACAATTTTCCAATTGATGCTTACAAGACTGTCAAATTCTAAAACGGAGCTCTTCTCTCAGCGCTTCATCACGTTCTACCACTTTATCTCCGCAAGAGAAGACAAAGGCCTAGGAACAGACTTCTTCATTAAGATCACAGATCGGACTCAGCATGAGTAATGCTATTCTCGCTTGATGTAGGAGAAACCGGCTAACCATTGTGCAGTATTTTCAAGCCAGTCTATTTGACAATTATACTCCCAGATACCCAAAAGCTAACACGACCATTCGACCGCAAGACAGCCGTAGTCTCATTCACCAAAACTCTAACTGACTCCCAGGCCTTCATAGATAGGTATGTTATAATCCAAGCAGCTCAATCTCCGGTCCCCTTAGCCAATTCCCAGATACCTCATTATATATATATATGTACTAATTCTCGAGTAGATACCCGAAGGGCTGGGCCTTAACGTGCGAAAAGCTTCTCGAGCTCCTCATCAACCCTCCAGTCCCGCCAGCCTTCGACGACATTGTCCCAGACCAAGACATTGACGATCTTGGATTCGGCGTTGGCTACACGCAGCTCAACACATGCCGCAAGGCCCCTCAGGACCCCTTCCCCGAAATTATCGACGTCAGGAGTTGGGTCGGGCAGTTCTTGAAACAGGCGGATTTGCGCCATAGCGGTCGCATCAGCCGGTTCGTACGGGAGAGGCTATCTTCGAAAGATAGGGAGATGTTGGTGAGTTATATGCGAGGTTGAGCTTTGGTAGGGGGGGGTTGGGGGGCTGGATAAACGGTAGGGATAGTCAAGTAGGATTTTAGCGGCTGAGGAATACCATAGAGGGCGGGGAGTGGAGCGGAGTTTGCCGAGCGAGATATCTTGGCGTTGTCTATAGCGACGTAAAAAGCAGCCTCTACCTTGCAGGTAGCGATGTACTGCTTGTGAAAGTGATACAAAGTGCTGTACGAGTAACAACCTAACGTCTGTTGCTCAGAATAGTGAAAAGTTGCGAAATAAAACCTAAAGCAACATATGTCACCCATGCGCTATTGAGCGTCCACTTGCATATAATTATTAGCGTCCTAGTTACACCCTCGTGAACAGCTTTAGATACTTAAAGAGAACTATAAAGGCTATCTGTACATATTTTTAAGGACTCTAGAGGCCCATCCAAGATTTACTCAGCATGGCAAGCATTAAACCAATGACCTTTCATTTGTATGCCTTTTATCAATAGCGCATGGGATAATCTAAGGTCCCGGTGGCGTACTCAGCCTTGCGAGCCTAAATCAACATTGATATCCCCATCATCCTCATCATCTCTTAATAGTCCTCAGCAAGCTCTGCATTTAGAATTATTTGTATTAAGTGTGCTGCTTTTCATTCGGTGAAATGTATCGCATAAGCCAGAAGGCAAGGTTGAGCCAGCATCCATACCTCTTTCCTCTCTGAGGTGGATAAAATGTAAAACGGTGTTTGAGAACTCATATTATTTTAGGTGCGCCATCTATTGTCAAATACTTAACAAATCTTTCCCCTCACTTGAACAAAGACATTGTTCGAATAGGCCGAAAAACCGACTTTTCGTCGAGCCTTTCTGGAAGGACCACTAGCGTCATTCTGCCGAGACCTTGAGCTGCGCGTCGACATTGTTGAGACGTGCCAGCTCTCTTTAATACGCTCATATTTTCCACGCCCCTTCACCATGAATAAGGCCCTTCTTTCTGCGGACTACAAACGATTACAAAGAGACTGTTCCAACGAACCTTGGGTCTCGCTAGCGGAGCAATGGACGACTTCAAGCCTGAGCTGCTAAAAGCGCTCCTGGACTGGGTACGTGATCGTGCGAACAGCATATCCCCTTTCTAAATTTTTGGACTTTGGCTAATTTCTGTATTTTGTAGGTGAATACCTTTGAGCTCCCGCACAAAATAAGCCAATGGAACCAGCTCGAAGATGGCCAGATACTCTGGAAGATACTGGCAGACATCGATTCCAACTACTTCAACGGACCCCTCCCCGAAAATGATCGGAAGAGCACGGAGAACTGGATACCACGTTGGCAGAATTGTACGGATACACCCATATCCCATAACAAGAAGAAGAAAGGCTGACAAGGGTTATAGTAAAATACATTGACCGTGCGGTCACCACATATATAAGGGATGAATGCGGCAAGCTCCCCGTGCTGAGCAAGAGGATGACTCCTGATCTGAAGATTGTTGCTCAAGATGGCTCTCCTATGCTCACGGCGAAGGTACGCATATATTATCGCGACTCGCCGCATCCCATGATTACTAACTTAATGGGACAGCTAGCTATGTCAGTCCTCCTTGTAGGCTTCTACTCCCCTAACTCGAACCAACGCATGGTTGAGGTCATGAGCGGGCTAGGGCAAAGAACAATGAGTACAATCGCTGTTGCTATTCAGGAGATGGAAAGTTTGGATCAAAGAATGGCCGAGCTAGGAGTTGATCAAGAATTAACCGCTGAACCGGATACGTCTGATTTGAAACCTCCCCGGGGATCGTCCGTAGAACGGGATCCGGATCTCGAGCGTGAGGCACAGCTTATCGAGGCTAACAGGGAGATAAAACAGCTCAATGCAAAGATATCTACTTTAACTACCGACCTTGAGCGGTCACGCAACAGGATCTCCACTCTTGAGGAAGAACTTGTGGAGTCTAGGCTGATGCTCGGCGGGGGGGGCCGCAAGGAACTAGAAGATGACGATGTCGAGCACATGCGGTCCGAAGTGATGAGAGACAGGACTTACATCGCTGAGCTCGAGTCCTCTCTAGCTAGTGAAAAGGCCCTCGTGTCAAGTCAAGAGAGGCAGCTTGAACGCCTAAAGGCTGACTCTGATACAAAACAAGACCTTCGCGACGAGCTGCAACTTGTTAGGGCAGAACGAGACGAGCTCTCTCAAAAGGCCAAAGCCAACGAGAACCTTCGTAAAAAGATTCACACGTTGCAGGAGCAGCAGAAAGCCAATGAGTCTCTACGACAAGACCTGCAGCTTGCGCAAGAGCAACTACAGCAGACGGAAGGTCTTAGAGAGCGCTGTGCCGCTCTAGAGAAAGCAAACAAAGAAAACGTCCAGACCATCGCAAATGGCGAACAGTCTCTCTTCGAAGAGAAAGGCAGACGGACACGAGTTGAACATGAGAACAACGTGCTTTTGAGGCAATTAGAGCAAGCTAGGGAATTGCAAACCCGAGCAGAGGACTGGCGGAAAGAACTAGAAGAAAGAGTGCGCGAGTTGGAGTCCAGTGGCCATGCTGATCGTGGAGGTAGTCTTGAGGATGAGCTAGGCACCGAAGATGCCACAGAAACCTCCGAAGAGCCTCCCAGGACACTCACCGATAGTATCGTCGCTTCGGAGACTATTATGCTCCAACAGAAAGTGGAGATACTCTCCTCTCGGCTGAGGTCGATTGAAAAGCAGTATTTGGATTTACTCCAGGAAAACCTTGGATTGAAGTCTGATATGAAGATCAAAACCGAAGATGACGAGAGCCAACGGTACGTTAATGCCTCCAACGCAAGATGGTGTTTTGATATGCTGGAAAGGTTGGGAGAATCAGGCATTGCTGATATTCACCTGCGTTCTAGTCCATTCCTCGAGCAAAATGAGAGGCTAGAAGCAACGGAAATCGAACTCAGCGAAATGCAGCGAAGATTCCGCGAGAAAGAATTGGAAAACGCCGAGCTACGCAACGAGCTCTCCAAAAGTAAGACCGAAAGACCACCCTTGGAAACGTCTGCTGACCCCTCCGAAGCACCTTCAAACGCCGACCCAGGTAGCGACGGTAATAGTGAAGTCCAGAGTCTTCGAGCGAACCACGAGAGCCTTCTGGCGTCCTACGATGCGCTTCAAAAGCATAGCAAAGGCCTTGAAACGAGCCTAGACGAGAAGAGCAGTCTTCTGCGGACAGCACTTATTGATCATGATGAGCTGCCTGAGGGATTGATAGAGTTGCGCTCCGCCGAGATTCTCAAAGATATCAGAGAGCAAATCGAGAATGTCACTTCCGCACCTCCAGACGATAGGTCGAAGGTTTTAGAGACCACAGCCTCGTGCCTTGCGGAACGGCTGGAAAGGGGACAGATGGCCGTCGAGGCCGCGAAGAAGGTAGGTGATCTCCAGCTTCCTCAAAGCAACACTCGTTCTGCATCTTCGTCTTCCTTTGCCCGGTCTGCCACCCTCAAAATACCCACTTCATCAACTTCCAAGTCTGCTAGCCACCGTCGAGATTCTGCTATGTCGTCTCGGCCACTTTCTGTATTCTCGGCCACCTCCAATTCTGCATCCACACTGTCTTCAAAGAAGAAACCCGGGTGGGGCTTCAAGTCCTGGCGGGCCTCCTCCAAGACGCCTCAGGGGGCGGAAACTGCTAAACCCCTGAGCGGCGCCGCCAGTCAAGCAGGCGCCCCAAAAAGCGCGCCGGCTGCAGAAATGCAGCTGCCAGCCGCGCCAGCTCGGACAGCCAACCCCTTCGAGAGTCCCCATCATCGTCGTCTTTCTCTTTTCCCCAGAACGCAGCAGCAGCAGCCAGAACACACGCACTGACTTAGCCCCCCGCGCCCTCAGGAACTCCGCGAAGAGCGAGCGAAGAACGAAGCGCTTGCGCTGGACCTCGAGAAAGCTAAGGCGGAGGGAAGCAAGAAGGCTTCGGTACGTTTTCTCTCTTCTTTTCTCGGCTATCAGCAATTCCCCTCCACCCCGTTTTGGCCCTGTTGCCGGCTCAGAGGGCTGTCTGGCTAATTTGTGTTTTGCGCCTCCCCCCGCAGGAGGAAACGCAGCAAGAGTTGCTGAATCTACGCCGCGAGAACAAGCTCATCACCAGCGCTTGGTACGACCTGACTTGCCGGCTGCAGAGCAATACCGTGATGCTGCAGCGACGCAGCGAGGCGCCGAAGAGCTGGCTCGGGCGCCAGAGAGCTGTCGTTGGGGGTGCGGGTAGTTCGGTGAGTTTCTCACCCCACTCCCCTCTGCTTAGCGACGTGTTGTCAGTAGCGAGATATCTAATGATGAATGTTCAATTGCAGTCTCGAAGGTAACATGGCATGTACGGTGAAGTGGGTGAAGGAAACGGCGATATGGCGCGGCGCTGAGTTAGGGCTCAGCATCTACGAACTCTCCCTTGACTTTGTTATGAATTGTTTTCCACGTCTCCCATTCTTTTCGTGTTTAAAGGTATATCCTGCAGCGTGCATTGGAGGAGAGGGAGTCGGGTCCGTTCATTCATCATTATACCCCCAGCATTCAGCGCGGCGTTGGAATTTTCCCTCTCAATTCAGTCCCTGTTCCGAAATTTGACTTTTATAGAAGAAAAGCTGTAGAATTGAGAGTACATGCCGCGTAGCGTGGACCGGAGAAGCTCCAGCGACCCCATACCAACCGTTTGTGATTGCCCCTAATTGATTCCCTCCCTTCCTCCCCCGATCCAACTCCATGAGTCTCCCTCCCCCCCACTCAACCAATGTAGCTCCCCAAGCCCCAGTATATCACCCCGCCAACAGCCTCTACAGCTCCTCCATATCCTCCTCCAAGCCAAGCGGCGGGAAGTCGCCGACCTCGACCCTCTCCGGGCGCACAAACACGCCGCAGTTCTGCGCGCAGGAGAAGTAGCGAGTCCCCTTGACCGAACCGTCGTTCTTGCCCGTGGGCTCGTCGAGCACGACGCCGATCCAAGGGCCGGCGGTGCCGGGGATGCCGGGCACGGGGCCGACGAAGGCGACCGAGCCGCGGCGGGCATCGGTCGTCGCGGGAAGCAGTCGGCAGCGCGAGTGCAGCGTCAGGCCTGTTACCGTTTGTTTTTTTTTATTTTTTGTTTTATTTCAGCACGGGGAGTGAGGCATTGAGTCTTTTTCATCATTTGACATGGGGAAGGTTGGGAAACTAGATGGGAGTGGAAACGGATCGGCGCCTAGTGGCGCGCGAGGTGGCTTGGATGGAGGGGGGAGGGGTAAAGAGCACAGTGTGGATCGGCCACGTGATATAGAGTGAGGCGAGAACTAGGGCCAGTTTGCTGTGAGACAGGGAGTGTGTGCCCGTCAGGCCTCCCATCCTGAGACAACCATGCTGCAAGCTTGTCGGAAACGGGATCCGCGTCCGTGGCACCGGCCGTATGATGAAGCCTGCCAGAGGTAGATGCTCAAAGGCTTATTGGATTTTATTTTTTTCGTCTTGGCAAGAGAGGAGAGGTTTAAGGTTTCTCTGCATGTCTCGCGTGACAAATTCTAAATATGAGACAATGCTGGTAGACGGACCGATTGTGGCGGCTGGGATTATGAAAAGCGTTGTATGCAGCCGGCTCTTTTCGGACGACATGTAGGTACCAGATTTGGGATCGAGGTCTTTCGCATGATCTCCCGCGTTCAAAGAGTGGCAAAACAAAAACCAGAGCTGTTCACCCCCCTGCAGCACACCTCTTCATAGAATCCAGAGGTGTTTTGCTTTTGTTGGTGGGCGAGGGGCGCCGCATCCCCGGAGGTCGTCATTGGGAGGCTTCTCAAAAGTATGACTGATGGAGGTGCAAAGAAATCGAGATTCAGACTCATTGATGGTGTGCGATGTGTGTGCGTGTGTGTGTGTGTGTGTGTGTGTGTGTGTGTGTAATGTGTGTGTGTAATGTAATGTGTGTGCAATGTGTGTATGTGTATGTGCATGCGTGTGTATTTGCTTACCTCTCTCTTCAACCTCTCGTTCCATGGCCCTAATCTTCTGCTCTTCCAGACTAGGCGCGTTGGGGTCGAATCGTCCGAGTTTCTGAGCCTTCTTCCACGCTAATACGCTGTCGTTGCGGGACTCATACTGAGCACTTGGCAGGGTGTATTTTGGGACGGAAGACAGGTCGGAAAAGTCTGTGCGGGCCGAGGCCGGGCGCGTGTCAAGGACCTGGGGTAAACATGATCAGAGCGGGGCAAATTTTGAAGTTTGGTCTTGTATCACCATCGACTGCTGAAAGGAGCTGGAAAACGAGGTGAGAATTGCTAGTGGGGCTAAAGCTAGTGGGGCTAAAGCTAGTGGGGCTATCAAGAGCATGGCTGTAGGGTTCATGTACATGAATATAGAAGCGACGGAGAGTTTCGAATGCTACGGAGAACAAAAATAAAAAGGCGTTGACGAAATGAAAAGGCGAACACCATTAATGCTCCGGTCAAGGATTGCTCGCTCTGCCATGGAGTATCTAAAAATGAGGCAGTGGAGCTCTGCGGCGCGTCGTCCAGGGCTTGGGCGTCACGCCAAGTCCGCTGTCATGTTTCGAAGCGGAAGCGATGGGAAAAAAAAAGTAGCTGACGGGTTGATTGCAGACCTTGTAAGGATCAAGTGTAACGCTGGGTTGCAAAGCCTCATAACAGAGGGGGGAGGCTGCTGGGGGGGACTACTGTGAAGAAAGAAGCAAATCATGAAGGAATGACAGATGATGATGCTCCGCAGGAAGGCAGGGGGGATCCTGCCAAATCCCAAAACAACAAAAATGTGGCAGATGGCGATACGACAGCTGCGGACATGGCAGGACATGGCAGGACATGGCAGTATTCCTTTTATAAACAAGAAAGCTCTCGTCTACTTACGTTGATTTCGGCGTAGGCCTGCAGAGGGAATGCCGACAGCTGCGTCTTTTCCTCGTCATCAGCCTCGATGGCCGTGCCATCCTGCGTGCCTACGCGGAGAGTCAGTTTCTGCGACGACGCCGGGATGCCCGTGATAGGCTCGAGGCGCGTCTTGAAGTGCGCTATGCTCCATGATGGTGTAATTCGCCGCTCGGACGATGAGTTTGGAGAGGTGATGAGGAGAGGGATGTCGGCTGCGGCGGCATGAAAGGCCATTCCGGCAAGCAGGCAGCAGCGATCGAGCGCAAAGAACCAGTTAGGCCGGAAGCAAAAGCGAGGAACGGAGTCCGGGTCTGGAACCAGAAGAAAAGGTGATGATGGCAGACGGATGGCAGATGATGGGGGTTCTGGTGGATTGGGAATATAATGCACCAATGAAGCGCCAAAGAATCTGCTGCGGCCCGAGAAAGCGCAGAGAGTAAGACGAAGAGTGGGCAGTGAGCGGCAGTGAGTGGCAGTCGTCTCTCGCGTGCCCTGGCGATGGTGCCTTGTGCTGGCCACTCTGGTGTTGAGGTTGTGCTTTCAGCCAGATATGGCCAGAGATGGCTAGAGATGGCTGGACACAGCCGGGCATCGCTAGGCTGTGACGGGCTGTCTCATTACGGAGAATTTTATTGCTGACATAACCTTCCTCCAAAATTGAAACGCCGAGATTACCAGACTGCCAGATTTGCCCAGACCCGTCGGGATTCTTAGCCAGATTATATTTGGCTTGGAGAGGCCTGAGAGGGGGCTGGGAGAGCCCCGAGAGCCGAGAGAGCCTCGTCCGCCGCCAACGTGGAGCCTGGAACCATAGCAGCTAACCATCGCTGGCAATCGCTGACAATCACTCACTTCACTGACCACCCGTCCCACGCGTGCCGTCGAGCTGGTGCAAGCCACGCCAGTCTGAACGACCCAAATCCCCCCAACTGCCTCTCCCCACCCCAGCAGCTCCCCACGCCCAATCTATTGAACAAGCCCAAATACCCCCCCACCCCACTGCCAGATCCTCTTCAACGTCAGGTTAATCGTGAATGGCATCCAGAGCACTTGGTTGCTTTCTTTTGCACTGCTCCCTGTGCTTCATCCCTCCGCCCCGAAAAATCAATGCGAAAATGGGCCCTTTCGTCAGCAAAGCACCCCTGCCCACCAAGGTATTGTTGCGAACGACCTAGTTACGTACCCAGCACACCAAGCACGCCTAGCACTCCTGGCACTTGAGGTAGATTGGCCCTTTCGAAGGCCCTCGTTCGGCACTCCTACCGTCCCTCCAATTCCGCATTGCCATAGTCCTTGCGCGCGCGCGTAATGACAGCTTGCCATGGTTTCCTTGAGAAGAGTGTTGAAACGCCCTGTTGATCAGCCAACCAGTCTGCGTGCCTGCCACCTGCTGCTGCCAGCTCCCAGCTCTCCTAGCTCCCAGCTTCCTAGCTCCCAGCTTCCCAGCTTTCTTAGTACCCGCTCCAAAACCACACTCTGCTAGAAAAAAAACTTTGACCGAACGCATTGTTCCGGGCAAGGCCTCACCGCCTATCCCAGTGTACTAAAAATACAGCTATGCTGCCATGGCTAGGATGCAGTTCCTTCGTATACGTGCGTACAGATTCAATGAACTGGTTCGGCTGCGAAAAATACGTCGGTTGACAGCCAGCTGGCACCGACCCCAGATTAGGTTAACCAACCGGGGGCGGCTGTGATCCCCGCCAAACATCCGCAAGAGGCTTGCTAGCTGTGACAAGGTCCTCGCTCGTCCAATCAGCCCCTTGATAGCCTGTGTCAAGACCACCGGAGGAGGGCAGTTGGGCAGTTGTAAACGGATTGTCGGGTCGCTGCCAGCCTCTGACCAGCGCATTGGAAAAATAATGTTCAACCTGCAGACGAAAATTTTTGTATAGCGTCAAGGCTGTCAACTTAACTGCCCGTATCTACCAAGGCATTTTCTCGAGAGAACACCGGCTCCGTGCGTCTCCACGGCCGGCTAATGCGCCTTTCGACGTCTTACGTAGTACCAGGATGGCGCCTTCTCTAAACCTCTCTCAAACATCCAGCACGTAGAACGAGTTGGGCTTGAATCAGGCGTCATTTCACCGCCCAACGCACAGCATCATATACCCTTGACCTTCTCTTGGTATCGAGATGCGAGCGCGCGGACATTTCCATAATCGCCCGGAATGCTGCACTGTAAACCTGCCGCCGCCGCTGCTGCTACTACTACTGCTGCTCCTGCTTACTGCTGCTGCCGCTGCTCCTTTACCGGACATATTGCCACACAGCCAGCCAGCGTGACCCCTGAGGCCCTGAATAAGCCCTGCCTGCACGGCCACCCATATAATTCGTCACTCACGTGGAATATCCACGGCACCGTCGCACAAAAGGCCGAAGGGCACGGCCGAGGCCGGGACTAGAAAGTCTGGGTCAGGGCAACCTTCTAGACATGATGTAGGAAACTAACAGGTCGGCCAGTTGGTCGGCGATTCACCGCTCCTCTGTGCGGGCTGGGATGCGCGGAAAAGGGCATGATCATGAGGACCGAGATGTTTTCAAGCTTTTTGGACACCTCACAAAGCCTAGCCATGTTTGCGAGGCTTGTTCGGTAGCGACGTTTCTGGCGTCAGATTCCCGTAAGGCCAGGGCGAGGATGTGCAGATCTTGTTCGCGGCGCTCCGCCAGGTCATCGCGCTTGCATCCGAGAAGCCCTGAGCGTTTCTCGCAGCAGCTTTGTCGAATCCGTAGAGCGGTTCGCCGCCGACGGACGCCCGTGACTGGCTGCCCTCCATATCGAGGGTTGGTTGTAGAGTGTCGTTGACAACGATGCCCTAAGAACAACTAGCCCTTCTTTTTCAGAACCCAAGAGAGCTTGCCGACCAGAGTGGGGGGACACGTCATCAGCATTAGAGGATTAGAGGACGCTCTGCTTTTGCTCGAACTACTGGGAGGCGATTTCTGGGGCACTCTGTGATTCTGGCCGTCGTTTTCTTTTGACAGCAGACAGTCACTAGATCAGCCTGCGCAACAGACCAAGAGACTAAGGGTCTCTATTTTGGGCTGGTGGGAGATCCCTGGCCGGAACCCTACACACGCCTGCCCCCGGACGTGCAGGTGTGGCGCCCTGACGCTGCATGCGATTGTCGTCCAATAGTTTGCTACTCAGTTTTCCCGTCAGAACGTTCGTAAACCTTTCTTATTTCCTCCCTTCAAGAGCAGTGGCTATGCACCGCCCTTTCGGCTCTATCTGATCGATTGGTTAGTGAGGTTTCATCCCCTGTCACTCTGCCCTGGAACATTTCCTAAATAGCTTCAGGGAGGCAACCACTAGGAGACCAAAGCCTAAATGGGTACCCGTCGTTGGTCACTTTCTAACACGGCAGCACATTTTTAAGACTACGAATTCACAGTCGACTCTCGAGCAAGTCTCTTTTCCTTCTTGGACACTGTGTTACGCTGCGCACCGGTGAATCTATACTTCCTGAGCAACCCAATTCCAACTCCACAAAAACTCTCTCTATTCTGTCTGTCACTGTCGCTCTACTTCTTCCCTCTCTGCGCCTCTTCTTGCGCACGACGCCTGTCTGCCTGACGGGTGACGAGTGACGAGTGACGAGTCAAGCCCGATCTGAAAGCCCTGACCACGAACTAAAAAGCTAAAGACCAGCCTCTTCACCACTTCAGGCCCGCAACCGGTCGCCAGGTCACAACATGCGACGCGCTTGACCGGTATATCGTCAGGTATCAAATTTCCATCAAGCCTCGCCAAACCCGAGCTTGGTGCATTTTGATATAGAAATCGCTCACGACGCATCTTAGCTCCCAAGCCCCACCAACAACACCATCTAGCTCTAGTTTCTGTTTGCAGCTCTCCACCACCCCAGATTCACTGGTTCGGCGCAGGTAAGGGAGATCCAGGACTCTCCGTTACCGAATGGGCTGGCTCAAGGCTAGCCCACATTAGCCGTCGTGGATATCAATCTACTGCTGGAGCCTCGAGGCTCTGAGTCTCCAGCGGGCAACAAAAGCACGACTTCAGTAGCTTCCTCATCCACTGGCGCAACCAGGGCCTACACCACCGCACCGTCTGCTTACACGCAGTCGCCCGCCTACGTTACCACCTCGCCAGCCTACGCTGCTGCGTCGCCAGCTTATGTCACGGCATCTCCAGCATATGTAGCTGTTTCGCCAGCCTATCCGGCCTCAGCACCGATCTCGTCAAGCTCTCTGCCAAATCCATCCGTCCAAAGTGGGCCAATGCTCCAGCCATTGTCGGTACTTCAGCAACAGCAAGTACAACCAGATCCGCTGCAGCATCCCCAGGCCTTTCGTCCAATTTATGCTGTTCCACCGAATTCTGCACCACCCCCTCTGTCAATTGGATCTGACGTTATAGGCTCTCCACCTCTCCAGACTGCGAAGCGTGCTGCGTCGCAGACGCCTTTGCCTGAAGAGAGTCCCGCCAAGAAACAGTCGAAATGGACTCAAGAGGAAGACAATCTAACCATCGAGCTTCGAGGCACAGGCATGAAATGGGACGACATCGCTAAGCGCATCCCAGGGCGCAGTTCCATTTCGTGCAGGCTACGATACCAGAACTACCTCGAGAAGCGCGCAGTCTGGGACGAGGAGAAGAAGAACAAGCTTGCGAGGCTGTATGCTAGGTAAGTACAGTCGCGCAACCCACACAAAAACCATTCAGTCCCCAGGACGGAAGGCCTGTCATTGCTGCAAAAAGCCAATTTGGTCTTGCCCGAAATCATCATTTGTGTCGAAATCTATCGCTCACCAGGAGCACATTTGGACTCTTTGGTCATCTACATGCCCCCAAAACAAAGCACAAGAGTGTTTGCAATGTCCAACTCCCTCGTACCTCACTACTCCCCCCCTAACCCCTCCTACAGTATCCCGAAACAAAAACTAACACAATCCTCAGATTCAAAGACCAAATGTGGCAGAAAGTCGCGTCGGAAATGCAAATCCCTTGGAGGTCGGCAGAATCAATGCATTGGCAACTGGGTGAGCAAGAAATGAGCATGCGCGCCAACGCACCCGTCTTCCAACTGCACCCATCCGCCACAGGCGCGACATCGCCACCGGGAGGAGCTCCCGCGACACCACACTTCACGCCCGCGAGTGTGCCCGGCGTGTCGCAGAACTCAGGTGGTGGTGGGCAGCAGCAGCAGCAACAACCACAACAGCAGCAACAGCAGCAACAGCCCCACCACCACCAAGTTCACCCGCCGGGCCCACCCCAACTCCACCAGCGCGGCGAGAGCCAGACCCAGCAGCGGCGCAGGAACGGCTCCTTCGGCCGGCGTCGCTCAGACGGCGCGCGGACGCGGTCTAGCCTGCCGCCTCAACCGGGCCTGCCCTTACCGCAACTGCAGCCTGTTTCCGAGGGCAAACCCACGAGCGGTGGGGTCAGCGCTGCGCCCGTAGTGGTGGTCGAAACAGGACAGAAGAGGGACCGCGAGAGCGTTGGATTTGTGGACCCGTATCTGAGGAAGAGGAGGAAGGTCGAGACGGACAGCCGGGGGACTAGGTCGCCCGAGAGCGTGTCTCAGGGCAGCGGGAACGGTAGCGTGAAGAAGGAGGGCGAAGAGGAGGAGAGGACGGAATGAGGGATGGTGGTGATGTGATAGATTGGTCGAAGGCTTGCTGCGCACCCGTCTTGGTTCGGGGCCGATGATCCAAATGGCTCTGGGGCTGCTGCTCGACTATGATTTGAGAGAGCTATCAGGAATTGGAAGGAGGGATGGTGGAAGGGGAGGGGTGGTGGGCTCGTACAATAGCATACTCGGGCTGGAACCGATAAGAACATGGGAATATCGGGCATACCGGTGGCGGATGGGTGGCATATGAGGTGTAATCGGTTCCAAGTTGCGAGGGACGACTAAATGGGACAAACGGGGTGGGACGTCTCACTGCATTTCTGGTTGTTTTCTTTTCTTTCGAGCGGCAAATGATTGTGGCATTTAGCGTTGGGTGGATCTGTCCTTTCTGTTATTCGTCCTGTCTTACACTCATCTCATCTAAGATTCACGTCATAGCGGGGGATGGCTTTGCGACTCATTTCGGCGGTCATGATCGTGCATTTACATCGAGTGGTTTTCTTTGATTCTATTCTGTTTCTGCCCTGTCCTTTTCTTGGCACCTAAAATTTTTAACTCTTTTCTGAAGCTTTTGTTTAATTTTCTTTCTGTTTATTTTTTTGGGGGGTTTTTTCGGGGACTTTCAAATAGCATGAGCGAGGCGGTTTGGAAGGAGATCTGCTGTTTTTAATTCACCAGCCACTCAGCAACAACTACAGCAACAACAGCAACAACAACAACAACAGCAGCAACACAACAACACAACAAAATTATACGTAGAGCAGAGCTATAAGCCTGCAGCACGAAGCAGTTTTACGAGTAGAGATCAGTGGCGTAACCGCTGAATCTATATAGATGAGGGCCACAATTTGAAGCCGACATGGCTATGATGTAAGATACGAATTTTTCGCTAGGGTAAACGCTCTTGTAACAATCAGACGGGAAAGTCGGAAGTCTTTTTCACTCTTTTCTTTGGACGTGTTTCGCGAAATGTTTGAACCGTGGCGGACTTTTTGTCCCCTGACGGGGTTTGCCTCCATCGATCATCGATGTGGAATATTGCTAGAAAAGTTTCTTTTCGAACTCCCGCTTGTGTAACATGTATGTACGAGTACGTGGCTCGTCGAGAGTGAGACAGGGTGCACTGTGTGGACTGTGTCGGGCTTTTGTTGGGCCCGTGTGCTTACCCAGAGCGAAAGTGAGCTCTCTGTGTGGTTGCCATCCAGGCCGATGGCCCAATCGTGGGTGTGGCTCGAACATTGGTGACCGGACGGAAGCGGCAGGGCGTGTGCAGGGCGAGGCAGCATGTCCTGGGGGACGCAATGCTGGTGTATGTTGACTACTCAGAGCTGTGTATTGCCGGCCTGGTTTCAATTCCAACGGCTCTATTTGTTGATTGCCTGCAAGGGGGAGGGATATGTCCCTGACAGCTGAATCCTTCGAATCCTCGATGGCATATTTGTGGCCAAGGTGATGGAGACACGGGAGGGTGCTGATCTAGGTACACGATGGGGTACCATTCAACCTACACCAAACACCCAACATCGTCCAAACCCGCTATATTCTTGAAGATCGAATCTCGAATGCGATATGAGCTCCTGCAACTCGTCATGCTGCTCAAATCCCCCCCGAATCGCCCACGATCCGTCTGGGTCAGCTGTAAACACGCGTCAGCTCTCTGAAAGCAATCTCATCAAAGATTGTTGTTGATTCGTACAGCAGCACGTCAATAGGCATCAGTGAACATGAGAGAAAGCTCCTTCTATCTTAAGAGTCGAACTGAAGATAAGACTACAGGATAGTTTGAATCGTGGCTGACGCATAGAGTAAGGAAGGAAACACATGGACGTTATGAATTAACAAGCACTAGGCCTCCTTAATGCTCTAACTTTTAACAACAGATTGTTGATTATCACGACAGGATACAAAGGAGGAACTGCATGACACTATTCATCAATACCTTCCCAACTATAAGGTTGTTGTTGTAGAGAGCAAAACAACAGACCCCTGACACGATCCTCTAGGCTCCCTGACTTTACCTAACAGAAAGTACACAAGACACAATAGGAGAGAGGAAACAAGGGAGTACGGAAGGAAACAAACAGAAGTGACAAACAGAAAGCGACGTCGTCATCCTACAGAAGCGTTAGCAAAGCCCAACAACGTCACGTCACGTCACAGAGAAAGAAAAAAACGCTTGCATCAACTAACAGTCCAGCACCAAAGCTCCCTATCCCATCCACCACTATCAAACGGCCAACACAGCCTTCAACGCCCGCCTTAGTGACCTCACCTCACCTCCCTCGCCTCACGAGTCATCCCAGCGACCCTTTCTCCCGCCGCGCTCGCCTCTCCCTTCCCCATAAGCTTTCCAGCAAAGCAGCCAGACTCGCGCTCGCAGCTACAGCTCACGTCGGACAGGCGCTCGCCGCCAAAACGACCAAACCAAGGAGCCACGAGGGCCGCAGCAGCAGCGCGCAACCATGGTCATCCACCTCACCGCTGCCGCCCAACACAGTCCCCCCCCTTTTTTTTAAACTTTTTTTAAAAGAATTTTGCCACCCAAGGGGCCCCGCGGCGTCGGGACGTAACATGCCTCGGGCGCACCTCGGGCGCACCGCGGGCGATCCGCGACTGGGGGGGGGGGAGAGGAGCGGCGCGTGAACCTCAGCGTGCGCCCCGGGCTCTCTTGTCTTCACGGACGCGGCGCGGAAAATGGGGTTCGTGGAAGAAAACAACATGCGTCCGAACTATTGGGGGGAGGACCGGGGCCTTTCTCCCCCTTCTGCGTTTGCTGCGAGGCACGCTGGCCTTGGCGTGCAGCCCCAAGGGCCGGTGTGCGGGAGTGCGGGCGGGCGGGAGAGGCTCTCACGCCCCCCCACCGCCTTTTGGCGATCGGGATGATGCATGGATGCTGCAGGGGGTTCGTGGGTTGGGTGCGCTGTGTATGCGCGCATGGATTGCTAGCGGGAGGGCGGACGGGCGTTGGGCTGGAGCAGGGCAGGGAGCTGGACAGGGAACAGGAGCAGATCGACGCAGGAGGGTTAATCGGACAGCTTTGTCAGTTTGGAGAGACGGGGAGGGATGGGGGACTAATAATAATTGGCATTCATGCACAGCAGATAATAGCAGAAGAGAGGTGGAAGGCCTCGTGCAGACAGATATCATCCAGCTCCCTCCTTGTGTCCAAAAATAACGCGCGAACATGTTGGAGAACCTTATTCCGAGTTCCCATCTTAGCCTAAACACTTCAGGCTGCCGCAACAAAAAAGCCTCCACGAACGCCATGACACAAAACTTTCCTACTCGTCGTCTTCGGGCTCGAGGATGACCTCGCAGGCCTGCGCGAAGAAGATGCGCGCTAGCGTCTGCGCCCTATTTTCAATGCTATAGAAATTGCCTGCAACGCGACGAACCGTGGTTCGTAAGTTAGCTCTAGCTCTCTCGTGTCTGTGCATACGCTCGCTTTATTGAAAAAAAACTCAGAAATAGGGTAAGAATAGAACCTGCATTGGTAGAGCCGGCCGTCCGCCCTCCCAACAACGGGGGCAGAGAAACGGGCACGCGCCCTAGCAGACATGCAGACAATAGACAGTGCAGGCAAATAGGAGTGCGTTGAAAAATGCAGGAAGAGACAGCTACATGACGGGAAGACAAAGACAGATTAGACGGGAATAGACCGAAATAGACCGAAAATGACGGGAGCAGGTGTGTTAGGGGTGTTTGGGGTGCTTGGGGAGAGAACGGGAAACGTCATGATAAGAGCGCCAAGCGAGGTTACACAGCGCCTCTTCGCCCCAGCGCCACACGTGCGCTTGGTTGGACAAAAGCCGCCTAAGCAACCATCGCCTAGAGCTCGGAGGGAAGGGGGGGGCGCGCAGAGACCAGCGACCGGCGACTAGCGCCAAGCGACGCACACGACACGACGGCAAAAGGCAGACAGGACAAAATATGTCGTGCGACGTTGCACCGCCGCCCCGTTTCCGTCAGAGTCGCAGTCTCGGGCACCTGCAGCAAATCGAGCAGCAAATCGAGCAGCGAATCGAGCGACCGGGGGATAAAGCATAAAGCAACACCCGTCGTACAAAAGTACAAAGTGGGTGTGTGCGTGCCAAGCGCCCTTGCCATACTCCGCACTAGTCACAAGCCACACCGTCTGCAGCTCGCTCACCGACTCTGTGCTGCCCACGATGGATTCCTGTCCTCGATGCCCTCGCGCCCTCGCCATTGGCACGGGACATTCGGGTCCGACCATGTGCGGTGCAGCACTAAGCAGGGGAAAATTGGGACACAAGGAGAAAATTGAGAAAGACGGTTAAAGAAAAAAGTCTAAATGAGACAGCAGGCTGCACTGACCTCTGGGAACTTGCCACACCCCTCCCTTGTGTATTGTGAAGGTCGAGTCGCCAACTGTCACTTGCACTCCGCCGGACGCTACGTAGAACGCCATCTGCATTCTGCGCGAGTTTTTCGCCCGTTTGAAGCCACTTGGTGGCAGTTCCACCACGCCCGCCCCGAAGAACGGCAGCCCGATTATCTTTGCATATCCAAAGTTTCCACTAGGCACTGGGCGAACGTCGATGGCGGACGGGGCGTACGCAACTTCTGTTCTCTCCGTAAGCACACGATGAAAGGGGGTTGAACAGTCATGACTCCGATTTCATACCTTGTTCCTCCTCGTCTTGCATTGCCACGCCAACCTCTTGATCCCACCCTGTGACGAGCCCGGTAAGAATCCCGGGCTCTATTTCCCAATCTTCGAGCTCTTCCTCGTCTTCCTCGACAACGCTCATCTCCCGTTTTCGTTGTTTGTGAGCCCTTTTAGCAAGTTTCGGTACTTCGACTTCCTCTGCGCGCACAATCGCCTGCTTGTTTCCATGCGGGTCATATTTGATCCGCTCGTTCCTCCACCAGTCCACAGGTTTTACTGAGGCCCTGCCAAACCGTGTTGTGCGCACGCCGCTGTCTTCCATTGGCGTGCCCTGGCGTAGTATTTGCAAGCTGCGTCCAACGCCGGGCCTTTTTGGCGCCGTGCTAGTGACTGATGCTCCCTCGCTGACTGCTTCTGACGGACTTCTAGCAGGATTAATAACAGGAACTGATGATTTTTTTACAGACTCGATTTTCGCGTTGGGATCGCGCTCCGAGGGTGGTGGTTTCGACTTCGGATTGGCTTTTGGTTTTGATATTTTTTCCTGTGCTTTAAAGACCGGCTTTTCTTTGTCGGCCGACCGGTTGTCTTTATGTACTGGGACGTTCTTTGATCCCGCCAGGCGTCCCCTTCCTTTAGCTTTCGCCGCCGGCGGTTCGTAGATAATGGATTCTTCATCAGCCGTGGGCTCCTGCTCTACAACACTCTCTTCTTCGTCTTCCGTAGAAGGCTCGGGAGCCTTGTTTCTAGATCTCGCTGTGCGCTTGGCTGGTACTTTCTGCTTTGGTTGTACAATCGGACTTGGTCCCCTCTCATTTGAAGCAAAGACCAATGTTTTGCCGCTTCTAGATTGACGCCCTGCACTCGGCCGCACCCCCCCTCTGCCCCTGCCCCTAACCCTATTTGACGCGCGAGTTGGCTTGGCCACAGAAGGTTCTTCCTCCACTTGTGATGAATCTACATTGCTCCTCCGGGTCCTGAGCCGCTTCTTTGGTTGTGGGGTAGCTTCAGGTAAGGGTAGAGAGTCCTCCTCATATGAACCGGCACCGGTGTCGTTATCTCCGTGCACAAATTGCAGTGATTCGTCCTCCACTGGTGGAAGAAGAGTCTCCTCGTGTCTTCCATTAATGCCCGTCTCCGAGTCCCCATTTGCGGATGTCTCCTCTTCTACAATGCTCTCGTCGTACGTCCGTTTCTGTCCTCGAGCTGGCGAAACCTCCAAATCGTACACATCAGCGCGACCTTTCCCTCGATTGCGTATGTCTAGTCCGTTTGTAGCAGCTGGGGTTTCCTGCTCTATGTCCGAATCCTGCTCAGTGACCGAGAAATTAAGCCGTCTGCTCACTGCTGGATACGGCGATGCGCGATCCGGAGTGCTCATGAGTCTTCGCGCCTGGGATCTAGGTCCTGTGGAGGATTGCCGTCGTGGGGAAGAGCCGAGCGTCGTCTTAATTGGCGAGCGTGCCAGAGGTGGAGGAAGCATTGTCTTGCTACTACGGAGCAAGTGACGGCCATTGAGAATTTCCGTGGGTTCCGGGATCGAGCCTGTATATTAAAAAAATCCCCTTAGCATACCCTCTCAAAACTACTCAAGCCTGGAGGTGCTCCGACGCGTCTCTTTTGCAATCCTGACGTACTTTCTTGGACTTCCATTGATTCTGAGGTTATGACGGTGCCTCCTGTTTTATGACTGCTACTGCGCTTTGGGGGTGATTTCTCTGGGGACGAGAATATGCCATCAAGAGGTTCCATGCCATGCTCATCTCTAACACCCGTATCTTGAAGCATAATTCCAGTTTTCCTGTGCCAAAAGATAAGCGATGCACTCAGACATAATTGCATGTTTGCCTATTGTTTACTGACCTCCCCTGCACACCGACATCGAAAAAGTTGTTCTCGCGCTTCTTTCGGCCGGGGGTGTTTGCGGGCGCCATTGTCGCGGGAGAAATGGGAGGTGTTGGCGATAGAGGACCGAACTTCAGCCTACGCGTGCGATCTGCCTCTCAACGCGAGGGGTTATGTCGATATAATAATGGGCTGTGCTTGTTGTCGCGACTTGAAGTGGTGGACGTGTTTTGGGTGACGCTGGAAAAGGATTAGCTAAGAGGCGGAGATCGTAACAAACCTTGGCGCTTGCCCGAACTTCCCATCACGACTTTACTGCAAACTGCAACGACTACCAGCAGCTTGGACGGTTAATGGCTCGTGATTTAGACCTCTTGATATGAATCCCAGATTTATTTCACTGATTAAAAATTCACCTAGGCAGACTTAGAAGTCTTCACAGCTTCGTCGAACCCCAAAGAAAAAGCACGTCACACTAACTTTAACCTGCCAAACTTAAGGCGTCTTTCGGTAAATTCATGATTCCGTACCCCCTCAGTGGCTTTGTAGTCTAATGGTTGGTAAGTGGCTTCCACTTCTCAAAGGTGATGTATAACGAGCTGGGTATGAGTTCACGGGCGCAGGTGCCATTAAGAGCACATGGAGTCTTGAATGTTCACCTGAGTGGGTGTTACCCTAATACATTGAGCCCACCCCAATTATACTCTAGCTTATTATTGGGCTCGTGCTTCCGTTGACTGCAAGTTCATTCTCTGCAGGTGACCCCACGTTTTCCTTAGCATCTTGTATGGCTTTAACCCCATGTACTTTATACGAGGATAGCTTCCTATCCAGAATCGCAACGAGAGACCTATTCATAGATATGATATACTGCTAACACGATCACATCTAGTATAGGCCTACTATCAGCAATGGCGGTATCGAGAGGTCCATATGATGGGAAGACAAATTATTTTCTTGCTCGTATATGAGAGAGCCTTGCTATCTTCACGCGCGAGAGAATTTTGCGGAGGAGTTGTGATAGGAAAGGCGCGAGGAAGGAGAAATAGATGATGTACCTGATGGTGAGCGGATGTCTTGGATATCCATTGTCTTCTAATATTATTCATTGTTTATGGCGTAGTCATCGTTGGCTATGTCATACTGGATTCAAGTTCCATGAATGATTTAGCCACCGCGAAGCTTCTGGATAGCACACTCATTATCTCCTCAAAGAGTATCACCCCGGCAAGTGACATAAATGATAAGTTTGGCTCTAAAGTGGCTGCAGAATTTCTATGGAGGGTCTAGCATATTCCAATTTCCGCTGTTCATTATTCACTCCTGTGGAACAAATAGACAAATGATTCGTAAAAGTGAATGAACAAACGCAATTTCTCTGGTTTATATAACGCGTCTATCGCTCTCAAGACAAACCTTTCATCACAACTACTTTGGTTTACTCTTAGTCAGTCACGACGCCCCGCCGTAGGTAGCTGAACTCTTCTACATATTCACATGGCTGCGATTAAACTGGCCCATCCTGTCAGCAAGAAAGAACGATACCGATTCATCATGACCGAGAACAAGATCATATTCAAGCTGGAAGTTAAAGACAGCCCGGAATACGTGTTTGATTTCCCTAAAGACGTTCTATGCGGCGAATCAGACTTCTTCAACAGGAACCTGCAAGGCGACAGGAGGGGCGCTGAGGAGTGCTTCCGCGTGCTCCGTGAAGCCCAGAGAAAGGCGCATAGGGAAGCTAATATGGATCTCTTGGAAATCCTTTCCTGCTGGCTACACACGGGGGAGCTCGTTTTCGAAGAGGCAACCCCGATCGAGCGCACGGATAGTGAGCAGGATAGCGAAAAGGAAGAGGGAGAAGTGGAAGATGGGGAGCGGCTTGATTGGGCAGAGGATGGGTTGCAAAGACCAGACCGAGGAAACGCAAAGCCGGACTTCAACCTCATCCTCCCGGCTATCATCGCTCTCTACACTTTCGCGCTCAAATACGAGATGCCTAACCTCCGCAAAATCATCATCAGAAAGCTGGAGAACGACTATCTACCGGGTCCCAGGAACCTTCCAAGTACCGAATACCTCGCCAATGCTTACAAGCAAATGCTCCCGGACTACCCACCGCTGGTACGGTTGCTGGTACGATACTATGTTGGCTATTGCGATTTGGATAATAAGAATGAGATGCGCGACGCTCTGGACGTGCCGAAAGGGTTGCTTGTTGAGATCGCGGTGGAGTTAGCGCAGAAGGCTGCCTGGTTGAGGAAGAGGCCTACGCTGGCTGTAGAAGAAGTGGACGATGGTTGGTTTGGCTCGCTCGACCCTTGTAGCATTCATGAGCATGCCGACCTGGCGGAGGAAATTGCTTGTCGCGAGAAGCGTGCCGAGGAATATTTTAGTTTTGAGCTGTGAGGGATGGAGCATTGCTAAAGGAAGGGATATGAGATGGGATGAAATCCGAGGGAGGAGAGGGGTGTGATGGGTTGTTGAGTACACTGTTGCAGGGTTGCATATAATCAACATAATCATGATCAGGCCCCCGATTCTGATTATCATATAATCGCTGCCTCTGGTTCTGATTGATTATATTGATTATACACTAATTATACATTTAGGAAGCTCGTAGCAGATTCTTGAGGGAGTAGAGAGACTGCCGCCTTGATCCTCTTACCCACCTGCTGCCTCACCTGCTTCCTTATTGCCTATCGCATTACTGCCTACATCGCCCGCTCATCGTTTTATCAGTAGATTCCTCAAGATTAATGACTTCGACGGCTACATCTACCGTTGCGTCGCTTTTGGGTGGGGACTTGCCCGCGGGTGCGCGGCATCGCTTGTAGGTAAGTTATATCAGAAATCTGAGGTGCGCGTTGATGCACACGTATACATTTGGCTTTTCCGAAGGCCTACACGGACGTATTTTGTATGTAAAACGGCAGTATTGGCGCTTTTTGGTTGGCGCGGATTAAATACTAAAGTCTATCACCTCTTTATGTTTCTACGCGTTCTTACCACAGGCCAATATATTGATTATATAAATATAATCATAATCAGGGGCTTGATTATGATTACGATTAGTTAGATTACATAATAATACTAATATAATAGTCATATGCATCGCACACTGTTGTAGATGAAGGGGCCTGGTTCGCAACCAGCCTGCCCAGCTTAATAACCTCCAATTTCCCATTCGTCCCCTATCCGAGCCTTGGCCTAGCATTGGTCTAAGCCCTGGCTAGCGCCACCGACATGACCACTTCCCCACCCGTTGCTCCGCGTCCAAGATTCCTTCCCGCCTCCCCGGTCGGCCCGGGAACAGCTGTCTCAGCCTCTGTCATCGGGCAGGGTCGAGAATCAAGCCCCCATCCCACATCACACGCTCCTGGGGCTTCGGGATTGGGTGGGTTGGGCACGGCGCGGCGGCCGTCTGGGGTAATTCTCCGACGCGACGGCGCGGGCTGCTAGGATCGTGGTCCTCCATGGGAGCGTGCGGGTGCGGATTGCTGTGCTGGGGAGCAAGGGCAGGCGCGTGAGTTCGCGGGTTGCTGGAAGGAGATGCTGCTGCATTAGTCCCGCGTGGCGGTGAACCTGTCAGTGCGAGAGCTGCCCAAGGCGGAGGAGCAATTGGAGCTGCGGCGGCGAATGGGAGCGGGAGCAGCAACGTCTGAGCGAAGTCCACGCGTTTTACGTGTAGTGGAGGAGCTGGGGAAAGAAGTACAAGACGCTGCATTAGGTAGCCCTCGTCGAGTTGCTGTTAAAGTTACATACAAGAAAGTGTAGGCATCTGCTGCAACGTGGTTTCCCAAGGACAAAGCATTTATGTGACATAGTTCATTTTCAGCGCACCAAAAAGAATTGCCATAATCCATTGATTTCGTGACTGCCGTTAAACGACTCCAAATCCCATGCAAGAAAGCCCGCAAGGATGAAACGCGCTTTCGAGGTGTCCGCGACTAACTTGAATGAAGAAGTGACTTTTATTCCGTATCCTTCCGTGATGATGCCAGTCCAAATACTAGCCCAAGATGCAGTGCAGCTTTCAAGAAGGGGACAGTAATAAAGGCGTAATTGCCGCGAAGTGAAACCATGATACAAGAAGGGAAGGGTGCCTTAGTTCGTTGTCTCGCCGATGAGGTGTTCCGAACGTTCGAGGACAGAATTCTTCAAGAGACAGGGGTTCCAAGGTGTCGGAATGTCGTAAGGTTGCGGACGTGGGCAAAGCGGTGGATTTAAGCAAGCTAGTTGGGGCATGCGGCCTGGACGTGGCCAGGCTGCTTGCATTTGTAGCAGACACGCTCATTTGAAGTCTCTGATGGGCAGTCTCGGCTGAGATGACCAACTTCTCCACCTGCGTGGTTGTATGGTTAGCAACTTGCTGGATAGAATATTGTATCATCAACTTACAATTGTAGCACTTCTGGCCTTGGGTACAGTCTCTTGACATATGCCCATATCCGCCGCAAGAGTAGCAGGTTGTCTGTCGCTGGCCACCGCCGCCATAACCTCCTCCGCTGTACCCTCCGCCGTAACCTGCACCGCCATACCCACTACCTCCATTCTGGGTGCATTGGCGAGCAATGTGTCCGACCTTGCCACACTTGTAACACTCTTGGCCACCGGACCCGCCCATACCTCCACTCATGCCTCCGGAAGCTTCATTCGTACAATCCCGTGAGATATGGCCAGGTTGTCCACATCTGTAGCAAGGCTTCTCAGCTTGAGGGGCAGTGCACTCGCGGCTCAAATGACCCTTCTCTCCACAGTTATAGCAAGTGGGATTGCCTTTCGTTGGGCAGTCGCGCGCTTGATGCGATGTGTCGCCGCCTTCACCCATTCATCAGTACATGCTGTTGTTGCTCAGCAGTGAAGACACCAAAAACAAATAAGTAGTTGAGATGGCCTCAAAAATGTTGAGTCACGGCGGATAATGGAAAGGCAATTGGGTAGCCAAGACGTTGACTAAGCGAGGTGGAATTGGAATACATGATGGGATATTGGGCTCGCAGTGACTTGAGACAGCCGGGATGGTGATAGCAGGCGCACGTGTATTTTTTATATGGATAGACTTGATGAATGGGCTTAACATAGCTAGTGAACGAGTGGCTTGGACAGCTTGTGAGGGTACATACATGAAGTTGCAATTGAAGTGGCGACTGAAGTGAAAAAGGTTCGACAGACGAGTACAAAAAGATTTCATAAATCACGCGGGCAGCCTAAAAGAATTATTGACGGAAGAAACCCACAGTTGTAACATCCACGACCACCTGACCCAGCTCCGGCCTGGGCTCCTCCTGGTGTATAATCCATGTTGGCGATTTTTTTTGGAATTTGACAGTGGCGCGGGTCTGGCAGCTATGAGAAAAAAGGTTCCGACGTCAAACAAAGAAATAATAGCGCGACGGGAAAAGCTTGAGCTTACTCGAAGTATGAAACAGTTTATCCAACGCAAAAATCAACTGCGAATAGTTTAGAAGGACTCTCTGAAGCCAGAAAGTCGAGTATCTGGCGAAAATTGATGTTGCTGCGGTGAAGAACAGGTGAGAGAAGGTGGAGGTTCAGGCGAGTTTGGAGTTTTTCGATCAAGTGGACGCTAGAGCTGAAATTGTGCCTATTCCATCCTAGCGAGCCGTTTCCCGAACTTTGTTTATCGGGTTATGGCCAAGGGACCGCAGGAATGTCTGGATCATAGCAGGGATTAAATAATAATTCCGCACTTCATCCAAAGCAACCACTACTATTTGCTTATTCCGTTGGAGTAGCTGATGATAAGTGCAAGACCCTAAACACGCCACCGCTTTATTGAGAGAATCCGAAGCCAAATCGTGGTTAGTTTTTGCAGATCTTCAGCCGCTCCGCTACCAACGGCGGAGCGGTGAGCGCGCCGAGGTTGAAGTGTTTCGACAACAAAGGAGATAGAGTTGGCAGAGAAAACTCGCCATCCGCCCGGATTTATCTCCACAGGCATTTCACTGGTTGTAGCAGTGGATGAGTGGCTTGACCAGCCTTTACCATATGAGTATACTACGTGGTCACTCAATATTTGTCCCCCGATGGCTGCTGAAGGCCTTAATATATTGATGGTCAGCACCCTCAAGAGAAATCGTACACCACCAATGCCTGACCCCCCTGACTTTTCTCCCTTAAGACGATGACATTTTCCTCATCGAATCCTACCCAGCCTCGGGTAACAGACAAATCCTCGAATCTATGCTCTAGCGCCAGACCCAACCCAGATCCTCTTTGAGATATTGCATTAGATAGTACGTCAAGATTTTTCGACGAAAGGCCTTCCTCTGGCCTGATGCGAACACTCAACTCCCCAGTCACTAACCGCTTCCTGACCGTAGACGAGGCCATCCCACCTTCCAGCTCCCATACACGAAGCTCATCACCGTGGGAACTGACCGAGACAGCCTTGCCTCTGCCACCAACATGAGCTCCAGAAACTGATGATGTATGACCCCACAAGCGGCTTCCGGGACTGATTGACAAGGACGAAGAGGTGGATGTGACAAGATACAGCGTCAAAGTATTGTCAGGATGTGAGGCTAGAAGATAGGGATGTGAATATGATAGTGATGTCGGCTTGGAGAATATGGAATCACTTGGTGTCGAGGCGTGGCCTTTGCTTGGTGAAGGAGAGGAGGAGCGCGTTGATGGAGAAGATAGTGAAGCCAAAGAATGAAAGCTTTCGCTCGCGGCCGAAGCTAACCGGGACTCGATAAGTTCACTTTCAGGAGTGAGCCGCATTTCCTGTATGCCTACAGACCAGCCAGAAGGGTAGGTTGGCAGAGCGTACGCGATAGATGCCGTTATGCTTTGCGAAGAAGGTCGAATAGCCAGCGACAGTGGTGGCCACACTGTATGGGATCTCAACGAATAGACTAGCCGTGGGGGATCAAGAATATCTGAAGTACGTTTCTCTTCCGAGACTTCTGGAAATTTATATAGCGATAAGAGTTGCCCTTCGGTTATGGTAAAAAGATAGGATGAAGCGTACGCCACCGCAGAGAGCATCCCATTTGACGGGGAAACATGACAGTACAGTTCGACAAAATGCTTCGCGTCCGTCCGTAACTCATAAATGCTGAAATGGCCATCGTCGAAGCCGATGACAGCACGTAGATACGGCGTTTCTTGTTCAGAGGAGTTCACAGCTAACGAAGTTGGCGATGCCGGTCGCCCGGTTTCTACCCTAAGTTTAATGTTGGCGAGGAGCTGATGGTCTTTTGATGACCAAGCGCGAAGCCCAGCAACAGAGTCTACGGTAAATATTATATTTTCGTGCATTCGTGCTAACAGCGGCGGTACTGGAGGCCTTTCTGAGACGTGTATTTCGCTCACGGCACATTTTCCCTGTGACCAGTTATGCCGCAGCTTGTATTGACGTTTCCAGTTCGTTTCTTGACCCCTTCTCACTAGATGTTCTTCGTCTAGCCATTTTGATAGCTTTGAAGAATAGAATAGATGATCGGAGGATGTCCCAGCGTCTTTTATTCCAGGTAGCCGAGATGCTCGGGGGCGAACGAAGCGGTTGTAGTATGCTGCCTTCCATAGTTGCGAGTCACCCGTAATAGCGTGGAACTTACGAGAAAGCCTATATAAATTGGCTTCCGAAGCCATAAGACAGGTGGGAGGCCTACTTACCTTTGGCAGAGACTCAAAGTTGAGATAGGAACAAAGGACAGGATGCGGAGAAGTAACTCATCGCTCAACAGTGAAAGATGGTCCACAGTATCTGGTCGCGCAATTTTAGCGGGCCGCTCATCCGTTTGTGAACCAGCATGGGGGCGCTTTGGCATTGCGCCTGGGAGATAAGTAAAGGAAGACGAAGAATGAAGGTCTTCGGTGTCTTCGAATCCACATGGGCACTTCGGCAATATGTGGTACCTTATCGATTGTTCTTGCCACTTTCTCCGAAACGACTTAGCGCTGCTGCCTATAATGACTTCGTGTTGACCACGCGCCGAACGACGTGTTCGTCCACTTTTTTTTCCCTCCGCGCTTTCGCAGCCATCTGAATATCCTGTAATTTTAATTGCAGGTTGAAGCTTTTTGCTCTCACGCGCTAGTTTTTATACCTATCTGAATATGCAATGGGGGACAATGCCGAATGGCTCCGAAAGCAACGAGATGCCCTGACAAGTGGCGTTTCACGCGTCGTTGACGAATTTAATGGAGATTTGGAGAAGGAATTAAATCGAAGTACGTGAAAGATGCGTTTCTTTGCATCGCACATTGCAGAATGACTAAAATACTCACTATTCCCAGGAGACCAAGAGAAGAAGAGCTTGCTGGAACATATTTCCACGCTTGTCACAGTGAATAGCCGGCTCGCTACGGAAAACAACCACTTCCGGAATCAGGCTGTAGTTGCAATACAACCACATGGTCTATCTAGTCATGCTTCTGGTCCGAGGACTAAGATCCTCGAAGCACAGAACGAAGTGCTAAATGAACGAGAAGATAAGGCCAATGCCGAGGAATATAGAATTGTTCCATACAGGGACTTTACTGATCTTACTGAAAAGTATAATGCTTTGAGATCACAAAACCATGAGACAGAGAAAGCTTTGCGAGAAATACAGAGGCGGTATGAAGCTATGAAAGAGAAGTACCAAGCCGTAAAAGAACGCATCAAAGAATGGCAGCGCTACACCAAGCATCAATTGGCTAAAAAGGCTGCTCTTAATTCGAAGACTGCTACCACATCCAGCACTACTTCAGCAGTCGAAGCGGTTGAGGACGAAGGCAGTCCTACGTCTACATCTAGCACTCCTAGAGCCGGCTTAAACGGTGGCACATTGCCCCTAAGCATATCATCACGATTGCCAGCTTCCAGTAGTTTCTTATCTCCACGGATATCACTGAATGCTGAGGAGCGGCTACGGCCCCTTCCAGACGTCCCCGCCGACCTCATATTGGTCAACACACCTCACGGTTTTGGTACATCCGCTCTGCTACAAGAAACTGAGAATGCGACCTCACACCACACAAATCACGAGCCGACTGATCTTCCTATGTTGCGAGACTACAGAGCTCAAGAACTTCGTGGTGGCTTCCAGGCAATCAGTGATCATTTGGACGTGGCCCAAGGTACTTCCAGCTTACTTGGAGGGCCACCAGCTTCGGAGATGATATCGTCAAGTCAAACCACCGAGGATGAAACAGCTGCAGCCCAAAGGATCGTAAAGGGATCTGAACCTATCGTTACTGCTGAGGATGATGATGGGCCGGAATTTGTATCCGCACGGTCATTGAAACGGAAGCGACAGCACCTGAACAAGATCGAGGTACCCGACGAGTCTAGAGCATCCGATGGCATTCCTGCCAGACCTATCCGAATCAAAGAGGAGAACTCAATTAGTCTCCCTCAAACGACAAATTCACTCCGGAAGCTCACGCGGAAAGAAACACTTGATCTAGATGAGCTGGGGTCGAAGATTGCTACGCCCAGGAAACGCCGGCTAAGAATAGAGGACTGCCTGTCTCTCCATTCGACGGTGCTGGGCAATTTTCGTCATGAACGATCGACAAGTCTTCCGATTGTTAAGGGCGAAGCGCTTGCCGAGAACAACCTTCAAATAGACCCTGACGATTCTCCTGCTATGCCGACATCTTCAGATCACGACCCGGACGTCAAGATAGAGGGTAGAGCAAACAGCGAACCACCTAGCAGTCAGCAAATATTTCCAGGAGGTCCTCCAGTAGATGTGTTACATCCTCTCGACCCAAACGTGCGAGCACTCCCGCGAACTGGTCAACCAGATCCTCGAGATTTATGCCGGCGGAAGGACGAGGTGCGAGGCGGTCAGAAGATCCGCATTCTAGGGGAAGATGGGGAGGACTCCCTCCCAGAAGAAAACGGTAGCACTCCTAATGTTCGAACAAAGCGATCTTCTCCCACCGCAGAAGCAGAATCTACCCGCCGCTTACGCTCTCTCCTCGAAGCACCCACTCTAGAGAAGCATGGACTTTCTACTACCAGGACATCCATCATTAGTAAACCCAGAAGACATCAACATGACGGCCTCGACATCACCATGGCATCAGCACAATCAACCCGTACTCAGGCGCAACCCGAATTGATTTCCAAACAAGCTTTAAAACGCCGGCGTCAAGGTTCCTCATCTCGATCGGGCTCGCGTCCCGGATCTCGTCTGGGATCTAGCCCTAGATCTCTTCCCGGGTCTCTTCCTGGATCTCGTACCGGATCTCGTACCGACTTGGGATCTTCCCACACATCCCTTCGTGCATGTCCTCTGGACCAACTCACCATTGCTGACTTCAAACCCAACCCAGCTTTCAACCAAGGCTTTAACTATACCTTTCTCGAAACGGTGCGCGGCCGCGATGCCCGCCGCTGCCTTCCTGGTTGCACCGACCCTTCATGCTGTGGCTCCGCATTCCGGGCACTTGCTGCCGCTGCTCCCGCTCTTCCGGTCCCAAGCCGCCTCTTCGACGACTCTCAGGATGATAGCGATGAGAATGAGCGACTGCTGAAGGACTACTTAGGCGGCGCATATGACGTGCAGAGAATTCGCCGCATGAAGGCAGAAGAAAGGGAAGAATTGGTTTTGCAGGCGAAAACGAGGTTGGTGGCCGACAACCACGGGAAACATAGACATGCATATGAGCGGCGAGTGACACCTCCAGGGTTTTGGAGGACTGACATGCCCAGTACCCAGGAAATAGAGAGGGACAGAGAGGTAGCCAGGGAGCTGGAGAGGAAGAGTGTAGAAGAGAGATGGAGAGAGTCGATGAGGGAAGGTGGACGGTGGTTGTTTAGGGACGAGTAGGGGAAGCAATATGGGAGGCTAGAGGCAGTCTTCCAGAGAGAAAATACTGAATATATGTTGTTACTGGATCAGTGGATGTGTCTTTGTCATATTGATATATCGTCCTTCCCGCGTTGCTTGTTGTGGCTTTGTGGCTGTATCGTTAGTGCCTTTCAGACAAACTTGAGATTTTAGATATACCAACTGAATGTGACTAATTAACTTATTAACATAGACTTACTGAGACACCCCATTATTTTATACCTTCCAATTAGTTTATCTTTGAGTCTATCAAGGAAGCTGGAAACCCTCAAGTGACGGTTTGTCCGGTTTGTCTCACTCTTGGCTTCTCCTAAGTATCAGCCTCCAGGTCAAGCCTTGTCTTCCACAGGAGTCACCTCCACAGTCCGGGCTCAGCCCCGCAAGGCTGCACCCAATCGACCTCCTGAATTCTGTCTGTATTAGTATGATATATTTCCTAGTTCTGATGTTTAACTCCTGAACCCAAAATGCCATCTTTGTGTGCCATTATAGACCTCGGGGTCACCACGACAATAGACGCAGTCTGCTATCCTATTGATTTTGTTGACAGATGGCTCAGCAAAAGGCGACAGAAGATCCGCAACCCTCTTTACGATAGTCTTCCACCGGCACAGAATAGCGATTTCAACTATCTAAATCTACGACGACAAGAAGCTGCACACTTCCAACCGAAGCCCCGCCCACGAGCCCTTACACTTCCGCTTCCCCCTTCTAGCAGTGCTTCAACGATCAAACAACGGACATTGCCGCAGAATAAATCGAACATTATAACCAAGCTGTCTACAGAAATCCGGTTGATAATATGGGAGTACGCAATTACGGACAACATGGTACATATCATACAGGAACGCAAAAAGCTGCTCAACAAGCCCTGTATTAATACGTCAGACATGGCAGAGAGACATTATGACTGCTGTTACGCGAGTGGATATGGTGACATATGGTCGGAGCAACGTAGCGCAAAGCTTCTACCACTGTTGAGGACATGCCGGCTAGTGTACGTAATACCCAATGGGTCAATTATACTCCCGTACTAATTTTTTTATAAATAACCTCAAACATATATTACTGAAGCTGAGTTTGATTATAGGTACTCCGAGGCAGTCGATATCCTATACTCTCGCAACGCTTTCCGTTTCGAGCACCTCGATACTCTCATCCATTTTTCCACTATGATACTGCCTTGCCGTTTCAATAACATTCGCTCTTTACAAATTTACTGGTACTTCAAGCGTGACATCTACCTTAACTCAAGCTTCACTTACCCACCTTACGATAAGGACACATGGGAGAAGGCGTGCGGTATCCTTGCTAACATCGAGGGCTTGAGAGATTTGACGCTTACGCTAGGCGCCAGGAGCTGGCATCAAAGGTCGAGGGACATGTTACTCCAAAGCTTGATGCAGATTCAACCTAGGAAGAGGTTCGAGGTTACTGTGCCGTGGGTTTGGCCTGGCCTGGAAGAGGTGGAGAGAGAGAAGTTGGAAGGGGCGCCATTCACAATCACTCATATGTCTGATTTGCCGTCATGACGCTGGAGGGTTGTGTAGGAAAAATTGTGTCGGGCTTCTTCACACTGTTGAAGCTCATATATTGGCACTTTACTCTGTGATAATTTATGGCTGGATGAAAACCATCATGTGCTCCGCTGAGCTGGATGTATTATTCTTAAACAGGGCTTCGGATTGCTTCTTGTTCATACGGAATTTCGGAAACTGTCTAGCGCTTAGGATAAACTTGCGTATATCCTTGCTACGTTTTCTCCTAAAGGACGTTAAGTTTATACAGAGTTTTTTTTCGGTATTTCAGAGAAGCTGACAACAGCTCATACCTTCAGTCCCGTTTTGGGGCGGCGTGTAACTGCACTCTTTTACGGATTTCGGGAACAAGAATGACCTAAGGATAATGCCAATCTCTATTGGTATCACAAGATTGTTATTTGGTTGAGCAAGCATTTAAGAAGGTTACTAACCTCCGTCTTCCAGCTCCAGAATCTCTTCTACTTGCGTACTTCGGTGTTGCGCTTGAAAAGCAACTATACTCATTTTCCCACGATGCCGATTCTGATTCCGAACATGAATGTAAGATTTAATAATGTCTCGTAGCACTCACTAATTCATGTACAGTTTGCCGGTTGGTATTAACATCAGAGTTCACAGTGGAAAATCAAAAACATACACGCGCAAAAAAAGAGTGAGTGTCTAGCCATACCAACTGCACGTGAGATAGCATCCCAAACCCTACCTCATCAAACAAACACCCTCTTCTTAGTCCGCCGAGCGTTCTTCTAACCCCCAAACGTTGCACTTATACCCCTCGCCAGGCTCTTCGGCGGCAACGACTCGAAACTTTTCGCATACATGGCCACAGCCACCGCAATCGCCTTTGTGTTCACCTCAAAGGCCGTCAGGTTCAGATTCGCAACCGTATCACCGGCTTGATGGTAGTTGACATCCGTCGCGACCCCCGCCTCGCCCCCGAACATCGCCGCCTCCGTCTTGATCTCCTCGGCGCCAGTGAAAGTGCCGCCAGCCGGGATGCCGTTGCCGATGAAGGCTTGGTAGTCCGATCGCCCATAGAAAACCGTGGCGGTCGAGTTGAGTCCGTTATCCGAAAACCAGGCTTCGAAGAAGTGCTCGATTTCCGCGGAGCCTGCCAGCCCGGTCATGTTGAAGGCGGAGCCGTCGCCATCGTAGATTGCGTAAATGTAATCCGGAGAGGCTATCATGTCGAAATTGAGGTAGGCGCGGATATTGGAGAGCTCGCTGGTGGAGAGCGACTCGACATAATACGTGGAGTCCAGCATTGGAACAGTGGTGTTCACGCTAGGTGAGTACTCCATTAGCCCTGGTTGATAGTATACACTATCTGCGAAGAAATACGCAGTTCCATTCATTTGCACGAAAGAGGGCCATGGTTGTCGTTCGACTGTGTAATAATCTCCCAATTCTTGGAGCTCCTCAATGAGGAAATTGACTGTATCATTATGGGCAGCACCACTCATAAGCCTGTTCTGTTCTGGATAGGAATATACAAAGCTTTGAGGAGTTTCGGAGTTCTTAAGAGCATCACTTGATATTGACTCTTGAAGACATTTCCGCCACCGTGGATTAGAGACGGACTCCGTGGAATAGGTTTATGAAAGTTTAAAGCTTACCGGATCTGCTAATGGGAACGTTCTGGATTTTTATTATGCTTTGGCGGAGGATGATGGCCTTGGCCGCCGGTTGTAGGAGAGCTTAACACTGCACTGAACAACACGCTAAAGGCGGCTGCATACGGAATAGCTTTCATTTTGGATGAAATCTGCCTCTTACAAAGCTAGATAGTGAAAAAATGCGGCGTCCTAGGTGCGCACGACCAGCCTCTATATACAAGAACAAGAAAGCAAGTTCGAAAACCCGAGACTTGCGTCTAGCCAAAATCTTGGACCACTGCAGTTCGACATGGTGTTGGGTTTTCGGGACTCTTAGTTATGTCTATAGCCTGGAATTCTTAGAGAGCTTCTCCTAATATGGGAGGCGCAGGTTGATTTGCGGCTTGATATTTAATCTCTCCCTCCACCCAGGAACGGGGCCTTGCACACCCAGGATGCCAAGGAAAGCGAAGAGTGGCGGAGTGGAATTGGATGTCGGGGATGATAGAAAAACGGAGAGAGCCAAGGAAAAATATATCTGATGATGAGATAATATGATTTGTTTTACTGTTCCCCTTATCAACTACCTTATTAGTATGGAGTATGTATGGCGAGGGTCCAGAGCTTTCGGTTCTCGTTGAAAACGCTATCCCTGCTGAGAGGATGCGTGACTCTCAGGCATCTACAATCAGCATATAGGTGTCTTGAATATCCTATCAAATTTACCCGATTGTAAAAGTTTCGACTGGAATTGGTTGAAGATGAGAAAGTGCCGCTCGCTGGTTGTGGATAAGACCTACGTAGGGGAGGTCGTCCCCTTAAAAAGGGACAAGCGGCTAAATTCGGCATAACCTTCTAGTGTGTATCTCAATGTTAGTCGTCGCATCTTCTCTATTTAGATCATTGCAAGTATGCTGAGAAATGATTTTGCATTGTTTAGAAGAGATTAGCGTACGTTATTAGTAGCAGAGCGCCAAAGGATGGCCGCCCCAGTAACAGAGCATGCTCTAGATCACAGTAAGCATGGGGTATTCAACCACGGGGGAAACCCCAGTGATCACATATACGCCGTCCGTGTTTGAGAATTATGATGCACAGATCGAAGAGGGAAGAACAAACGAAGGACTGCAGCTCAAAGACTAGTGGTATAAGCTGGTAGTGCGGACGGCTGGTTTTGAGGACTTATCCACACATATTCGATGGGTTCAACCTTCCCCTAGCCACACTCCTATCAAATCGTGTCAATCAAAGGCTTACAATAGTGTTATGGTCAACCTTTCTAAGAACCAATCATGCAAAAGAAGCCTGCAATATAAAAATCCAGCGTCCGACAGATGAGACGGAAGGCAGGTGCGCTCAATCTTTCTACAATTAACTTCAGGGAAGCGTGACCCAATAATCCTACGGCCAGAAAAGCATCCTAAATGCTTCGCAACCGTCACGGGCGTGTTCATAAATAGTATGAATCCCCGAGAGGCTCCGCGACCATGATAGACATCAGTCAACTTCTTCATCTGGAAATATTGCGCGAGGAGCATCAATAAGTTGCTTCTGCATAAACTACTCCATAGCCTTCACCGGTCGGTAGGGTCTTGAGCAAAACCCTTTCCTGGGTCTTTAACCGAGAATATTGCAAGAAAGTATACTTCACTGCACAAATAATGAAAGCCGCAAAAAAGTACGCCATGCGAGAGTGAACAACCCAAAGTGCAACGAGACAAACGAGCAGCAGCCCAATACGTTGTGGGGAATCCATGCTAGCAACCGCAGCCTTATGTTGGATATTAGCAAGCTTCAGTTCCGAGGGTATTCTAGGAATTGAGAGACCAGTGAGCAGTGTTGAAAGAGCGACCTCCAGCGCATCTGCTTCTCCTTGCAATCGAGTCCCTCGGTCCGTGGAAGTGGGCGCAGAAGAGGAGTACTCCAGTGGATCATTAGATGGACGACTTGGGACTAGGCGTCGGGCACTTTGCTGGTTGAACACAGCTCTTTGAGCAGCTATGAGCGCAGCGTTTGCGCGAGCTACCTTAAGTCCTCGCCTAGGATTCGTATAATTCGATATTCGCTGTCGAGTAGCTCCACTATCAGATTGCGATTTCCAAGGGTTTGTAGCTGCAGTTGCGTTTGCCATCTGTTGCTGCTCTAAGGCCTTGCTCTTGGCGCGGAGTTTCGCGGTTCTTTTGCGCGCAGCCTCGAGCTCTTTTTTATGATCGGCAGCTGAATAGGGCTCTCGACCACTTTCAATAATACTTGGTTTTTTTTCGGAGGGCTGTACCAAGCACGGCTGGAACGGTGGCTTGTATACTAGGGTTATCAGTTTACGCTATCTTCTGCTTTAGTTGGCTCAATCAAGTCTAAGAGGACTCTGCTTACGGGCTTCTGGAGTAATCGGGGCATTCTTAATGTTCTCTAGTGGCACAACTAGAGAACTTGTCAGTTGTGATGAAGTCGCAAGGTTGTCACCCTTCTACCATATACTATGATGATATTTATCTGATAAATTATCTCATAAATCAGACCCTCCGTGGATCGTGGGGCGCACGGACGTTCGTACTGCTCCTTATCCACCGAATTTTCCACGGAGGGTCTGAGCGTCGTTTTAGTGGTAATGGAGCGTTAAAATACACTAAAACTTACCTTCTTCAGTATCTTAACCCTTTTATAATTATAAAAATACTATAGGGTGGGAGCTCTTTAGCTTCTCTATCTATTACATTAAATAACGACGTTATTGCTATATTATACAAAATATAGTTCTTAGACCCTCGGTAGAAAATTTCGTTGGTTAATAAGGAATAAGGAACAGCACCACCGTGCACCGTGCTCTCCACCGGAGAAAAAGGTGGCCGATTTTGACGCATGGGCCAAAAACACCAAAAGCCTTATTATACACTCTAATACTTTATCATTTGCCCACTAAGCCTAATACATTCGTGCAGTCTCTTTGCATACCACGTAAACTACTTATTAATCTTCTCCTAATCTATATTCTCTCCAAAAACCTTTTTAAACCGCGCTAAGGTAGTGTTTTAGTGTTTGTGGACCGTGCGTCAAAATCGGCCACCTTTTTCTCCGGTGGAGAGACCGTGCACCGTACACTGTACACCGCACCAACGATCCACTGAGGGTCTGATTTATAAGATAACCTAAAACCTATTAATATAGGTTAGTAAGGCACGTGACTAATATTTCATAATAAAAAAGGCTAAGTATATAAGTTTTATATTTTATTTTACCTTCTACCTAGCTTACATTTATTCTATCTCTACATAAGACTAATAGAGTTTAAAGTAGAAAATCTAATATTAGGAAACCTTTTCTATAGGGTGTTGCAAATTTTCACATTGTGGGGGGTGCATTTGGACTTGGCTTTAGGCAGCTACGTTTGCATTTCTCGTAACAGAGGATAAGTGTTTCAGCTTCGCAGCCCAACTACTTAGACCTCGCATTCGTAATTCCCGACTAATCTTCTTTGGTAGCGCAGTATGAGCCATTTTGCGTCGTCTAGCCTATTGAAAGCCTCGAGTAGCAATGAGAAGAGTCCAGCAATCTTATATTCGCCGCTAAACGAAAACCGCAAGGAAATCCGGTTTATCACTATATTGTCAAAATCAAGGCATTCCTCCGTAGTCCATTGCAAACTGGAGACTGTCTCACTAGCGTCTTTCAATGCGAAGTATAGGGATTATATGTCGTCGCATTTGCCCGAGACAAGCAAGCGGAAGTGTATCGCGAATTGGTCTAAATTACATTCCGCTGCAATGCCTTTACCGCATCAAAGCCGAAATATCTGGTCTAAATTACATTCCGCCGCACGGGCTTTCTCACATCCAAGCCGAATTATCACGGCCAGTCATATCCCAACCAAACAGTGTTACCGTTACACGTGGGGTGACTACGCAGCGCTGTCTTATGTCTGGGGTGACCCGAACAAGAGACGCCAGATTGTACTCAATGGCCAAAATACATATGTTACGGAGAACCTAGAAGCAGCTCTCCGTGCTCTTTCCGAAGGATCCAATTTTGAAAGCGGCTACAAACTATGGGTGGATGCGCTTTGTATTAATCAGAATGATTATAGAGAACGTGCAAATGAGATTGGCAAAATGCGGAATATTTACGGCGATGCATGGGCTGTAATAGGTTGGCTAGGGAATAAAGCAAATGGGAGCGACAAAGCTATCCATCTAATTAAAACGCTATCCAAGTTTAGTGGGGCGGACCGTGGGCAAGAGCTAGAAGCAATATTACACAAGGATCCTGAGTATCTGGGTAACGGTAGCTGGCTGGCATTGCATGAATTCATGGATAGGCCGTATTGGTACCGGCTGTGGATTATTCAAGAGGTCGTGTTAGGAGCACCAGCTGTCGTATTCTATTGTGGTAAGCGTCTAATCGAATGGCCATCATTTTGCGCTGGAATTGGGGTTCTGCACAACCATTTGTGGCTGATTAAAGACACACTTCTTGAGCGGGAGAGCGGGGATTACAGATGGAGCACAACTAGTCTTCACCTCATACACCAGGACCTTCGAGTCATGGGTCATTGTGAGGAGCAGGGCGGGGGTCGACTAGGCTTTGGTCGTCTCTTAGATCTCGCCTACTCTGCAGAATGTTGCGATGTGAGAGATAAAGTGTATGGACTAGTTGGCATGATGGATTCAGTTATCGCCCAAGAGCTGGCCCCTGACTACGGCATAGAACCATGTGAAGTCTTTTCTGCGGCAGCAAGAGCTTTCATTCGCATCTACGGCAACCTCGAACCCATTCGAGAAGGCAATCCTTGGAGCAAGACTTTTACCCCGTCCTGGGCCGCGGACTGGGACTGGGACGGCCGTGTTCGACATGCAAGGACGGAAACTCCTACCTGGGGACAATTCTGGAATAAAGGGTCAGGAGATCTAGGCGTCTCACGTGACGACACACATCACGCGAGTGGGAAGATGTCATCGGAAGTTTCCTTCTCGGAAGACGGCCAACTTTTAACATGCCGAGGTTTTATATTTGACCATATCGTGGGACTTGGCGCTTCGGGAGACGGTTTGCAATCTTGGTTCGAGCAATCAGTTATTCAACCTAAGAAATGGAGAACCGTAAGAAGCGTATACGGCGATGCAGCTGACACATCAAAAGCGCTCTACTGTACTCTCATACAAGACAGAGTCGATAATAATGGTCATAGAGCAAGTGACCGGCATGCAGCCATCTTTAGTCTTCCATCTACATTTGAAATCGCTGCTCCACAGTTCAAAAGACTGGGCTGGAAATTCCTCTCCGACCAGGAAAGTCACTATTACCGATGGGATGAATGGCGACAGGCAAATAAATGGTTTTGGTTGTGTGATCGGTATCTAGACGATCTATTCACAGATGATATCCCAGACAATGCTTCCGAGCAAAATTATATAGACGTCTATTGCAGCTTTCACCGTACGTGTAAACGCCGGCGTCTAATGCTTACTCGTAAGGGATATATAGGGTGGGCTCCTGATAATATATTCGGCAACTGCAAGGATCAGACGTGGGAGGGAGATCTTATTGCTGTCGTCTTTGGATGCAGCACCCCAATTATTATTCGCCCTCATGGGGAACACTTCCAGGTAGTTGGGGAAGCATACGTTCAAGGAATTATGGATGGAGAAGCTATGGTGTCCCTAGAGTCTGGAGATTGCCAGGTTCAGAACTTTACCTTTTGTTAATGCTTAGAAGTAACTTATATACAGATATTACGTCATCCTTGCCGCTAGTTTCTATTGCCTTTTAACCCGTTGACTAAATAATTAAGGAATAACAACTTCGTTATCCTAATATCGCACTTCTTAAAATGGTAACTATTCTATAAGCTTAGGCAAGTCTTAGGCCTTAGCCATAATCCTGAGAAAACCATTAGGATTGCCCGGTTTCTTAACACCCTATTACCTACTACCCTCCTTTGTTGCCTGCAACTATCTTATATATATAAAGGACTTCTAGAGCTAGTTTGAATAGAGAGAGTTCTTATTCTAACTTATTTAGCTAATAGTTACAAGCCCGGGACATCTACTGTATTATCTTTAATATAAAGCCTTAATATCTCTGTTATTATTATCTTAATCCTAAAAGTCTATAATAACCTCTCAATAAGATATGCTTTATTTTATTACTATAGTAGCCCTTATAAGCTTAGCCAATTAAAATAAGTTAATTAAAGAAATTAAATCTAGTAATCGCTATTAAGATATAGATATATATTAACTTATCTAAGGAGTAGTCCGCGTAGGCCCAATAGGGATCCAAATCGGACGTTAAGCAATGAATAATAATATATTAACTTATCTACTAAAAGAGAGGAGCGTCTAATATTTAAATAATAAAAAAACAACTTAACTATTACTAATTACTACTTAATAAGGTGGTAGTAGTTTATATATAGGTATAGCATTCCATATAGGTACGGCTTTGTCTATTTCTTTTTATTTATCCTTTTTAAAGAATCTACTTCTAGTTTAGTTTCTAATTTATCTTTAGATTTAAGTTTATTAATTGGCTCTCCTTTAAAGCTAGTTATATTCCTACTAGCTCCTTACCTTTTAAGATAACTTTAGGCGATAGTAATTTTAGTAGTGTTACGGACGCTTTAAGTACGATGTTACGACTACTTAGAGAAGAGACGGAAGAAGCTAGTTGGTTAATTTAGGCACGGTCTAGGATAGAGCCGGTAGAACTATGTGACGAGGAATGGTAACTAAGGTCATATAATGTGCTATGTGTTAAACGGGAGGAACGGGAGGAACTTATGTACTTTATATATAAGACGTATATCACGTATAAGAAGGATTTTATAGGAGTACGGTTGTGTATTTAAGGACCCTTAGTCCCTACCTAGATAGTTCCTTCCTTATAGTAATTCTTAGAATATAATTAGAGTTAATCTATTAGGTAACTACTTCACTAGTTATTATTACTTGTCGACTATTATTACTTACATTTCCTATATACCTAGCCCAATAACAGAACCTATTATAGTTCTTGCTATAAGGTTCTATTACACAATTACTACCTAGTTATAGTATTAATAATAGTAGGTTGGACAATATGCCACTAAAAGCAGCCACCACAACGCCATTAACGGCGGCAATTACATTAAGGTCAGGTAACGACACTAGTATAGTAAATATTAACTTATAGCAACCTATAACGGTTGGATAACTATAAGAGATAGTTAACTAGTTAATAGAAAATAATATAACGTTAGAAAATAGGATTAACGGGATAGGCGCAGTAAAGGTTAAGTTACTATTAATTAAAAGATACTTAGGAGAGAGATTAAAGCTTAAAGGATTCCTTACGTAAATACACTTTAAGGTAGCGTAAGAGGGAGCTAAGCTAGCAATACCTATGGATTAAATAGTATACGCAGGATTGTTCTTAATAGGAAGAGTACTTAAGTAGTTTAAGCCTTACTTTACTAGTATAACTCTATGTCCAGGGACACTAACGTCCATTTTCAGATGGTTTACTCGCTGTTTTAAGCAGCGCTTGTCCCAGGCGCTAAGGCCTAAGCGAAGTGTCTCTCCCCTATTAAAACTTCTAACTGCGTACTTCTATATTTAATTACCCATCACTAGGACGGCCCTATATTCTAAGAAGTGGGTTATTTATTATCTTACTAACTTATAGTTGGTTATAATAGACCTCCCTGGCTTTTAACGTCCCCTAGATATCTATAAAGCTTAATACGCCCGCTACAGCCTTCTACTTGGCATCACTTCTATTAACCAACTACATTGGTTTACTCTTCTTTCTCTTCCTATACTTTAGTTCTTTTCCTATACCTGCTTAATATTCTCTACTATTTTGCTAATTATATTAATAATTCTATGCTATTACCCAACTTACTCTATTACTCTACCTCGCCTTAATTTACAAGTTGGACTCTGTGCCCGCCCTATTACTACAGCAATACCCTCTTTTTTAGAAACTAAATTAATATATACCCTTCCCACACAATAAGCCGAAGGAAAGCCTAAGTTATAAACTTACGGGTATGCATGGGTATAAACTTGGGCAGAAACCTAGACGGATACCTAAACGTCCGCCTATCCAATGACGCAAGCCACTAGCGCAGCCGAAATATTCGGCTAAGCATTATAAAAAACTCCGTAAAGAATTTAAGAAGATAGGTCTTGTAAAGAAAAATCATTCACTAGCAACGAAGAATAATATAAACGAAATTTTAACACGATGGTTAAGGTAAGAGTGCTCTTATCTAAAATACAATTCTATAGCTTATTATTTAGGTTCTACGAGAATACGAAAAAACACCCTACTTAACTTCTTAAGAATGCCTTAAACTATAACGTTAAAATTTTTCTTTAGTGGATTGTAGATAATTATCCATTATGGAAAAGGACTAGTATTCGTCAGAAATATAAATACTAGCGACAGCTCTATCGAAAATATACTAAGAAGGATTGGCCTAAAGACGTTAATAAAGAAATTAATAACGTATAGAAATCACTTTAAATATTTATAAAATCCCGCTAACCATTACAGTATATCAACGGACCATTAACTAAGAATAATAGGCTTAACACATCTACTAAGGAGAAGCCAGTAATAAATATTAACAATATTTTTTGGGTTTTACATCATTACTAGGCTCGTGATACCTCTATATTTCCAGACGGGCGACAAAGTCTATAACTTTCATTTTTAATACTTATCTATGTATATACAGCATCTCGGCTGGGCGTATTAGTCTATATAAAGAGAAATGCGAAAGTAGTAACCTAATGCGCTCTTGAGACCTACAATAAGGATAGGGGAGTAGGAGATGGTATAAGTAATGACGAAATTAACGATGGAGATAGGGATAATAATGGTAAAGACGAAGATAATAGCGAAATAGATAACTAATATAACGGAATTAGCAAAGGATCCGAGGAAAAGGATGAACCTATTAACACTTTATATTATAAACATATTACACTTATCCTTATTTAAGAGCTGGGGGCTAAACAGGACCTTATTGCTATAGAGATTGATTTACAATTCACTAAAGGGTATAGACGGAATTCTAAACGGTAAGGCATATATAACAAGTTTCTCTTTAATGAATGCTAAATTGGATATAGCAAGATATTTTATCTTTACGAGGTTAACGACCTAATCTTTAATCCAATAATTTGTATAATTGTCCTAGGAATTCTTAATAATGCCTTTAAACTTGAATTCTAGACTATTAAGCAGGTTTTTATGGTTTAAGTTAACCCGCATTAAACGACCTCGCGTTTAAGATGGAAGAAAAGCTAGGAAAATAAACCAATATTTTAGCAAGTAATTATAACAGTAGACGGGATCGGAACTTTAGACAAGCCTATACCCTACTATACTTTCCTCTACTATATTTAGCGGCTAGGCTTTATAGCCGGAATAATGCAAATCTTTAATCCCTATAATATTCGGCGAGGAATAGGTAAAGCGGTTAACGCTATAGCAACCCAAGCTTAATTGCAACAGGTTATAGGTTATAAAGATGCTGGTGTCTATTAGGCTTATATAAATAAGCGGATTTTATATGACGTTTAGGCTGCTTTCCTCGGCCGCCCTTCTGCTAACACACTTATAAAGTCCCTAATGTATATTAGTTAGGATATTGACCCACAGGCTCCCAAAGCAGTTACAAATATAACAAATAATTCTCTTAAAACTCATCCACTTATTATAGAGCTCCGTTAGCAGCGCGATGCCTTATCTAAAGAAACTAGGGAACTATACGGTACTCTTAAAAATGCATAGGCACTTAGGAGTAAAGAGTATAAATTGTATACACAAGCTGTATTAGAATTAGAAAAACAAAAGAAGGCCTTAAAAAGGGGGAAACGGAAGGAAATATAGCTTGAATTTTTCGACAAAATTAAGACCGAAGATTTAAGGCAACAGCTTACGCTATCGGCTATCGGTCTACGTGAGGAAGAGTAGAAACTAAAACTAGTAGAGTATAATCCCAAACAAAAACGCGTTATTTAGCTCTTATATAAACGTCCAGCTAATCTTATAATATAAGAAAATTTCTAATATTAAATTAACGCAATTAAAGCCTTGCTTAATCTATGCCGGGTACTAAAACCTATAGTTAAGCGTAAGGTCATCCGTAATTATGATTAGGGCATCCTTTCTACTCTAGAGCCAAGTCTAGAGCTAATGGTTAAACCTAAACCAGGCCCTATAAAGATTATAAATCGACAGTATCTCTTCTGCGCTTATAAGCCGGGAGTATATACCCTTTTCTATCGCCCGTATAAAGTAAGGGAACATATTAAGAGGTAACATCTTCGTTTTTTTAAACAGAATGAACCAATCCCATGTCCAGACCCATATTGCCGCTTATTAGGAATAATGCTCTTTAAATATAAGCATTTTAAAAACCATGTATTTATAGAGTATAGCGCTTCTCTACTAACTTATACCCTATAGTTCGTTACTCTTAGTTTTTTTCTTTTTCTTATAGTATTATAGGAGGTTATATTCGTCCTGTTTAGGAATTAGTAAAGTATATCTAAGATAGATACAGTTCGCTAATAGTTAGCGGTCGTTGGCTACAAACAACCTACTAAAGTACCTCTTTACAAGCAACTCTACTAGAGAAGGCGGGTTAAGCGGCCGTTTAACTAACTATATTATTAAAATAAAATACCTTATACGAATTATTCAGGACTGGAATTTCTTTATAGCATAGTATACTGCCCCAAAATTTCTTTTAAAGTTAACCCATATAGCGCTAAGGATGGCTTTAACCGTTAAAGTAAGTACAGTCTTTGGCTTCTTACCTTTTTGCGAGGGATTTTCCTTTAAATATATTCTTAGATTCTAATCCTTCACTATTCCGTGCAATTTTTCGTTTATACTAATATCCCTTACTAGTTTATCTCCACTTTCTATATTTTGTTAGAAACATATTACCTATCTTATTGTATCCATACCTATATCTATTCCGTTTAGGTACCATTTATCGAGCATATAAAGGCGTAGAACGGCATTACCAAGTAGTATAAGACGTTTGTTTCCTTCCGTTGGCCCTTTAATATTAAATCATAATTTAGAAGTACCTACCGTAAGGAAAACCTAGCCTAGCAAAGCCAAGTTTTTAAAGTGATAGTTAATTCTGTCTTATAACAAGTCGTAGTTTAATATTACTACTTTCTGCTAAAGGATATAGGGTAAGTAGGTTATAAAAATCCGTAACTTATATATATATAACGGGAAACGTAATATACTATTAATCGGAAGACTAAAAGATAAAAAAGAATAATAACTCTACCTCATTGCAAGAGGCTCTAGAGCCTTACTATATATACTAGATAGGTAATAAAGACTAACGTTAATACTAACGTCGATTTGAAACTATTACCTTATTGCCACTTAATTGACATTGCTAATAGGTAATGAAAAGGTAATAGAAATAGTATAAAGTTATAAGGTAATAAGCAACTAGAACAGGAATAGGATAATTATTAAAATCCGACTAAGTCCTAGCTACGTGTGGTAGATTTAGCTAGTATTATATAGAAATATTAAAACTAAAACTAATACGCGGTTTTAGTTTTATAGCGTTTCGTATTAGTTTTATACGAAACGTTTTAATATATTTTAGGTTTCGCAGGTATACTAATAAGCTTAGGATTAAGTGTTATAAATGGAAACACAACCTATAAGTAGCCAGGAAGAAAAAGGATATTTAGGATACGAAGAGATATCTTCTATACCAGTTCTATGCCTCGCCATACTATATAATAGAGCGCAGAATCTAGTTAGTATAACATTCTGCTAGTTCGAATTAAGTGAAGATAAGAATGTTGGCGATATTAGGTGTTGGTGATAATAATAGTATAGGATTAAGTGGCCAAGTTGTATACTAGCGCTGTGCAGTTATAGGAAATTGGAGTTATCTATAGGCGCTAGTATGTAAAGAGCCGTACTTATTATTCCTATAATAAATAATACACGCGTTTTATAATATCTCTTTATAATACCTTTGTGATATATAGGAGTCCATTCTCTCGAACCGTCCATTTATATTAAGTATAATATATAGCTGCTACACAAATATAACGAAGTAGTAATGTTAGTAGAATTCCATTATAAGGCTAATAAACAGAGCAGATCCTTTAAAGGTTATTATATAGTAGAGAACGCAGGTATCTAAGCTGTTTATAGGCGGTAGACTCTAGGGGGTAGGCGGAATAATTACTAGAGTAATATTTATTCCCAGTATTAGTAATTTTATAGTTTATAAGACTATAATAGAACACAGCATATATAATATAATTAGCAAGTATAAGCGCGGACAGTACTCTTCTGTCTAACGTTATTAGGGTTTTAAGTTAGGCGGAATTATAGACGCTATTACCCCGCTATATAGTAAGCACGTAACCCTATTATTTAATTCCTAACGCCGGTAAAAAAGGAATAAGATTATAATCTAGGAGCGGAGCGAATTATATTATACTATAAGGCAGTAAGGTTCAGCTATATATAGCTAAAGACGAAAAGTTACAAGTTTAATCCTATTCTTAGACGTATTTAAAGCTCTTAAAAAAGACATATTACTGATAGTAAGGCTAGTTCGGGCGCCTACAGCTAGGCATACAACACTTAACCAAATTTAGTTTAGCGGACCTTAATTAAGAGCGAAGGAAAACTTTTAATAGCGCCCCAAGGCAGAGGCCGGTTTCGCTAATAACTATAGCTGTCCCTAAGAGGTATCTAATAAAATAAAAAACTTTACCCAAATCTTAAAATTTCTAGGATTATATTGCCTAAGAAATTTAAGGGACATTAAAATAAGGTATAGTGGTAATATTATAGTTTTCTTATCTACTGCAACTCGCTTCCATATAAGAGCCTCCCATATCAAAATATCGTCTTTATATACAAATTCGAATATAAATCGAATATAATCGTATACGCATACTTTATTAACTCTATTTCTTTACTATAAGCCTAAGGCTTCCTCCTACCATATTCAGCAGATCTACGTTGCCTTATACTATAGCTAGGTAGGGTATAGCTAGTAAGGGGGGAGGCTCATTAGATGATTAAGTACGGCATTCGCCTATCGCGCCCTCATTACACCGTCCTTTTAGCTCAATAGGATCGCAATTTAAGTAGGCGATACCTATTAAGACTTAGTAATAGAGAGGCTAGTAAGAAATAGAGTTTTATATATTTTAAGTAAAAAAAGTACTACGCATATAATTATATACGATTTATATTCAAATTTATATATAAAGACGACATTTTAATATAGGAGGCTCTTATCCAGAAGCAAGTTATGGTAGATAAGAAAACTATAATATCTAATAGGGCACCTAAAACTGTAGCGACCCTACACTACTAACTTTTTCTCCTTAACTAGCTCCTTTGTGTGGACAGGTTCTTTCTTACAGGCTTATTTTTCCTAAGGGCGGACCTTTTCATCCCTAAAAGTCATCCGTTTGTTCCCCCCTAGTTATTAAAAGGTTAAGTTTAAAGTCAATAAGCTCCCGTGCTTTTAGTAAACATATTCTTTTAGTAATCTATTTAAACTAGCGTTAAATCTACTCTAATCCTCTAGTCTAAATATAAGTTACCTATATAGGCTAATCCGCCATTTTATATCCAATTAGCGCAAGTATAAATCGCTCTATTCTTCTATACCATTAACCCTAAATATCTTACCAGCCCTCTATACCTATCTAGTAAGCTCCTTAAGGTAGACAAAAATAATTTCTATCATTTTACCTTCGCATCTATCCCGGTCCCCATCGCGCATAGAAATCCCTCAGTCACTAAATCGCCTCCCAAACTCGAATCTACAAGATTTAATTTGGTTATTGCTCTAAAATTTACACTAAGCTAAATTTTAGTATCTTTAACGGTTAAAATAAGTTTTAGCCTTTTTAATCTTGCGAATAAAGTTTCTAAATATATCAAGGCCGTAGAGGTAATAGAGGAATTGCCTAGGTGGAACCTCCGGGTGATTTACTACAGTTTAGATAGAAAAGTCATTAAAAAGTTTATAATAATCGGTAAGAATAATTTAATCGTAAATATCCTTAAGAATATTAATACTTAAGATGCGGTAGATTATATTATAGGAATAGAGCGGCAAAGAGCAGGATATATGATAATATTAATTAGAGAAAGAGTACAAAAGCAGGTACTAAAGCGTTTAGCACTAAAGGAAAAGGTAGAAATACTAAGAAGGATTAAAGACTATTAAAAAGAGTTAGAATGTCAATGGCCAAATAGGATTTTTAAGAAATACGTTAAGGTTAAGAGATTTCTAAAGCATTACCCAAAAACAATAAAGAAATGCGTGGTATATAAGGGAGGGTATTTATTAGGGGAGTTAGTACTAATAGCAGACTGCTAAAAGTATAGCTTTTATAACAGATGCTATTAGGAGGATGGAGTATACCTAAAGTATAAGGAGGAGGAAAGCAACCGTAGCTCGGAATAGTAGCTTTTATCCGCCAATACCTTAGCCCTCTATCTTCTACTAGGTGCTAGTTTTAATCTTTATCTCTTACACATATAAGAGAGTGTATTATATAAATAAATAGTATTATTAAAGTAAGCGTGTATACAATTATCGCTTAAAGGGAAATTATCTATAAACCATTGCGAGCGTTTGGATATTATCAGCTAAAATAGTATATAACGCCGCTAACAACCAAATGTTCTAACTTTAGCTTAACACTCTAAGGACTTAAAAGGAGGGGAAAACCAGCCTACTCCTGCCATTCCTTAAAAAGCACTCTTAACTATTAAAAATGTCTATACTTTATCTAACCATTAAATTAATTCTTATAATAGCGGAGTATCTTAAACGCGTATACAACGTTAATGCTCTCGTTATTATAGGTCGTCACTTCTACTATATATTAAATAATAAGCTTTATAAACGCGACAGCAGCTCCGTAATATACTAGGCAGCGAAGTTCGGGCAGGCTAGCACCGCTTAGAAGGCTATTCCATTCATTAACGTCAACGACCTTATTAAGCCCTTACTATTAGCCGCGGAGAAAGGCTATATTAGACTTGCTAATAAACAAACAATTTAAACTATAGATCTTTGGTTTAGTTAATTAAATATTTTAAAGCTTTAAGCTTATTTATTTCGTTTAGTTAATCAAACTAGCAAACGGTTTGGATAGATTTAACTATTTGGACAGATTATTATACATTTTTACACAACAGTAGGAGGAGCTCTATACTGCAATTTGGTAATAGGCGTTTGGTGTTATACTAGGCTTAAAGGTTAGGTAAGGTCATGTGACTCCAACTTTAATGCAGAGTTTTCCTATACAAAAGATTGCCTAAAAAATTGATCGCCTCTATGACGGCAGCAATATCGATCCAGCTATATAGCCAATCCTCCTTATATATCATTATATGTATATAAAACAGCTCCTAAAGTAAAAGATACGCCTCTTAATAGTACCGCAGTTGGAGGCTAGGGTTAAAAATTTAGGTAGAACTCGTCGCTCTATTTAAAAGTCAGCAAACTAAATCAAATAGCGCGATCTCCGGTTAAGTCCGAACCAGTATACGATTTCCTTATTAGGAAAGGTTATTTTCTGCGTTTAATAAAGCCATTACGGTTCCAGCTTCGCGTACACTATAAGGCTGCGATAATATTAGGCTGCATTTATAAGCGACAAGGCTCAAGCATATCACCAAGCTCACTAAACAATCGTTCGTAGTCGCAGCTTAATAGTAGTATACTTAGTATATCAAGCGCCATTTGGCTAAGGTTAGGAAACTCCATTACTATTATCCTCTAGTATAAGAACGGATCGCGAGCTAGTAAGTAATCTTCTATTAGTGGATTGAGTTTCTTCTACTACTCATACTCGTCTTCTTAATCGTTAGATGAGGAAGGTACTATAACAAAGGCGGTGCCTATAAAGCTTCTAATGAAGTCATTAATATCAGATTGCAAAGGCTGATTTTTCTTAGAGGCTTACGCCGACCATAGCTTCTTTCCTTTATACTTAAGCCAGAGCTTCTAAAAGGAAGCGTTATAGCTAGTTATCCAATCAGGCCTCTCTTTCCAGTTATTTTAGCAGAATTGCTTAAGGTTAGGGTGTAGTAGGCAAGCTACGTAGTAGATAGGCGTCTAATTAAGCGCCATATAGTATTTTTAAAGCTTCGCCTACCCGCGATTAACATTAATTTTGTAGTAATCCTCAATTACCTCTTAATTAGGATAATCCTCCGTCGTCACCTTAGTCAATTAAGCCTTAGCTTCTTTATAGTGCCTTATTAAAAACTCTATATAAGGGATAACTTCCTATATTACGCTATTGCGCCCGGCCTTGCCTCTTCCTTTAAGCTTAAGTATAGCTTGCTAAAGCGGCTTAAGAAGCTAAATATATTATTTAATAACGTCCTAATTGTAGGAAGTAAGGCCGCCGACTCGCACATAGAGAGGTCGATTAAGAGGCTTCTGATACGGATTCGGATTCTTTCTACGTCGTTAACTAAACTCAATTGTTGCGAGCTTCCTATTCCATTCATCAATATTAAGCTACATTATTAAGGAAATAGGGCCTTAAAACTTAACAGCCCGTTTAAATATTATTAAATAACTATTCTACCTAGTCTTAACAGGCTTAACAAGCTCAAGGACTTTAAAATCGGCGTACAATAGCATAGCGTTTTCCTCTCGCTAAAAGGCATAGAACTATTTATACTTTTATAGCAAACAGATTAAATAGATAAAATTAATAAGAGTTCTAAGTGGGCCTTCCTTTCGCCACTCCTCTAGGAACTGCTGCTCTTCCTATAAAAGTCTTAGTTTTAATTATATTAATAGTAGGGGAACGCCTACCTACCGTTAAGTTCTTATCACCGTTCTTAAACGCATCTTTATCGGTTCCAAATAGACTTAATTAAGCCACTAGATTAAATATATAAGTAGCGCACCGTACTTAATATTGTTCTTTATTAAATCTAAGCTCTATTAAGAGGAAGTTAATACAGGTGTTGTTATTGTAGGCGTTATCTATAACGAACCAGCTAATTTAACTACCAAGATTATACTTAGCAATGGTATTGCTAATAATATTATAGTAGTTATAGCCGCTATACGGGCTAAGCTGCTCTAGTAGAGTAAGTATAAAGTCTTAAATCTAGCCTTAATGGTCTAAATAGTAAATACAGATACTAGTAAGAGCCTTCTTCTTATCGCGCGTTATCCAGCCATTAAATAATATATAAAATCTTGTCATTAATCACACTAGTTCTTCCGTTACTACACCTATTAGTACCAATTTAATAGTATAAGTGAGTCGTGTCTAGGGGCACAAAATACGTATAGTATCGTATACTTATTTAGACGGTGGTGACTATCAATTCTATTAAGGTAAACTACGTGGTCTATATACTAACGCGCCTCCCCCCTAATTAGTCAGCACGTAGGTAGTTAGTGCACGAACGCGTATTTACGCGTTCGTATACTAGGTGCTGTAATTATACACTGGCGGTACTTAGAAAATGAAACCACTTGTATACAGCCTCCGTAATTACCTCAATAGAACCATAAAACACATAAGAAAATACATAGGAAATCCCTCCTAAGGTGCCTTCTGGGTTGCCTTCCAAATGGTGCTCCAAGCTGGCCGTAAGTCCTGCTTACGGTCCGTAAAATGAACTATACGGCCTTTTAACGGGCCGTGAATGCACCGTACGGCCTTCCGACGGGCCGTAGCTGAACTATAAATACTCCGTTAGTCTCGCTCTACCCATTCTATAACCTTTAGGTTGAGCTTGTTCGTATTAATTAGGGTTTTAAAAGCTTGACACGGCTTTGCCTTAGTTATAGCGTCTGCTGGGTTGTCTCCGCTGCTAATCCATTTAACCTCCATAATCTCACGTCGTTCGTAGGCCTGATGTAAGCACATTAGGTCGACCATGAGCCTCTTCTCTTATATCGTACCTAGTTTAACTAGGCAGTTGTAAAGGGACTTTGAATCGGTACATAAAACCAAGGGTAACTGCTCCAGTTATAGAATCTTCTAGACCGTTAATTTGATTACAGCTGCTATATTAAAGCCATAAGCTAGTGCATATAGTTCAGAGGCTAGTACACTACAGGTTACTCGTTTACACTTAATTAAAGACTAGTGCAGTATATTTACGTCCTAATTGCGGTCCGTAAGTACAATTACAAAGCCGATTTATAATAATAGGTCTTTATTATTAGCAAAGGAGGCGTCTATAAATGCCAGTAAGCTAAGGGAACTTAGGTCTAGTAGTACAAAAGTAAGTCCCCTTGCTGCATTATCAATTTGCCACTGAATGCGCTTATTAAGCTGCTTAATATTTTCTTCTTACGGATCTACTGCCTGGGCCGCAAAGGATAAGTCATAGGCAGATTCGGGTTAGCAGACTGTGGTAATGTAGGCGCCTCTTACACGCTATACAGCGTATTAGTCCTTTATATTTACGGTCTTACGGGTCTCTCCGTGGGAACTAGTAAGGTCCGTAGGCTTTACTATAACAAGCTTTAGGTTTTAAGCTTGGCGTTCCTAGGTTAGCTAAATTAAGTTGCCCTTTTATATAATTAAGCCTCCGTTAAACTTAATTGGAGTCTACTCAGTTAACTACTCTCGCGGCTTTACTAGGAACTTAGCTTCTTACAGTTTAGTCTCTTTAGCGTCCGCAAATATCCGGTCTGCTAAGAAGAGGGTATTATCTATTTAGAGTCTAATAATACCAAGGCCGTTTAATAGGCTATATAGGAGGCAGGGGTTATAGGTCAACTGTTCTATTTTAAGTTTACTAACGTGGTGCTAGTAGTATGTCTTAAACCAATAGTTTCCGGCTTCTAGTACTCCGTAAAGAGGTTTTATAACCCATAAAATTATTCCTAGTTATAGGTTAAGCTCATAGGGTAGTCATATAAAGATATCCCTACTTAGGTAGGTGTTAGACTGCACATAGGCTTATAAGATATCCCGTAAGTAAAGGGCTATAAATTTAGTTTGCTGTAGTCCAGGCGTAAGTGCGAGTATAATCCGTTAACTAACCCATTAAATTATAGGTAATTATATAAGGACTAGGTCCTTTCCCTAGTCATTATAAGCTTATATAACAAGCCTTAATTTCTTAAAGGCTTTATTAGTACTAGGGTGCTTAATCTTATCAATAAAGCGTAAGTTAAATATACGGACGCTTTACGGAACGTCTCTCTCTATTATAATCGCAAAGACACCCTTTTTAAGTAGTCCGTTAATTTCTTTACGCCGTAAGTCCGTAAAAGGGGTTTCCTATACTAGAACTAATATATCCGCAGGCGGAGATTGCTTTACGGATATGCCTATAAAGGTTAGGTGGTTCTCCGTTACAGGATTTTTACGGGGGCGTCCTCGGCCACGCTTTACGGCAGGTTTAGTAGGTTTAGTGGGTTTCTAGGAAACCTCTAGGGTAGGCAAGGGTGCCTCTAGTTTATCTAATTTGGTAGTCGTTTCTGGTTTATCTAATTCGGCGGTTGCTTCTAGTTCGTCTAGCTTAACGTTATAGGTGTTTTTGGGCCGAAAGTAGGGTTTTATAGACGTGCTTCTAAAGCTAGTTAGCCCGCTAGGAAGCTATACGCAGCACGTCTCGTTTTCTACGGCTAGTAGACGGTAAGGTCCATTCTAACTACCGCTTTTACACCATATGAGGACTTTAGAGTTAAGCGGGAGGTTATGTACTGAGGTCGTATTAGGTCCGTTACGGTGGTGTAGGGCGTTATTAATAGTTTGTTTGGCCCGTAATTTAACTATTTTGGCCATTGCCTTCCGTATTACAGCTGCTTGTTCCGTAATAGATGGGGCAGGAGGGCCTAGGCTACTTATCCTTAGGTAGGCTTCGTAAACTAAGAGGGTGGGTACTAGTCCGTTAGGGCTAGCGGTGTTATTAACGGCTTTTACAGCTATCTGTAAAGCCAGTTCCTTTTAAATATCCTTATACTTGTCCGTAATAATCTAATAAGCTCTCCGTAGAGCTAGGTGAGCTCGCTTAATAAGCCTGACGGACCAATACGCCTCAACTAAAACAGCTTTTATTAATATAGCCATGGCTGTAGCATACTGCTAGAATTCCTTACTAATAAAGTTCCTACTAGCGTTGTAGGTGATATACTTAGGAGGTCCAACGTACGTATCAATCCAGTAGGTCCGTAAGATATCCCAAGTATACTTTACGGATATATTTTGCAACTAACGGGCGGCTTAGTAGCGGGTTGCCTCGTTAATTATATATAATACTGGGCTGCCGTTAATATATATAATGTCTACATACACTAAGTGGTTGAAGTTAAGGTCCTTATGAAGGGTGAACTTGAATCGGCCTAGGGAACGTCCGTATTTCTGGCAAAAGGAGCAGTATTTGGTTAGGTAATTAACTGCCTTCCTATTAATATTGTTGTGTCCAGAGCGTTTAAGGACTCTATATAGCTTTTCGGCTAACGGGTGGCCGAAACGGCAGTACAGATAGTAAATCTCCGTACTGGTAAGGTAGCACGGGTTATAGTCAAAAGATTCCTAAATATAGGTCCGTAAAGTCTCTCCCCATATAAGGAACGGGTATCTAAATCGTCGTGTAATTAATAGGGTAATATACTTACTTCCTAGGGCAGTTACGGGGCCGATTAAGGTGTCCGTAATATTGTTGTAGTAAACCTGTAACCTATCTATATCCGCAAGGCAAAGTAAGAAAAGGGTGTCTGCTTTTACTATGTGGAAGTTAACTAGGCCAATTAGGGTCTTAACTGTAACTAATCCAATTAATGCAGTTAAGCCAATGCCGAATTGGACGTTTACGGCCCCAGTTTGCGTAATATTAATATCCATATTATCATTTGCGGTGGTCCTATATGCGAGGTATTATCCGTAGCCTGCAGTAGACTTCTTAGAGGCGCCTGTGTCGATCATAACACCGTAGAATTCCTTAGGGGTATAGCGTTCTATGGTGATATATGCAAATGGGTCCTACTCGTAATCTATAACGTCCGTAACGGGGGTACTTACGGAATGGTTTTTAGGCGCAACTGAGTGTATAAAGGAACGGTCGGCTAATACGGTTGTAATATTAAAGGCTTAGCTGTCCGTAAAAGGTCCGAAAGTAGTTAGGAACGTCTTTGGGGTCTCCTGTTCCTAGTTGTCTAGGTTAAAGTTAATTATAAGAGCTTCTATTAACTTATTAGGGGGCTCCTCTTCTTCCTCTCCTTTATATTCTAAGATAAACTGGCTAATCCGTTTATCAAATCTCTTCTTAGACCTGTTATATTCTTCCTAGGTATGCCTTATAGACCAACATCCTTCCTTGCCGCATATAAAGCACTTCTGACTGGTTCGTCTACAGGGGTATGCTTTTGTACGGGAGTTGCTGTAGAGGTTGCGGGTAGAACCTGGTCGATGCGGATACTACTGGCGGTATCGGCGGTCCGTAAAGTAGGCATCTAAATCAGGTTGCGGATTTTACAGGTCCGTAATAAAAGCTTAAGTACTGCCTGGCGGGTTTAAGGCTTTATACGTTGCAATAAAGGACCGTAAATCGTTAATAAGGCCAGCTATGGTGTCTGCGGGCTTGTAATAGGCGTATTTGCAGGGTTCCATTTCTTGGCAGGCCGTAATCAGTTTATTATGCAAAAAGTCGTCCGTTTAAAGCTTAATATTAAGACCATACTATAGGTGGCGGAGGTCTTTAATAAGGATTTGTAGGCACTCTATGGTTGATTTTTCAGTATTCTTGTCCATTACGGTCCGTAACTTGGTCGCATTCCATTAGGTAAGGATATCACGCCTATATTCCGGTCCTTTAAAGTAGTTGCATATGGCTTCGCATAGCTTATTAAAGGGAACACTAAGGGGGTTGCTTTTAAGGTTAGTGTAGTAGTAGTTAAGTACTAGGCCGCGCAGCATAGTAGAGTAGGCTTGGCTGAACTCCTATTTAGGAATATCGGCCTTCTAACAGAGGTCCGTAAAGATAGTCAGTTTAAAGTCAAAGTTATCGTTTTCACCGCTGTACTTAGATTTATCGGTGTAGAGCTTAGCTAGGTTAGCTAGCTCCTTACCATAGGTCTTTACTTAGGTAGTTTGCGGGTCTATAGCTTGCGGATTTATGGGTTGCGGATATGTGGGTTACGGATCTGTAGTTTGAACAACGGGAGGGGTTTGGTCCGTATTTTGGTTCGCGGGGGTATTGCGGTCCGTAATTTGGGTTACGGGGGTATTACGGTCCGTAACATGAGTACTGGGTGTACTTTGGCCAGTAAGATTAATTCCGAAACTGCTTGGGTTTATAGGACGAATTTGGTTAAGAGGGTCAGGTATAAGGCCAGCGATTATATTAAGTTTGGAAGAAGTAAAGAGTTCCTTAGTAGTATTATACTCGTCTAGGATTTCTTCCTTAGTCTATTCCGTTCGGTCCTCCTTATATATTGTATTGTACAAGGACCGTGCGACAATAACCCGTTTATTCCTTTTAACCTATACGCCTTAGTTACGTAAAAGGGTCCGTAGGTTACGGATAGTAGTAGGGTTGTATTCCTTAAAGATGGCTTCTGTAAAGTCCGCAAAGTCTTCCTAGTATTACTCCCATAGGTCGACGTTCATAAGCTTAAAATATTCGTACTTAAGGATTTTAAATTTAATATAGTTGTTAACGTTATCTATAGACGTAATATTAACTCCTTGTCTCTACTTCTTTTGACCTTTATTAACCTACTTGCTGATGTCTGCCATACTGTGTAGTGTAGTATGGTGCGTAGCGGGTGGAAGAGGTCTTGTGAGGGTCCGTAAAATCGGTTGACGGGCCCGTAACGGTTCGTAGAAGGGTAAGGGGGTCTCCGTAGGGTCTTAACAGGTCCGTAGTAGTTCGCAGGAGGGTAAAAGGTCTCCGTAACGGTCCGTAAAAGTAATTAACGGGTCCGTAACGGTTCGTAAAAGGGTAAGGGGTCTCCGTAAGGGGTCAGAGAGGAGGCCGGGGTATTTTAGTAGGGTGTGGTGGTTGCGTTCTTAGTGTGATCGTGTTCTTAACGTAGTCGCGTTGACTACTAGTACAATGGTTAATATCTCTAATTAAGGTGGAGCGTAAACGTCTTCCAAAACCAGGGTAGATTTAAGGTAATTCTAGGTAAGGTGGAGCGTTAGACGTCTTCCAAATCTAAAGTACTTTAATTCTCTTTAACTGAAATAGGGGCTTACAAGGTAGAGCGTTGGACGTCTTCCAAACAAGTGCGTATCTCCTAATCTGTGCGCGCTCACTAATCAGTGTTGGTACCAATTTAATGGTATAAGTAAGTCGTATCTAGGGGCACAAAATACGTATAGTATCGTATGCTTATTTAGACGGTGGTGACTGTCAATTCTATTAAGGTAAACTACGTGGTCTATATACTGACGCGCCTCCCCCCTAATTAGTCAGCACGTAGGTGGTTAGTACACAAACGCGTATTTACGCGTTCGTACACCAGGTGCTGTAATTATACAACACCTTTATTACCATTATATTTAGTAAGAACTTGACTGTAAATTAACTCGTGGTTTTGGTATAAATTAAGCTCGGCGTCTTTATTTGCGGCCGCAATTAGGGCTCGAAATTCAGGTCGCTTGACTTCTCATAAAGGGTGGTTTCCGGCGGCGATCCATAGTATAACTGCTTATTTGAAGATATTGGAGTTATAGGACCTAATAAGCTTATTAACAACTACTTGTAACATATAGTGGGTTCGTTGAATCTGCTCTAGAATAGTTAAAGCCTTCCGCTTTTAAGATATTATATAATTAATAGGACCACAAGAATTAACCTAATGGCCATCTATATCCTTAGCAAGGTGTTCTGCTACAGAAGTAGTAGCCCTACCAGTTTCATATAGGGTCACCTTAATCTTATACAGATGGCAATATTTATATAAGAAAACGGTTGTTTTTTTACTAAATCTTTACTAGAGCCGCCAGCCATAATCCTATATAAAGCTCGGAGTTCTGAGGAGGTCTTAATAAGGCCGTTAATATCTCTCTATACGGTCCCAATTAAGGCCTTCGTATTTATCCTTAAGGGGGGTTAATTCTAATAAGGTATCGGAACCTTCGTAGGCTTCGCTAAACATAATTATAGGCGTATTATCTGCTAAATTAATAGGGCTAGCTTTAGTAAGATGGGAAGACATAATATAGGCAGTATAGCGACAGGAATTGGTGGGTAAAAGAGGAGACTTTAGAGGGTTAAGTTAGAAAGACGCGTTTAGGTGTTTATTTTCAACGCGTATATTATATTACGATCGTGGTATATTATAGAACTACCTAAAACTTAACCACCAAGAACCGCCTGTTGACTAAAAATAATACCTATATCTTATATATCAAACGAGCAAACCAACTCAATTAAACAAGACGATATAGGGCTTAATTGACTGCTAAAATTAGGCCTCTAGGCTTAATTAGTTATTTAATTATAAAGTAAATAAGTAAACAAACTAGCAAACGGGGTTTGTTTATTAGCAAGTCTGGGCTATATAAATATAGTTCGCCTGCTACTGGAACAGGGCGCGCCCATTAACGCGCTAAGAGAAGGCGAAAGCGTGCTCTTAGAACTTTCATAGAGAAGCAACGCAGAAATCGTCAAACTATTGCTCAAGTATAGGGCCGAAGTCAAGCCTGCCAATAAACGCATCCCGCTGAACGCAGCCATTTCCTATAGCCAAAAAGAGATTATATACATACTATAGGATGCTAGAGCACAACCAGACCCCTTTATACAAGAGGCAGCTATATATAACCCGGTTAAGATTACTTTTATTTAACTGTTACTTAAAGAAGGCGTCATTCTTCGCAAAGAGGACTTTAAGCCACCTTGTTTCGGCTCGCGACTTCGCCCAAAATAGGAAAAGGCCATTATAAACCTGCTACACCATAAACAAATAAAAAGAGTTAGTAAGTACTGGGTCGAGCTAGATTCCCGGGCTTTGCTTATAGCATATACGTAGTTTTAAGATTCGTATTACCAGTATTCTAGAGATCACAACCATAAAGCCAGCAAGAAGTTAAGGATAGAAGCATAGCCACATTACTACAGCCTCCTTACTAGAGAGCGAGACAAGGGTACCTATAATTCATTAGAAAGGACTAATATAACTCCTAAAGTTTAACAGATTAACTCTCGGCCGACAATATTAACTTAAATTAGCTTACTATTAACGGAGACTGCTTACACTATATATGTATTATTATATAACCGGTAAATTTAGTTTAGCAGTTATTTAAATAGATACAAAAAACCTAAAAGCTACCTAAATGCTACGTTGCAATAGCTATTACCACCTTTTCAGCGAGGATATAGGAATAGGGTATAAACTTCAATCTATTCTATATCTCTCTTAAATAAAGTACACTTTTATACTTAGCTAGGCAACATAATAGCTCCCTATACTTACGAGCGGGCCTTTTAATTGTTTTGTTGCTCTTAGTTAACCTTTATAGTATACCCTTCTAGAGCTTTATAAGTTAATATCTATAAAGCCTAGAATCCCTAGAAGAGTATATAGTTTTTAATCCTTCTCCTAAAGTCTTTTTAAACTTTTGTAAGCTTTTTAGTAAAGCTTAGCATCCTTATTTATGGAAAATTTCTTCTATCTAAATCCAGCCCTCCTATACTTTCTCCCATTCTAACTATATCTTAGGTCTTAAAGCTTCTAGGTTAAGCTAATTACCATATTACAACCGCCCAGCTCTATCTAGAGTAGTAGTTTTCTTTACCTCCCTAGGAGACTTCCGGCGTATAGGAGACTTTTAGTATATAGGAGATTCTGTAAAAGGGACAGGAGCGTTAAAGTCCTCTTTAATAAGGATTGAATGATCTACGTAATTGTCAGCATGCATACAATATTCTCTTTTTACCTCTTCTTATATTTTGGTATACCTTTAGAAGATCTAAATAAACCTTAATAGTCGTTCCTAAGGTTTTGCTCTAAATCTGGGTATTACTACCAGATAAGTTTACCTAGCTACTTATAATCTTCTATATCCATCTACTCCTCTTTTATAGACTTTAGTTAGTATTTATTAGGGCTAACGTAGAAGAGCGTATATTATATTACCTTTATTAGAGTAAACTTCCATGGTATTAGTGCAAGTATATAGCTTAGTCGTGTTTTTAGAGCCAGAACCTTTCGCAGGTATATACTATCCAAACTCCTTTATTATTTGGCCAGCTATTATCACAGAAGTATTTACCGTTTTAGAGAAGTAGCTAGAGTAGTAGAAGATCTGTTTGAATTAGGTATTATATACTTAAACATCCTCTAGCATAATTTTGTTAATAGAAGGTTCGGGGTCAAGAGAATTAGTTATAGCTAAGCCTTGCCCGCTACTAATTAAGAAATGCTTTAGGTAGGATATAGGGGACTTACTTATAAGCTCCGTAGCCGCCAAGCCGTCAGTAGTAAATATTATAGGAATTACATAAGTTTCTCTGCTTAGAGTTTCGTCGGCTTTAAATCCCGTAAAGGTATCTTCAAACGCAAGAGGAATAGGACCGACAAAATTAAGTACGGAATTTACCTATACTAACCTTAAACAAGTGGCTTTAGAGATAGAGAAATGCTTAGGAGGATGTTTAAAGTTAGAATAATCCATTACTAATATATACGGTAGGTTTGTTTAAAAGGAGGTAGGGTTATCTAAGAAGGGAGATAGGTTTATCTAAGAAGTACAAACGCCGGGGTTTAAATACCACTCCTTATTATCCTATATGACGTGGGTTTCCGCTTAAAGACGGGGCAGTATTAGGGAATGTTCTTAACTAAGGATTTCTGCTCCGTATTACTAAGCCCCTAATCTAACTACGCAAGATAAACTTAGCCTAGGTAGTTCCCAAGCCTAGATAAGACGCTCTATACTATCTACCCATATAGTAAAGCCTTTAGAGCCCTTAGTATAAGCTAATTAACTGCTCCCACTGCTGTCCATTATGCTATACAAGGCATATCCCAAATCGCCAAGGCTTTAAGGCCTTACGCCAGCTTCTGTTCCCCCTATAATAGTAACACCTTTATATATGGTTCCGCTCAACTAATTTATAAGCCTTAGCCATAGAAGTTACTTTAGGTTATTTAAACTAAAGGCCATATAACCTTCTCCTTCGAGGCAGTGGACATTCTAGGTTAAGAGATGCAAATATACGCCGCCCGATATAACACTTATACGCAACAGTCTATCTTAGGTGCTACGCCTCCAGGGTATAGTAAGGGCACGTATTATATAAACCCTTTTTTGGTTTAGTAGGGTAGGGGCTACTATAGCGCAGCCGCAAGGCGCATTATTAATACGGCAATATCAGGGCCTTAAAGATAGGATTACGTATAAAGGTATAGTCTGCCTATATACCATAAGTAATAGGAGGTAGTAAAAAGGTTTTATAACTTAACCTAACTTATACATTATCTCTTGGGTAAACTCTATCCTTTACTTAGTTATTAGAGTTCGGGTATTAACCGCATACTTATAGCTACGCTGAACAACTAAGGACACAGGCATAGAGTAAATTTTAGCGTTAAAATGGGCTAAAATAGGGGCGCGGAGATATCGGCGCAAGGGAAGTACTAGCGTAATTACAGTGCTAATGATAGTAAGGGGTCTCCTTCGCTCTTTTTGGTTAAGCGATCCTAAGAAGTCTCTTACCTATAGCTTTTACTATTAGATTTTAAAATAATCACACCACAATTATAGAAGCAACGTTATCGCAGCCTTTACAACTATATAAACTAAAAGAGGCTTAAACTATTACCGCAATGATGTTTTTTCTAGTATGCGTTAAATACTAGCAAAACTACTTCCTTGTAAAACCTTTAGTAAAGTACAGGTTTACGCGCCGCGCTAGGTTATAAAAGAAGTCCTAGGAATAAAGGCTGGTTAAAAAGGGAATTAATATAGGAGACGCTTATATTTATATTATAGGCTATATTAACTACGGTTATAACGGAGGAAGACTTATACGCAAGGGAGGCTTAATAAAGCGTTAATTACCCTTTCCATGCTTTAGGGGTCTATAGCGTACCATACCTTCTTACTAAGAATTGCGCCGAAGAACTAGATATATATATTCAAACAAAGCGGTCCTAGTCACACAAGCAGCTGGTCCAGCATAGGGATATTTTATCATAGCTTAGCTAGCAGCGCCAGCATTATAAGTTTGGAAGTTACCACCGGTACCTATAAGAGGGTTAGGATATATAAGCTAGTGGATAAACAATGCGGTAACTGCTAGTAGGGGGTGGTTTCTGCAAGAGGATAAGCCCTTAAGATATTATTATACTTATTAGGCCCATACGCAATAAGAAAATACATATAATTAAAATCTACGGTTTAATTTAGGGCTCCATGTACGCTATATCCTAATTGCGGATTATATCAGTTCTTATTCACTAGACAGCTAAATTTAAAGCCTAAACTAGGTAATATCGGCCCTAGGCTAGATTTTTTAGCTATTGATTTGTTAAGGGGGGTAAAGGCTGCAAATAACCGCCTTACTAGCCGCACCTACATCACCGTATTGGAATACTTGGAAGACATAGGGTAATATAAACCATTGTCTTCAATATAACCATCGTATAAAGGCACAGCAAGGTTAAATATAGATAGAGAGGGGATCAAGCCCTATCTATAGTCGCATCTTGACGCATTTATAATATAATAGTTATATTATTAAGTTAGTATATCGGCTCAGCCTTTAAGCCTTAGCTTTCTAGGCAGAGCTAAGTAAAGCCTATATTCGGCTCTTCTACGAGTTATATAAAAAGAGCAGGATATATAATCAACAGTAAGTGATTTAAAGGTAAAGGTAGGGGATAGCACGTTATATTTAACTAAGGTATACCTTATTTCCAACTCTTTAATAGGGTACTGCTAATATTGCTAGGCTATACTATTTGTCCCAAAGCCTAAAGGCTTAGATAATACCTTTAACGCAGCAAAGTAGGTACGTCAATAGTGGTTTCCAAGTAGCTTTATTATTTGCTAGCCCACTAATATAAATAGAGTATCTCATCAGCTACAGAATGCAAGAATAATTTAGGGTATAATAGTCCTAGTACAGAAGAAAATAATGGCGTAGTAAAGCCGCCTAAACGTACTTTATCTTAATACTACTATTTATTAGAGTCCTTAGACTCTAGCTAGGGTATAAACCGTACCTAAACAAAAAATCAAGAGCCTTAAAAGAAGCCGAAATAAGACTTTAGAGTATATAGGTAAACGATATTAGAGAGGCTAAAAATAAAATTATAAAATATAAGCGGAAAAGGATGCAAACGAGCTGCCTTTTAGTATTTAGCCTTAGAGTTATTATAATATATTATTTGTTCATAGAAGACGCTTTATATATAGGATTAGAGTTAAATAGTTTGTACTTTTGCGGTGTTTATATTCCTATTAATAATTTAGTTAATAGGTGCTTTAGTCTCCGCAACAAACTAAAATCATATTACTAAGTTCGAACCACCTCTCGTACATTACTACCTCTTACACACTTTTCCTTACCAAAAAATACTAAAATAAAGGTGCGCTAAGCCGCTCCCTACCTATAACACTCTAGATATATAGTTAGTACTTCTTATATACCCTAAGACCTAGCATAGGAAGTAGGTGTGCTATATATTAGGATACTTATAATGCTTTGCGTTTAATAAGCCAATTAGCGGATTTTAAGCTCCCTTATCGTCAAGCAGTGTAGAATAGACATTAACCCCTTATGGCTGTATTTCCCACCAAGCTATAATAAATGCATAGGAACGTCTTATATTACAGAGCTTATTTCAGCGTTTTATATTTTCTAAGTATAATACTTTTATCCATAGACACGCACAAGCAAAGCCATAAATATGCTTTGGATTTTAGGCAGAAATAGCCTATCTAGTAAGCAACTAGTATAGCTATGCCGCAATACCAGTAACCCGGAAGCCAACAGCGCCCGCTATCCAAATTTGCATTTACAATATAGCTATTTTCCTTAGGCATACTTATAACATCGACTTAGACATTAACTTTCTATAATTATTCACTATAAGCTTATAATTTCGCATTTATACGTCTTAAAGCTTAGGTAAGTATAGCAACCAACAACAAGCTAAAATATTACTTTAGTCCTTAAAGCCACCTTCGTCCCTATAAATATAAGGTCTAAGATATAATACGCTCGAAAACAACCAGCCTTACTATACCGTCCTTCTAACAGAAGGTCAGGCCTAATGCAATCGCCATTTTAAGGAGATAAAGTCTCTAAATGTAAACTAGAAGCAAGCTTAGCAGAAAGCTGATAATATTAAAGGGCTCCTTAATTTTAACTCCACTAACTAGAAAGTGGATAAGTTATATTTAGTTATTAATCTAAAAAGGCAGATCAGTATACGCTTCTATAGGACTAGTAGTAATACCGCTAACTGTATTTAGTGGATTATAAAACTAGAACAAGATATACGGGCCTTTACTAACTAAAGTTTAGGTAGGTTTTATGCCATAAGCATAGTAAAGCCCAATTAGGTACTTTCTTTCTAATATTATACCTAGGGCCGAGCCTTACCAAAACCGACCTTCTAAAGATAAAAATAGTAACGCCAACCACTCTCTAAAGCATCCCCAATAATAGCACTGTTATAGTTTTAAAGGATTTCTACGCGGGCTTCTACGCAAGCACCATCTATTAGCTTTATAAAATCGTACCGGACCTCAACGACTCTCTACTAAAGCGTAGCGCTGCAAGTCTAGATCCAAAACCTCCGACGCCTAAGGATAGTGGTACCAATATACTACATAGCTAGTTTCAAATTATAGTATTTAATAAAAGCGACCCTAAGGTGCTTAAGTAGGCAACTAGAGCAGCAAGCATTGATAAATTCCTAAAAGGTCTCCACACCAACTAGGTAAAGACTTATATTGACTTCTTTAAGAAGGCATGGCATCCGCATACTCTTTAATATCTTAAGGTCGCCATCTAGGCACAAACGCTTGCCACTCTCAAATTTAAGAATATAAGAATCCTAGGCGGCGTTATTCCATCTAACACGGAAGGCCTAAAAATAACTAAGCCGTACTAGGATATACTCTATCAATAGCTTCTAAAGCTCCTTATTCCTTAAACTCTTCCAACCATCTACAAAAGCTTTAAAGATTATAGCTCTATTTATAAGCTATTAATAATAGGATTATATAATAAATATTAGTGCAACCTAAAAAGCCTTCTACTTAAATATACTGCTACAATATATCTTGGTTTTATACCTTCTAATAAGGTTAACTATAAGAGCTTCCTACTTTCTATAAACCTAAAGGATAGTTTAGTTTCGCAAGTCTAGTGTCAAAACTATATAATAGGATAGATAGCCATAGGTAATTCATTAACCCGTTAGCTTCTAAATAAGTTATAAAAGCAACCTAACCGCCTATTACTTATTATCTACAAAGGAACTAACGCCAATAACACAGTCTATCTGTCTAAAGATAATACCCCTATTAGGCGGCGCTATTTAGCAAAGACGGAGGAAGAACTTAAGAACGTTAAGTAGACAACTAAGGTTACTTTAGAAGATATAAAAAATACTCTAAGGAAAGACTCAATATATAATCCGCTAGTGGTAAACTCTTAGCAATTTATTATTATTAATAGGCAACCTAGCTTGCCGTTCTTACTTTTTAATATTATCTAGGACGCTTTACTAATGCTTATTAGCAACCCCTCCCCAAGGCAACTAGCTAGAAGAGTTATTTAAGACATAATACCACCTATGGTTTAGGAGATATTTTAGGAGGAAATAACCCTATAGAATACCTTTGATTTAGGATACCTACCCCCTTAGGATATTAAATATAAGGGAAATAGATTTAGGTCTTAGGACTTAGATAAAGAATTACTTATAAGTCGCTAGTCCGAATTTAAGAAGTCTTATACTAAAAATAAAGATCGGTTTATTATATGCGTCGTTTAGGATATAGAAAAAAGAGGTATAATTAGTCTTAATCCGGAATGTGGACCTGCCTAAACTTAGCCATTAGTTATTCAAGGTATAAATAGAGGCCTTAACCTGTACTTCCCATACGACTTTAGAGAAAAATCACTAGAGTTATTAGAGTCCACAATATCCTATAAAGCACTCCCTCCACCCAATTGTCTCGTTAAATTTGCGGAGACCTTTAAAGAGAAGCATCTAAATGTATTTATGGCCAAGGGTTCTATTTAGACCCACTACTATACTTAGCCTATGCCGGCTATTAAACGACCAGGGAAGGCCAGGCTCAATTTCGGCATCTAGTAAGGACACGTCTATTGTTAAGGATCTATGCCGTTTAACAGACCTTAGTCGGAGCGAATATAGCAGTACTACGTCCACTGCTATATAAACGCAAAATACCCCTTTATAATGTTCTACCTTATAAGCTTCGTTATTTATACCACTAATAAGACTAATATTTAAGATGCAATGGCTGCCATTTTAAATGAAGCGGATACGCATAGCTGGAAGCTTACAATTCTACCCCCCCACAATTGGACTTCGGATATCCAGAGTTTAAATTTAGATAGAACTTTTTATGGAATTAGACCTATATAGTGGTATATTCACGGCAGCTTTATTTTAAGCGTTCAACGATAAAATAATGCAAAATCGTTAAAAAAAATTTCATAGACAGGACATATACGGCATGTAGGTCGCGTACCACGCATATTGTATATTAACGTACTATAAGGGTTATAGGGAGTTTAGGATATACTTAAGCACATATAATCCTTACCTAGATATCTTCTTTCCTTTATAGTTAATCTGGTATTTATTAGACGATAAAACACATATTATTTATTGTAAATCATTACTATATAACCTCTCGCCCACTAACCCGGAACGCCCTCGCTATAAGTTAGTTAGGCTTAACCATATAACACTAGCCGGTTTAGTAACGGTTTATAATACCACTAAAGTGCAACCAACAACGAAACTATACCTAGGGATACCAATAATAGGATAGACCCGCGACTAAATAAGGGAATTGGCGGATAAGGTAAGCACTATTAGGGAAAATCTAAGACAACCTAGATAGTTAACTGCAAAGTTTCCATATAGAGATGCACCTTTGTTAAATATTAAGTTAATAGCATTACAGAGACCTCTTCGGCCTCCTATAGCTACAGTTATTTAAACTATAAGTCTTTACAAACTACTTATATATCGACTTACTTTAGAATAAAGTCGCAAACAAGATAATTCTTAAATTTAAGACCGGTGGGGGAACTGGGAACGTTACTAAAATAACATTATTATAGACTTAATATATTAAGGAATGTAGTAAATATAAATTACCTTTCTACCTTTAGTTTAATAATAAAGTAAGGCTTGTAAATGTTACTATACAAAGTGCAGAATAGAGTACTCCTAAGTAGAATTAAGCAGTATTCCCTATTTCCATTCTAATATCCAAGCCTAGTAAGTAAGTATTAGAGTATACAGAGTGTAATATATAGTAAGGGAAAGCGCAAATAATATAGAATATAGTTGCGTTTACTATATAAAGGATAATAAGAAATAAGTTCTTTCTGCCAACCTAAACCTGCCTATATGGTATTTATAAATTAGAGAGAATAAATGCTAAAATACACCAATAGCAAAATGCAAGCACTATGCTAATAATTAAGTAACCCGCGATTGTCTTATAAAGGAGTCTAGCTAAGGCGTAATCTAGGTAATTAAGGTGATTAGAAGAATAGGAAATTGGCAGGCTAGCTAATAATTCGGAAACTTAAAGAGGAAGTAGTTTATAACTTATATAGTTTATATAATTTATATAAAAGTATTTTATTCCAACCGTTATATTCTAAGAAACTTAGTAATTATACTCCGGAGGTAAAAACTAAATATAAGTATTAGTAATTAAAGGCACCTAGTTAGACTTATTTATACTAACCTATAAAGTAAAAGCTCCGGCCTTTTCTCTTCTCTTATTTATAACTATTGCCAAGACAATTCCTATTAATCCTATTCCGGCGTATACTGTAGCGATATACGCTGCTTTTAAGCACATTATATCTAGCTGCATCTTTTAGAAGTAGTTAGTTTTAGTAAGTAGCTAAGAATATAATAGACGCTAGTAAATTTGGGAAGCGTAAGTACTATAAGGTTAATATAATATATAGCGTGACTTTTAATATAAAAGAAAGGTAATAAGTAAAATAAAAAAAGCGAGTAGGGGCACGCAAGGAAGGCTAAATTTAGGTAGGGCGGTACCTAGTTTATTAATATAGTCCTTAGTTTCACTAAGCTAACTTTATAAGCTAGTTTTATATCATTTCTAGAGAAAGACTGCCTAGAGGTGCTAATAATCGCTTAACTAATGGCTGGTGTAGCTAAGGTGGATAACATAGGTAAGGTGGATAGTATAGATAAGGTAAATAATACGGGTAAGGTGGATAATATAGGTAAAGCCGATAAGGCTAAGTAAGTTATTAACGTTAACTAAACACTAAGGAGTAGTATTAGCTAGTAGGACGAGGACAAGAACGAGGAAGAAGAACGTATAATATAACATAGGACGGTAATAAGCAGGATGGAGATAAGGATATCTAATACCACCCTATTATTACCTTTAAAGGCTATACCGTACTCTAAACAGTTAATAATAGTAAAATCTATCCTAACGCTTTCTAGTCTAATGCGACCATTAGGGAATTTTACTTAAGTAATCTATCTTTTGTCCTTTCCTACATTACTTAGGGTTTTTTCCTTTTTATGTTTTTGTTCTTCTTCTGGCTCTTTAAATATTAATAGTTTAAAATAGTAGAATTCCTATAATCTCTTAACCCCTTCTACTATAAGAAAGGATACGCTCCCCTTAACCCTATTCTACTATTCCTCTACTCCTAGTTATAGATATTTATTAAAATTAGCGTCCCCATTCTTATTCTCCTCTCTCTAGCCTCCTTCCTATACCCTTCCGCCAAGGATGCCGTAACGCAGTATCTCGCTATATATAGGCATATTCCTAGCATCGTCTACTATATATACATTAAGAGGGATTTGGATTCTACGATTAATATATACTTTGCATACTTCCTATCCCTATACGCCTTAGTTATATACATTAAGCCGTCTAAGATCTACCTCTATACCGACTATAACCAAACTAAAATTAAGTCCGCTATTAAAACGGGGAATATGTGGACTTATAAGGTCTTTACCACCTTCCTAAACCTCCTCTAAATTAACTATATCCGGGTCCCGTAGTTCGCAGGCCCTAATATAATAAAGCCTATTAAAGCCATCCAGTATAAGTTAGACGTGCTACGCTAGGAAGAGGTCTTTAAGATCGGCGGCATCTACATAGACTGGGACGTTATGCCGCTTAAGTCCCTAACTCCGCTGTAGAACGTAGGGTTTACCTTTATCGCTAAACGACAGTACGGCGGCGTAGAGGAGGACGGTACTATTAACGGCACAATTAACAACGGAGTTTTCTTAACGAAGCTAAATAGCGCCTTAATAAGACTTATGGTGCGTGAGTAGATAGCTACATTTAACAGCACCTAGGAATTTAATTTATAACTACTAACGTAAATCGCCGGGCGCCTTATTAGTATTCTAAATAAAGTCCTTATCCTAGACCGGAACGCATTCGCGCCAACACACTAGTTCCAGGATAGTAAGGACGCCCTCTTTAGAATACACGGTACCGCATCTCCTAAGCCTATTACTACTAATTTAACGGATCCTATTATCTGCTATAATACTATTATTAAGAACCAAAGAACGCGGAAGGACTAGGAGATGGATTTTAGTGCTATATATCTGCTATATACTTTTAGACAGGGGCAGTATAATAAATAGATCACGCCTAAGAAGATTCTAAGTTGGATAAGCAATTATAGAGTTACGACTTAGCCGATTATTAAGAAGATAGTGGCAGATAGGTTAGTAATGGGAATAGAGGATAGCGACTAATTGATTTCCTTTATATACTTATATAGTCTACCGGTCTACGGGATTTCCTTTCTTTTTCCTTTCGTAATTAAGAGTATTGTGTTAATTCTCTTATAACCCCCGCGTATATAAACGCGTCCCCTCCTTAGCTTAGTATTTTTAATAGTTATAATCTATAAGCTTTATCTTAAAGGTATTTATATATGCCGTTACAGCACCCCGCCGAAAATTAAACAATATTATATTATTATTAGCTCGCTTATAGCCACTTAATAGAGAAGCTAATAGGGAGGGAGGCAGCCCGTTTATAATAACCCCTAGGCTACTAGTAAACCCTAGCTTACTAAACTCTACTTAGGTTTATAAAGGCACCGGATAAGCAGAACATATTATTATTAGGAAGATACGGTTAGTACTAACGTTAAGTTCCCTTATTAAAGGCGGCTATATAGAACTTATAATAAAGTTTCTTAAATAGGTTCCTGCATATAGCGTATTAAATGCTAACAATTTTTCGTCAAATCCTAGATAAGGCCAAATTGGCTAGCCCTATAACTGGAAATCGAACTACTAATAAGTATATAAAAGACCAGGCCTTTTATTAGTATTTAATATCAATATAAGGCCGTATTGGAATTAATATTAAAGCCGAATTTAGTATTAAAAGTTTATTATTAAAGAAGGATGATATAAAAGCTACGGCATACCAGGATGGATGTAGAAAGCGCTAGATAGAATGGTACTAGTAGAGCCTAAGAACTTTATATTTTAAGGCCATGTGTGGTATATAACTAATATATAAGATAAATAAAGTATACGAAATTTTGTTGCTAATAAATGCGCACTTTATATAATTTAGGAAGGAAGAAGGATTAGAAGTAATAGCAGAGTATAAAACTAAAAGCTTAAGTGGACCTATAACTGTACCTGCGTTCTTATACACCGCTTAAAGCCTAGCGTTTTAGAAGGCCTGGGTTTATCTATAGCCGGTAACATATAAAATTTAGCGTATTAGTGCAACTAGTGCTTCCGTTAAGATGATAGTAACTATATACAAAAGAACGGCATAATAAGTCATTTATAGACAACTGATCTTTATTTATAGACTAAGTATTAAAGTTAAGGGTGACGGAAATATCTAGCTGCTCCTGGCCTTAAAGACCATAATAGATAAGTATAAAACTCTAGGATATATAAAAATTTAAAACGTTATAAGAGAAAAAGTTGTTATTAAATTCTGTCTAAGCCATATCCCCTTAACAGTTAGGCTCCGTCTAGGTATAGAGTCTAATTGGGCCATAAACATCCTATATAGAGTTAGTAAAAGAGGTTTTAAATCCTAAGGAATTTTATGCCCGTTGTTTAGTGGTTATTATTTTGCGTTTAGTATAGTATAGACTTGCGGCTCCTAGAGCTCTAAGTATAAACGGACTAATTAGGTATAATAGTCTTATATTAAAATAGAAGTATTAACTAAAAATCCTAGGTCAGGAACGAACTCATATATAGATTGATTTACGCGGAAAATAAGGCTATATATATACGGTGGATAAGTTATAGGCACCCCTAATCTAACCCTAATATAGTAGTAATTAGCACTAGGTTAATAGGAAGTTTCTTTAGTTTAATAAAGCTGGTAATTAGAAAAGCTTCCTTTATATTATAAGAATTAATAACTCTAAAAGAAAAAAAATACTATATAATTAATTTTGCAGATCTACAAGTAGTGCTGTACTTTTGGGCTCATTTAACTATAATCTTCCTTATATAACATTATATGATATAACCTTATCTACCTCCACCTTATCTACCTCATCCACCCCATCTATCTTTAAGCCATTATCTACTATGCTATTTATATCTACCCCGTATACTAGCGGCACGCTTCGGCGCCCTATTACCAATCCCCTTCTCCTTAGCTTAGTATCTTTATATTATAAGGGCCTAATAAATCTAAGGGTTAGCATGCCAAAAAGCGGAGCCACCTTAAATAAGTCCTTTTTTTCTAAAGCTAGGCTTCCTAGCTTTTATAGTAGGGATATTCTTCTTAAGACTTAGACGTGTTACAGTAATAGCACCAGCTAGTTTTAAAGTTGTAGTATTATACTAGCCTCGCTAAGTAATAATTATAAACATGGTATCTACTTCTAAAAATTATTAAAGCGATAATTTATATCTTAGTAAAGGACTAAAGCTAAGCCCTTTTAGAACTTATATCTCAGCTCTATACTCTACTAGCGACTTAGTTAATTAAGGCACGAGCATAGCAAAAAGGACGTACGCAAGCCTATATAATTGGATTGTCTATTAACGAGGATCTAAAGCTAAAGAAAGGAAAGGAGAAGAATAGCAGCGCCGCTTAAAGTTTTATACAATCCTCTAGTTACGTAACCGCAATCTACCGCAATCTACCGTTTTTTGCCAGTACCGTAACATGTTTAACAGTTTCATGCTTAATAAGATATAGTAATATAAATTATAACAATATAAAGGCCACTAAACTAATAAAAAGAAGTGCATAATTGGACAAAAGGTATTTCAAATAAATTCCAAGATTATTTAGTTTAGGTATAGTCTTAATCTCTAAAGACTCCAGATTTGGCACGATATTATCATTTAGTTTAGGTATAGTCTAAATCTCTAGATACTTACCAGACTTAGTATAGATCTTTATATCCGCATAGAAAAATTCCACGCTTATATCCTCGCTTTGGGTATAAAATATAATACGTTGTTTATATATAGAGCTATCTAACTAGAGTGCCGACGGTTAATAAGCTCTCGTAATTAGCCAATTATAGAGTCCCTTTAAAATTCGGACCGCTAAGAGTTAGTCAAAATCTTAGTTATTATTCCATTGCTTTAAGAGGACATAAAGCATATCTGGATTTCTTTTGCTATACATTAGAGAGAATATTATAAAAATATTTATAGGGCGTTAACGTACTCGGCTGTATTCCCTTAAAAGGCATATTTAATAAGAAGTGCTAGCTTATCGCCCAGAATGCAGAGCGAGAAGACTCTATAAATGGTTTTCTTTTTCTTCCAAACTTTAATAACGGATTCTGAATTAAACTCGTTAATGGGCACTGCGGTAAAAGTCCTAGGGGCTTTAAAACTATTAGGTATAAGGTAAATATACGCCACTCTATTATACGCTGCTATGCCAGACTAAGGGGTCATAGTTTAAACTAGGCTAGTATTATCCGTAATGGCATCCATCTCGAGTATTGGAAACTTTGGGGTTTAGAGGCTGTGTTTTAAAAAGAAAGCGTAAACTAGAAGTTACAAAGTTACTAAAGGTGCGTAGATTAAAAGCTTAGAGGGTTCCGCAGCTAAAAGACTCTAGCTATATAGTTTAGGGGCTAGGGCTATATAGGGAGTAGTTAGAGGGCAAGTGTAACATCTGGAAGCAGATATCCGCAGCAGGATATATATATTCTGGGTTAAGTGGTATAGGGCTGAAGATTATAGGTCTTAGAGGCGTTTAAATTACGTAAGTATATCCTAAAATAGCCCGAAGACGTAGGATATATACTTACTGCGGCCCTAACTGCAGCTAGATATTACATTCTACTTATATCTCTTTAGCGAGAGCGAAGGCAATATAGACCTAAAATCTCCTAGAGCTAAGGCAGACTCGTTAGCTTTTAAGCCACAGAAAGAGATTTAATACGATTTAATATAGGCAGCCCTAAGATATAGATATGTCATAGGATAAGTCCCTTTATACAGATATAGTCCTCTAAATTAAACCATAAGGTGCCTATACTTTTAGCGGAGTCTTACTAAGGTAGGCTTAGCCCGAAACTGCTTTAGCTAAGCCACCCTAGGGATAACAAAGCGCTTCGGGAATGTGACTACATAAAAATATCTTAAAAAAGTATATAGACAAAGCTATTCCTATTATCTCTTTCTCTTTTAAAGGTATAGCAATACGATATATTACCTTATATTATAGTCGGTTATAGGCTATAGAAAGCCTACGATAGTGGAATAGGGTTGTAATAATAGAAAAGAAGTAAATGGATGACATAGAGGAAATTTATAGACTTTGGATTGCGTATAAAATGCGATTTGTTAAATATTCCCTTAAACGCTAGCATAGGGCTATATAACTAAGTCTAAGCAAATATATCCGCTCTAGTCTTAGGACCATTTATAGGTTTTAAGGGAGCCTTCGCCACTTAATAAGGCAAAGCTAGGCACGATAATTAAATCTTAAGAAGCTAGTAAACGGACCGTGTTAGGCAGCAATAGCAGATCATATTTACAGTGATCTTTTTAGACTAGGTTAAAGTTAAAGTAGAGTAAAATAGAGTGGACTACTAGCCTTAACAGGTAAGTGTTAATCCTATTTAGGAATAAGTTAAACTATAAGTAGAGTAAATTCGAGCTTAAATCCACTCTACTCCGGTTAAAAAAGATTACTAGAGGGGAATAAGGGAAGGAGAGGTTATATTACCATTTAATATATAAATAGATGTAATGCTTTATATCCTAAAATAATATTTTTACTATCTATCTAAAAATACCGGTCTTAAACTAGAGCAAAATATTATATAGGCATCTGTACAGGATCTACTATAAAAAATCCATTTACTATAGGAGTTCTATATATAATAAATACCCCATTGCTTATGTGTTAAGAGGAGCCTAAAAATTAAAACGTAAATAAGCCTTTTCTTAAGTAAAATGCGGTATAAAAAGGAGTTATTTTGGGTCTACTATACCTTGCTTAGTATTTACCCGCTTTTCCCTAGGCTTATGCCTTTACTAGATACTGTTTAACTACATTATAATTATAAGGCTGTTTAAAATTATAAGAATAATCTCAATAATAGTAAGGGCGGGTAGCAATGCGCTATAATGGTTATTTTTATAGGTCGTTAACATAGCCACTCTAATGAGGAGTTTATAGCTATGTCTATTAGTTAATTTAGCCGTAAGCTAAGGAATATACCTTACTTTAGTTTTTTAAGAATTTAGCGCAGTTTAGCAGCTCTATATGTGGTAGTAGGTGGCAATCAGATTTACGTAGATAAAGTTTAAAAAATATTAGCAGCTAATAGAAGTATATAAGGTAACTTTTATATCTAGGGTTTAATAGGATATCTTAGCCGTCACATAAGATATTAGTAGGGATAGGTGGATTAAGTAGATTAGGTGGATTAGGTAAATTAGGTGGGTAACTAGGTATAGATTAGGTGGATTAAGGGGATAATAGACCGAGTAGGTTGGTATAAGGTCCATAGTTATAGGGCTATAGTAGTAGTTAGATTTACGCCACTCTTTTAAGTATATAGGAGAGATATGTAGGGCCTAGAGTGCCTTACGTTCTAAGACTCTCTCCTTTTTAGGCCAACTTTAGCATTTAAGCCTTCCATTCCGAGGCAGATTTCTATATCTCCTTACTAAGAAGAGGCCTATAAAGTAAGTACACTACGCTCTTATAGAAGAAACTATCGCAAACTATTTTGTTTTATACAGAACTAATAGGTAAGACTCTTATCCAAGTTATCTTTCGTAAACTTGCCTTATATTTGAGTCATCCCCAAACTTCTAGTCCATCACTACGCCCTTAATCGCCATGACTCCTATCGAAATCCCCGCCGAACTAGCTACGATCCCGATCGTTTTAAGTCCTATCAGAATTCCCGCCAACTCTACGCCTACCACCCCAAGCATCACAACTCCTACCAAAAAATCCGCTAAACCTATTGTTATAGATAAGCACCCCAACTTTATCATCTATTAGCTACTAACCATACCGTCTATACGTGCTATTACTGGAAAATCTGTCTTCCTTACTAGTAGTATTAAAAGTAGTAAAGTGATAAAATAGCAAAAGGATATTATAGAGCTCCTTAAGCCGTGTAGAATCACAGTTCTAAACCCACGGCGTGACGACTAGGATAGTTCTCTACCGCAAGATAAACTTAACGGAGAAGTATAAAGGCAAATCGAATAGGAGTCTAACGGCTTAGAGCGCGCTACGGTAATTACTATATTCTTCGATCCGAATACTATATCGCTAATATCCTTACTAGAGCTTAGCGAGTACGCAAAGGATAGGAAGTTAGTGGTTTATTATCCAAAGAAATATTTTAGGTAGGCCAATATACAGTTTACTTATTAGAAATATGGGGTAAAGCAAGTAGAGACGCTAGAGGAGCTAGCTAATAAGGTAATTAAAAGGGTAGGGAGCAATAAGGGGTGTGGCAATTACGATAACAAATAAGTCTCCTATTTTAATTATTTATAAGTCCCAGTGTCTAAGTAATGCTAGGGGTGACCTATCTCGCTTAGACTGCTAGAGGGTTATAAATTATAGTTATTACACGGGCTTAGAATATATCTATTCGTAGCAGTAATCTTTTATAGTTTTAAATAAAATTATATTTGTCTAGAAAAATGACTCACACCTTAATACCACTACTCTGTTTCTATTATTGTCGCTCTTTCTTAATTGACGTTTCTAGAACCGTTCACTCGTATTCGGCTAAAGGATACGACTTTTATAATTAGAAAAAGGTAACAAGTTTCCATTTAAGGTTAGAGCAAGGAGGCAGGCATTTTCTTACAGCTATCAAGTTTTAAAAGTGATAGGTGCTAAAAAAAAGGCGGTCTCTACTTATATAAAGCCCGAACTATACGCGCGAATTTATCTATATCTTACCATCAGTTAGACTTAATATGGCCTCCACTAAAGAAATGCAAAACCAATCGCTAGAAGAGGATAAAACGGATATAGCTATTAAAGGCTAGTAACTATTTGGTTTAACTGAATATGGTTTAACTAAATAATACCTAATCAAATACGGCTCAGAAAAGGCCCCAATCTATAGGCTTATCTCGTCTACGAATATACCTTAAGAATTGCTAGTAGACTATAATAATCCGGCTGAGGAAGATATTAGCGATCTAGGAAATAGCTACTGTGAGAAAATAAACAACGGGGAATTACACCTCACTATACGGAATCTTGGCGCTATAATAGGAATTGCGTAGTCCGCCAAAAGAGGAAGAGGGGAACCTGATAATATTAACCCTAAGAAGTTAGGCGTTCATCTAAAAAATATATTTATCTTAGTAAGATAGATAATAGAGGGTACTAGAGAGGGTACTAGAGAATAAAAATGGGAGAGTGCTGCATCTCTAGCTAAGCTCTGGCGGTACAACAAGGATATCTAGACATATTTATATTTGTGCGCTTAAGAAGCCGAGAGTAGGTATAAATTGGAGAATTACGGTGAATCCTAGCTAGCCACAGGAGATAACCATAAAAGGTATCTTTAATTCATTAAGATTTTAACACTATTCTCTTAAACATTGAATTTCCAGCTCTATTTTCGCGTTAATTTATAGAACGTAGAATATAAGATAGTAGTAAGCTTAGAACTATTTTAAATATAGTGCAGCTAAATTCTAGTTGGTTTATAATGTTAAGGCAAGAAATACTACTGGTGTTATTTAACTACTACTATATATTCCAAAGATAGCCCTAATTGAATCTTAAAGGCCATTTATTTAAATGCCCTATAAATTTATCTTACTCCCTTCTTCTCCATTAACATTAAGACTTAAATATTCGTTAGTTGTCCTATATTAACACAGTATTAATAGGGTTATTAAGTTACTTACTCCTAAATATCTAAAGCTAGTGCAGTAAAGGCCGAATTTATTGCTGAATAAGTTGTGCGCGAAGTATTAGATACTGCTAAAGAGGTTAAAGTAGTTGGATTTGCTGAAGCCGTTAAAGTTACTAAGGTCATTAAAACCGTAATCGGTAAAGTAGTTTGCGTTAGGCCTTTTTGTTATATATAAAGGATAACATAGTCATTATAAGGAATATTAAGAGAATTACTATAGCCTCGGCAGCCGCGTTTATAATTTAGATATAAGAACATAGCAAAGTTCTTTATTACAACGTAAGGATTACTTAAAAGATTAAGGTAGAGTCGTAAATACTTAAAAATTAAATACTACTACGGTTATAAGTTACAATACTTATATCTATAAGCATTAAAATAAATCTTATAATTCTAGTAAGTTATTTATAACCTAAGAACTGCCTATAGATAATCCAACCTACTGCTCTTAGTAAGGCGTAGATAGGTGAAGTTAGTAGGTAAAGCAGATAGGTAAAGTAGGTGGGTAGTACTACTAGGATAATGTAGGGGATAATATAAGGGATAATATAGGGTATAATGCAGGGAATGATGCAGGGTATAATACAGGAAATAATACAGGGTATAATACCGGGGATAATACTAGGGATAAATTAGGTAATGGGTAGGAGATAAGTTACTATTAAAGCTCCATAGAGAATTTAAAAATAGTAAATTTAATATCTACGTATAACCTTACCTTTCGATAAAAATATAACATTTTGGCCTTATCTTATAAAGGCAAATAATATTAACTAAGTAAAGATACTCTGACGATGTTTTTTGCGAAAGTCTCTATCAAAGTGTACTAATGGCCTCTTTCACGTCGGAATACTTGGGATAGAGCAGTTACACTTACGACGAAAGACTTCCTTAGGGTTAGAATGGCCGGGTTTACTAAAGTCAGCATTAAGTCTCTGTCGCTCAACAAACTAAGTAATTAAATTAGGAAAGCTACTAATCTTCTAGCGGTATAACTGATTTAACCGCAAGTATATGGTTACTTTTTAACTAAGGTAATAGACGGGGAATCTAACAGCCTTATTGTAGATTCTACAATCTATACATAGATCACCCTTATTTAGATTACCTAAGTTAGTGTTTTAATTAGTTAAGAACTAGGCAGATGGGAATTTTTATACCAAATCGCAGACCAGCGCTTAGGCATTTAGACTCCGACAATATATAGATCCACAACATTCGTACTAACGCCCTTAAAAGCTTAGCATCTCGCTTAATTTAAAGAAGAAAGAGGCTGACTGTAGTGCTTATTTAATGGCTAGAAGGATATATTATTGTGACTAAAGATATAGATGCGTTTCCCTTTAAAGATCTACTATCTTACCTATCTCGTCTAGTGCGGGCTGGTATTTAAAGGGTATATTAATCTAGAAGTAGCTTCTTAGAGCTTCCTTATCCACTAGTAGTGACTTAAGTCGATTTAAATGCTTAATGTGGTTATTCTAAGCTACTAGTATAGTCCTAAACGACCTTAGGAGCCGAGGTATAGGACTATTCTAAAAACTATATTGTGTAGACGGGGCTTTAGGGGAACTAGGCTGTTAAGTAAACCCTAAACTAATAGATACGGTCAGATTAGGGTCCGTATTAAAGGCAATACAACTCTCCCAATAGATTGAATTTATAGGGTTGTTATGCTTTCTAATACCCCTATCTTAAATAAAACCAATAGCAGGGATAAACTTGGCTAGAAAGATACTAGATAAATCTGTTAGAACTTTAACAGAGTAAGTAAGAGTATATTAAACGTATGTGGGTATAGCAGACGTAGCTTATGCACTATAAATTGTTAGTCTATATATATAAATGAGATAATTAAAACTCACGCTTGCTATGTTAATACTTTATTATAAGGATTAGTTAATCTAACGTGCTTATAACCTAGCTATATATTAGGATAGAGTTTAAATAGCTTAGGTTAAATTTACCGTAATCTTTTTAACATTCTAATACGCCATTATAATTCGATAATATGCATAGCGCGCCCTCAGATATTGTTGTGGCTATTATAGCAACTTTCATACCAGACGTCCCAAACTTCACTATATTAAACAGCCGGTCATTTATTCCAAATGCATCTTTAAAACAAAACTTAAGTTTAGTAACCTTAGAACGGCTTTTAGTAAGCCAAGAACCTAAAAACGAAATTACATAAAAGTATAGTAAAAGCCTGGCAAGACGCTATATAGCGAAAACTCGTTTAGCTAGCGTCTTAAACATAAAAATGCAATTTTGGATACTTTATTGTATTCAGAAAAGCTAGAGAACAGTAAGACCTCCTATAGAAGTTAGTTTATTCTATATTATTATATAATTAAACCCTACCTAAACTAGTACCTAGAGCGAAGTTGAAATCATCCTAAAGGGGATATAGGAGGTCCCAAACTTGCTCTAGATTTCTTAGTATTAGCAGTAATAGCTCTCCTCAGACGCCGCCTCCGTTAATCGCTAGTAAACAAGTACCAGCAGTTAGTAGAAGGAGCTTTACTCCCAGCGGCCCTTTAGATTGGCATAATATACACTTAGAGACTTTAAAGTAATATTTAATACCTCGTATCGGCGTGCCGTATCTACGGACATAAACATTATATATTAAATGTCTATAAATAAGTATATATTCTGGTTTTCTATAAAGGCAGAATAGGCAAGTTCTATTTAACTTTAGTCAGGGAATACTCTATTTAAGTTCCTGCAGATTCTGCCAGTATAGCTAGGAAGAAGGGATGTTATCTATATCTAAATTAGATAGCATAGTTATAAGATTATCCTTTATTAAGCGACACTAGTTATAAGCTAACAGGTGCTAAAGATAATACTATTTAAGATATGCTGCTTAGCAGTAATCGTAATAGAGAGTTCGGAAAAGGGCTCTAGGATGAAAACCTTATACATTTAGTAATTAGCAGGAATCGAGGGTCTTAAAATCTTACGATGCATTCCGGGGGGAGAATTATCCATAAGAATAGCTGAGGTAATATACATAGCGGCGTTATTAAGGGAGACTTTATACTGGTAACAGAGTTATAGGAATAAGCCTAGGTGGGCGGAAAACTAATTATTAATATTATTTCCTTCCCTAGACGTACGGAAGAAACTAAAAGGTAGACTTATAGTTGTGGTGAAATAAATTAACGCTTTATGGAAAAATGCTTAAAGGTAAGTTGCGGAGAATAGTGCCTACTTAGTAATTTTTGCTCGTCGAGTATAGTTAGCCTCTTATAGTAGAGCATCTTTAAGTAAAAAGTAGCGTGTGGTTAGCGATACTTCCATAGCATCTAGTAAGGCTATAATTGTTACGCTAGAGAAGGATTTTAATACATCTAGTAGGCTCTTAATAAAGTCCGCAGAGTTAACTGTTTATATAACGATAATAATAACACGTAGTCGACTTATTACCGATTCCTGGCCTTATTCTACCTATCTACAAAGAAGATTTAAAACCTCTTCCAAACTTAAGAAATCCTCTGCGAAAAGGCAAAGGACGTTAGTAAAGGGGAGAAGTAATAGTAAGTAGATCCTATTAACCACATCTCTAGTTTTAGGCTTAGGATATTGGTCACTAACCTAGTCAAGCCTATACCGCTTAGTCTTATAACAGCAGTCTACCGTTTCACTAAGTTTAATAGGAAGGTTTTCTAGATTAGCCTTAGCGAAGAGCATTAGATTTTTAGCGCCTGCGGTGGTTAGGTCGATATTTAGCCTAATTATACCTTAAACGCTACACCATTTATAGTTAATTGCGGGAAAGAGAGCTCTTAGTGCTTATTTTTTATTCTTCTTTCTGATAAAAAGGAGTAAAGATAAATACTAAATGTCTGCGTGCGTTATGTCAACTATAAGTTTTTAGAGTCGTCCCTTATAGGTTATTAATTACTCATTACGATCCCTATAGAGTTTTAACCACTTGTTATGCGGATAGGTAATTATATTGGCAGAAATAGGTTCTAGGACGAAAGCTAATCTTTAGGCTAAATGGAATTTTTCTGTTTTATATTACTGCGTGCGTCTTTAATCACTCTTTTCTAATGGCATGATTAATTAGCCGGCCACTACCTTTCTACTACTAACCTACCCAGCTATATCCCCGGACTATAATAAAGAGGATTAAAATTCTAATACAATGCTTGCTGAGCTTAAATTCTCTATATATTATATAAAATACTTTATAAGGCCTTATCCGCCATAAACTTATACAAAGAGGTGTGCGTTCTTAAGACGATCAAGAAAGAAGAATTAAAATTGTGCAATTTTGGTTAATTGGCCAATTATAGATCCCAATCTTTATATCTAGCTAGGCAGGGAGTAGAGCTATAGACCCCTTCTACTAAATAGCTATAGTAGTTGTCGAAAGTTCAATAGAGCGACGCTATAAGGTCTACTAACTAGGAGATTAGCAAACATAAACTAGTAGCAAAGACAATATAAGTATAGAGTTATAGTAAACTTCTGAGAAGATAGCAATGTTAGTAAACCTATTATGCTTACGCCTCTATCCCAATACAATACTCAAGCCGACGTTGTATGTTCTTTAATCCCTTTAGGTTAATAATTAGATAAAATTAAGCGCTTATACTAAAATCCTTGACTTAAATTTCTAGCAATATAATATTTCTCTATAGATATAAAAGTCGGCTTTCCCCTCGCCACATCCTAATTTAAGGAATTCGCACTCACTAAATTTCGTCTAAATCTTCGTTAGACGGGCGAAGTTTAGGCCTAGTCTGCGTTTCGGGGGGTAGCGTAGGTTGGATTTCTTGCTAGATAAGTCTTACGCTTCTTATAGAATTGTTAGGAGTTAGTAGCTGGTCCTTTAGTGCTTTTTATTTTATAGCTTTACCACCGTAAAATAGATTTATATATTAAGAAAAAGGCTTCCTAAGAAACCGTATATCTAGTGACTTAGATCCTCCGTCCAGAATAAAAATAACCCGTGGAAAATTTGTGTTTATTGAATTAGCTCTATTATAGACATCTATAATATCTATTGACTATAGAAAGTCTGTAATAACGCATCCGAATTTCTAAGGCGCTCTAATAAAGTTATTATTAAAATATCCGTCTGCAATTTCGGAAGCTATATTTTTTATAGCGGAGCTATCGTTCCCTACCCTACTATATTTTAAGGTTATAATTTAAAAGAAAGCAACCTGATTTATAATCTTACATTTATTAGATAGAGATTTAATAGTAGAAAGGGCGCTTTAAGTAGTTGTTATAGCAGTTTTAGGAGGCCGCCAGACCATAAGGTAACCCATTTAACTTTGCTTATTACTCCCCTACTACTACTTATAGCTCTACTGCTGCTCGTAGCTCTATTGCTGCTTGTGGCTCTACTGCTACTTATAGCTCTGCTGCTGCTCGTAGCTCTACTACTACTTGTAGCTCTGCTGCTGCTCGTGGCTCTGCTACTACTTATAACTCTACTGCTGCTCATAGCTCTGCTACTGCTCGTAGCTAGCTAAATAAGCACTTTTAGGCACTTCTAATGCAGGTGCTTGCATCTCTTTTATCTAAAGGTCGAAATCGTTCGTATCTTACCGCCTAAAAAAGCAGAAGAAAATAAATTGTTTAACTGCGAATGATATAAGCATAGCTTTCGGACTAACTATGTTATTTATACTATATAATATAGGTAGGAATAAAAGGTTCTTGTCAGAGATATAAGAAGCCTATAGCGGTTTACTACATCTACGATTAATAGGCTTACCACTAAAATCAACGCTTAGAGTGAGAGTGGGGCCTAGGAGTATTTGCCGCTTAAATTTAGCATAAAGCACTTCTAGTTAGCGGTCTACCTCTGATTTAAAATCCTCGTTACTAATTTTATATAATTCTTTAGGTCGCCGATTACGAAGGGAAACCTAGATTTCTGCTTTATTAGGGTCTTCCCTTAGAAGTTCCTTAATAGGCTTTAACTTAAACCTAAGATTACTAGCTAGCCTCGCGAACTTATACCAAGCCCTCTTTCTAGCGAAGTTATTGCTCTTTTTACCGCTTTCAATATTATCCTTCTTACTTCTTCTATCTACTAATAGAGATATATCGGTTATGCTAGGAAAATATCATAGTAAGTATAAGTAGAGTTAACAATAGCGGATAAGTAATTCCGGGGTGTTTAGTACGTAACGCTCTCTATTTAAACTAAATTGAACTAAATAATAACTGTCGTGCTCTGATGAGCCTGTATAGTAACGCGTAATTATCTCTTTTATAAAATCTTTATGGTTTAGCGGTAGTATTCCCCTTAAGATTATTATTACGGGTTTAAGATACTTTAAATCTTTAAAGAATGTTTTAAATGTTAGGATTATGCCTAGTACCTTAAGTAACTAAGTTAGGACCTTTAGGCGTAGCGAATTTGGTATATTAGGAAAAACCTAACCGGTGTTTACTAATATTATTACTAGATTTTTATTGTTAGAACACGCTAACGGCGTAAGGGATTATAGGTTCCAGACCGTACTCTCGCTAAGAAAAGGCAGTATTAACTTGTTGTTGTTAGTAATAAACTTTTAAACTCGCTGTATATGCCTAATATAGTAATAGATTTCCTATTATTTATAAGTAATATGCTAAAAAATCTTAATTGCAGGAAGTAAACCTCTGGGCACTTCTAACTCTATATTGTAGGAAAACATCTAAGTTTAAGGTCCCCCTATAACCCTATATACGGCAAAAGCATATCTATTACATGGCCTAACTATTTATATTTAGGTTGTTAGATCTAGTTTATAACTTTACCCTACTTATTATTACTTAGTTAAAGAAGCTATCTCTATTCGCCTAATATATCCCTATAAGATTAATAGAAGCGGACTAGTCGGTATACTTCGCCGTTAGTAGCTTTTTAAGCGTATAAGTACCTTTCTTAAATGTATATCCCCGTTCGCTTAGATATACCTATCCCTATTAGATTAATTAACCGTAGATAAAGCTATAAACAAACCCGATAAATATAGGTTAGTATACTACTATCTATCCTCTAAGAAGAGTATATTCTAAGCTGCTGTAATGCGATGCCTACCATATAAGCAAAGTAAAGACGTGTTGTTCTATATAGGGAGCCTCGGTGGTTCTTAGTAAAGTAGTTTTAGTAGGTGTTTTCTAGTACCAGATTTCTAGACCAATATGTCGAATTTTATAGGGTCGATAATTGTAGGGACGTAATTCCCTAGATCAAGTCAAGCGCAATCCTATTTAAAAACTTTTTCTAAATAAGAGATATGGTCTAGATCAAGATGCTCTTCCTTAGGCCTGTAAAATTTTAGATACTATAGAGCAATCTTTACCGTGCTGAGAAAGTGTTTCTATAGGTCTCTAGAAATAGCTTCATCCTATAATATATTTGCTATAATTATAGGTTATAGAGGAATTAGCCAGTATTAAATCTCTTTATACCTCCTAGCTAGTTTGTAGAATCACCTAGCTCGCACAATTTACTAGTGGTTATTTTTAACTTTATAAAGGCAGTAAGACAGGCTTATACTTAAACCCTACTATTACCTAGCTTATATAATCTCCTAGCTTACGCGATTACCTAGCTTATAGGATTAACTAGCTTATAGCTAAGCGTTAATAAAGGGCACTAGATCACGATTACCTAGCTCTTATAATCTTCTACAAGCGCCTAGCTCCTACAAGCACTTAGCTCGCATGACTACCTAGTTTATAAGATTGGCTAGCTCCTACGGGCACCTAGCTTATACAATCGCCTAGCTTATAAAATCGGCTAGCTCCTATAAGTACCTAGTTCGCACAATTACCTAGCTTGTATAATTACCTAGCTTGCAAGATTACCTAGCTTATAGGATTACCTAGCTCGCAGGATTACTTAGCTTGTAAAATTACCTAGCTCGCGGGATCACCTAGCTTGTAGGATTACCTAGCTTGTAGGATCACCTAGCTTGTAGGATTACCTAGCTTATAGGATTACCTAGCTCGTGGGATTACCTAGCTTATAGGATTACCTAGCTCGTGGGATTACCTAGCTTGTAGGATCACCTAGCTCGTAGGATCACCTAGCTTATAAAATCACCTAGCTTGTGGGATCACCTAGCTTATAGGATCACCTAGCTCGTAAAATCACCTAGCTCGTGGGATTACCTAGCTTATAGGATTACCTAGCTCGTAAAATTACCTAGCTTATGGGATTACCTAGCTTATGGGATTATCTAGCTCGCGGGATCACCTAGCTCGCGGGATTACCTAGCTTACGGGATCACCTAGCTCGCGGGATTACCTAGCTTACAGGATCACCTAGCTCGTGGGATTACCTAGCTCGTAAGATCACCTAGCTTATGGGATCACCTAGCTCCCACGAGCATCTAGCTCGCACAATTACCTAGCTCGCACGATTACCCAGCTCGCACGATTACCCAGCTCGTAAAATCGCCTAGCTCGTAGGATCGAAGCCGGAGTTGCTAAACCTATTAATATTCTATTTACACGCTAGGCGTTAATTAGAAGGCGCTAGGTTAGACACCCTACTCGTACAATCACCTAGCTCGTAGGATCCCCTAGCTCCTACAAGCGCCTAGCTTATAGGACCAAAGCCATAGCCGCTAAATCCGTTAAAATCCTGGCTACACATTTAGAGGGCGCTACGCTTATCTACCTAGCTCGCACGGTTACCTGGTTCGCACGATTATCCAACTTATACGACCACCTAGCGTATATCTTTTTATAATTTACTATAAATTCCGCGTTCTTCCAAAAAAAATTCTATACGCTCCTAGGTAGAATGCCTTAAATCAATTGAAGTTTAATTCTAAAGCTGCTTAAGGCGATTTATATATTGTCGACCTAAATTGGACTTATTTTACTACCGTCTTACTTTAGTATAATATTAACTATCTAGTTTGACTTAGGAGTCTCTAAGTATGTAAATATATATAATAATTAGTATTAATCTATATAAGGTATAGCAGGCTTTATAAGATAATTTAAATATTATCCCGTGCAACTATATATAAAAACTTAGAAAAGAATATATACTAGCGTCTATATATTACTTAGTAGTGTCTATCTTAGCAACGTATAATACTAAGACCTTCTACAATATTCGCGAATATTAAACGCAGTCACTATATAGCTAATTCGCTTTTCCTACCTACTATCCCTTATACTCAGTATGCATTATATATAGATAGCGCTTTAAGGCAATTCTTTAGCAGGTGCTAGGAACTAGCAAAACCGCTAAGAACCCGCCTTAGTGCGACTACTACAGTTAGATAGTTTTATAGCTATAGGCTTGCGGTTAGGGATATCTGGTCACTTTAGGGCAAATCCTTAGCAGATTTAAGTGCTAGGTACTAGCAAAACCGTTAAGAACTAGCCCTAGAGTGACCTTATAGCCCTACGTCTCCTAATTATACGGTTAAAATTAATATCCCCTTACGTAACTGCGATAGATAGACCTAAGCTCTAATACTTTAATGTTAAATAGAAGATTAAGAATAAGAACTCTATCGAATTATAAGAGGCTCTATAGTCTTATAAGTAGCTTTAAGGGTGCTTAAGGCCCTATAACTATTATTCTTTATAATACTTAGCTTAGATATAGGAGTCTACAATACCGAGCTTAGGTAAGATGCTATATTCATTAAGACAGTTAGTGTAGAATTGCTAAAGGAGATATTGGCTGTTATATATGTATTCCGAATTTCTAGTATTTTACTGTATGGCCTTAATGTCTACCCCTTAATGGTTTTCTAGGAGCATCTAATGTAATCCTAGCAGAGGATTAAGCCGGGTCTCCTTTTGCCACTAAGCCATGACCTGCAAATTATCCCGAAACTGCTTTAGTGTTTTAGCCGACTATCCTTCTCTTTGCGGAAATGGTATAAACAGGGATTTATTATCCCCTATTCTGCGGAGTTCTAGCGCCGCCTAATTCTCTACATATTGATATCCTCAAACCTTATACTTCTCTCTAGCCGCCTAGATATGTAGGGTCTCTACTCTACGTAACTAAGTATATACCTCCTTCTGCTAGGAGGGTTTGGGGTATAAATGTACCGCTCTGAGCCCAGAAATAAAACATTAAACTTAACTTAAATAAAATTGGAGGATATTATGGAAAGGAGTTAACTAAGGGACGGCTGTGTTAAATATTAATTGTATATAAACCCCACTTTTTACGCTCTTTCCTTTAATTACCTTAAGTGTTTCGCTGCCTTAGTTGTATTCGTCTAGCCTATTATAGTTATGTTCGTGCTAAAAGGAAAAGGTTAGTAACGTCCCTAGATGCTATAATCCCTTCCTGTTATATAAGACCTAGATCGTCTTATATAATCCTTATAAGTTATAGTTATATTAATAATAGTAAAGATCGGTGAAGAACTGCCGTAACTAAATATAAGCGTTATGCTCCTTATCTTCTGTAGTCTTATAGATAGGATTAAGTAAGTTTATTTTATCTACATCTCTATCCTAATAGTTGTTTTAATTAGATATATCTTAGTTAAATAAGAACGCGGTTTTGTTAAAGGTATACCTAGCGGATGCATCTAGGCCCTTACTATATTCTATAGAATAAACCTTTTTTTAAAAATACTTTTTTATTAGGGCATTAAATTCTTTAGACTTAGATATATGTTGCAACACTCTTATATTTATCTTAAATTTTTGGAAGCTTAATTTTCGGACTAGCGACCATATTGGAGAGGTCCACTGTACACTATAGCTTAACTTTATCTCACTAAGCATTCTAAAAATGCCTTTAACATCTACTTGGATATAGAAGTTGAAATTAGAGTATAGCTTAGCAGAGCTAGGCACGAAGTAGTTTACAGCACGAGAACCTAATATATACGCGTTACTCTCGGCCATTGCGTTAAGAAGGCCCTTGGGATTAGTAAAGTGGGGTCTTAAGTAACGTATAGGGTTCTTTCTCTCCCTATACGCCTCCAACGCGAGTATCGGTTTGTTTACCGTGCCGTCTTTACCTTTTATATATAACGCAAGCGTGAGATTCTTATAGTCTGAGATACTTATAACCTTATAAAGTTCGCAGAAGCCGTTTAAGTATAACGTATTAATGTTTACGGGTGGAGCGTAATAACGTTGTGAGATTAAGTGGAGGATTGAAGGAAGAGAAAGACTTGATGGCTAATGGCGAAATATTAATATTAAGACTTTTATTGTGTTCGCTCGATCTCGAACGAGATTAAAGAAGTTATTAAACAGTATTATTTTCTTAATCCTGCAAATTATATTAGAATTAAACATATAAAAAAGGAATATGGTATTGGGATTGAAAATCCTACGCAGGTAATATAATTAAATCTTTAACGTTTATCTAAATATATCTAAGGCACTAGAAACTAATAACACTATTATTATATACATTTAACCACCTTATTTACTTCACCTACCTTACCCACCTTACCTGCCTTATCTGCCTCATCTACCTTACGCCCTAGCATAGTTATATTACCCCCCCCTTTTGAAAAAGCCTGCCCTTAGGTGTTGTCCGAGCTCCTTATTGTTATTTAAATTGTTGTAATTGTCTAACCCTTCTTCCTAGCATTTAATCCAGTTTTCTAGTTTGCGTGGTGGTCTGGGGAGGTCTAGTTAGGCTAGGTGGAAATCCCGTAGCTTATAGGGGGAATACTTAAAATTAGATGTAGGATACCATTTTGGGTCTTTGTTATAGCCTACCTAGCTTATACGGTATTTTAAGACATTACGGTCCTTTTTAACTGCTAGGATTTCTTCGACTTTTTATTCCTCATCCTCTGTAATCTGGATTGGCGGGGGGGGGCCGTTGTGCTATCTAGATAATGGGTTGTTTACGGCCTTTTGTAGTCGATCTAGGGAGAAGATAGGGGAACTCTAAATTTTAAGGAAGTTACTCTTAATAATAGACATGCCTTTTATTTTTAAACCCAGCTAAAACGCCTTATAGAGACTACCTCTAGAAGTATATGGTATCTGCACTTAGAGTAAGTACTTTAGAATAAGGGTTATTGTAGCTATAAAGAGTATAGATTAAGCTTAAATAAGCTGACTAAGGGGACGAGGTGGCTACTAGGGAAGAAATTACGAGCGTAAAAAAACTCCAATTAAGGCGATATTAGCAGCTAAGATAATATATATCGGCATGGCTATAAACCACAAATTCTTAGCCATCTAAGTATCTATAATTACGGAGAGGGTAGTTAAGTAGGGTGATAAAGGTGACTGAGATGACGACTAAACTTCTTTTATCCCTTGTACCACCCCTATCCCCTATATTATCCTCACCCCCTACACCACCCCTATCCCCTATATTATCCTCACCCCCTATACTATCCTTACCCCCTGTATTAACTACTATTTTAAAAAAGCTAAGGGCATCGCAGAGCCTCCAATTACTAAATTTGGTGTCCCTAGATATTTTAATATTCTGTTAATCGGATGTCCGTGCACCAATTATAAGAAAAGAATGAGGACTCTGTCTATTGAATGTGGCTCTAAGAGCCTCTATATATATATAAGAAAGGTGTAGGAAATGAGAACAAGAAGGGGGAAGAGGGGTAGTAATGGAAATAAGGGGTAGGTGACTGAGTTAATGACTAAGTCAATAACTAAGTTAATAGAGGTAGCTAAGTCGGTGATAAAATAACCTAATTTAGGTCGATATATTTATATATACAATTCTGCCGCAGTTGTAGATTAAGACTATATAAATTATAAGTAATATACAATTATGTTTTACAAGAGAATTTTATAATGAAACTATTTAAGGGAGGTTGTTTTATATAATTAAGAGGATATACTAATAGTAGAACTACAGCTTATTAAGTCGATAAGAATAATATACGGATTTTCCGGCGAAGTTAAGGCGTTAAATTGACCGATTGCGCCAGTCCTATTAGAAAGATAGCCATATATATAGCAGTCGATTGAAGAAAGAGGAAATGATTCTAAGATTTGCAGAGTGACTGTAAGAGGCGTAGTAGTTCTATATCTAATAGCTATCCCCGTGACTTATAGAGAAAAGGCTAGTTAAGAAACTACTAAACCATATGACGCAGAATCTATAACTATTAGCTTCTAAATTATTTTAAAAATATAAATAAGAGATGCTAGTTCTACCTCCCGCTATAAAATAAGGTTAGGTGTTGTTAAAAGGTACCTTGTAATTCTAGTAAAGCGGTAAGCCAAAATTCCATACAGGATTCCCTCCCCCTTAATTTGCAGTAATAAGCATAGTAGGCATTCTATCTGATGTACAGTTCCAGAGCCCAAAAGCGGTCGGAAAAAAGAATACTAGGGAGAGTAGTAATTTATGTATTATGAAAGTTAGTCTTAGAATATAGCAGTAGAAGATAATACCTACCTCTAATATAAACGTAAACACGGTACCTTAAGAAGCAGTTGCCACCTAAAATTTGATGGATAAGTTAATCGGGCCTCTAGCAATACTAATCCATCGCTACAACCTAACTTACTACAAGGGATGCGCCTATTAATACGTTATAAACAAGCCGCCGTAATCTTATTTACCAAAACGGAAGTACTATTAACTTACTTCGGTACTTTGCGCTAGCTTACATATTAGAGAACGACAAATAATATATCTAAACTCCCGTATATATTATATAGTGTTAAATGATAGAGCTAAAACGTATCCCTAGATTGGAAAAGGGCGAGAAATAACCGGCCTTCTTATATTTATCGTGCCCTATTGGCGCCGCCTATATTGCCTTAGCAGTAATATAATCGTGGCTGTAAAGGCTAGTATTCTAGCGATTGTACTAAGACTAACCCTAATACTCTTAGCCTTTACTATATAACTCTGTAAAGAATTACTAAATAAAGTGCCGTCATTTGGCACTTATATCTGCGTAGTGGTAGAAGCGGTGTGATACTTGTTATTAGAGGAAATAATAGTACGGAAAGAAGTAACTAGCGTACTAGGTTTATCTAAGATCTATAAGCTCGTCCAAGCTCCGGAGTAGCTCCCACCTATAGTTATACTTAATAGAATAATTTCCGAAGTTAATATAGGAAAGATACTAAGAAGCTGAGCACTTGAGGACCCTAAATCTATTATTGAGGTAGCTAGTATAAAACTTGTTGTGCTGCTCTAGTTTATCTAGTCCTGTCCAGTTAAACCTAGTAGTAAAACCGCAGCTATTTCTTTAGCTGGAATTGCGGAACTTAAGGAAATTAAGGAACTAGGAGCAACGTCTAAAGCGCTTAAAAATTGTCTAAGTGACCATAGCGTTGTTAGGGAAGTTGGAATTATCCGTGTAAGCGCATATATAGTAGCTATAACTTTTGTAATATAAAAAGAAGAGATAGAGGTAGAAATAGAGGCCGTGGGATCTAAAGATATATATAGAAGTCCAATAGCAGAGCTTATAGGATTTGAGATGGATATGGTATTAGTTGGAACTAAAATGGATATAGTGCTAGTAAGAATTGAGATAGATATAATACTATTGGAAACTAAGGAAAATGTAACCCTAGTAGGAATTAAAATAGATATAGTGCTAGTAGGAACTAAGGTAGATATAGTGCTGGTAGAAACTAAAATAAATATAGTGCTGGTAAGAACCGAGACGGTTTTAGTGCTAATAGGAACTGAGATAAGTATGTTACGAGTTGGAACTAAGATAGCTATAGTACTGGTAGGGGCTAAAATAGATGCGTGGTTTGTAGAATTTGGGGTAGGTACGGTATAGCTGAACGTAAAAGTATTGCTAGCTATTATAAGGCTCTCCCTATTTGCAGGCCGTGTTAATAGGGAAGAGAGCAGCTGTGTGGATTTAGAAAGGGTAGTTGAAATACTCAAATATCTGTTTAAACTTAGAATCAAGCTTGCAGACTAGGAAGCCCCATTAAGGAAATCTGGAGAAGTGTATATTGACTTAGATATCTAGCTTAAATCCAATATAAACGGTAGTGCCGTAGAGCGCAATAGTCCGTTAGAGGGTTACGTAATAGTTGTAACCGTCCCTAGGGAGTTAACGGATTTTAAAGTTAGATCCGTCGTAGTGCTTATAAAAGAGGTTTGGGGATTGGCTTTAGTATAAGCTACGGTAGCGCTTTAAGGTTCTATAGGGCTATTACTCTTTAAGGGAATCGGAAGACTGTTTAAAGTTTAAACACCATTTAAAATTTCTATAGTAGTTGTAATTACCCCTGCGGAATTAATAGATATTAAAGTTAAGTTATTCTTAGTCCGTATAAGAGAGAGCTAAAATAAGGCTTTTGTATAAGTTATACTAAGGCTTTAAAAGACGATAAAGCTAGTGCCCTTTAAGAGAATTAAAAAGCTTTCTAAACGTAATAATCTGTTTAGATTTGCTATACTCGTCACCGTCTGTTTAAGGTTAATGGGTATTAAAGTTATACCTGTCCTACTACCGGCGAGGGAAAGCTGAGATTTAACCTCGATATAAATTATAGTACTGCTCTAAGGTCCTATAAGACTAGTGGTTATAGAGAGGACTAAATAGCTCTTTAAAAGTAAAAGTCTATATATATTTATAATCGTTATTACTATTAATAGCAAGGTAGTAGATATTAAACTTGAGTCTATCTTAGTGCTTATGCGAGAATAATAGGGTCCAATATTAGAAGAGGTTGTGACGGTTTAAAGCCCTACGAGGCTAGTGCTCTTAGGGAGGATAGAAGAGCTTTGAAAATTTATAGGACTATCTGATAAGCTGGCAATAGTATGAATACCATCTTCGGAAGTCAACTTATTGGTCTATATTTCTTGGGTTACGGTCTATAGCGAAGAATAAGCAGCGAAGTCGCTAGGTAGTGTTGAAGATGTTCTTTTTATAGTAGTATTTTGCCACCTAGGAGCCCGTGCAATTATTATAGCCGTAGATAATGTTGCTTTAACGTTATTATAACCTAAGAAGAAGTAAGGGACGAGAAGAAGCAGAAGACCTATAATAAGATTCGTTGCTATCTTTATACTTGTTAATATAGGGAAAGTCATAGGTGCATTACTTGCCTTCTAGGTGCTAATACCGCTTACTAAATGACATTAGCGTGTACCTTATTGTCACCCTTAATGGCAGGTATAAAGTTGAGGGATTTACTAAATAGGAAAGGGTTTACCGACTTTATTATTAACATGATCGCCTATTACATATTTAGTTATTATAATACTACTCCATAACTATTAACTTAAGACGGGTGTCTACTACTTCCGTACCTCTCTTTATTAGACATAACTGATGGAAGCTAGTGACAATAGCGGGACTATAGAAGAAAATGAGACTTAGGGAGAAGGGACTGGCTTGTTTGATTTGAATAAGTGTATCGGTAGGGAGGCAATCCGCTAACGAAGAGAAACACTTTTTAGAAAGGCGGACGAGTTAGGAAAGATAAGTAATACATATGTCTACCTTCTTGTATATAATGGTGGGAGATACCACTTATATTTATCCAGAGATGAGCCTTTCTGGCCGCCGTCTAAAGAGCATATTATATGCCTTACTCACCCTCTTAATATGGTATATACTAATGAAATGCAGAATCGAAGCTTCCTAGTACCTAAAAAAAGAACTCCGGCTAATTTTAGGCTAAAGCATAGGGGAATAAAGAGATAAATTTGTAGATACATTATATGGCTAAACTAGTTAAAATAAATATTATTTCTATACTTGTATTAATTCATTTAATTTCTTCTATTCGCCATTCTACGTCCTTATGACCTAAAAACGCAGACTGCCAAATTTTATAAACGCTGCGGCAGGTTTACTAATTTATTTATAAGAGCCCTACGTGTTCGAATATAAGATTATCCCCAGTATTGGTTAAGCTAGGTATACTTAAGGCAGTACACAAGCTTTATCGGGGAGCTAACCCTAGCTAGGCTATAGCTGAAATTGATACTATTAATATATTATATCTGCCGCCTATAAAGGCTTTAAACCTTAAGGATCTATTAATTTACTTTATATCTAGCTAAGTTAAATATATCTTTATCCCTAACGTGTAACTCTTAAACTTAAGTTTTATTAACGCTTAGGTGTTATCTTTAAGACCCTTTTATCTATTTTTGGGCCGTCTCTTATTTCAATATCTATAAAGGCCTCCGATTTTGACTAGATACCTAAGAAGTATCTTATCCGAGATATTGCCGGAATTAGCACTAAAGAACACTGCTATATATGCTTCGGGAAGTTGCCTAGCGGAGATAATATTATCTGGCTATAGTATTGCATTAACTGGTTATATAAAGCTTGCTTGCCAAAGGTATACTAGCGTTGGCATTATGGAGTTTATAAAAAAGATGTGGCAGAGTATAACAGAATAAAAGAAAAGACAGAGCTTATTCCTCTTTTGGTAGAGATATATTTTAAAACCGGCCGAATTATAGAGGCTAAAAAGTACTAGGTGTGGCTAGTAGAGACAATTAGGAAACTAAGAGGGCCAAAATATAGGGATACTTTAGAAAGCAAAATCTACCTAGCTTATATCTACATCGAGCAGGAACGGCTAACCGATGCTAAAGAGCTACTGCTACAGTCACTAGAGACTGGTAATAGGGTATTAGGCCAATACTATTTACAGATATTAAGTATAATGGCCATCTTAGCGGAAGTCTATTATTATTAAAAACGGCAAATAAAAGCCGATAAGCTGGAAACTTAAGTAATAAAGACAAGAAAGAGAATTCTAGGCCTATAGTATCCCAATACTTTAAAAAGTATGGAAGAGCTAAGTTCTAAATACCATATAAAGAACCGACTTTTGGAAGCGGAGGAGCTATAGAAATAAGTAGTTAAGATAAAGAGAGAGATTTTTGGCAATAACCATCTAGACACTATTAGCAGCATAAGTGGCTTAGCATTTATATTTTATAAGCAAGGACGAAAGGAGGAGGCTTAAAGGTTAAATATAGAGGTGGTAAAGACGAGAATTAATGTATAGGGCCTAGTGCATCCAGATACGCTTATAAGTATGGCTAGACTTCTAGCCACTAGTTACTAAAACAGCCGATTTTAAGTTAAATAGCGAAGAAAGGAAAGTATATAAGTAGATATCTTAGGAGTATTCGCGGCAGAACCCCGCCGGAGGCATTAATGGCAGAATTAAGCATAGGTAATATAGTAAAGGTAGGTAATAATATATTTACTGTCCCTACTATAGAGCAGATAAATAATAAAACTACTAAATAATATTAATATCACTATCTAAACTATCGCAGTGCCCTTAATGTTTTGGCAAGCCGGCATACTCTCCCCCTATAAACTTAAGGAACTTTTTTATATCCTCTTTAGATGGAATCTAGCAAAGTTTATCCCTATAGAGTTACAGCTTCTTACTACGATCAAGTGATTTATTAACTGCGCCTAAGATTATCTTGGGTAGAAGATCATATCCGGGGCCGTTTATTCGAATTTTATAACTAACTAGGGTGCAATCTATAAAGTCCAGGTCTCCTAATAGTAAGTTATTTACATCTTACTATTTCGATAGTTAACCTAGTTCGCCGCCGATCGGAACCGTAGATATCCTAAAAAGATCCTGTTGAGTCCCATTGGTATTATATAGTTTGTTATACTCTTTAATAGGGCTGACTACACTCTTAGCCGCGAGTTTAATGATTAATATCGCTAATTATGTAATAGCCTTAGGGATAAAGATAATATACTCTATTAGGACTATAGCTGTTTCTACGGCTGCCTAAAAGGATTACGTAGCGCTAGCGAAAATAGACTTAAACCAAGCTAGGAGAACGAACGCCTTATCCTGAGATTTATGCCGTTATACGTCTTTCTACAAATTATAACACTTTGTTATGTAATTATCGAGGTTCTAACCTTTATAGTAGCGATAACGTGCTAAATATAGCACTTGGCGGATATTGGCCACAATAGTCTCACTATTAACCCCTCTAGATTTTAATTATGTGCCTTTAACAATAGCTTTATTAATAAGAGAGACAATTTCATCGTCCTCTTTGCCCTTAAGCTCTCCCTTACAACTTATACCCTAAAGGCCTCCTTTGTTCTGTTTATCCCTAAGCTCTTCCCCGCGATCTATCTATAGGTTATAAAGATCCGCAAAGCTCGCGTAGGATAATATATCGTCTATAAGGCCAAGCGCTATAGTTAATTCATTATCTATTAAGGCTGAATTTAAATATAATATAAACTAAACGGTGACTTTTGCCCCCTAAAGCTTTAGGGCCAGGCAGATCAGATCTACTACGAATTTTTAAGTTATAATATCGGCTAGTTAAGACATCTAGCTATTATAAATATGGATTTTAAAACGATAACTTAAAACGCTTAGGTATATATCTATAAAATATTTAAAAACGGAGTATATTATCTACTTATATTCTAGAGGAAGATTTTCGGTTAGTAATGGGATAAAAGCAGTTATAGGGATATTTACTATCAAATGGTCCGGGTTCTAAGTCCTTAAGTTTATACAACCTATAGCGAAATATCTTAAGCTAAAGGATTAATAAATAGATAGACTTCTTAAATAGGTATTTATACTACCGTTATAGAGCTTTAATATATGCCTTACCGACTCCACAGTTATATAAGCTTTACTACAAAGCTAAATGCAAGGGTTTTTAATTGCCAAAGTAAGCTGTAAGCAGGGCACGATTTAGCTTCAGCTTAGAGTCACTAAGGCCTACCTCGGTCATTCTTCGCCGATCTATTATAGTTCTTTAGTATTTAATGGATTAAGCCTCACTAAGTACGCCTTATTATGGAGGCGTTAACGGAAAAAGGACTCGTTCCTTAGCGGTACTATCCCACCGTCTTAAAATCTATATCGATTAGCGTAAGGCGCAATAAGAAAGCGCAGGTATCACTACCTAGAAAAATCAAAAGGACTAGGTGGCTCAGGTGGCTCAGGTAAATTAGGTAAATTAGGTGGATTAGGTAGATTAGGTGGATTAGGTAGATTAGGTAGATTAAGTAGATCAATTTAACACGCTAAAACGACTAGCTGTAAAGAATACGCTAAGCCGAAACGTGATTAACGTTAAGGCACTGCGAATAAAGACCTATAGAGATTTCCTATACTTCTTACAAATCGTAGCAATAAGTCTCTGACTAAATCTTGTATTCGCATTAGAGAGAAATTCCTAGCTATAATACTATAAGTGAATTATAGTCTCTGTTTCTTAGATTAATTAATATACGAGTTTTAGACCTAGTATTTTCCGGTTAATAAAAGTAAAGAATGGTGTAGGGACTCCTATATATACCTACAGGGTTATATAAATCCAAAAATGGTATAATATATATTTGATGCCCACATTTTAAAACGCTTTGCAGACTAGCAAGACATCATTATTAAGACTTTTAAGCATTAGTTCTGTAGTTAAATTAGTCTTATACTGAGACGACCACCCTTAACTAAGATAATAAATTATATCTAGTTATGTATATCAAATTTTTATAACACTAGTAAGTTTTTTATAATGAAGCGGAGTGAAACAATAATAGATTTCGTGTTATAATTAAGCTAGTTTAACACTTAAGATCCAGTTACGATTGAAAAATTAGATTTTATTATAGTACGCTAGATATAACATGGGTGATATAATACCACGTCTACTTGCTTTTAATTCTTAAGGGGGTGCCACCCTATTCAAACTAGATGATCTTTTTCTGCTAATATAGACGAACAAGGCGCCTAGGAGCGTAAGTGCTACTATAGCGCCAACAACTATTCCTACCACTGCTACACTAAAAAGGCCTTAGGAAGGTAAATGTGGAACTAAAGTTATAGACAATAAGGCGCTACTAGTTGTCGCGGTTAATAGGGAGGTTAACATAGGCGCCTAAGTTAAGGTAACTACGCTTAAGGCTTTAGCTAGGAATGGTTCGCCAGGATTTAGTATAAAGGTTAAATTTTTAGTATACGCCCTCTGCACGGCAATAGTTTCGGTCTTATTTTATACCCACTTTTAGTAGGCTAATCTAAGATAAGATATATACGGCTTCTAAAAATAGTAATAGAAATAACAATAACAATAAAGTAAAAAAGGTGGAGGGGGGGAAATAGTAAATAATTTATCCCCTTATAGGATTTATGACTCCTACTATTTCTTATTAAATGTACGATCTGGGAGCTAAATAGTAGAAGAATATCGGCGCGGTATTATTGATGGTAAGGTTCTATAACGGCGGCTATTAAAATATAAATTACCGATTAAATAAAGTGGATATGTTAAAAATGGAAAACAGACGTTTTTACCTCGTTGGATACCACGTCTATTAGGTGAAACCTAGAGAAGAAGCTAGTTTTTTACGGCCCCGTTATCTTATAAGGAACACATAGGTCTTTTTTATATTAGTTTAGTAATAAAGGTATAGAGAGAACTAATACAATTTAGACTTATATTTATACTTAACGCGAACTACAGAATAGTTAGGTGGGAAGAATTAGAAATAAATAATATCTCCTACATTTGCCGTTATAGTGTCTAGGATAAATTACTAAGTTAGCTTCCTAACCGTAACAACGTAGAGTTTTATATTATTGCTATTGGTAGTAGTTACGGGAGGGCTCGCCAAACTTAATATCGAAGAAGGTGAAATTAAGATTAAAGAAGGTGGAATAAAAATTAAAGAATATATTTCTTTAGAGGAGGAGCTTGTACCCGAAACCTATGCAACAAATTTAATAAGGGTAAGAAAGGTCGTTAAAGCCTTAGGGGTTATTTAAAACATAATAAATAAAATAAAAATTAAAGTAAAAGAAAAGAAATATTAGATTAATTTAAAACTTAAGGATAGCAGGGCACAATTTAGCTTTAGCTTAGAGTTGCGAGGTCTACCTAGTGATGTTAGCGGTTAGGTTAGGTTAAACCAATAAGAAAATGCTAACCCAACCGCTAATATTACTGGGCTTACCTCGGTCATTCTTCGCCGATCTATTATAATTCTTTAGTATTTAATAGATTAAGCCTTACTAAGTACGCCTTGCTATAGAGGCATTAACGGAAAAAGGACTCGTTCCCTAGCGGTACTCTCCTACTACCTCAAAATCCATATTAATTAGCGTAAGACGCAATAGGAAAGCGTAGGTATTACTACCTAAAAGGATTAAAAGGACCAGGTGGCTTAGATGGCTTAGGTAAATCAGGTAGATTAGGTAGATTAGGTAAATTAGGTAGATTAAGTAGGTTAGTTTAATACGTTAAAATAACTAGCTATAAAGAATACGCTAAACTAAAACATGGTTTATATTAAGGCACTATAAATAAAGACCTATAGAGATTTCCTATGCTTTTTATAAATCGTGGCAATGCCCTACAGGAATTTAAGTTTGTAAAAAATCTCGCATTTAATAGGAGGTAAGATTTCAAACGTGAGGCTTATAATACAAATAATACTAAAGAGTAGTTTCGTTTATAGTATAGTTATTTTATAAATAAAGAAGAGAAAGTATAATAAAGGAGAGCTATAAAACAAATAAAATTCAAATAAGAAAACGCCCCCCTTCTAAGTTTATTTTTTTGTCTTTTATTTTTAAGCTATATAAGAAAAAATAAAATAAAGAACTATTGGAGGAAAATTAAATAGCTATTGCTGTATACCTTGCCTTTTCTATCTTCTACGCGTTAATCCATTCTACCTTGCTTGTAGTATTAAGTTCGTTAAAACTATTAACCTTAGATAGCTTATAGTAGAGTTTCTTAAACTCTTTAAGGATAGCAGCTATATTAGCTGCCCCTATAGCCGGAGCTAGAGTTCTAGTTGGAGCCGGAGTTCTAGTTAGAGTTCTAGTCGGAGCTAAAGTGCCTAAAATTTCGCGGAACTGCTAAGACATTAGGTAGAGAATACTAGGTATAGGAGATCTGTCTTTAGCCAGGCGTATACTAGTTAAGTGCTCCTTAAGTCTTCCTTTAGCTTCCTAAGCTACTTTATAAATTGATTTATTAGCTCGTTTGGTGCCCTACCTATTTTGAACGGTTGCTCTAGTCTCCCAACACCGCTTTAGTCTATTGTCCGTGCCCTAGTTAACCAGAATATACATAAAGGGAAAACGTTTTACTAGCCTTATCGCTTTATTCTAATGAATTAAATTTAAATCTTCTCTAGGGTCTTCCGGGTACTTAGATTTCCACGCGACTATGTAAAGGTAAGTAATTTTAGTATATAGAAATTTCCCGTCTGGTCTTCTTATATCCCCGAGTCTGAAATTAGGGTTAGTATATTTTTCCTTAGAAGGAAATGCGTAATCCCCCTCTGCTCCCCCTTTTATAATTCTATAGATAGACGTATTACGCGGACCGTAGCAGTTAATAACTTCCTTTTAATCATCTGCCTATGCAATGGTGGCCCTATAAGGAGTATTATAATTAGGTTATATATCCGCGGCGATATAAAGTGGCTCCCTATAAACTGGATCCCATAACTTGCTTTTTATAGCAGGCTCTAACCCTATATACTCTTATTTTATAGGCGTTTGTTTTACGCCCTAGGGGTCTATATCCTATAGCTCTTATAGAATAAAAAGCGCCTCTCTCTCTCTATTAGGCTCTATGGACTCTATAGGCCCTTTATCTACGTCCTTAAAGCCTATGCCGTTTTTACTATCTTTATTACCTAATTCTATTTAGTAATCCTCCGTTAACTCCTGCAACTTTTTATCCAATTCTTTAATTTTTCTTTTATCCTCTTTACTCTACTCGCTACCCTCCCCTACACTCTTCTTCTCCTTTATAGCCGCTAATTAAAGTTTTAGAGCTTTAATTTTATTTTGCTACTAAATGACCTTGGCTTTTTTATTTTTATCCTTTAGTTAGGAGCGAGCTATTTTCTTAGCTCTAATTTTTGCCATTTTTAAGAAAGAGGGCCTATTGCTAAATATAGCTTTCTTACTAATATATTTATTAGATTTAGCCGTAAAGTCGCCCTAATATATAGAGTCCTCGCAATGTTAACATTTAGACCATTCTATACTTGCTAGTTACTATTTTGTACTAGGCTTATAGAAAAGGAAGAATCGGTTAGGGATTACTTTTATAGTGACCTCTTATTTAGAAGGGCCTAGATATTAGCTATTCGCGGCGGATCTAAACTCTACTTAGAGCATCTTTAGACTAAGGTAGGTTGGTTACTCTCTGCTTCTACTTATCCTTTAGCATAAACATAACTACTGCATTATATCTGTTCAATCTAAATATATAAGCATTTTTTGGAATTTTTGCCGCAATGCTATTTAAACTAATTACCTTTCTATATATGGTCGCTGTGTAAGTGACCTATAGTTGTTCGGATTCCTAGTTAATAAAGTAAGTAGCGTTTCTAGAATTTCTAGAAAGTCCTACTAAATATAACTAGGACTGTATTTAAAACTTTACTTCACTATATAACCTAAACACAGCTCGCCTCTAAAACGGAAGCTCTCTATCCGGATATAACTACTACCCTTAGTAGCAATAGCTACCTAGTTATAGGTACTATAAATATACCTAGCGCTATTATCTCACCTAAACCGAAATGGCGTAATACAACCCCTTCGGAAATTCCGTCAGGATATCCATAAATAACTAAGGAATTTGCTCTAAGTTTATCTCCCTTATCTATAGGCTCGGCATCGGCCACTTACCCAGCTTTTGAATCTTTAACATTAATTTCTGTGCGCTATAAGCCGCACTTTTTAATATTTGCCGTTACTATAGTAATAGGTCTAGTTGTTATATATAGTCGCTAAATAGTTTTCCTGTATTGCTACTTAGTCGCTAAATACCGTATAGATTTGCAGTTGTGTATATAAGTAAAAAGTTTATAGACGGATATCACTAAGATTAAGGCTTGGGTATAAGAGTTAATCTAAGAAATAAAGCTTAGGCTCGCCCTTATAGGAACTTAGGCCACGCTAAAAACGTATATCTTTATAAAATACTTCTTAAATTACATTTATAGGGTAAATTTAGAGACTGTTATTTATATAATCTATTATACTCCACTAATAAAGGCATTAGCATAATATATTATTTATTAAGATCTACTAATAAAGGTAATATATAACCTACCTACAACCCGCTTATATTGCATAATAGTAAAAGGCGTTTTATTTTAGAGGGCGTCTCTTTCTAAGGGTTACCTAAGCGGGTAATAAAGCAGATAAAGTGATTAAACTGGATAGATAAGGTGGATGAGGTGGATGAGGTAGATAAGATAGGTAAGTTGAATTATTTTAATCCCTCCTTTGCTTAGTTGCAGTAACGTTATCCTTAGGTGCGTTAGTGTCGGTATTAATACCTAGGTGCTTTTAGACGATTGCTAGCTAAAAAGGTGTTATATTTCACTATATATAGCACGAATATAGTAGTCATTTCGCTTATTTTAATACATCTTAAGTAGAACGTAAATTATCCATTAGGATTCTTGTTTTTTAGAGCGTTTATAGATTCCTACTTATATAATAATATACAGACATAGTAGCGGTATACTTTAGAACGGACGCTATCTATACCTGATTTCTCTTATCTAAGCTATAAATACTATAGCTATTTCTATAAAAATAAAGATAATAGTCACGAGAGCCTAATAAAGAAATCCTCTAAGCACTTGCTATATAATCCCTATTTCTTTATATCTGTCTACTAAGACTCTGCAGTACTTGCTACCAATTTACTTAGGGAGCCCTTTATAAGAGAAATTAAGCTGTTTTGAACGGCTATTTAGAGGCTGAAATTCCAAGTTAACTAGGCGTAAATCCTGATAAAGGTTATAAGAAACGTAATCCCGAATTTTATCCCAAACATTTATTCTTGCACTAACTGGATATAAAATTAGCAGCTTTAGCATAGGCTTAACGTGGACTTGCTACCTAATATCACTATTTTTCTATTAAGTACTACTAATTTCTCTTTTAGAACATTTGTAATATCCAGCCTCCCTTATATTGCCTTAATTCTTTTACCATATTCTTTTTTAGGTTCCTCTATCTAAGGAAGATATATCTTAACCTTAATATTCTATCGACTTACTTAGGTTTGCTCTTATATATACGGAGTACTACTTATATATTCCTTAGTATTATCTATTAGTAATTAATCCATAAATGGTTTTACCCATAATTGCTAACCTAGTTTAATAGTATTAGTACTTAATCTAGTCTAACCTAAGGTAAATGTACTATCTGCATCCAGCTCTTATATAAGTACTATCCGCCTCGTTTTAACTTTGTAACGTCTGTAGTCTTAAATAAGCTTATTAATATATGCTAGGTGGCTAGCAACTCTAATACCAATTACAAACATTAGTACCGTTCCAAAATTGCTAAAATTATATCTAACCCCGTATAGCCCGTTAATAAATGCCGATATTAAAGTATTTATATAACTCGTAAGCTTTCTAGTAAACCCTCGCCGGGGTTTAATAAGTAAATATATCTTTAATCGATCTGAGTTACTATCCTAGCCTAATATTACAAAAGGGTGACGTTAGAAGATAGACTAGAAGCTAGCTTTAGAAACAGAAAGGTAAATATATTAGCTAGCTTTTACTTTCTAGGGTCTAGGTATATAAACTAAGATATAAAGGGCTCCACTTTCTTATATTACTTCTGCTTTAGTTTAAGATCTATTTTAAGAAAAGTTCCGGTATAAGCAGAAGATCTATTTTAAGGCTATAGAGGAAGCCCATACAGATGCCCTAATAAGTAGATATAATTTTACTATCTAGTTCCCCTTAATATAAAGCTAAAGAGCGAAGATAAAAATCTTAGAGAGAAGCGTATAGAACTAAAAGAAAAATTTGTAAATAGCCCTCTAAATAAAATGAGTAAAAAGAAGGTATATTAATATTAATAATAAGCCTCCCTGGCGTTAAAAGTTAATTTGCTTTTAGGTAATAGTTTAAAGGCGGGCTAAATATATAATAAGCCCCCAAATTCCTAATATATTGAGTATAAATAGTTATTAATTTATAAATGGAGTAACTATATAGACTAACCCTTGCAGAAAAGTGACTGTTCCTATATATGTATAGATTTTATATTGCGTTTACACGGAAACGCTGAGGTAATTAGTGACTATGCTAAGTAATCCCGCCACGACCGGGATTATATTAGTAAGGGATATTATACTAGCGCGTGTTCCGATCTAAGCAAAGGATCTAACTCTAATAGTTATGCATAAAACGTTGGTAATGATGTATAAGGTAACGCTTAAAAGAAAAATTCGGGTCGGCCTCCTAGGTATAGTATTTCCTTACTAAATATAAGGATAAACAAGATATTTTAAAAGGAAGAAAGTAGACAAGGTATAGAAAAAACGTATAATATAAGAGATTACGCGGTATAGCAGTAGAAGCGTAAAGCCGCCCACTACTATAGCCGTATACTATGTAGTAACATTTATTATAAGTCGCATTTTTTTACCTTTACGCGGCGCGGAGTAAAACTTAAATATAGTATTACTTAATATGGTATTGAAGACATTATAAGCTAAATCTAAAGGTAGTAAAGTATAAGAGATAATGCCCGCAATTTTCTAAGGGCAGTAGTATCTAGTTTCCTTAGCTTATACCTAAGTGTAGGGTGTAAAGCCGTCCTAGGCTAGGTAGGCAAAAATTTATAAAGAAGTAAGTGCCTAATCCTAGCATTAACCCCAAAAATTATAGTAAATAAAAAGAAAAGAGTAGTCTAGGAATTGTTCTATAAACGTTGGAATAATTTCCTTTAGAGAGCCTATGAAATTGGCGCGTAGTATAGTGCGAATATATATATTCTTATTTATAGGCAGGGTAAATACTATATATATACTTCCACGCTATATACCTCCTGGCCTCCTCCTATAGAAGAAGTAGTAATATACTTTCTTACCCTCCTATATATAAAGCTAACCATTTATATAGTAGCGTCGTCATTTGCCAGCCTAAAAGACATTATTAGACTTTAGCCCTAGTACGGCTAAAAAGAACCCGTTAAAGGGAACACTTACTAAATTAGCGCCTCTTAAAAGGCTGCGAAGGCCCCTAATACTAAAAGGCGTCTTAATTAGCCCTTATTTACATACCTTCTAGCTAGGAAGAATAGTAGCAAAAGGTAAGGGGGCGGATGGCGACAGGCGCCCCTTAAGAGCATTATAGTAGTAGAGCAAAAATTTAAAATACTAGCGCGTTTATAGGCAGCAGCGGTCCCTAAAGAGACCAAAGGTAAGGATATAGAGGATAGGCAACCTGTAGGTACTATATAGGTGGGGCCTAATAGCGGAGAGATGGAATACAGGGTTTTCTTAGACGGAGTTTTCTCCCTATATATATATAAGGCGTAGTCTATATAGGCCTAATAGGGATCCGCTTTAGTAGCTATAATTTATATTACTAAATTGCCTTAAACCTAGTAGACCGGCCCCTAATCTTACTAACATTATACTTATTAACGTTCCCTACTGCGAAGCGAGACATACCAAGCCAGGACACATAAGGGGTACTTTAACTTTTAGTAACTCAATCTCTTTACATATATTAATATTTGCTACAGTTCTGTATATACTTTATACTATAGCTATTTATAAACGTTAAAGACCTCTCCTACCTAAAAATTACGATTACATTGTTACTATTATGCTTAAGTTACAGAGATCGTTCTTATCGCGCGAAATAGTGTTCCTTTACTATAGAACTACTGTGTATATATAGCCTCATTTTCTTTATAGATTAATCTTTACACAAGTTTTCCTTACCTAAAATCTGCGTATAGACTTCCAATTAATATATATATATACATAAACCCCTAAATAGGTACGAAACAGGTGCCTAGACGATAACGTCTAACATTAGGTTTATCTTATTACCGCTACTTAAGGAGAATCCCTACCGCTTAAGTCATTATAATACTAGCATTATATAATAATAGCGGGCTAGACGAATACTTTTTGGGTTATATAAGTGTGGTTATAAGCAATATATAACGGTAATTAAAGCAGACTTAACTAGATGTTGCTACTACGAATAGGGAGGTGGCCGACCTATACCGGCTATACCCTTATCGAGGTGGCGTTTCCTAAACATTAGCGCGGTTAAAGCTACGATCTACTTTATAAAGGAGATAAAACGTTTACACCTAAGCGAATAATAAGCCGATCTTAATAAGCGAATACTCCTAAGATCCCCTCTCCTACTTATACCTCCTAACCGACTATATTTTACGTTTCTGTGTCCTTCTATATCTAGCTTATACTATAACTCTAATAATACGCTTTATCGCTCCCCTAGTCTTTAACCTATTAAGCTAAAGACTACCCCCTTACCTTTACCTCTACTATTTATCCCCTAATAAGCCGCGGTTCCACCATATTGAAGACGCCGAAAGGAACGTAATACTTGGCCTAGCCAAGGCAACATAGTTCTAATGAATTTTATTAGCCCTAACTACCTAAATATTGCCATAAACGCAGGCGAAAGTCCGTTAAACTCTATGTTTAAGTTAGAAGCGAGTAACCTAGAGTATAATAAGGCGTTTAAGGAAGTAGAGGGTTTAAATATAATAGATAGTGTTTCTGATTTTAACTAAAAAGAAAGTAACCGCACCGCTATGAATATAGAGCCAAAACCTAATACAGCCTAAGCTATGGAGTGTTTATACGTAAGCTAGGTGCTTTCAGTAAACATATAATTAGAGGTAAAAATAAAAGAAGTTAAGGCAAAAGGCTTACTAGGCTAAGAAGTAAGCTAAGTAGCATACGGAATAAGGGCATTTAGGGGATTTTTAAGGGCTGTCTCTAAGTAAAGTAATAAGCACTATAGTAGCAAAAGAGCTATTATATAAGACTTTAACGGAAGTAGCTAAAGAGATAATAATATTATATTATGGCTTAGATACCGTACGCTTATATAGCAAATATCCTTAATCCTGCATTATACTATAATATATACTTAGAGTATAGTAATGTATATGACCAGCTTCCACCCCTCTAAAAAAAAAAATTATTTCGCTTCGGTACGCGGGCTCGCTAAATCGCCACTAACTATATATAGTAATTGTAGCGAACGCATATGCCTGCACGCAAGGACCTTTTTAGTTGCCCTAGAGAATTGCCTTAGTTGGCTAGGAGAACCAAACTAAGGACGCACGCGCCCTCCCCTCCCCTTTAACTGCGCGCCCCCCTACTATGCCGCCAAAACGCGAATATAAAGCTGTTCCTGCAATTGCTGATAAAATTTAGTAATATTGTACTGGTGGAAACCTTATAATATTTAATAAAGATTACAACACTATAGAGGAAGGCCAATTGCGAAGTCTATTAGAAGTAAAGTTCTTATAGCTAAGTATGGGCATTTGCTACAATTACTAGCGAGCCCGTATACCGAAGCGAAATAATATATTTTTTTAGAGGGGGGGTAGAAGCTAGTCGTGCATATTACTATAGTAGTTCGCTATTACCTTATGCTAGGAAGCAAAACACCCTAACTAAACTATCTTATTGCCTTTTTGCTAAGGCTTACTCCTTTATTAGCTAAGTCCTTAACTTTTAGTACCGGTTTACGCCAATTCCGTATTATATCTTATCTGCTTATAAATACTTTACCCTATATTAGCTAGTAAACATTAAAGTAAGGCAGCGGCTTAACTACTTTAGATAATATTCTATAAATATAACATAATGCCTTCTAATAAGGATCGTCTTTACGTCGCCCTTTACGCTTACGGCGGTGATTCTACTATGCTAGATAGAGAAGATAAGTAAGTAACGCCGGAGCCCTTACTCCTCTTAGGTGTAATATAAGCAAGCATAAAGGTAGGATTAAAGGCCATTCTATAGCGGTATTATATTATGGCTAACACTATATTAATAACTAGGTATTACTAGGCTCTATTAATTAGGCTAAAGACTAAAGCTAAAGGCGGAATAGGCATACAATATTACGTAAAGGAAAGGCTAATATAGACTGGGGAAATAGAGTAGTACTATAAAGAGTATAATACCTCTCTTACTCCGACTAGTATGCTGCTTATCTATATTATAATTGGTAAAGTAAAGGATAGGGATCGGCTCGTAAATATGTTACACAACAACCCCATTAGATAAGGAGATTTAGGTTAGAATTATATAATGTGGATAAAAGAGGCACTTAAGGGGCTAAAGGTTAATAGGAAAGCCTTAGGCACTAGCGTAATAGAGTGGAATTAAGTGCAAAATAGGGCAATAACGTATTATTAGAGAAAGAAGAATTAGCATTATTTTAATAATTAGGGCGACTTTAATATAAACAAGACCCTAACTTATAACTTAATAGATGGCATAAAGACGATTCCCTAAATATTTATTATAATAAGATTATTAGAATTTATCCTTATTTACCCTAGGAAAAGAGAAAAAGGTCCTTTAAAAGCAGAGTATTTAGAAATCTCCAAAATATTACTAACGAATTTTCTCTATAGCTAGTTCCTCGGGTATAGGATTAAGAAATTTATTAACCTCGTCTTGCTAAAAGGAGTTTTATAGATTAACCTAATATGCCGTGGTGTACTCCTAGTACGGTGGGAACCACCTAGCGGTCTCCTAATTAACGATTCTAATAACTTTATCTCTATATATAAGAATATTTAAGCTGCTTAAATTACTATATATAAAAATAGGCGGAAGCTAGGGCCCGTTATATTTGGCTATAAGCTGTTTTAGCTTTAGTTCGAATTTTGGATTAAACTCTAGCCCTTATTATAAATGCTTGTGAAAATCTTAAATATATTTAAAGGGTCTATACCGCAAGGAGGGACCTAGGAGCCAGCAATCGTTTAGAGGCCTACTATTGACATTTACAATATCCATACCTTAAGGAGGTATTTTTCGCATCTCTTAGACCATATCTTTAACTTAGGAGAGGATCTTTACCTTTAACTTGGAGCTCCGTGCTACCTACCTATATCCTACCATTTCTTTATAAATCCTCTCCATTACAATATAAGTTTAATCTTTATACGTGAAAGAGTAGAGAACTTTTAGGACCGGAATTAAAGTATTTTAGGTTAGGAATTGCATAGTACGTGCTTTAGAAAGGTATTAAAGAGGGCCATATTTAACGCAGATGTTAGAAAAAAGCATAAGAATAGTTTCGTTACGTTAATAGAAACGCTTTAGTAGCTTAATCGCGAAGAAAACAAGAAAGCGGCGGAGACGGGTATTGTTAATAGGTTCCGAGTCTAGTAGCAGTGTAGAAAAGTCTGTTTGTTCCTAAGTAATATCTAATATAGCTATGCTAGGTAGTAAGACTAAATAATAGTCTCTAAGCACTTAGGCCCATAAGATTAAAGCTAACGTTATAAGTAAATATTATAATCATAGAAGAGCTAAAAACAGTATAACTAAGGATATGTTATTAACTTAAAATAAAACCCCTTTTATTCTCGTACTTTGCTACGCTTTTAATTTAATCTCTTTAGCGACCCTATTAGCAACCGAAATTTAGCAGTACCTAAGGCAGTAGGCTTGGCCGAAATGTCGCTAAATTGTAACTAGGTAAGTATAGCCGACTTCCGGGTTCCCGTGCTTAAGAGTTACATAGGTTTAGTTTAGGCCCCACTTAGGATTATTTCTAGCGCATTTTATAAGATATAACTTATTCCCGGACTAGACTCCGCTCTTCAATTTAGGCTATATTATTTTAAAGGGCCTTACTAGGTTATATTTGCTAAGTTTCTTAGGCTGTTATATATTATACCTAATTCTCTAAGCCTATTCCTTATAGAGGGTAATAGAGGGTAGTAAAAGAACCGTAGACCCTAAAGGATCTCCGAACGTAATAGAAATTACTTTATATCTGCATTTCTTCTGTCAGAGCCACTTAAACGAAAGTAGGTTAACACCCTTCTAGCTATATATAATTAGAGTAATTACTTAATCTATAATCCCTCTCTAAGCTTCCCTCTTTAATTTAGTTACCTATGTTTAAGAGAAGGAATAGACCCAAATTACTCCCTTAAATATTGCTTAAGACGCAGTTAAAACTGGGACTAGGAAAGAAAACTAACGAAATATATTATCTAAAAGTATTCTACTCGGCTTAGCGCAGCTTATAGATAGCGAGAAATAGCGACTTAAAACTTATATACTAAGGACTAGAGTTTAAAGTCTATAAAGCGATTATATATACCTAATCTCCCGTACTTACAGCCGCCTATAATGGAGACTTTTAGGTAAAAGCTAACCAAATATTTAGTAGAATTAACCCTAACCAGGAACTAACTAATGGGTAGGAGGCGGCGACTAATATTATAAGTATTAACGAGTTTGATTTTGGCACCGTTAAGAAAATAATCCAATTTATATATAAAAAGGACTATAATAATAGTAGGGAGGAGTAAGGATCTAATATTATAAGTATAGAAACTCTCTGCCGGGGTAAGGAATATATTAATCAAAAGTTTAGCTTAAAGGGTATGGCGCAGCGCGGTTAACCTTAGATGGCTTAACAAAGCCACCTTATTACGTTATGGTTTGAAGACGCGCTATCTCTCTAACTTAGGAGATTTATAAATGCACTAATTATGTAAATAATCTCCTTATAGACGTCTCTTACTTTAGCAATAGTAAATTTATTATATAATGCCTTGAAGCATCCTACTTTTGCAGTTTTTCCTCCCGCTATTAGCTGCCGGTCTTAGGCGTTTTATTACTAGCCTAGACGACCCTTATTAAGACTACTATAATCCCATTTATAATGCTAGCCCTAAGGTTATAGAGAAAGTCCAAACTTAGTACGATAGTATTTGTTATTCCTTTAACTATTAAAACGTAGCATTACAGCTTACGACCTTTCTTTCCTCCTTATTCTTAAAGCGTCTTAAAGCGTTAATCTAGATTATAGCTGATTAAGCTAAGATGTACTACTTAAATAACGTAGGATAATGGTTTCGACATCTATACAGTCTTAAGAAACTTGTAAGTAGATTGAGAGAACCATTAACAAAGGGGAACGCCTAGCTGTAAGGGGCGCCTAGTTATATAATACTCTACTATATAATAGTTTTACGCAAGGATCCTCTTGTTTAAATACGCCTATTTAAACTACGCTAGTTTATCTAGCGATTCGTCTAAGTTAGAAGAATAATATCGCTTTACAATATTAATATCCTCCAATCTTTTTAAAGAATGATAAAAGGCACTTTATAACTAAAATTAAGGGAACAGCTAACTAGATTACTTAGGTAATAGTAATTATATACCTAGGCTTGCACCTCACTATTACTAAGGTATTACGTTGGTAAAGAGTACTAATTTAGGTTTTAAGTTAGTATAATTTATAACCTTTAAAACCTTTTATAATAAAGAGCAGTAAGACCCTTAGTATATACCGGCCTTAAGCTATAATAAAGCAGCGCCCGGCAGGCTTTCTAATTAAGCCAACTTAGGATAGGCTATAAAAGGGGCTTTTAATTATTTGTGTGGTATGTAGGTGGTTACGACACATTTTTTACTTTAAATCTACTAAATAAGTTTTTGCTATAGCTATACCTAAAAAACACAATTATATAACCTATAACTCTTCTACTACTTTATGTTTCGGCATCGCTTTCTAGAGCTGCTTAATTTATTATCGCAACTTAGTAGTATATAAAGAAGGTCCATTTATACTACAGCCATAGTATTCTTAGGATAGGTCTATCTTTTAATTATCTAGCCTATGGAATGTCGTTTACGCTATATATATATATTCCTATTCGCTCTTAATAGGTATAAATCTATACTATAACCCTACTTAACCCTACCAGCTATCCTCGTGGCTTCTATACTTACCATCTCTATACCTAGTATGACTTATTCTTGCGGCAGTTTGGCCTAAATAATATAATGACTAAAGATAAGAGCGTGCTTTATATATACAGCTTGACGCGGTAAATTTAGCAAGTTATACCCTATCTTAATATAACAAGCGATGAAATAATAGGTTTAATAAAAAATACTTCTAATTTAGCGGACCTAGTAACATCTACTCTTTAGTTAAGTCAATCGCTATACCTTATAGCTAGAGGCCTTCTAAGCTAAAGCCCTATACTTGAACTTATAGAACCGCTTAAAGCCCTTGATACGGCATTGGAAAAGCTTGCCTAGATATTAACCATAACGAATGCCGAATTTACAGCACTAGAGCTCCCTTTATAAAGTTATAGCAAGTATTATAAAGAGCTTAATAAACAGATTAGTTAGGCGGCTTAATTAGGTGCTTATAACTGGGCCACATTTAAGTATATAGGCTAGGATATCTTTGGCTTTACACGTACTTTAAAAATATATACATCTACTATCGTAATAAAGATAATAGATGTTGCGTTATATATTAAAGGTGTACTTATATAGACTAGAGCTAACACTAGCATAGGTCTGTAGGCAATATTACGTTTACTAGAGAATGCCTTAAGGAATATAAAGGGCTTATTAAAGATACTTAGTCCGCCATCCTTAAAGAACTAGAAAGCAAGGTTTATTAGTTAGGTAAAATAAAACAGTAGCTTAGTAAATTAATTTTTCTATTACACTATAGGTTAATATATAGTCATTTATTAAACTAGTCTGGGCTATCTATCTCCCGTCTTTCCGAAAGTAAGAACCCGCCGCCGCCATTAAAGGAGTTAGAAAGGTTGTGCAACCTATAGTGGCTTAGAGCTACATATACACGGCAACACAGCTAATTTAGTATAGTAGGTACTAAAAGATCTATCCTTCTAGTAATTGCGGGTAAACTTAGAATAGAATATATAGTAGTTCGGAAAAGAACTACGGCGGCAAGACTTTACTTTAATAAAGTTAAATATATTTATATAAAGGTGAGGCAGACGTCTACAAAGTGCTGAAGTATAAAAGTCTAATATTACAAGTTATATAAAAATAGAAGATGCAGGTGAAGACTTTTCACGATATTTATAACGGTCGTTAATTATATTCCTCCCTTTAATTTATATCTTATTGTCGTCTGGCTCTTTAAAATGATGTCTCCATCCCCAAACCTCGTCCCTATTAAGTATCTCTCGTATTATAGGCTATAGCTTACTAGAAGCCATAACAGCAACACGTTTTAATAAGTTAAGAAGGAGGAGTATGCTGTAGCGGGTGGATGTACTAGCCTATAACCCGTTAAAGGGACCCTAGCACATCTAATAAATAAAGTATTAGCTAAAAGCAAGGAGATTCTAAAGAGAGAGAGGAGGTATAGCGTATAATACTATTATTAGGCAATAAGCTGGAAATATATAATAACTATTTGTGCCCGATAACAGTCTATCCTACTACTAATAGTACCAGCTTCTTAACCTCCTTTTTATTTATTAGTGTTCTTCGTCTTATATTAATTAGTTCCTGAATTTTCTATAGCATAGCTATATAGTAGACTGCAAGCTGCATCTTAGCCTCTATAGCTTTCCCTCCGGCCTCCTTTAGCTCTATAGTATATATAAAAGCAACCCTAGAAGTATATATGTCTATTATTAGGCTAAGTGTGGCACCATTATTATTATACCTAAAATTCTCGTAGACTCTACGAACGTTATCATTGTTGTCTTAGTTAAATGCAATTATAAAGTCCGCCTTTTTTAATATAGTTAGCCCAGAAGTGCCTATAAATAGGAAATCGGAATAGATATTCTAAGATTAACTATATAGCTTAGACATTAGTAATATAAATTAAAGACTAAATAATAGTAGTAAAACTCACACGCTGTTAATTTCTAGGGAAGTAATATCATCCTCCTTAACTACCGCCTCTAGGGCATCCTAGACAACTCTTGCCCAAGCATTCTTGTCTTTATTATTATCGTTATATCGTTTTACCCTTATATAAATGCGTTATACGCAACTCTAAAAAGACTCTAGCTTATCCATTTTTACCTAACCCAATTATATTTTATTTGATTGGTTAAACATATAGGAGCGAATATCGTTTTTAAAAGCTATGGGGTCAGCTTAGCGAAGGCGGCGCTAAACTAGACGCTGGTTAGCTTCTAGCACATTAAAGTAAAAGAAAGGCCTATAGTAGCGTACCTTAAAGTATATTGGAACAAATTCATTAGAAAAGTTTTTGGAAAGTATACCTTAAAGTTCCTGCGACGGAATAATCTAACTTATGCTATCTGGTTATTAAATACGAATAGGAGGTCTCCCTTATTTAAGCAAAATGCGCTAGGTTTACTTAGGACTTTATAAGCCTTTACGCTTTATTAACGGACCTATCGCTTTTAATTTTCTTTTTAAGTTAAGTAAAGTAATAAAAGAGGCGTTAGTAATAGAGTCCATCTTAAAAGAGTTAACCGCGGATAATTACAATGACGGGTTAGGTCTAGGGCGGACTTATTAATAGGAGTTTAGAAAGCAACGCATTTATTTAAGATAAGATTAAGGGGAAATTTAACGTATAGGTTCTTTAAAGTTCTCTAGAGATAATAGGGTGGCATTAACCTAGGCGCGGACGTAGTTTATAATAATAATAGTGATAATAAGCTTGGCCTTATATAAGAGTTTTAAATAACTATTACTTAGGAAGCGAGTTAGAAGGGCTTAAATTATATAACCTTAACACTATATTTAATTGAAGTTAAAATCGCATTAAATGTAATAAAATAGCATGCGAAAGTCAAGCGTTAATTTATTCCCTACTGCTAATAAGGCATAAACACCGGTTAGAATGCCCTACAGCGATAAGGCAACTACACCTATAGGAAGATAAAAAACCGCTAAATATGCGACTTAAGAGATCGCGGACGCTTTATTAATATAATAAACTCCGCAATAAAGACGAATATAAAGGAGGGTGGTATTTACGTCGCCAGGCTTTACTTATAGTAGGTCCCTCTTTTAAACTAGCCGGTTTATAGAGAGTGCGCCACGCATTTAGGTTTACGACTATAGTAATAAAAAAGGCACTAAAGGCAGCCGTTAAGCCGGTATAAGAGATAGCTAGTAACGCTCGGCTGCCAAAAATAGCTAGTATATAACCTTTTAAAGACGTTTCTAGAAGAGCGCCATACCTAGGAGCCTGTTTAGTATAGTATAGAAAACAATACAGCCAGCTAAGTATCTAATACTGCACTATATAAGCGCGCTAAATTCTTATACTAAGACACCCTATAGGCCCCTTCTTACGGATAAATCCGAAATGTATATTTTTAAGAGCTAAGTGTCTTTAAAAGCTTAGGACTGTAATAGTTTTATTAATTAAATACTCTAAAGCTTGAAATTTTGTAGAGAGTTATGGTTTAGTAGGGGTATAAAGCTAACGCAATTTTAGATGCTTTATGTAATGGCGCTATTATACGTTACCTGCTAAATTCTGCCAAATTCTGCTAACCTATATATTTGTTTACATCGGTCCTAGCGACCCCTTTTCCTTCTCCTTAGCTTAGTATCTTCGTAATACAGCATTTATTTAAGCTTTGGTTTAAAGGCATTTATTTAAGCCGTAATACTTTAAAAAGAACAACTAACAGTATAATTAAAAGCATTGTATTTTTTAGGCTGTATACTAGTTTCCTAAAGGGAAATATCTAGAGAATACTACTACTATAATTATAACTTGATAGAATCGCGGGGGAAAGAGTTAAGATGCGTAAACAATAGATTTATTGCGGCATGGGTGTTAGCGACTTAGTTAATTAAGGCACGAGCACGGTAAGAGGGACGCGCAAGCCTATATAATTGGATTATCTATAAACGAGAATCTAAAGCTAGGGAAAGGAAAGGAGAAGAAGAGTAGTGCCGCTTAATATTTTATAATATCTTCGCGTTACGTGACCGTAATATACGGCAATCTGTGGTAACTTACCAGTGCGAAGTTCTACTAAGTTTTGCTAGTGCCATAACAATAGGGGGTTTTGCGCCACTTAGGGAGGGACCTTATATATATAAGGTAGGTATAGGCAACAGAAACTAGTAGTAAGCAATATGGTAGTAAACTGCCTAATAGCGGAAAGTTTAATAGAATATTCTGTTATAGTGTAAAAACGTAGCAAGTTGGCTTAGTTTAATTTCCCCCTATAACTAAAACCCTAGCCGTTATCTATACTAAAACGCTTTAAATAAAAACGAGGTAGTATTTAATGATAGAATGTTCTAAAATCCCCTTACCTTATCTATATTTTTATAAAAACTAATAAATTGCTATATAGAAGGGATATAGCGAGTCTGGGTTTGTATAGAAAATCTCAATAAGTAAATAAGTCGCAGCGCTTAAAACAGTAGTAATAGTTAACGTTATAACCGCGTCCAAACTAGATGGTATAGTGGTTACTATAGAAATACTACTCGTCTGTAACATGCTAGGGGAGATTATACTAAAGTCTATTAATTATAAACATAATCTACTAGTAGGTAAAGAAGAGTTAGAAGTAGAAGTACTTATAACCTAAGTGCTTAATACGGATAAAGTTAGGGAGCCTTATTGCTTAGAGGCAAAAGCGAAAGCCAAAGATTCCGAGAGAGGAAGGACTAAAGGTACTAAGTAAGGAAAGATTAACTCTAATAATAGGCGGGAAGGTGCATCGGGGGGGGAGGTAGAAGACGATAGTGGAGGAAGAGATAAAGATAATAAGGGAACTAGCGGCGAAGCCTCTTCCTATAATGCCTGCGGACACGCATTGCCTATATAAATTTATAGTAGTAAGTATAGCCCTTAGAGAATCCAGGGGATAGTCTTACTTTAAACTCCACTCTAAAATGCCCTACTTTAAAGCCCTCTTTAAAGCGCCTTTACTGTATTTAAATTATTAGAGGCGTAAATAAGATTTTCCCCTCCTGGAAAGGGCATAAGATTTAGTGCCTTTAGCGCTCGTATAACTGGGTTATATCCTTTATATATATCTGGGTAGATAATAGCTGTCAAATTATCTATATAATAGCTCGCCTAAATTTAATTATTTGTAGGAAGAGCGGAAGGATTAGCTTAGAGATTAGCAATTAGTAGCGGCGAACCTTAAGGTATAACTAAAACGGACGCTTTAACCCCTATTATCTTAACAGGAGAGCATAATATATAGAATTCTCAATTTCCAGTGTTATTAATCTAGGTCCTAGAATTATTATTACTAATTTGAGTACGGTAGAAATAAAGGCCTTACTATATAACAATAACGTTATCTCCTAAAGGAAAATCTTCGGGGACTATAAAATGGTAGTCTTGGTTAATATTATAATGATTAGTTACTATCCCCTCTTTACCCTTTCTAACCTAGGGGCAATTTCCCTTAAAGTTCTAAACTATAACTTATGTTATGCCTTAATTATAGGAGAATAAAATTTAATATAAACCGCCACTATAAGCGGCTCCCTCTATTTGGTTTATAGTAGGGCCTATAGTGTTTATAAAATTGAATAGTCTAACACTAAGTGTTAGTAAATGTATATTAAGTCTCACCACTAGTTTATTATACTGGAAGGTGACGTTCTGCCTAGCCCGCCATATAACTCCTAGTTTATTAGCAGCTTCGTTATTGCCAATATAGTGCCCCTTATATGGGAAAGGCTGCTAGCCATAAATCTTAATCCTATTCATTGGCATAACTAATTACATAGTATTAGTAAATTCACTCCACCGGAAAGGTGGCGGATTGCCCATAAAGAGGTGCGACTAAGCAAGATAAAAGATAGATAAAAGCGCTATAATAATGCTCGCTGCTATAGTTAAAGTAATGCAGTAAGAGTAAGGTAAAGGTAAAACTTAACATTTGCAGCTAGCCTACCTACATACGCCGATTATTTGTATTCGGTACGGATGTATAAAAGTAATGGCCACTATAAAATAGTTGGGCCTAAATATATTACTAGTACTATACTAGCTCTAGGACTAGCGAGTTCGCCCACTAAGTAAGTCTCTAGATTACGCCTGTTTGCTTAGTGACTTATTATACAATTAGCCCTAAGTAGAGGTGAGTTTTAGTTTTAGTTTAGGCCGAGTAATTAATAAATAAATATAGAGCAAGATTTTCTAGCCATAAAAGATTTATATTTTCTGCTATGAAAAGTATATATTAAGCTATAATTGATTTCTATATTGAGGGTAACTAAACAGTGAATTTAATTTACGTTTTCTTAGTAAGATGTTTAAAATAGTTCCGTAATAAAGATTAGCAAAGAAACGTAGGACTAGATAATTGCTAAAGTATCCCACTTACTAGTACGAAAGCGGAAGAGTCTTAGTGCATAGATAGAGTAATATGTTGGAATTCCCACCGCAAGAGAGAGTATTTTCATTATCGTTTAGGTTATTGTATGCGCCCGCGTAAATAGGTACGCCAGTAATATAGCTATAAGTTAGGTAGCCTAGGCCACTCTATATATATAGTCCGTAGGGCTAAAAAGGGCAGGAGTTGGTTATATAATTGACATTTAATATATCGTACTAAATTTTGCCTTCTGCTAAAGTGTATTTAAATTGGGTAATAGGGGTAAAGTCCGTAGTTATTTCCGTAATTAAGAGTTTTAATAATACGCCGCCATAACTAGGCACTTAGTATGTCTTATTATAGATATTAGCGGGCCAAAGAGTAATTATATTAGACGAATGGTCCGCAGTAACTAACTAAAGGTAGACTTTAAATAAGCATTTATTGTAGATTTTGGCTTAAGCAGCTTATATAATAAGAGTAATAGCTAGGATAGCTACGGAAGCCATAGTAAGAAGTTGCATTTTAAGTATTATTCCGCTAATAGAGTTAATATTCCGCAGATTATTTCAAATTGTTCTCTGCTAGGGTATAAGGATTAGTGCGTTATACTAAAAGGTTCTAGTATAAGGCCAGGTCATAATAGTCGAATATTATTTTTTTACCCTTAGCCGAAAAGTGATGTGTTACCGGTCTTATCGGTCTTATTAGTTTTACCCCCCTATTATATAAACCCTTTATTAGAATTACGTGGAGTTATTCTCCTTAAAATATTAAATTTCTTTAGTGGGAGTTTTAGTAAGCATGTTCTTGTCTTTCTATATTAGGATAATTACAATTATTCTACTTACTTAAATCTTTATCCTCTTAAAGATCTAAATATATGTGTTATTATCCTTATCTAAAATATAACACTAAGGCAAGTCCGTTGTCGTCGTATATGGGTTCGCATTTCTTAAATAGGCTACTGGGCCTTTTACTAGGCCGAAGACATACCAGAAACGCCTACCGCAGCTTCGTCTCTACCTTTATATAACTCAGCCTCTGCGCCATTATACCTTTCTAGAGATCCCCTAGATAATAGACTAGATAGAGGTGAAGCCGGAATAGAGAATACTGGGGAGGATTCACGGGAGGATTTGTTACTAAATGAAGGCTAATACAAGCATTAAAAAGGAAGGTTAAAGAAGTAAATAGCGCTTAAATGTTTGCATAAACTCTTTATAAGTATAGTAATACACTTTAGAATCTAAATATTGTGTTTTTTTACGTACTGTTAGTTATATAAGGGGATATCACGTAGCTACGGTTCGTAGATAGTATAATGATTATTTTTCTTTTTAATAATTCTAAGAAAGGGGTGAGGAACTTAAGGTTCCTTACCACGCTAGTGCCGTGGCGGCATATAATGGTAACTTGCTATATATAACGGCAATATGCCTTATATAGTAACTATTTGCCTTTATTCCTAACACGTACTATCTAACCCATCCCTTTATATGGCAACCGTTTCTTGCACTTTTCATATATACACGCCTATAAGCCTATTTAGAGGCTCTATACCGTATATAGCTTGGTATTAAAGCCTCTAATTAGTGCGGTTACTTAGCGGCAAGAGTGCCGGCGCCTTATTAACGCTTAGTAAATAGCAGCGAAGTAGCCAGGAAGCCTATATAATATTTAATATAGTTAATTAAAAAGCTTTAATATTATCGCCGTCTATTTAATCCTTAAATTATCAGTAAAATATTGTCCTTATACCGCCTAGCAGTAATTTAGTGGACTTTAATAGAGGATTTTCCTATATAATTAGCAGCTGGTTGACGGAAAAAGGGTAGAAATCTACAGATATGGCGTTATATATTACGACTTCTTGCTTAACTTCCTCAAATACATATTGGTGTTTTTAGTGGTGGCCTTCTATAACATTTTGTCGGCATCGCAATATTGACGTATTTTGGTGGTGTTGGACTCACAAGGGGATATCACATAGCTACGGTTCGTAGATAGTATGATAATTATTCTTCTTATATTCTTAAAGAAAGGGGTAAGAGCGAGGAACCTTAGGTTCCTCGCTACGGTAGTGCCGCGGCGATACGTAATAACACGTAACAACCGCTTACCTTATTCCCGACACTAGCAACTCTTCTTTTATAGTTACCATCTATATACACTTATAGATTGCCACTATACAAAGATACAAAGCTAAGGAGAAGAAGAAGATAAAGAAGGACGTTAGGTTTAACGAGAATACAAAGGGAGTCGCTAAGGCGCTAGTAGTAAGCGAGCCAATAGCGATTTTCCATACCGGGCATGAAAAATCCTAATTAGCTAGCAGAAGTTAGGGTCGGCAGAGTATAGTAAGAATTTGGCAGGTAGTACGCCCTAGAAAACTATATCGTTAAAATAGGGTTACGGAGCTAGCGGAGCGTAACTAGATATAGCTAGCTCAAGCAAATAGGAACGACAGTTGACCAATAGGAATGCTCTTAAATTGCCTTTATCATCGCATCTGCTGGGTTATCTTGGCCACTAATCCATCAAATCCCAAAGAGTTCTTAATGCTCTACGAGGACCTCTACAAGAACCTCTGCGAGGACCTTTATAAGGACCTCTATAAGGACCTCTACAAGGACCTCTACGAGAACCTCTATAAGGACCTTTACAAGGACCTTTATAAGGACCTCTACTAGGACCTCTACCAGGACCTCCATAAGGACCTTTATAAGGACCTCCACAAAAACCTCTATAAGGGTCTCCACAAGAACCTCTATAAGGGTCTCTACAAGAACCTCCATTAGTGCTTTATAGCCGATATTGATCGTACCCTCTACCGTATTCCAATTCCCTGCTAAACTTCTCCTGATCTTACGGTAGTAATATAGATCTAGGTTATTACGGAGGTTGCTACGGAGATTGTTGCGGAGGTTGCTGCGGAGATTGCTGCGGAGGCTGCTACGATGGATACAGAACTAAAGATAGAGGTGGATACTGGGGAACTGAAGACGGAAGTGGAAGCGATGGCTGCGGAACTAAAGATAGAGGTTGTTACAGAGATTGCTGCGGAGATTGCTGCGGATATTACTGCGGAGGTTACTTCGGAGCTTATTGCGGAGCTTAATGCGGAGCTTGATGCGGAGCTTATTACGAAGCTTAAGGCACGGGTTGAGATACGGCAGCCTAAGGAACTTGAGGTGTTTGATAGCCTAAGGTTGTTTATAGTGTTGCTTATAGCTATCCGTTATTAGGATTCCCTCAAGAGTTAAACTTCTTTTGGTGCTCAATCTCTTATAGAGTCCATTTATGCTCTTCTTCTACGTTAAGGACTTGCTAAATATTGTCTCTAATAGTGCCCCCGTTTATAGGTACAAACACTCCATTCTCTTATAGGAAGTCTCGAAAATCCCAAATAATATAAATATTGCCAAGTGCCTAGGTGTCGGCAGTCCATCCTATAAAATCCTCCCTAAAATATTCCCATAGCTGTAAATCGGCGTAGTATTTACTTTAGTAAAATAGAATACGGTGTAGGAGAAAGCCGTTAACTTGTTTTGCGGTACAAGTTGCTATATCGATAGTAAATTTATCCCAATTTTCGTTGATGAGTTTCGCGTACGTAGCTACCCCTAGTGGTAAGGAGTCTTTCTAGTTGTTTAACGTAACTGTGGCCATATTTTCGGCTTACGGCTATATTATCAGGTGTCATAATAGAGATTATAGGGTTGTAGGAATTGTCGTTTGGTACGCGTTTATAATATGTACTTGTTATTTAGTACGCGTTCGTGGTTTAGTACGCGTTTGGACGTGTATTTATGATTATAGGGCTTAGGACTAGTTCTAGCCTTAAATCGCGAAGACTTATAAAGTGTGTTATTCTGCGTAATAGACGCAAGAATCCGTAATCTTAGAAAGGCTTAGGATTAGTTCTAGCCTTTAGATCCTTAGATTTATAGAAGAGTTCTATTTAAGGTTTAGAACCAGTTCTAACCTCAAAAGACAGCTTCCTTTAGCACGAGTAGCACTAGTATAGTAGCTCATCTCTTCTTAGTAATACCTAGCTGCTCTATAGTATAACAGTGAAGTTAACCACTAATTAGTGTTGGACTTATAAGGGGATATCACGTAGCTACGGTTCGTAGATAGTATAATAATTGTTCTTCTTATATTCTTAAAGAAAGGGGTAAAAGCGAGGAACCTTAGGTTCCTCGCTACGGTAGTGCCGCGGCGATACGTGATGACACGTAACGACTGCTTGCCTTATTCCCGACAGGTGGGGATTGCTAATAAAATCGCGCTAGCTAGGGTGCCTATAGCATGCTAACCCAAGCAAAAGCGCTAAAAGCGCCTAATATAAAAAGTGACTTCTGCCGCACAAAGGGATGGCCTAGTACGTGGATGCGTTATCCCTTGCAACTATAAAATATGTCCTATAATTATCAAACTAATTAGATCAAGTCAAGATGTTTTAATTATTATTTTATCAGTGTATAATCACTTAGTAGTAGGACGCTACTATTATAAGGGATAGTGTACCTCTTCCAAAGGCAATAAGAAAATTAATGGATTTTCTTTATACTGCTTGCTTACCTAGGACTATTTATACTAATATAGTATTAATTACTTTATTTAAAGCTAAATGATGTACTAGCCAGTTAAATAGGAATTTTAGATACTTATAGGGTTTAATTTCGTCCTTTATTCGCTTATCTGTTTATAGATTGCACCTATTAGGAATAGGGTAAATTGCCGCCATGTAAGGCAAATTGCCGTCATGTAAGGCAAGTTGCCGTTATGTAAGGCAAGTTGCCGTTACGTGTCGCCGCGGCACTACCATAGCAAGGAACCTTAAGTTCCTCAACCCTTACCCCTATAAAGAACAGAAGAAATAATAATTATTATACTATCTACGAACCGTAGCTACGTAATATCCCCTTATAAGTCCAACAGCACCTAACGGAATTGTAAATCAATTGGAACAGCTCTAAACTCATCTAACGATGCCCTAAAATTCTCCCTACCTATACGAAATTTAATTTCCTGCACCTTATACCAATACGCCTGCCCGTTGCCTTTAAAGGTTACTAGGACGTAGCGAATTAAGGACATTAGCTAAGATATAAGGCTAATTATTATTATTCTGCCGGTCTGTGCTTTAAGGTATTTCTACAACTAGTAAAGGATAACGTTCTTTAGAGGTATACAGACGGGACACTTATTCTTATCGTTATTAGGTCTGCACCGCTTATAAAAGGAATAAATATAATAGTCTACAGACCATATAGATTCCCCTATGCTATAAACATCTTTATACTAAGCGTATATTTCAGATAACAAACCGGTCGCAATTAATGGCGAAGGAGCTAGCTGCTTCCCTCCTCTTTTATTACGGACAGTTATAATTAAAATTGCTCTTTCTAACTCTGCCTGGCCTATATCCTTTAAGAGTCCTATACAAAGTAGCTCTTTAAGCCAGCGTAATGTAGTTAAGAAATTCTAGTCGTTTATTAGGTTAAAGGCTAATATTCTAGCCTTATTATTAGCCATCCGCGTAAGTAATTTAGTGCGAGTAGCATTATCCATAAGTGCAAGTGCCTCTTTTTTGTCTAAATCAGTGTAGAGACGGGAGTATAAATTATAGCAAGTATTATGCTCTATATCCCCAAGGACATCCCTATAATAAACTGCATTTAATTAATAATATAGGCGAAAGCGCGTATTTAGGTTATCGCAGCTGTAAAACTCTTCTTTAAGGATATCCATTCTGGAGCTAGTAAAGATATATTTATTAGGTGTTACTTATAAAATCCATAGAAATAGAAGAAGTATGCTTTAATATCTTAGCGATTAACTAATAAGTTAGGTCTTTTATAGTAAATCTACTTTTTAAAGTGAGTGGTAATTCCGAGGAAACGATTGCGTAAGGCCCTTAATTTTCAGAGGGGAGCATTTTATTAGTATAATGGGTATTTCTAGGTACCTAAAGCATTGGCGTAAGCGAGGTCAACAGCTAGGACTGCTAGTTATAATGTCATCGTATATATCTAAATAGGTTCAAGTATATACTAGCGGACATGCTCTATAGAGACCAGGAATATCTTCGCGATAATTAAACGCGCATCTATATCCCGATAATTATATAGTTATATATTAGCCTAAGGATATTCTAAAACCGCAGCAGTTATCCGCTCTACCGTGAAACTCACTACAGAATCTAAATCTAAATCGTATTTTCTCTTACGTACCATCTTATCCATATCTATTGACCTGAAAATGAGGTTATAAAAGAAGGACTCGTGTGTTAATTGATTTACGAAGAAAAGTAACTATATATACATAAGGTAGGTGGCAAAAAGGTAGACATAAGTTACAGGCTGACAACAAAGCTAACGACGACAAATTGCCACCAGGTAGGCAGTAGGCGACCGTTCGACAATATCCAGGCTGTGTAGATATATTAACGTAAATTGTTACTTTAAGTTAATAAGGAACTAATTATTTTTTCTTTATACTAGCTTATATACTTAAGATCCTCTATATTAATGCTATAACGGTACTAAGGCGCGTCACCTACCAAATCCTGCCAAATTCTGCCAAATTCCGCCGACCCTGACGTCTACCAACCAATTAGGATTTTCCATGCTAAGCATGGAAAATCGCTATTGGCTCGCTTACCACTTAGCACCTTGGCGACCCCTTTGTATTTGCGTTAACCCCTAAGGGCCTTCCTCCTCTTCTTCTCTTTAGCTTAGTATCTTTGTATAGTAGTAATCTACAAGCTTCATCTCAGAGGAATTTATACAAGCCCGTTATAAATACAGTCTTTTATAATTGCCATTAAAGGATATACTAGCTATTTAAGTAGGAATCTACTTATAGACTACACTTTATAGAATCGTAAATTAACCGGAAGAGAGTTAAAAACTTTAAGATTATCTGCAAATACATTACCGAAATAACTTTCCAATACCTACACCTTATACCAATATATCGGCCCATCCTCTTTAAAGAGTACCAGGGCGTAACGAATTAAATCATTCGGCTAAGAGATAATGCCAAGTACCATTATACGTGTAGGCTTAATTGCTGTAAGGTAATCCGACGATTAATAAGAGATAATATTCTTTGGAGGTGTATAAATCGGGCACTTATTCTTATCTGACTTATATCGCCGATAGACGGTATAAACCTTACAATCCGCGATCTATTAAGTTTCCCCTAGAGAATATATATCTTTGCAGCTATTGTATTATTTAAATAATGGATCGACTGCAACTAAACACAGATAATAATAACGACTCAGATTCCGTACCTTAAGAATCGCAATTACTTTTCCTAACTCCTACTTGCTTATGCAGTTAAGGACTCTTATATAACGTAACTCTTTAAGCCAGAAAATTAAAGTTGTAAGCTGTTGACTAGGCATTAGGTTAAGGGTTAATACAACCTCCTTATTAGTTATGCCCATAAGTAGTTTATTACAAACAGCATCTTCCATAAGTATAAGCGCATCTTTTCGGTCCGCATCGCTATAGAGGCGGGAGTATAAATCGCAGCAGATATCAGGTTTTATTGCGTTAAGAGCACCTTTATAGCAAGTTGTATCTAATTAATAATATAGGGTGGGGCGCGTCTTAGGATTATCGCAACTGTAAAACTGTTCCTAAAGGATATCTATTCTATAATTGCGGAAGATATATTTACCAGGTGTTACTAGTAAAATTTATAAAAATAGAAGAAGTATGCTTTGTGTAGGTAATTATCTTTACAATTCATTAATAAATTAGGTCCTTTATAGTAAATCTGCTTTCTAAGTTAGGTAGTAATTTTAAGAGAGCAATTATATAAGGCCACCAATTTTCAGAGGGAAGTATTTTATTAATGTAATAGGTATTTCCAGGGGCCTAAAGTAGCTTTGGTATTGGTTAGTAGTAGCTATTAATAGTTATGGGCGTGCGCGTGGTTAATAGTCTCTAGGAGATAGCTAGGGAAGGAAGGGTTAAGAGGTTTACTATTAGGCGTTCTCCGCACTACTAATTATAATATCCTTAACTAAGGATTCCTAACTCCAGCTCCGTATTTTAGCGCTCCTATCCCCTCTAGTCGTATTATACCCTATAGCAGTTTCTAAATTCTCTCCTAAGGTTTAACACGACCTTAAATAATTAAGCATAATATCTAAATAAGTTTTATATTTAAGAAATTGGAATAAGTTATAATATCATATATATATCCATCATTATCCTCCCTATTATCTCCCTCCTTCCTTCCGCCACCGCCGCCCCGCTTACTGTGGATATGGGTCCTATCTAAAGCTATACCATACCCGGCCTTCCGCTGCTTAGTGACTATAATACTGCCTTAAACAATATATGCAACCAATGGTTCCCATTTAGCATCAATAAATGCGCCGGAGGGTCTTGCCTCGTTTATAATAATCTTACCTCCCTAGAGGTTAACTAAACAGTGCCAACTTACGATAGCCAGACAGCTACGATAGGTTTCCAATTTTGGTTTAATGGGACCTCACTAAGTAAGGATTTCTATACTGCTTGTTTCGCCTACACCTAGAGGCCGGAGACTCTCTATAATATAAAAAACCAAGTAGTTATTACGCAGAAAGCTTAGACGAAGCTTAATACTCTGGGATGTGTAGTGTAAATATATACACCGAGTGCTAAGAGCTAGCCTGTCTGCCTTTAAATGTCTAGGTATTAGTTATTAGTCTGTTATTTTGTCCTATATCCCTCTAATACGACCCGCCTATAATTTAAATCTTTAAATGGATTGTATGATGTAAACGTAGCATAATTATTGCTAAAAACCCGTAAGAAGGGTTAATATATTTCTATTCCTCCTAGTGCCACCTTTAAGAAAACTGTATAGATTTAAACACGTCTGCACTAAATATATAATTCCCAGATACCCCCCTCCTGCTTTCTTTTTAAAGCCACGCTTTTAGTACTAGTAGTACCTGTTAATGCATGAAACCCTTAGAGATTGGAGAGGTAACTTGTGTCCAAAGTTAAGAATGGCGCAAAGAGGGTTAACAAGACTATGACCATAACACAACATAGAGCTTCTAAGCAATATCCACTAACCTTCCCCCTCTCCGCCTTAATATAATCGGGGAGGTGTTTGGTTTTAAATAGTAAAATTTACAAAACAATAGCTGGAATTAAAAAAGGGATGTAGTAAACTAAACAATATAGTGCACGAAGGATTCTTTTTAGTTAAATACTAAGAGCCTGAAGATAAGCCTTGAAGTAAGATGGAGGCTTAAATATAGATGAAAAAAATATTAAGCTTAGAATTATGACCAAAACTAAACCCGGAATTAAGCAGTATATAATATTCGCAGAAGTTACTCGTATTAATACGTCATCCATAGCTCGAAGTTTCTTAAGTTAATCGCTTAGGATCTTTGTAAAGGCTTTGGGCAGAATATTTATAAGGTTAAGTAGCAGGCTCCTATAATCGGCATAGTCGTTAAATGTAATAGTGTAATTTTCCGTGCCCAAACTGCAGTTCTTTGGCACTACATTATTTATAGAACTTTATACCGCACCTATAGCACTAGTAATAGCACTATAAGCTACGCTAATAAGGCTTTAGGCTCCCGTAGCGGCACTCTAGACCTTACTAGGTAGAGAGTTTAAGTTATTTAGATCTAGGATTCCTAAGCCACGTAATTAAAGCTATAAACTATCCCGCACCTAAAGAGAGGGGGAGTTAAACTATGCTTCTGTTAGTTCCTATAAGATATAATAATGGAGTTAGCCTCCTACAATTAATATAACAATACTAGCGTTTAAGTTCGCCTTTTTGTAGATAACTAGGAGTATAAGTGTAAAATATAAGAGAAACGCTATGATGTAGATTAGTGATGCAACCACCTACGGCCATAATATTTCTTTTAGCATTTCGATAAGATGAGGTGTAAGGGGATTTGTTGTGATAGTAAAAGGATATAAGTTACTATATGAAATCCTCTTATAACGCGCCGTATCCCTACTATAATAAACCCGCAGAAAAATGCCCCTAGTAAGAAACTATCTCCTACCTTTTAAAGAGTTTCTAAATAGCTGCGGTGGCAAGGGTAGGGTTACTTATCACTCCCCAAGGAACTACTAACGCAATCTTATACGCCTCATCATCTAAAGGGTAAATTAGGTGGATTAGATAGATCAGGTTAGTTAGGTGGGTTAGGTAGGCTTTTTTAAACGGCTCTTTAACGACCCGGTAGCCCGATAAAGGTAATAGATAATTCTGAACTAGGCATATACCCTTATATATACGTCTTCTTTAGGAGTGAAAGGTAAACCTGGTTACATTTATACATTTCTTTAATCGCCTTGGTACTATAAACTTTGTTTAATTCTTTTTCCTTATATATCTCACTTTTTTGCATTATGGCGTCGGCCTTTACCCTTAAATTGGATAGTATGTTAGTTAGACATAAACGCACCTAGACATACTCCTGTAGAAAAGCACCTGCGAATAGCAAATTTCTAGGTTATATACATAAAACCAAAACAAAGACCGCTAGAAAGACATCCTCTCGAGGTGATATCCAATATTTATCTCGATTTTTAATTTTCTAATTATGGGTAGATGTTGCATTTAATGTTGAGTTATCGGATTAATATATTAAAAAAACTCTCTTTACTAACTTAACTTTAGCGAGCGCTATATCTATTCGGTGGTAGTAGGTCATTGATCTAACTAACGATACTGAGCATTGCGCTATTTGTATAAATATTCTTAGTAAAGGGGAGAACAATAGCGCGCGTATATTTGTTTTGGAACGCTGCTGCTATGTAAGTAACTCCTTAGAACTAATAACTATTTTAACAGACTAACTAATTTATTATAGATTGTCTATGGCGAATATATTCTTAGTAGTGGCCTAGAAGCTAAAGATAAGTCGGGGATAATGGTTAAATAGTTTAACTGCCCTCGCTGGGATTATTCCTACTAAGGAGTGTAGAATGCACCTAAGATTTTTGAAATTGACTATTTAATCTGCTGGAGAAGAGCTAATAATGCTATTTATTAAATTCTTACCCCTTACGGTAAGTTCCTATAAATATTTAGATAATTTTAAGAAAAGTCTAACTATTACAGGCTATTTATTCTGCTATAACTATATTATAAAGTGGAACAACTCTAAATATAGTGGCTATTGCCTATGTTACAGAAAACGCTTTGGTAAAGGCCTTAGCACGTTTTAAAAATTTAAAACAGTTTAGTGTGGTGTCCTTCGTTAAATATATTTATAAGTTATTATATCCAGACTCGCAGTATGCACTTTCCTAAAATGCTCCCTTTGGGGAAGTTAACTTGGGTTCCGGGAGGGTATGGTAAGATATTAATAAACCTTTAAAGGTAAGATAGGGAGATTTAATGGTATATAGAACTCATTACACCCAATGCGAGGTTGAAAATGCAAGTTCGCCCCAACCTGCTCGTTAATTTGGTCATTTAGCCCTATCTTGTTATCTCTACCGCTTTTTGCCCCGGTTGCCTTGTTGCACTAGTCTCCTATAATATACACTCTTTCCATTCCATTGGCGCTTATAATCCCCTTATTTTTATGCTTATAAGCTTATTATGGATTAGTTAAATTTTCCTACGGACTTAGGTATAGTTTATATAATACGCCGTTAATTTAAAATGTCTCTAATAGTTGAAAGGCGGTTCCCTTTTTTACATCTCAATACAAAGCAGATTTTTAGCTGCGTATACTGTGCATATCTCTAACTAAAATGTAGGTTACTGCCCAGCCACTAGAGCGTAGGTGCACCCTTTAGTGATAGGTGTCTATAATATGCCGCACATATAGCGGGGTGCAGTGAGACCGGATTGGATAATGCGAGTTTATATATGTCTAATTAGGGCTAAAAGCAAGTACAAATATCCGATGAGTTTCCTTCCTTTTGCCCACTATCCTATTAATCCTCTTTCTAACTCCTCCTACCTTTAGCTTAAAGCGTTCGCGTCTGCCATTATATACCTACTATATCTTTCAGTACCCCCAATTAAATCTCTATAAAGAATCTTAACTAGAGTTAGGACTTTAGTTGGGATTCCTCTATTCGAATTCTCTTTAAAGCTATAACGGTAAACGGAACTCGCTAATCTAATCTAAGGTATAGCTAATATTTTATGTTTAGGTTCCTACAAGGCAATGCCCAACTTGTCTTACAAATAGTAAGAAAAGTTAGGTAATTCCTAGAAAAGACTGTCCTTAGTACGGTACTCCAGTAAACTATTTAGACTATTTAGTAAGCACCCTTTCCCGGCAATTTCTGTACAAGTTGGCTAATAGATAAAGTACCTCAAATATAGGAGATTAGGCAATTTGTATATATTAAAGGCTTTAAACCTATAGAAGGAACCTACTACTACCAATTACATATAAGAAATGTGTAGGACTCAGTTGTTCACTATTTATTAACCCTTAATATTATTGCTAACCCGTAATTTTGTTCCCGAAACTCTTACCCAGTTACTCTACTATAGTTAGAACTATAACACCATCTCCCCCCATTTCAGCTCTACTACCCTCCTATACAGCTTTATTTTCAGTAGATAGCGAGAAATCTTTATTTAGCAAGCTCGCTGTCTCCCCACCCTCCTACACGTCTGCATTCTTAGTAGATGGATACTAATCTTCCTTTAAGAAATCTACTTTCTTTAAACCTTAAAACTACTCGGCTTTAGAAATAGAATAGTTAATAAAACGAAGATTATCTCTTTTTTTGTCTAGGAAGAGACTAAGAATATAAGTCTCTAAAAGGCCAGAGAAAGCTTTAAGCACGCTAGAGAAAGGCTCCCCGTCTTTGCCAACCGTAACCCTACTATCTATATTTGCCATCAACTAAAGTTCTCAAATAATATTCGGGCCAAAGCAATGTGCATTAGTATCATTTCTACCCTTCAGAGAATCTTTAGCAATTTTTTTAATCTCCTCTACAAGAGCCTCTACGCCCTATGCCTCCAAATATATTTCGAGCTTCTTAAGAATAAAATCCCTTTCCTTTCTAGTTTTTTTAGTCCCCTTTAAAAGAGGCTCTACCTCAAGCCTGGGACTATTCGTGGATAGATACTTAGTTATACGCACGGCAACCTCCCAAAGTAGTATAACCTCGCTTTTTCGGTAGATGCCGATTTCTTGCAACAGTTTTTAGTATACGAATATGGCCGGTTTCTATGGTTCCTAGGTTTTATCCTTAAAATCTAGACTATCGCTATCCTAAAGAGGGGGACTAGTAGTGGTAGGAGGAGGAGAAGGAGGAGGAGGGGGGGAGGGTGACGAGGGCTAGGCCGGCGAGGAGGAGGGCGAGGCCGGGGGGGATGAGGGGGAGGCGGCGGCGGTGGTGGTGGCTACGATGGAAGAGTTATAATAGCTACAATAGAAGAGGGTCGAAGGAGATGCTAATAATTTAGGAAGAGGATTAAAGATAATTTTAATGAGAAGGTGGACTAATCTAGGACATCTAGCCTAATTTATAAACAAGCTATCTAATATCTCTACGAAAAAGAGGGGCGTGTAATATAGTGAGATTATTATAACGCTGTTCGTAGCGTCCTACAGAAGGCTTATCCTAGAAGCTAAGTTATAAATACAGCTTATAAACCACGACAACTTCCCGAAAATATAAGGATGCTCTACTACCTAATTTCCAATAGGGTCATAGGCATGCNTACATATACACTAGTGGAAAATGCATAAAAGGTTATACACCTAAAAGTCTATAGAACTTAGAGCGTATATAATACGGATAAGGTCCCTACGGGGGTATATATTACTTCGCTCTCTAACTATACTTTAGGCGTTAAGAAATATAGGGACGCTATTAGTATTACGGGTAGTGAAGATAGGCGAAGGTTGAAGTTTTATTACTATAGGCGTTAAATAATAAACTTTATTCACGGATATTACATTCTAAAAAAGAATAAGATTTATTTCTTAATAAGCATAGAGATAGGGTAGGGAAATAGCTTGCCAATCCGAGCACTTAGTTCTTAAGATTTGAGGCTAGCCACTATTTAGAGCTTTAGGTCTCCTAAGTACATAAAAGGGTAAAAACAAGAAATCCAAGTCCCAAGCGCCGCCGCAGCTTTAGGCCTAACGAAGTACCCAATTATTAAGATTCTAAAACCCACCTATATACTAGTCTAAATGAAAGGGTATAAATAAGCACTCGAAGCCCTAATCGCCGCCACAGCTATAGGCCTACCGAAGTGCCCGGCTGTTAAGGTTCCAAAACCCACCTATATACCAGTCCAAACCGCACCGCGAACCACTTTTATAAAATCTTGGTTAAGCTTTATTATACGCTTCCCTAAACCATCCAGAGCTAATCCTCTATCCTATATATGCAGAATATAATTAGACTAGCTCTTACACCGGACCTAGTGTCTATTATACTTAAATTGTGCCAGGATCTTAGTACTATAGTTACTCGTCTAGCGGAGATAGTCTAAATATTAAGTTATACGACTTCTAAGCTTGGAGTATAGGCTAAAATAAACACCAATTATCTTAACAACCTATAACTTTGTTAATTTCGCTTAGTAATCATGCGGATAATAGCCTTACTTTAACTTTTCCTAGCTCCGGCTCTGAAAACTCTTTGAATTTATATAAAGAAGCCCTATCTACCTTAGAAATGTTCTCTCTATCTTTAGGGACCTAACCGCCTAGGAACACCATATTGGTTATTTACTCCATAATATACTCTAGCAGAGATAAAATATATACATTTAGGAGAAGTCCTTTAGTTATATTTATGTGCACCTCTAGCCGCTAGGGCATAATTCTCTATATCCTCCCCTTATAATATAGCAAGGTAGAGAGTTAACCTAGTTAAGAGCGAAGGCGCCACTAAAAGCGCTAATATAGCTATAGCTATATTAGCGCTCTTAGTGGCGCCCTTTATATAACCGAGTATCCCTGCGGAGACTCCGCGTTAGGCGTAGTGGCCTACTAACTTTTGGACCATTCCTATACTTCTATCAACCCTTCCCTAGTAGGACGCCACCGCAATGCGATCCCCTATAAGAGCGACTATAACATCCTTAGAGTTATGCAAGCCACGCTTAGGATACTTTATATCAATCTTTTAACCCATAAGATACCTATTTAAGAGGAAGCATAAAGACATTTTACGCCTTAATAAAAATCAATAGGTCGCTTTAATAACCACTAAATCTAACACAGTTTCACCTCTACGGCACTTAGCTCTAAAAAAAGGAAATAAGTGCTTACTATCTCTTCTCTAGGGAAACTGACATTAACTTCTAAGAGGGAAATTCTCAATCGGATGTATCTGAATCTTAATGGCAAACCTGTCCCTCTTCCCGCTCTAAAATTCCCTCAGCCTTTGCCCTCTCTTTAATATCTTAGCTTTCTACACGAGGCAGCGTATTAAATGGCTTTAAAAAAGGGTATTAATAACGACTAGAACTAGAGGTTTGAAAGTAAATATAAAGAGATTTTCTGTATAACATTCGCTAAACCTAAGTCTATTAAGGTTAGGAGCTATTCTACACGTGTGTCCTACACTCTAACTATTTTACAGATAGAGAAAATATTAGCCTTTTGCCCTAATCCCTCGAAGCCATGCAATTCTTTAGTATTTATACAGTTTACCTAAAATAGGCTGCAGTTAGATAGTTACTAGGAGTTATAAAACTTAGAGCCAATAAATAATTAGACGGAATCACTAAGAACAGATAGAATAGACGATTTCGTTAGTTAGACGGAATTGCTTAAGTAAAACGGATACTAAAAATATCAATACAAAGCATGGAAGAAGATACTCTCTTTAACAGCGGAAGCTGGGCCGTCCTAGTTAACTATAATAGAGGATTTAAGTAGCTAATAAGGGACTTTGACAGGCATAGAGGCTTAAGACGTTAGCTTTACTTTAGTGCAAAAATGCTATCGAATTAGAACCCAATATCGCTATGCCTTAGCTATTAGGAGCGTAGGACGCAAGCCGTCAAATACAATATAGCGTTATTACATTGCCGTAGTGTTCTGAAGTTACTGCTAGTGGTATAGCAATGCCTAAATATCAACCTACTTGACGGTGATTAGATCTTGCCCTCTTTTTAGGAGCTCCTCTTTTTTGGTAAGGCCGTTATATAATAGCTTCATTTAATCCTATAATCTGATAAGTCATTATATACCAGCAGGGATCGCGATTGGCCCTTTAGTACGCTACTTTAATAACATAATAGGGTGCATAAACTTCGTCTAATTAGTTTAAGTACATTCTTCATTAAAGAAGCGCTGGCTATAGTAGACATCTTTGCGGCTATATTAAGCTTCTCTTTACTACTTGCTTTTACTTTATAGAAAATATCTCCAAAGCTCTAAACTGCTGCTAAGGTTCTGCATAGTACGCTCAATCTTTGCCCTATTTATATTTCCTCGCCCGTTTAAGCAGTATAGTTAAAGCTTACACGAGACAGCACTATGCGTTAAAGGAGCTTTTTTACGGCAACAATTTAAGAATAGGCAAGCGGTTCGTCCCTTGAGGTATATAACTCCCTAAAGTAAGTTTACCTTCTAAGGCGGGAAGCGATCTTCCTATATAGCGGAGATAGTGGGTACGCTTATAGTGGGCTTAAATGTAATTATATATAATAATAGTAGGGCTAACCGGATAATGGATGCTAGCATTAAACAGACTAACCTTTACTAAAAAGGCGGCGATGGAACGATATATAGGCTATAAGGCAGTGGGGAGGTAATCTAATTAAAGACCTACTCTGCGCCGCTACTAGGCTAGTTAACGTTAAATAAAGAATGTTAAGCAACTAAATTATAATAAGCGAAATATAGGCTGTAAGCAGAAGGTTTAGTTTAAGTATCTATATAATATCTATCTGTTAATAGTTCCCTACTATATAGCTCTAAAAGATAAGGTATCTACCGACTGTTAACACTATAAGGAAACCCACCGAATACTAGACTACCACTCCCTATATAGTCTCCCTTCGGAATATATTTTCTTAAGTTACCTCTTATAAACCCTCTGCAGGGTTTAGCCGCATGCTATAAAACTGGCAAGATAAGCTTTTCGCAACATAGGGTCTATAGGAACATTAAAAGTAAAACCCTCTACTATATTAACCAAGAGCTCCGCACCTTGGCTCACACATATTTTATCAATAGTGAGGGTTATTTAAAACTTGGTTTCTTAAAAGGCCACCTCTATATCCACGAGATAGGTAGTAAAATTTATGTTAGACACCTCTGTAATCTACAACATTAGGATTTTATCCTCTATATTAGATAAGTAAGGGCCCTACTTTTAGGGATAGAATCTCTTCGTCCTTAAATATTCTGTAATTTTCAGATATAATAAACTTCTTATAGCTCGCAACGCCTAATGCCTACTTGTTTACGGTGGAATCCATCGTATTAGGAGGGGCAATGGTGATTTCGGTAAAATAACAAGATAATTTTCAAGGCGACAGAGATAAAGGTCTTATATAATTAAAACTAAATACTAAGGAGGGTTTAAAGAGCCTATTTAAGCGTATGCGGGTTAGGCTAGATTAACCAAATGCGGCCCCTATCTCCAACCTAGTATTGCGGACACGTGTGCTATCTTATAGTTTCCCAACAGGAGTATGCGGTATGATATGGTTACTGCGGGTAACAAAGACCGGTAAATGCCTATATACGAGGCGTCAAGCCAAGACTGTAAACAGGAGGGTGCCACAATATATATTCGGAGGCTATAAACGGACGAATACCGCTTGCTTCTAGTCATGCTCTAGATAGTGACTAAGTATAGGATATCGGTAAGCGGTAAAGGTTAGGGACGGCTTAAAGCCGCTGTAAGACGAACGCAACTGCACAAAATAGGGCAAATGCGTATAGCTGGCATGCTTATTATCAAAAAGTCGCCGAAGGAGGTCTTACGGCCAATCCATTGGACGACAATAGTACTTAAGTAAGTTAGATACACTTTAAAAGTATACTCTAAGTACTAGAAGAGAGTAAATACATAATAATATACGGATAAAATACTTATAGATAAGAACCATCTAAATATAGGCTTAGGTAAAAGTATTCATCAGCCCTCCGCTCGTTTAATATTGCTCCCACTATATAATGAAATTACCTTCCTATAGACTCTAGACAAGTCTATCCTAGTTTCTAATAGCCAATAGTATAGGCTTTCCACTAGTACCAATTTACGCTTTCCACTTCTTCTGTTTAAAGGCCCACTTTAGAAAATAACAGCAAATTATATTTTCCTTCCCACCGCTAGAACTTTGCTGCTATCCAAATAGGTATAGTAAATGGTGCTGCGGTATATTTAAATAGTATTCTACGGCGCTCTTAATTGCCGCGCTTGGGACATTAGAGAAGTTTTTAGGGATTGTTACAATAGCAGATAATAAGCCGTATAATTAAAATGTTATAGCTTGCTATAAAGTATAAATACGAAGCGTTTAGGGTTAGGGAAGAAGACCTTACCTAGTATAACTTAATTATTACTACCAACACCTCCTGGTCACTCTTAAAGTCATAGACCGGAGAAAAAGTCTAGAAATTAGGCTCTCTGGCCGATATAGTAAAGCAATAGTTTTAGTAGGTAGGAAGGCTGTTTCTAGTAATAAGAAGCCACGATATTACTACAGCGGCTAATAGTTGGTAGAGAGTATTATAGATAACTCCTTTAATAGGCTGCGCGGAAAGCCTATTTATATTACGCGAGAGTACTCCACATAGCGTTCAGATATATTAAGGGGCAGTTTAGCCAAGTTACCCTTTTCGGAATATCACGGTAGGTTTTAGGGCATTTTTCGTTATTAATCCCACTCCTCTATACTAAATGCCCGTAGAAGACTAATTAGGTACGGATAAGCTACAACTAGCGAGCAGAAAGGCTACGGATTAAATAGGCGGTAGAGGTATATACGGTTAAATATAGGGTACGGGATGCCTACAGGGTTAACAGGTGTAGAAAGGTGCGAGCTATATAGCTGCTTGCTTTTAATTGCTTTTAGAGTTTAGTATTAGCTCTTCTTTTAGTAATCGCCGTCGTTTAGGGGGATTAGGGGTATAAACATATTTAACGAACTTCGCATCTCTCTTGCGGCAAGACAATTAGTAACTAGAATTTAGAGTAAGAAGAGGGATAGGTTTGCAGCGAGGTATAGAGTTAACCTAGTTTAAGAGCGAAGGGCGCCACCAAGAGCGCTAATATAGCTATGGCTATATTAGCGTTCTCAGTGGCGTCCTTTATACGACCTTAAGTACCCCTATAAACACTCTCTTTTACACCTATTCCTATACAATAGGACGCCACCGCAATGCCCACAAGCCTTCGGCGATCGCAATCCCCTATAAGAGGGGATACCTATTTAAGAGAAAGCATAAAGACCTTTAACGCCTTAACAAAGATTAACAGGTTACTTTAATAACTACCAAGTTTAGCACAGCTTCACCTCTACAGCACTAAGCTCTAAGAAAAGGAAAAAAGTGCTTGCCATCTCTTTGCCGGGGAAGCTAGCGTTAGCTTTTAGAAAGGGAAGTTCCTAATTAGATATATTTAAATTTTAATAGCATCGTAAAGGGAGGATAGAAACTTAGGGGTATATAGAGAATTATACCCTAGCGGCTAGAGGTGCACGTCAACTATAAGTTGCCCCGTTACCCTAACGCCTCGCTAATTTTTCCTGCCTTGTATTCTCCCACACTTATAATGTTTACCCTATTTCTGTAGTATTAGGCCTAATACTACATAGATCCCACTTTTGTCCTTACTGGTATTATAGTTCTGATTTTCGTGCCTATAGTAATATTTAGCTGTTCTGCTACTACTCAAAATATCTATTTTACGGAGTCTCCAAAGTTCGTTTATTTGTAGCAGCTATAGGTTTTTCTTATCGCTAGTTATATAGGTTGTTTCTTTACTATCATTATAGTAGGTATATTTATATTATTAAATTGGGTAAGGCCTAAGGAGTGGGCCTATTATGGCTTTACAAAGGCTAGCTTAACACTATTATTATATAGCATACCAGTTCTCAGTCTACTTTTTCCATCGTTATTAATTTGCGAGCTAAGCCTACAAAACTACTAGGATCTAAAATACTAGCCCTTCTCGTATATAAAGCGTCTAGGTAGGATGACGTGTCTCCGTAAACCCGGATTGCTAAACGTGGTATATTAACCATAATAAGTATATAAGCCCGCCTCTATATCCTTGCGTTCCCTATAAGGAGCTATAATATTTACCAATTATAGCTTTTCTAGAATGCGTAAATCGGACAGGGGTATTAGATATCTTAGTAGAATAGTAGCTTACTTTTAATATATACAAAAAGGGAAAGGGTTAGCCGGCTTAGCCTATAATTACACTTACCGTTAAATAGGGTTAAATTTAGATATAATAGAGAGTTCCTCGGCCTTAGATTCATTCTATTAGGTTAAGCAACACTCCATTAGCTCCAACAGAAAATAAAAACTGCTTTTTCTTTTCAACAGCCTTCTAGCCTTTATGCCTCTAATAGGATGCCTTTAGAATCCTCTTTAATGTATATTACTTCTGCGGGGGCTCCTAAGGACTTAGGCACGCTATAAGCCCCACTAGGCCCTACTAATGCGGAATAGTTGTTGATGTTTTCTCTTATCAACCAGTACGGCAATTATTTCCTTTATCTAATTATCTTATGCCTTATATATAAGGTATAACTAGCTAAACATTTCTAGTGCTTACGTTTACCATATTTAGACGCTGCGAAATACTATATTAAAAGGGTTTAAAAATCCACGAACTTATAATACCATTCTAAATTACAAATTCTATTTAGAGGATAGGAAGGGAAGGATCATTCCGCCAGACGCTTAGGGACTATTTATAATAAGGTATATAGAGAAAAGGAAGTCGGGCAAGGTCATAAGAATCATAGTATCGCCCCTATTTTTCACCCTTGTAGTTAATAATACTCTATTACGGGTTGTATTACCTATAAACTCATACTGCCCTATTAAGGTATATTAACTTAAACTCAGCACAAGAGCTATATCTTACCACTATTCCAAGGCATGCGTAGGGCCATTCTCTACGCCTTATACCGGCTCTATAGGGACACGGACATAAATACAATTAGGGCTGTAAAACAAGATCGGTACCAGCTTAAGGATTAATAAGGTGCACTCGTTCTCCCAGTATACTTTAACTACCTAAGTAGCATAATAGTCAAGTTAATTATATCCAATTCATATAATTCTACGTCTCCTACTCTACCTCCTACTTTACCTCCTACGCCAGCTCCATCTCAAGCTTCCTCTCCCGCTCCACATTATCCGCCTTTAATCGTCACTTAAACAGAGATACCAGTTATTATTATTAATTAAGAATTATTACCTAGGATTAGTGGTTATAGCAGTAAATATATATTAATTATAACGGTCGCCAAAGCTATATCCGAATACTTAGGCGGGGGTCATTATATATAGAAAGAAGAGGCGAAGACTCTCCTCAATTAAGCAAAGAATACTACTAGGTATTACATTAACGGAATAAATAATATTAATTAAGGCAGCTATAGACCAGGAACTATGCGATAGCTTTAGTTAGTAATTAACCTCTTAGAACAGGTTAAGTGCCGGGGATTACGCGGTAAATTGTTAACCTTTACTTTACCTAAAAATGGCTTAAACTATTATACGATCAGTATCCTTTCGGAGGAACTAATAGATAACCTTTTTATTATAGATTGTCAGATTCCTTAAGGGGAGTGGTATCAGGGGTCAAATCTATTAAAGTTCCTCATAGGAGAAGATGGGAAGATGGCCTTAAAGGAAGACGGGGAGTTAATCTCAGAGGAAGACGGGGAGTTAGTCTTAAAGGAAGACGGGGAGTTAGTCTTAGAGGAAGACGGGGAGTTAGTCTTAGAAAAAGACAGGGAGTTAGTCTTAAAGGAAGACGGGGAGTTAGTCTTAGAGGAAGACGGGGAGTTAATCTTAGAGGATAATCTTAGATAATCTTAGATTTTCAATACGCATTATTTTACTCCTATTAGAGGTAGAGGAAGATATGTCTTAAAATAGGTGGTGCGGAGGACGTTTAAGGAGGCTATAAAGTCTAGGCATACTAATATACCTAAGGCTAGGCAGCTTCTTATTATACCTATAAAGACTAATCACTAAATCTAATCCACTTTATTAAACTTCCTAGCCACGACCATAGATGCGATTACAGGACTGTTATAGCAGTTATAGAGTACGGTAATTGCTAGGAAGATTGGGGTATATTAGTTAGGACGAGTAGGAATAAAAGGAGATATAAAGGAGACGTATATAACCTAACGTATCCTACACTAAAGCATTAGCTGCTCCGCTAGTAAACCGTTCCATACTTACGATAACTTATAGTTAATAAGGTCACACTAATAACCATCCTTAAGTTTATAGTCTGTTACCTTACCCCTCTAAAGTCCAACTATTTTACAACCTAAAAGGAAGAATAGTACGTCTAGCAGTTAAAGTAGTAGTTTAAGTATAGACTAACATTCTATTATAAAGACGCAGGCTATAGCATCTAAAGACGGTCTCTTAAATACCAATTATAAACAGTTCTCTTGCTAGCTCTTTAAGTGTCGACTAGGGGAAATATATAACCTTTTAATAGGGATACTAAATGAAAAGAACCCCTAAGAGGCGCAGGGCCTTATAACAAGTCTTTTAAAGCTTATTCGGTGCACTTATAGTGAGATCAGTAATAAGACTCCTCTACTTAGGATATAGGTCATAGCGGAAAGCTTTAAAGCATATACGGATATTTATAAAGAAGGCTATGGCGTAGAAGATGCCGGAGGGTTCTTAAGGATTATAGAATACGCTCTTAAGGTCGCTATAGGCAGAACGCTCTACTCTAGCAGTGTTCGCCTAGCTACGTTAGATAATCTACAAGATCTGCCACTTGTCTATATGGGAGGGCTCTCCAATTCCCTAGTATTTTAATTGTAGCGACCGAACTACAATAAATGCCCCAGGGGCCCCCTAAGATACTTTAAGCTTTAAATTCTTAACGCATTCTTAGACCGTAATCCAATTTTTGTTTTAGAGGATTTTTATAATCTAAGTAAATAAGAAGAGTTTCCAAAAACTCTTCCCCAGAGATGCCTCCGCGCAAAAAAGGATAGTAGGGTTATTATTAGTATCGCAATAGTAAGCGGCTTAAAAGAAGAGTCCTTATCTAATAGCGATAAAGGTATACGTAAACCTTACTTAATATTAAATAATTCGCTAATAAAGTTAACAGCTTATCTTAAATACCTTAAAGAAGACGTTTAAAGCCTAAGTAAAGACAGAGATATAGGGGCGCTTAAATTATACCGTATGTAAACTGAAGCTATAAAATCTGAGTATGTGTTATATAGAAGTCTAATACTTTTAACTAACTCGGTATAGGTACTTTAAAGGGAGTAAATTTAAAGTTAATATACTTGCTATACTCGGGACTTATTAGGCCCGCGGTTATAGGATATCGCTGCTAGATATATATATAAAGCGGGCTAAGTCTTATTTTAATAGCATGGCTGGATTATTTATATCTTAGAGCAAAAATATTACTAGAAGGGCTGGGTTTAATATTAAGGATTACCCTATAAAATATAGAGATTCGTCTTTTATTATAGCTCTTAGCGTTTGTCTAGATAATTGCGATATAGCAGATATAGGGGGCCCAGCGCAGGGTAGATCTTATTTTTATTAAGCGCTAATATATATAAAACAATAAATAGGCGTAAAAATTGTTACAAATCAACTAGCTCTACTTATCCCCTATATTTAAATTCGCTACTATTTTTAATTTAATAAATTGTGGTGGTGTGAGCTTGGAATCCCTAGTAACTTTATATTTTCCAATAGTATATACCAAACTACAAAGGGTACCGCGCGGCAGTGTTATCCTAGAAGAATAACCACAAAGTAGTATAATCGTCTCTAGGTTATCCAGTATCATATATTATCGCTTTCCCGAGTTTCCAGCCGGAGATAGTGGCCGCTTTAAGGTAAACATTAAAGTTTTAGATGCGGTAGTTAAGGAAAGGCTAGATATTCGTGCGCCGTTTAGTAAGTAGGAGGATAGGTTAGAAGATAATAAAAGCGATAAGCCGCTTTATTACCTGAAGGTATCAGCATAGGTCTTCTAAATGTTTTATATAGTGCTTACTTTGCTCCATATATAATAAAGCTAAGTCATAATAAAAAGTGTTATTATTTAGATTTTTAAGAAACGGACAAATCTAGTTGCTTAAGGGCATAACACATAGGCTAAGCGTTATAAAGGGGTACTTATCCTGTTTCTAAAGTTAGAACAACTTAGCATATTTAATTATCTAGGTATTTAACATATACCTACGTTCTAAGCTCTAGATCGTGCCGTCTTCTTTAGTTACCTTTAGAGCCAGGCCATAATCTACTTTTAGAGCAATAAAAGGAGGTGCATAGGCTCTTTAGTAGGGAGACTTGCTAGACGGAAACTAGGAGAGACAGTTTAAAGACAAAAGCTTAAAGGTATACAATTAATGGCGGAAATTAAAGCCTAGGCAGATACTAAGACGCAGATATAAGGGGTATGGAATATAATATAGGAGGGAACATAATGGTTTAAATAGAGATAATGCCCCTATTAAATTTTCAGCTATAGAGCCCCCCTCTAGCGTCTTACAGCCACTAGTATGAGTTTAGCTAACACTAATACACCTACTTCTCTTGCTCCGCCTTATAAACAGGAAATCTTAGTTCGTACTATATAGGGACTAAAGGAATAACGGGCTAGTAAAAGGGCTAATATAGGTACCGTCCAACTAATTATAAGGGGAAGTCCGTTCTGTAAGTAATAATTCCAAATAATGGACTTCTAGACATTTTAGCTAAACAAATGCTTTAGATCCTCCGTGGTCTAAGAGGTAGACGGTAGATCTAATACTACTCTCGTATACCAATCTTCCTATTACAGTAGGGAGGGTAAACACGGCGCTATGGATATAAGATCTATTTAAATGCCGTAAGGGACAGAGCCAGTAGGTCGACAACTGCCTATAGCGCCCGCCATCCATCCAAGGACGATTTCCGTTAAGTTTAGCAAGGTATAACCCATTAGGACATATACAAAAGGACGAGGCAGACTTTAATAGGTTACTAAGGCTGGCTAGAAGATCGGTTAACGGCAGCCAACACAGCTATTAAACTCTGTGCGAGCAGCAAGGTAGCAGCGGCCTACGCTCCTTTTATATATATGCTAGTTAAAATAGAGGCGCATTAATTATCAAGCTGGAAATATTGGTACTATATAGCCACATTATTAATACAGCCGCTAAAACTAGCTATCTTTTATAGCTCTAGCGCCGAATTTATACTCTAGCTTTTATATAGCTTGGTTTCTAGCCCTCCCTAAAGTAACTAAAGCTAATGCCAAAAAGTCAGGCCTAATAGCAAAACCCTAATCCTAGAAGAGCATAATAATAACTAAGGCGTATATTTAACTAAAATAGTTAAGAGTAATAAAGGTAAAGCCAGAGCAAAACGTATAGAGAAAATTTAGAGGAGAGGGGCCGTAGGAGTAGGAGAGAAGGGATTATTCAAAAGACCGCTATGCGCCTATAAGTATTATTAGTATAAAATCTTAAAGTAGTAGTTAGGGCAGTAAATGTCATTAATTAGCCTTATAAAGCAATACGGCTAGGGAAGAGATAAGGGAAAGTTTAGGGGGGAGACGGTGGTAGTAGGAAGCGCAATAGAGCTTAGGGTGTTAATATTAGGTTAAAAGATAAGGGCGCGCCAAACCGTAAAAGGGCAGTTTACGTAATGCGTAACTATAACGATTAGCTAAGCCATACAACGCTCTTATACCTTAAATAGATTATTAGGACCAAATGCTACCACTAAGGCATTCTCTTAAGGTAAAAGCAATAGTCGCTAATATAAGTACAACCTATCTACTATTTATTCGCTAAAGTAATTTAAAGACTAACTCCTAGCGTCCTATAATCCAATAGGAATAATAGCTACTCAAATACCTATTATTCACTAAAACTCACCACTTGTCTCTTAATAGACTATTATAACATTTAATAAGACTTACAGCAACCTAGACTTTTGGGTTAGATAGTTTATACTATACTAGGAGAATATATTATACCTTATCTCCCTTAAGATGTATTCTAAACATAACCTTAACTAATAGTTTCATAGCGTCCTCTATTATTTTAACCCTTTACTCTAGGGTTTTACCTCGTTTCTATAGTTACCACTCTATTAACCAAATTAAAAAAATAGTTTAGAGGGTATACATACCCGTAAAGCTGTAAGCTCCGCCTCCATACTCTCCAGTTTCTCTACCCTTTACTATAAAGCTACCCTTTCCTTCTGCGGTTACCACTTGTTAGATAAAAAAAACACTTTATAGGGGTATATATACCCTTTTAACCGCTAACTTATCCTCTAGACTTTCTATATATAAAGTAGGAGCATATAACTCTTAATCTTAATTTTTAGAAGTTTAACTAGATGCCTTACTATTCCCACCAACATTAAGGTATAAGAAGTTCCGCGTAATCAAGCCATTAATAGATATATCCTATAACAAATAAGTTAGGGGGTCGCTTGGAGGATTTAAGGGGGTAAGGAGATATTAAAACACTTGCTAATATTAATAACTAATAACATTCTCTACGTCGGTGACATACGTAGGTACATTACTATTATTAGAAGACGGTTGGAAAGCCATTCTATAAATTAAAAGGTTAATAAAATTGTTAAGAGCTAATTAGGTACCAAGCGTGGCGTTATATATTCGGTAGCTGCCCCTTAAGTGTTTAATTATTTGATGAGAGCTTCCCTTATAACATTTTTATAAATAAGTAATACAGGTCATTAGACAAATGTTATAAACCCCTAGTATAGGAGCAACGATATAAACAGCTGAAAAACGTCTAGCAATATAAAATAGCGTGATTAACGGGCGTCGCTTAGTGTTAGGTAATAGCACGCAATTACCAATTCTCCCTTAATGTCCTACTCTACGCCACCACGTCTAATATACAGTGGAGGTACTTCGTAAAGTATAGAAAAGCTTCGGTAGGGGGCCGGCGTTAATATAATACAGGTTAGACGGAGTCTACGCTTATAAACAGGGGATAATCTTAGCTATAAGGGATCTGGCTAATCTAGCCCGGCTCGTGCAATCCTAGCCCATACGCGGTATAGTCATAGTCCGCAACCACCTAAGAGAAAACCCTCACTAGCTTAAAGGAGCTAACCCTTATAAGGCCCGTTAAATAAGCTTCGGAAACTAAATTATAAAGCTTGCCGTGCTTATCATCTCGGGTAAAGGGGTAGGTAAGGCGAGTAAGGTAGATGAGGTGGATAAGGTAGGTAAGGCGGGTAAGTAGGTAAGTGGGTAAGTAGATAAGTAGGCGAGGTAGTTATAGCTATTTTTATCTTATTAGCTTGTTAATAATATAGAGATCCTTAGGGATTCTACTACAAGAATATACCTAAAAGTATATACATCAGCCCGAAAATAGTTAACCACCTAGATCCAATTTTCACTATATTCTATAGGTAAGTTTACAGCTATGGAATTTAATATAAAGAAAGACTTACTTGCGACTAGGAGCTATAACTTTAACATTATCACCATCTATACCAGTGGCGCAGGCGACGACAATATAAAATTATATACCCCGCGCACGCTTCTATATAGTATTAGCAATCGCTTTCTTAACAAGCTAACTAGGAGCCCCGAAAAGCTTAAAATAAGTGACTTAAATTACAAGAACTACCCTTTATACCTTTTAATTACTTTCTTTAACTGGATTTTTTACAGCGAACTGTACCCAGGTAAGAGATACATCTATAATAATTATATAGGCTATATTATATATATCTACAAGTTTGCAAGGGAGGATATTACCTATTTAGGACTACGAGACTATATACTAAGGACCTTGGTTGGGTTTAGGGAATATATCGAAAATATTAAAAGTTTGTTAGTAACCGCATCCTACACCTTTTTCCCCCTAGATTCCGGAGATGCGGTGTTAGATTTTCTTAATAAATCTCCACTTTTTGGAATTATAGCAATAATTACCGCCTACCATCTTTTAGAACTCAATCCCAATACCATAAAAGCCAACGTGTCGGAACTCAATATTGAATTTGCAGCTCTGGAAGGTAAATATATAGGTAAGTTCCTATTTATAAATAGTCCTATCAAGATTCGGTCTAGCTTCTATAAGGCAGTTACTAAAGAGATAAGCGAGATAGGGGTTCCGCTAAAATACCCCAGGTTTAAAGAAAGCTGGAGGTACCTTAAGTACGAAACTTAAAGGCAAGCTAGATTAATTTAGTGTTATTAGTATCTAGCCTAGTTCTAGCAAATTACGATTATAGCTAATGCACCTCCTATACAGCTGTGCTTGACGATAGAGATACTCACTTTAAATCGCATAGATTAAATTTAGTGGATATAGAATATTTATATCTTAGCATTTAATACGTTAGAGATAATTAAGTAGTACACGGTAAATAGGCAGAGTCTAGCATGCCATAAACTAGCAAGTATAGTATAATTAAACGTCACGTTAATTAAGAGTGTCTCTATAAAAATTTTATAGCCCTAGACTAGAGTAAAATGGCCATTTACTATATTATATACAGCCGCCATTAACGCCTCTTAACTTATAAGCTAAGTGCTACTTCTATTTATCTATAATGTTAATATCTATACAGGAGGTATAGAACTACTTAAGTTAGCTTAAAACTAAATAGGCCTATAAATCTTACCTAAACCGCGTTAGTATGTGGTCTATATTAACCTAAGAAATCCTAAAGCCAATATACTCTGTACACGCTCCCAATTTAAATATTATAAGGTATTCTAAATAAACACCAGCAAGGCCTATTACTGCCATTGCTGCTATATGTTCCTTTATTAAATAGGCTAATATTTAACACTCCGCGCTTTTAGTAAGTAATTTAATGGAAAGGAGGAATTCTTACCTCTCCCTCTTAGTAATACGTTTGGTTTCCCTTAATTTGCTTTCTATATTTACACCTTATTCTACAAGGTAGTGTCCTACCTACTAAAACTGCCGTCTGTACTTCTAGGCCAGTAACTTCTAAACCAGTACATATTGCCTACAATGCTATCCTGTACTTTTGGAGCAGATATTACACCATTCTCTTAGTAGTAAGCATTAATGGGAGAGCTAGGGGCAGCCCAAAGTCTTAAATACCCTTCTATCTAGCACTACTATTCTTAAAATACACTATAGAAGGATTCTAAAGAGTTAAGACTAAGTATAGCATAAAACTCTTAAATGCCAGCTACTCTAGAATTAGCCTGTTAGTTTAAAATATACAAAAGAGAGTAGTCTTTACTATAATTGCGCGTATATCCTATATCCCCTACAAGATTGCCCTACTTATTCACTTTCGAGATAAAAATAATCTATAAAATAAAAAGTTAGATATGCTTTATAGGTGGGGGCTCTTTTACTTTACTAATAAAGAGCTATAAACTTGCATAATATTATAGAGTAAAAAGTAAATAATGGCCTTCATTTTAAGGGATTAATTGTAACGGTTATCTATAACTAAACTAATATATATAGCTCTTAAAAGAGAGTACCTATATAAAAGAGGTGGAAGGAATAAATTTAAGGGTTGGTTAGGTAAACTCCGATAGCGCATCAGCTATAGAGAATTCGGAAGTACAAAATCAATAATAGAATAAGGGATTTCGCTATCAATAACAATGTTTAGTAAAAATAAGTACTCTAAGCCACAGCTAAGGGACCTAAGTGGCTATTAAATTAGTAAGTTAACAGTTGCTAAGAAAGAATATAGCCTCTAGCGCAGCTAACTTACGCTTTACTTTAGTTTTAAGAAAGATACCCGCTAGAAATATAAATCTCTACCGACTAAATCTTCTCTAATTTTGTCTGGTTTTCCCAAGGGAATAAAGTAGAATTATCTTTAAAGCATAACCTAGGATTAATTTGCATTAATCTAAAGGCTGTACAATATAAGATTTCATTTGCTATTTACATAATTTCCCATTAGGAAGCAGTTAACTGTATTATTTAATCCTTTATGCTAATACTACTTAAACAAGTCTGCTCTTACCAACTTAATATCTGCACTAGTATTATACAAGCTTATATAAAAGAACCCTTTTAATATCTTTATGCAATTTCTTTCTTTCGGTAGGCTATAGTCATTAACTACTATCTTCCCTAACTCCTCTAACTCCTATTACTCTTTAATAAGACCCTTACGACTAGGCCAGGACTTTGCCTAGCATATCTCTATAGTCATTATCTCTTTAATTCTTGGTTTTTCTTAGATTACGTATTGCCACTTCCAGTCATTTAAGGTGGCGTTTCTATTTAGCGTCTTCTACAACATTTCTAGGTCCATTATAATCGTTTTATAGCCTACTCTCGAGAATTTATATCTACTAAAAGGAAGATAGCTTAACGTCTTTTATTAAACCTTTACAGAATAAAAGGGTTCGAATACAGTCTTTTATTCTTTAAGTATGGTGCGGATATAAAGATCTCCTAGGTTCTTTTTATATCGTTAGTATAATAAATATTTAAGCGACGGAAGTATTAATAACCTAAAGACATTAGTTTTACGATTTCATCGTGCTTATTAGATTTCTATTATTTCATTAAAAATAAATATTAACGGGTATAGAGTATTTATACTGCTAAGTAGGAAAACCTATAAATATAATCTAGGGAATCCGGGAATAGAGTTAAGAATTTAGTAAGATTAACAGAATTAGTAAAAATTGTGGTTATACCACGCCTTTCTTATTACGCCTCCTGCTCTACGAAATACCCTACGCTAAATACATGTGGAAACGATAGGCTATGTAAAAATCCTATACTAAATAAGTTATAGATAAGAAATCAAAATAATAAATTAGGTAGGGGTGCATATTCCCTACCTAATTATATATATAAAAAAAAGGTCACCTAATATTTATAGCGTCACGATCCATACACTTATTCGCTTCTTTAAGTCATTATCATTATCTCCGCTACTTCCCTTCAGATAGGAAATTAGAGGCGCCCCTATATATACAATTTCTCCTTAATCGCGCGTCTAGGATAAGTAGAAAATATAGAGGTATAGGTAAAAATAGAGTTAGAAAACGTCGGGGCCATAATCCGCCTAGAGATTAACGTCTTACTAAGTTGTAATGTTTAAGAAATTTACCGTGCGTACTACCCGTGAAAATCCATACTTAAATAGCACATTCCGCGCGTCTAACTTTAAGCTTATCCTCGGAAAGGCTTTATAAAGCTATCTACCTATCTACCTCTTAAGTGTTCTATAATTTCGTTTACAAGTTATAGAGGAGTGGATTATCCTCTCAGAGTTATAGTAATTTGTATCGTATAGCTATAATAATACAGTCTCTCCCTCGGCTATCCTTAAGGATTTTAATACATCTTATATAGCTTATACCCCTTAAAGCTTAATATAGAACAATAATTTCTTCTAATTTCGGCCACTTTTTACCTAGCATAGTGGTAGTAAAGATAATAAAGATAAAATTAAACTTTAAGCTACCTAGCCTAACCTTTACATACGAATTGGAAGTTACCACCCGCCCTAGGGTTAGCCACTTAAATGTCTCTAAGATGCGTATAATGGATGACCTACTAACTACCCTACGTAAACCTGCCAGAACTAGCTTTACCAATTCGGTTAGTAATATCCGATATCGCGGCGTAAACCTTAAGTATCTAGGGTAGGAGCTCATTAATATATCCTTTAGTTTCTACTATATGCCTTTTAATTTGCTCTAACTTGTCTATAATAGAAAGCCGAAGTTGCTTTACTTACTCCTATAAGCCTTTTAGCTAAATAGGGACGTCTTATAAAACTGCTAGCAATTTGTCCATAGGCTATATAACCTACATCTACGTTAGTAAGTTATCAGTGCTATTAATATCTAATAAGTTAGGCTCATTCTATTAAAGCCCCCCGTCCTCGTTAACTGTATCACAGCACTAATCTAGTATAATAGGATGTCCGCCTAAGCCTTTAAGCCATATTTCTAGATTGCTCTCTTCCCACTATATATTCGCAATATATACAGGTGAATTCTCTAGGGGCTTTAATTTAGGCTCCTATGTCGTTCCAAGTTTCGGGATCTCCGGAAAAAGAGCGTCCCAATCTTTAAAAAAGATATTATTATCTATACTCTCCATTACTTTAAGAGCAGTAGGAACGCTTTTATATTACCAAAATTAATAATATATCACCCCTCTGGACCCACTTATATATAATATCCCTAACCGATATCTTTCGTAGCTGGTTGTATACGCAATTCGCTTTGTTCTAAACGGAGATATATAAACCCCTGTAAGCAGCAGTAATGAATTACTATCACATATAAAAGCGGAGTTCCCTATAAAGAGGGTAAAGAGCGGCGGTGCTATTAAATACCAAATAATAATACTAGGTGGGTGGATGTGCCGGGTAGGTAGATATGCTAGGTAAGTGAATATTCATACTAGGTAAGTAAATATTCATACTAGGTAGGTAAACATTCATACTAGGTAGATTAAGTAGTGTAGTAGGTAGATAAAGTTACATACTAGGTAAAGGCGTTATAACGGTAATTAGTGACGGAAATAGATAGTATAATAGATTTCACCTCTTTCACTCCATCTAATTTAATTTAGCGTTTAAGTACGTTTTACAAATTGAGATAGCCTATATAATCCAAGTCGGATACCTACCTTAAGGTACCTACAATGTACCGTATAGGGAAATCTAAAGCGTACTAGATTTAAGAAGTAGCTTTCCCTAACGTACTAAACGTTCTTATAAAGGAATAAAGTAGGCCAGCTGTATAGCTCTTATATTAGTTACCACTTATCACTCCTAGCTTCACTACTTTACAGCTCTTTCGTTTATTAATCTTCCAATCTCACCAGCCCATCCTCTTTACGCTAGTTACACCTCTATATTTTAGACATATTATCTAGCAGGAAAGCGTACTACCCTAAGGAGGAAAAGCTTCTTTTGGATCTGAGGGCTGAATATAATAACAAACTATGGGGCTGGATAACAGAGGCCTATAATAATAGGGTCTAAAATATTCGGCGACATAGAATAGAGGATGCCTTAACCAACAAGCATAAAGCCTTAAAGAGGAGAGAGGTTAAGAATTAGGCGAGAATAAAGAGGATTACTAATAACGGGAGGCCCGAAGCAAATACCCCTATTTTCACTAAGGTAGTACCTCCTAGATAATCTACCGTGAGCCATCTGTATAGCCCGTACTTTCAATATCCTCCTACTATAGTAAACGGGCAGGAATTCCAGACCTATATTATAAGTTGTGGCACGAATTCCACACTAAAAATTTGGTATTAACTTATATAAGCCATAAATTCCCTAGCTATAGACCAACGCCGTATTACTTTAGAGTGCTAATAGAACCATTAAAGAAGAGGTTAAGGGTCAGTTTAACGTATATTTGTAATACTTTATTAAGTCGGGCAATTAGCTGTAATTGGGAGTTCCACAACCTTTAATTTATTAAAGGTAAAATAAGTATTAATATTAGTAGCGGGGCAGAGCAGACTCCCTTAATTTAGGTAAGGTTATATAACGGGATATACGTAGATAGTTATTATAGATAAATTAATATCAACTCCAAATTGGCTTTTAAACCATCTCCCTTAGATTTAGAGAAACTCTTTAAACACTTCCTGTAAGTATGTTAAAGTCAAATCTTCCCTAACTGCGCTTTAAGTAATTATACCCTACTTATTACTGTTTAATTTAAGATTTCGAGACAACCTTAATAAAGGCGCTGTCGCCATATGCACCATTATACACGTATAGCGATTTTAAAACCTCCTTAGGCGTATTCGTGGTTATCTTTATCCTTAAATAAATCAGTTCAATTCCGAAAATAAGAGGGATTAGAGCGTTATAGTAATTCTAATAAACAGCTACAGGGCTTCCAGAACTGGTGATTACGGTTTACTATTCTTAATATCCCGGTCATTAAGCACATTATAGGCGATGAGCTAAGCTACAATAAACCCTTGTATAAATATATTGGCTTAATAGTCCCTGGCAATTAATTATCGACATTATATCACTTATAAGGTTAAACTGGGTGATTGGATAACGGTTATAAACCTTATAGCTTTACAAACGTAGCATACCCCAAGAGTATTAAGCTCCTTATACATTGCGAGCAACGTATAAAGAGGGGCGGTAGCTCTACTCTATAAAACTCAATCTAATACACCTTACTATCTTCTAGTAGAAAGAAAAACTCAATAGCAACTAACCCTGCCCTAGGACCAGTAAGGAGAATATAAAATCTACTATTTCCTATATTATCTACTAATCGAGACCAAGATACTACGCATCCGCTGCTAATTATACAACGAATAAACACATTGGGATTTCCTAAAGGAATTTTACAAGAATGTTTATGCGGCAAACGATCACTTACGAAGCCTTAAGCTACGTATAAGAGATCTTAATCAACGCCTTATACATGCCACTACGTTAGCTAAGAACGCTACAATTTCGTACAGGGAATATTAGGACGCTCTCTTTAAGTGCAAAGAGGAGCTTATATAAAAGCGGCTAGAGTATTAAGGGAGCAGAGAAGAACTGTAATTTAAAAAAGAAAGAGCAGATAAAGCAGAAAAATACTTAGAGTGCGCTTATAATGTAGCACAAGAGGCTAGAAAGATAGTAAATACTTTATATAGGGAGATTGCGATGCTAAAGGGAGACCAATATATAGTCTATAACTTGACTCCAACAACCGCCGACCTAATATATTAGATTGCAGTAATAAACAGGAAACTTAACGCTTTAGATAAAATTATAGAATTAGAGGATTAAGAAGCCTTATTTTAGAAGTAAATACTCTAAGCACTAAATAAGAATAATAATTTACAACGGCAAGTCTGGGATAGCCGGGATGCGCTTAAGTACACCAAACTTCAGCTAAAGAAAGAAAGAGAGGAGAATACGGGCCTTAGAGGGATTATTAACAGTGGTATATTAGATAAAAGTGATACAAAGAATAGGAAGAAACGGACTTAAAGAGCCCCTAAGAAGCTTAACCACTAGATTAGTATTAATAGGAAGTAGCATAGTTAATCTATTGTATTAATTTCATTACATAATCCCCAGGGTCTTTCTTTTGCCATTATCGCCGTATAAATATAAGGATAAAGACATTAGGAACTAGTTAAATTTTTTAAAAAGCGCGACTATAATTTATATAAGCAACGTATTTAAACTAGAAAGTAATATAACCTACTTTTAAAAGCTCCTCTAAAGTTACAAATTCTATATTCTTTAAGAAACTCCGCGCCTTAGGAGACCACACTTCTGGACGTTAAAGAACCAACGTCCCTAGATTCTAAATACTCGTACTAGTCTCTATTAATTGCATTATAAGGCGACCTAACGCTTATATATCTCGGGTGTCTATTATAGACGCCTCGTTTTCCTCTATTATTATACTTTCGGCAATATTTGCTAGTAAGAGCCATTAGTATTCCTATCTCTTACGAATAGGTTAAGTGTTTTACCAATTCTAATATTTCCTGCAACTAAGAGTATAACATTATCGGTATTGAAGTGGCCGTAAATGATTTAAAGGACCCGCTACAAATAATATATACCCTTAAGAACCTTATATATAGTTAGTATTATACGTGTAGTTATAACTGGCTAGCTTACTTTATAACATATCACCGCTATATAATGCTCTTCGAGCATCACAGGGACAGAGTTGACCTCCGATAACGTTACTTTAAAATAATTATACTTATAGATGCTAAATAAAGAACCTTAATATAAAAAGACTTTATACAGCTTTACAATATTACTATAAGAGAACTCTTTTAAACGATATATGTAACTATCGGTAGGTTTTAACGCGTGTTTCTTTATTATAACGAGTTTACAGTTTAAACTCTCACCGTAAGATATAATAGCCTATCCCCCTAATTCTCGCTTCTAAAAGGGGTGGTAGTGTTTATTAGGGTCGTCTAGTCTATATATAAGTCGCTATAGCTCTTCTTTTATAGGCTGCGCGTTTAATTTATTAAAGGGCAATATTTAAGAAGCTTTAGAAAGATTAAAAGGCCGTAGGAACTTCTAATAAGCTACTTTCTTTACTTTACTTTCCTTTAAGGCAGGCTTATCGCTGCTAGGTATATTTAATAGGGAGTTATTAAGTTTAGTACTAATCCGACCACACCTACTATTGTTAGTATTCCTCGGGAATAGAGTTACCGGCCGCAATTACGTTAGAGCTATTAAGGTGCGAAAACGTATTAATACTCGATGCACTTACTAATACTTATCCTATATATATATATATTACAGTACTAGGCTTACAGAATATTAAAGTCTCCTTAACCATACTATTTATATAGGCTATTAGGTTACAGCCTTACTACCAATATTTAAGGTTGTCTTAATTACTAGTATATTAGCTAGGACCCGTTTAAAAAGTTTAGTAGCGGCCCAAATCTTCTTAAAATTGCAAATTATATCTGCTCCTAATAGATTTAGGAGAAGGGATAAATAGGCTTTATAGGTAAAATAGCGTGCCAATAAGCCTCCGGAGGTTACCCTTCTAAATTACAAGATTGGGCTTCGCGAAGGGACCTCTATAGCGCTTAAAGCCACTACTTAACGCCTATAAACGGGCAAAAGTAGCTCCCCGCTAGATGATAGAGTCCGACTTATAAGAGACAATGGCTATTTGCGGGTAGAAATTCAGTTCTATTGGGATTGCTTTAAGTGCGCTTAACAATTCCACCTTAAAGTTGGCAATATTTATTAACAGTTGCAAGTTACTTACTATTAAGATGCTTTACAAACCGGAGATTCTCTTAAGTACTATAATAAGCTTTATATTAATCTTTACTATATAATAGAGCGTTATATAGACAACTAACGCAAAGCTAAGAAATCTTAGTTGGAGTTTTTTGGCCCACCTAAAATCGGAGTAGATTATAATGGCCGATTATAATAGTATAAAGTATAATAGGTGGCATTTAGTAGATCTGGATATTTAGATAGTAGATATTTTTATATTATGCTGTTCCTTATCTAGCTGTCTTATTGAGGCAATTAGAACTTCGAATTAAGGAAGTTAAGGCAGCAGCAACTTATATCTCACCCATTATATATACTTAACGATTAATTGCTAACTAAGAATTATTAGCTAGGGGATGACCATGGTCCACTAATGGTGGCAATACTCCTATAGTGTAGTAAGATGCTGCTGTCGCGCAAAATAATTTCACTAGTTACTTTAGTCTACTACTTTAAGAAAAGGAAAATACTCTTTATATAGTTTTTATTTCACCTAACGCGGTTACTCTTATAATAATAACATTAAAAGACAACGAATTACAGTAGGCCATAAGCTTGTCAGCAAGCTTAATTAATTAAAGACTTCCTTTACTGTTAGAATTACAAGGTTATAGGGTTATAGCGGAGCTATCTTAAGGATTTAATTAATAATAGAGATGACGCAGACGATAAATATTAATTAATTTATAATGTAGTAGATGCGGTTAATGTCTATATAGATTATATATGGACTTTGTCCTCGTAATATATCTAGAGCTTAGTTAGCATCTCTTGCTTAATTCTAACATCTACTGCCCCCAACCTATTCTAAAAATTCCTAAGGTTCTTTTAAACATAACTTATAAAGGGTATTATAGGCGCAGAGCCTATCGTTCCTCTTACCACCATGCTTGCCGTAGATATCGCGCTTATATAATAATAGACAAGCATAATATCCAAAAACTTTAGAACTGTAGGTCGGAGTCCCGCACCTAAACCAGTCCCGCTGTTTTTCACCTTCGTTAAGGTGGCAATTTATACAAAAACCATCCACTTTCTATATAAGCATTAGAGAGCTTCCTATAAAAGCTTACAATTAGTAAGTAGGGACAAACCTCTTTCCCTACAAGATAACGTAATAGCGGCGGCACTTACGCTTACCCTCTTAGGCTTAACCAAACGGGCTAGTATAGTAAGGCGTACATGTCAACAAACACGAGAAGCGTCAATATTCTATAAATTGATATCTTTCTAAAATAGATATTGATAAAATAAACAAGTCCTTATTATAACGAACACATCAAGAGCATCTAGCTAATCAGCGATAAGAACATGTATACTAATTAGTAAATTTAGAAAATTCATTCTTTTTAGCATATCTTAGGAAAAGCTGGTATTTATTTATACTTATAACCTCTATCTAAATACCAAGAAGGCTTAAGCTTTCCCGCTCTCTTAGAAACTCCACTAGCAACCAATTAAAGCGGGCCTCTATCCAGCCTGCCTAATTTAGCCTTAACCTATTAAGTAAAGACCAAACAGACCCCCTTTTATGCCTCGCTTAGTTACCACACCTCTTTATCTCCTAACCCTCCCGCGTAAGTTCCACGGCCGTCCTATTCTCACCTATTTTAGCACTCCCAAGAACTGCGATAAATTTATAGTGGCTTACTATATAAGTTTAAATCAACACCTTTGTTACTAAGTGATTAATTACTCCACTAGAATAATATAGGAATTTATATTACGATAGGATGTCAGTATTAAAGAGACTAATTTAAGAAACGACAATAACCATATTAATTATAAGGAGGTTCGCTAGTAATATATAGAAAGGCAGCCATTACGTAGGGCGAGGCTAGCTACGCCTAAAGGGGCTAAAAATGCACGCCGTCACTTACATTTTCCCCAGCTTGTCAACTTAAAGCCTTTACTGTGCGGACTAACCATTGCGCAGGGAAATACGTTTAGATTATAAGAACTTTTAATATAGGCCAAAACGGGGTATAGGGAGACATTAGCAGGTATATAGGAATGATATAAATAAGATAGTTAACGTAGATTGGGTAGGTTAGGTGGATTAGGTAGATTAGATAGATAATAGATTAAATAGGTTGATACTAGGTCTACGTATATAGGGCTATAGCAGTATTTAGATCTGTATAGCTCTTTTAAACATATAGAAGAGATCTATAGGGCTTATAGGCCCCTTATTCTAAGGCTTACTCTTTTAAGGCAGATTTAGGACTCTAAGCCCTCTATTATAAGGCAGGAGTATATATTCTTATAAAGGAGAAGACTATAAAACGATAATAGCACCCACCTAGAAAATATAAAATTACCTATTGTCTTCTTTATACAGGACTAATAGGTAAGGCTTTTATTCCGTATCTAAGTCAATTTATCCCTATACTTCTAGTTTATCGCTATAAATCTAACTAATATCTCGGCTAAATCTACAGCTACAGCCCTGGTTGTCTTAACTCCTACTAAACTTTTCGCCAACTGTATGCCTACTATCCTAACCATTATAAGTCCTACTGGGATTATTACTAAGTCTCCGGCTACAACCCCAACTAATATCTTAGCTAAATCTATAGCTATAGCTCTAGTTGTCTTAACTCCTACTAAACTTTCCGCCAACTCCACGCCTACTATCCCAACTATTATAAGTCCTACTAAGATTACCATTAAGTCTTTGGCTATAACCCTAACCACTATAGAGCCTACTACGTAGGATATACACCTGGGCTTTTCTGTCTACCAACTACTAGATATAGCTCCTCTTACTAGCGGATCTATCTTTCTTACTAGTAGTATAGAAATAGGGAAAGCGCCTAAATGGCAAAATAATATAACGAAGCGCCTTAGCTTGCTCCTAATTACGGTTCTAAATCCGCGCTAGAATTACTGTAATACCAATCTTAAGTAAGATATCAGTAACCCGGAATTCTATAGGCAAGTTTAATAGGGGCTTAGATGCCAGGAGAAGGCTATAGTAATCGCTATATATCTTTATCCGGGAACCGATTCCTTAATAAGTTTAATAGAGCTAGGATTATTTATAAAAACCAGGAAAATGGTAATTTGCTACCCAAATAGTTTTTACAGGAGAGGCAATATATAGGTTATGTGCGGTGAATATGGCGGAAAGCTAGTAGAGACGTTAGATAAACTAGTTAAGGAGGTAAAGGATAGAATAAAGTGCTATAAGGGAAGCAGTAATAAGAATACTGTTAAAAGACATATTAGCTAGTTTAATCGTCTCCGCTAAAGCTGGCGACGACTGACCTACTTAGTTTGCTAGAGGAGTAAACAATACAAAAAAAGGCAAAAAGCTATAATTGTCCAATTACGTTACTTACTACCGTTATAAACCTTTATCCATCCACTATGCAGCTTTATCCGCCCATTACGTACCTAATTTACCTATTATACACCTAATCCACCTACGAGCCTTTATTTATTTAGCATGTCCGTCTACCTAGTATTCTTATTTAGTATTCTGCTTATAGGGGGTAATATATTTTCATTTAGGACGGAGGAAATTACGCATACAGTAAATTAAGAAAGACGTTAGTTACGGGTGTTATACGTATTTAGGAGATCCTAAAAACTAGAATAACGCAAGATGCTAAACTAAGGCCACATACCAATTCACCTGCATATATCGCGAATATATAGTGGGAAGAGAACAACCTAGAAACATGGCTTTAAAGCTTAGACGGACGTGGATTAATGCTACAGCATAGTTAAGGAATAAGGTAATGACCTATTACAAATAGGCTAGTAAAGCCATCCGAGTATTATAAAGTAGTATTAAACTATCTTTGGGTAAACTCTTTAAAGAGTATCCTATATGCCGTTAAGGCGTACGCTAAAAGAGGCCCGTACGCAAATACTAAAACATTAACACGCTCCTCTAAGGACTCAATTCGGCTGTACTTTATACAATATACCCCTCTATAAAGAAGGACCTTGCTAGCCTAATTAGTATATAATAGAATTAATTATATATAAATTTTAAGCTTTATTATAACGATTTAGAGCCTTAATTCGCTAATCAAATTTATAACTTTATTTCGTTAAGACTTAATTCAATCTAGTAACTTTAGTTAGTTCGCTTATACGTACGCCTTTCTTAACGGCATATAGAATAGCACTACTATTACCCAGTTCTGTTTTCGCCGCGTCTTACTTCTCATTAAATTTCCTAAGGAAATTAGATAAACGAAGCGCATTTAATTTCTTTATTTATTTAGTTTGCCGAGGGGAATAAGAGTAATAATCGCATTAACTCGTATAAACCATTACCTATATAGATTATAACTATTATATAACCCCGCTTTTATGCAAGTAAGTATAAATAAAATATACGTCCCCTACTTTATCCCTACTAATCCCTTATTCGTGACTTATTTAGTAAAAGGCCTAGCGCGCAATAAATGCAACGCGTATACTGCGGCATAGCTTTTATAGAGTAAAAAGCCGGAGAGCCTATAATAATAAGAAATCTAAAGCATAATCTCACCTCTACTAACCCGCAACCAAGCGCGAGCGTTAACTATGGCACAGCTTTATGGAGCAGGGGGCCCAGGAACTTAACTTTTCTCTTAGAATTTCTAGACCACTTTTACAATTTTTGCAGGTAAGCTGCATGAATTCTCTATTAAACGACGTTTATTCTTTAAAAAAAAATTTCTCTATTAAATACGCTAAAAACTCTAAACCGCTATCCTCTGGTAATCTATTCCTAAGCTCTTATTAAACTATTAATTACTTAAGGAGTAGCTACCGAATATATAAGGCACGCTCCACATTTAACTAGCTATTATTAGTTCTACTAACGTTTTAATTCATAAAATGGCTTTCTAAAAATCGCCTATAGAGGGTAATATGCCTACGCATACCGCCGATACTAGAGAAGTTAATACACACAGCTTCTTATACTGCTTTATTAGTGGAAATAGTATAGCATTTAGCTAAACCTCTAATACTTAATATCCAAATTTATATACCTCTACTTTATTTATGGAGGGCCTAGAGGATATATTAGCGCTTAAAAAGGTATATATGCCTCTTAGAAGTATTTTACTTATCTAATAGAATAGTAACTATAGGAGGAAAGGGTAGCCTTAGAGTAAAGGGTAAAGGTGCTAAAGGGTAAGTAAAAGAAGCTTATAGAATTAGAAGTACGTATATCCCTATAGGCCATTTTAAATTTGGCTAATAAAGTACACCCGTAGAAACGGAATAGAGTTTTACGGCTAAGAGTTAATACAATAGAGTCTATCTTTAAAAATGTGATTAAGTTAGTGTTTAAGAAACATATTAGAGAGGATTAGGTATAAAATATTCCTCTAGCGATATAAACAGCCTAATATAAAATAATAGGTTGCTATAAGTCTCGCTGGACATTATTAGAGGTTGCTAAATAGAGAAATGGTAAACCCTAGCAAATAGTAGCAATCGAAGCAGCTATTATCTTATAGAATCGTAGAACTTAGGCTTTAATTTGCTTTAGCGAGTAGACGTTAGATAAGTAATCTATTAATATAACTATTTCTTACTTCCTAATGTCCCCTTAGCTCTTGTCTGTAAAGGGAGGGAAAGACAACGTCCTACTGCTACCCCTACTACCTACCCAGCCCTCGCGCCTCGCCCGCTACCGTCCTATACCCGCTAATACTATAGTTGGTAACGGCCAACCCGCAGCTGCCGGCCAGTCCTTGCGGCCTATTACGGACGCTATAAACCTAACGCCAACGCCATAGGGCCTCGCCGGATGCCTTGCTATATCTCGCGCCGTAGAGCCCCTTAGCTTCGGAGCAACGAATATCCTCTACAATAACTGTAAGGCCCGCCACCGGATCGACGGGCGTATGCCTTCATTATAGCCTAACCAGCTAAGCTTCGAAGCCTACTATAAATAAGGCGATAAGGGTTTTTAGGGTTAAATAGATGTAATTCTAGCAGGAAAGTTTTTAACCCAATTTATTTATTTTTAATGGGATAAAATTTTCATAAGAAAGATACGGATAGCCTAAGGGCAGCTTACAGCAAAACAAATAGCAGTACATTCCTTTTCTATAAAGAAAAAAATAAAGGGACCGTATTAAATTAAGAATAACGAATTTAAATTAGATCTAGGCTCTAAGGCCCTTACAAAAAACTTTCCCCGGTCACTATTTCCATCTATTCTAATAGTACTTTATCGCTCTAGTTATAGGGGTGGGTCTAAACTATTATAACCGGGCTACCGCCGCTCTTAGCTATAACCTTATATATAATGCAAAACCTACATAAGATTTCCGGTTAGTATGCTACCTTAGTGTTTATAAAGGAGAAAAACAGAGCCTAAGATATACGCTGCAATAGGAACAAATGCTTGGTGGAACGACATATCTCCAATAATAAGTAATATAGTGGCAAAAGGAACAATGGCACTGGAAAGTGTGGTAAAATATAGTGACTATAGAAAGATGACCAAGAATAGATAGCGTATAATTCGGATTAAATAAACAATCCTGGTATTATCTATTAGATTAATAATTATATTATTAAACCTTGCTATCTATTCCGCCGTTAATAAAATACGCTACTTTAATTAGTATATTTAGGCTTAAGGATGCGGTAAGAATACCTTTAGAAACGGAGATCGGCAGGCCAAATAACCTAACAGCGCGTAAAGCCATGAATCCCGCCAAGTACTAAGTGTAAACAGGTTAGATATAGGAGCCGTACAATATTTAAAAAACGCTTCTATAACCTCTTTGTCGTTATAAAAGAGATTAAAAAAGCTGTGCATATCTTAACCATTGGGCCTAGGGATACTAAGTATTTATTGGGTAAGAGCCACCCTCGTACCTAGATATATTAGCTACCGTTTACAGCCATAAGTTTATATTTAGGTTAATTTACTATAGTCCCAAAGCGCACTATCTAAGGCAGTTAAGAGTTTATTTTGTTCCTCGTTATAAAAGGATATAACATCGCCTATACACTCCCCATTATAATTATTTAGTGCTTTTTTTGTCTTGCTAACCTTGCACTAGTAACACAAAAGGACTTGTATTAATTCCGGTACAAACCGCCGAAAGATTATAAACTACGGCTCTAAAAATATAGTTACTGCTACCTTTAGAATGCCATTAACGTGGTTATCAACTAAACGTTAATTAGTAGTGGGTATAGATAGCTTAGCCCAAAACTACCTACTTCTATTAAACCGCATCTTTTAATAGCGGCCATCCCCATTATTATGTAGATAAGAGAGTAGATAAGAGAGAATACGTTTAAGAAGTAATGGCCTAGGTTTAAGGTCAATATTTATAATTAGAATAGTATCGTCAAATTTAATAAACATTATCTTAATATTTACAATCCTTAAATTACTTTAAGTGATTAGTTAATAGAGAAGTATATAATATATATATGCAGCCCTAACGGTAACCGAGGGCCTTTATTAATAAATTCTATACACCAGTAGTGGCCGTATATAGAATAGTCGCGACACAAGATTAGGGATTTTAAGGGGCTCCGAAAATGACTAATTAGGCCTTATTATTAAACGCGCGTGTTAATTATACAGCTATGGGTTTTTAGGCGTATGTAATGCCAAAGCATTAGCACGTCCTATTTAGTGTCTGGCCATACAATACATACACTTTTAGCTTTAGCAAATCAGTTAACTAAGCGGGTTAACTAGAAATTCCCTTACTAATAACGCACCTATCTACAGCAGCCCTTTTATTCTACAAGTTTGGTGCTAAGCTATCCGATCCTTACTTCTCTATTATAGCCCGCGTACTATACCCCACTAATATGGTTAATATAGTCCTATATCGCCACCTAATTCACTCTTTATTTAGATTAAGTCCACTAACGCGCTATAATCGTATAAGGGGGTCTTATATACTCTTTCGCTAAAGCTGGTTAATAAGCATTACGTTACCGATAAAGACGTTTACCAACAATACCTAAAGCGAGGCTTAGCTTATAGCCTAGTAAGCATAAATCAAAATATAGCGCCCTAATGCAAGAGGGTATCTAGGCAACGTCTTAGCTAATCCCTTAATATTAAGCGGAGTTAACCACATAACCTAGTTACAAAGATAGGGCTTTATCTATCACAAGGCACCTAAGAGAATTTAGTTAAGGAAATAAATACAATATTTACGGTCCATCTAATAGATCCAGCAATGCCAGTTCTAAAGGGGAAGGGATAGACAATAGGTTATAGGTAGCGTTAAAGTGCCTAGTAAGATTTCAGAATGGTATATCGCCCATAGACTACTAGGTTGCCATGAGTATTCGCCCCATTTCACTCTATGCCGTGCCCGTTTACTACTTCCTTCCTCTATATCTTAATCCAACCGCTGCGTCTTACGTCTGTATTTATCCCTACTGCATTTATTAGAGTTAAAACTCCGTCTATTTAAATTTAGTAAGCCGATATTAAATAGTAGTAAGCGTATATAAAAGGGCAACGCGTTCTAGGGTTCTATTAGAGGCTCTAAAGTCTCATTTCAAAAGATAGAGCTCTTATTCTGAATTGTCTGGTCAATATATAGTATATAGTATAATATTATTTTAAATAATATTTATTAATATAAGGCACGAGGTAGACAGGGAGTCTAATTGACAGAATAATAGGATATATTAGTAGGTTATAAGAAACCAAGAGACGAATCCTTAAGGAAAGGGGGCGTCTCAGTACAAAGGCGTAGAAGAGGTCTCCCGGGTTACGTGCGCAGTACGTAGCTTATATGCGAATAGTATACGCCTCGCAGCTATATACTATACTAGCACCTAACAGAAATAAAGAAAAATTTTATTAAATTAATTTATGATGACTATACTACCTGCTAGTTTCTCTACTTGCCTTCTTATTAAGTACTTTTATTATATTTCCCTTACTTTTCTCACTTACCTCTTATCCTTTATTCGCTAGTTAGGGGGATAATAGTTCTAGGCAAAGTAGCTTATCGGTTATATATCTTCTAAGACCTCTAGCCAATCTAAAGAGAATCCCTAATAGGCGATTTAGCATTATTTAGAATCATTTAATGGGGGATAATTACTTCTCTGTCCTTAAGCCATGTATCTTATCTCTTCTTCTTAAAGACCGCTAAAATTTCCTTTACGCTATTGTCTACTAGCCCTAAACCTAAGCGCGAGGTCTCTATAAGTATAACCAATACTTCCCGTTACTATAATACTAGGGCTATCTAGTACGGGAATGCTAGTAGTAAAGCACTAAGGCCAAGTACTGCGCCATAAATTTGCCATTATTATTAATAGTTCTTTTTTAACATCACTATGTATAATTACCGCCGACGGTCAATGCCAAACACTATAGGTAAGGCCCTAATCATACTAGTGAGCGTATTGGCAGCCTTAGCTCGGACTTCCGGCTGCTTATTAAAAATTATATTGTCAACATATTTAATAAGGTCCTACCGCTAATTGTCCGACATAAGGAATAGGTTATAGTAGTTGAAAATATCTATAAACTATAGAATAAGAGACCGGTAACGCTAAGATTCTACCTTAGCTCCTACGCAGATTAAAACAGAGATAAATGGTCTAACTTCATCTATGCGAAAAGGGACATTAGAAAGCTTATTAAGGATTTCTTCTACTAGGAGTTTAGTCTCTTCGTTAATAGCGACCATAAAGAGGATAAGCTTAATAAGCCTCTCGTGTGGGAAATTAAGTAGCTAAGTATAACTATAAGATAACAAACAGGTATCCCACCATATTAAAAGGGTGCGTATAGCCCAAACATAAGAATCTTAGTCGTGCTTCTGCCATATATTAAGTCGGCAAAAGACCTTAGCGTTTATTATAGATTCCTTATCCGTTAACTAATACGGTTAGATACTAACTAAAGAATATTTCATCTGTGCGTTAATGAAATAGTTAACATCCTTATATAACTTACTAATTGTTATTATACGGGCTAGCGCTATGCCCGTCGCTAAACAGATAGCATTATACGGATAATTAAGATGCTCTATAAAGCCTTACAAAATCTCCTACTTTTCTAGATATTGTGGACTAGTATAGTAAATAATTAAGCCTAGCAAACTGATCTGAAGGGAATCTTAAGATGCTATATTAGATTCCATACTAATATAAAACACAGGTTTAATAAGTGGCCAGAATTATCTTAGGTTATTATCTTTTATTATATGCCTTAAAAACTTCTCCTAATTCTTGTTAGCTAACCGCTCTCGTAAAACCGTTCTAGCCTTAGGTAAGACAGATTCCTAAAACGTCTCCAGTATATATAGGGCCAAAACCATAGGAAGAAGAAATAACGCAGTTATGGCTTCTACAGCAACCCCATAGTAGTTTTCGTCACTATACGCTTTAAAAATACTTTTTATGAATTTTTAAATATCTATAAAGTTAGACCTAGTTAAGAAAAGCCGACACATATAATAAATTAACATATAATGCGACTCTTAGAATTTATAATCTAGTTCTATCTTTATAAACTCTAATTACTTTAATAGCTATTCTTAATCTAATCACTGCGCAATGCAGAAGAGTACCTTTTCCTTAAGGTCGTTATATATAACTCCTATAGTAATAAGCCGTGCTACCTATAGAGATTTACTCCGCACTATTATTTAAGGGTCCTTATCTATATAGTATTTTTTAATAAAAGTCTTAGACCCTAAATCCGACTTATAACCGGAGTTAGTCTAAGGGTTTTTATTAGGGTCTAAGACGACGTCTTAAAGATAATTGTCATATTTACGTTTGGTAAAGATTCATATATCTACTAACTTAAAGATCTTGTATATAACCTATCGAGAGATACAATAAAGGTCCGGATAAAAATCTATAAAGGCTTCTATAATTATATTAATAAACACTTTAGAAGCAATTAAACCGTAGGCAACTTTAAGGTTTTCTATAATCTTTATAATTAGACACTATTTTGTCTTCCAGTGAGATTTCTTAGTCAATTAAATAAGATCCCTTAATAACTTTACTTTCTCGCTTACTATAAAGTTACTTCTTGCCTAAATTTAGGCCTTAACTTTCTCTAGGATAATAGCCTCTCTAAAGTTATACTAGTAAATAACCACGCATTCCCAAGGTCTAACAATATCTATAATTTGCTATTCCTTATCTCTTAAAAGATTCTACACAGAATCGTTCTTAATTTAAGTAGCCTCAATATAGGCTTTTATAGCACGTGGAATGTATCCCTAATACTAGGAAATTTTAGACCATATACAGCTGGATAACAAATAGGTCATTACGCCTTCAATGCTTATAGGATTTTCCCCCTCTACTACTTATATAAATGTGTCCAAAAGTAGTAAAATAACAAGTGGTGCGGTCCTTGGAAATTAGCCCACTACCCAATTAAGTACATTTCCTACGCTCTAGCGAACTTCCTTATAAGTAGACAAGCTTAAATTAACAAGGTTAAAAAGCAATAGCTTAGTTAGCTCTAGTTCCTTTAGGGGCCTAGAGTATACGTTATAGTGCAACCTCTAAAAATAATACAACTATACCCGCTTAATAAGTAGCGGCCTTAAATATTTCTTTCGGAGCCCTTTAAACTTAAATAGAGCAAGCCAAGCTTCGAAAATCTTTAACCTTTTAGACATTTCGTCATTGTAGGAACCTATTTAGGTAAACTATAACTTAGATGCATTATATAACGCCTTAAGGCATTACGGATTATCCTACTACTCTATAAATAGGAACTAGTAGGTCTTATAAATAATTCTACCTATTTTATAGCGCAGCTTATAGACCAACTGGTAATTCTCTCCTTTTTAATTTAAGGGGTAACCCAATATATACTGGAAGGTTAGCTCCTTATCCTCCATTTTAGCTAAGTTAATACTATCTTCATCACTATCTATATTAATTCCGCCCCTCTAATATAAGCCGTTACAGCCTATAGTAGGATTACTATTATTAGCCCTAGGATCAAAAAGGGTTAAGATCCCTAACATTACTAATTAAAGAAGGTAAAGGCATTAAGATACTTCGTTAGACTACTCTTTCCCAATACCGTCTTATTTAATCAATAGCGTAGGTCTAGTTAAATTAGCCAAAGAATTAATTACCATATTACACTGTGAGCTAAATAGTTTAGCCGCAAAGTTGATTTCCTTATCACTCGGCTTATGCCATATAATATGCTTTAAATCAGTAGTTTTACCCCATACTTATATTATAAGTTTATTCTTAAGTTCGTCCTTCTTATACATTAAGTAATTAATAATATATATAGCTGTTAAATTATATAGGAGACGGCTGGTGATATTAGAGGCAATTATCTTAGGCCTTCCTTTGCATTCTAGCTGCACGTACTTAATGATAGTAAATAGCTCTTCTTTCTAAGCAAGGATAGAGTCTCTAACTTCGGTTAAAAAGTAACTAAGTAGATATATAGTCCACACTAATATGCGATCCCCTAGTAGTATCTCCATATCTACTGTTATACCAGCTCCATAAATGTCGATTTCTCTACAAATACTAGTAATAAAAAGGGGGAGTAATTGCTTTAGAGACTTTCCGGGGTTAATCTTTATAAATATGTTGCATAAAAAACCCACTATAGATCTTATTTACTGAAAACTGGTACTTACTATAAATCTGGCGATTCTATCTAGCGCCATATTAAATAAATCCGATGATAATGCTGCAAGAAATATAGTAGATGCTCTTCTAAGCATATACAGCACCTTATTTTCCAAGTAATTGCTATATAAACGGAAACTATTAGGCCTCTTTAACTTCTCTAAAAGGGCGAAAACCTAGTTAAATAGTAATGCGACAAATCCTAAGACTTTTGTAGTAAATAACTTTAGAATTGCTTTTTCCTAATAGTCGTCTAACTCTTTCTTATAGTTAATATTAATGTCGCCGCTTTCTAACTGGACGATCTAATTAGTTATCTACCGCTTAGCCAGGTATAAGTCATATTCCGCTAGGGTATTTATATCATCTTCCTGCACTAGCTCATTATAACCCACCATCTTCTCCTTTATTAGGTTATAGAACGGTACTATATAGGATATAACTTCTATATAAAACAATATATATAAAGTCTTCTCCAGATTATTAGCGTTAATACCCAGAAGGACAAGCCCAAGGAGTGTTATAATGTGACACCTATAGCCTTTCGCCTTTGCTATAATATTAGACAGTACACTTAACGCTTAGATTAAGGGTATTGTTTTATAAACTTCGACCAAACCTTAGATGGCTGGATATATCCGCTAGAGGGCTCTAGGTAGGATTAAGTCCTAGTCAAAAAAGGCTAGGAGTTAAAGAGTTAATATAGCAAGTTTTATAGTAAAAGGTATCTTAACAAAAATTCCTATAAATATAGCCTCCCGTAAGCATAGTACGAATTAATACTTAAGAGCGTTATTAAGTCTCCTCTTATCTAATACCTCCATTTTACCACTTCGCTCTTAATTCCAGCGTAAGACGAATATATCAGCTAAATGGAAGACCAGTTGCAATAAGGTTAGAGTCCAATCGCTAGAATTTAATAGATAGAAGTATATCTTAATGGCTTATAGGAGGTTTTCTAGCTTTAATAAAACTGAGTCTAAATAAACCAAACAGGCGGGAGATAAGAACATTATAATTAATTAAGCGACATTCTAGGCAGTAGGAGGGCTTTCAGTATTAGATTTAAGTTGCGCCCTTACTCTCTGAGAATGTTCTCTAACTTATTAGTAAGCAGAGTTTAAGTTTTCATTAGGTATATTAAAAAGCCGTAAAATAGCAGTAAAAATAAGCGCAGATTATTAATTAGTAAAGACACCATACTCTAAGAACGGGATATGTCTTATAAGTAAAAAGTCTTTAGCAAGCCTAAAAAATAGATTAATAAAATTCTTATTAGTAAACTGTAAGCAAGCAACCTAGAACTAAGCATTAAAGAGAGTTAGCAGGTAGTATTGTTGCTTTTTAGTAGTCTGCTCTATAGGGACTATTAGGAACAATAGATTAAGTAACGTAATTACTATATATATATACTCCGGGTTAACAATACTAAAGTAGGGTAGAAACTCCTTAAATATAGCAGGAATCTATTCCGGATTAAAGTAAAGATAAGCGGACTTATAAACTCGGATTAATAAGCCGGTAAGACGGTCTATATTTTTAGGATAAATAGTTCTAGATTTATTAGGCAGGAACTCGGCCTTAAGTTCTTTAACAGCGCGTCTCTAATTAAGTATTAGGACTTTCCTATACTAAAGGCGGTATTTCCAACTATAAGTAGTATATTAGCGAATAAAATGTTAAACTAGGAGAAACAATTAAGAAAGCTATTACTTTGCCAGAGTTACAAACATATTTTAAAAATTTCTTATATATCTTATATCCAACCCTTATACTAACCCTAGCTTGAAATAGAGTCTTATAAACTTTAGATAAGTATTATAAGGAAGTTTAAATTTTAGGTATAGTAAGTTTAAAATACGTGTTAGTAAAGAGTTTGCGCAATAATACTGTTTTATAGCCACCGTAATATAGAGTTTCCCTACGCAATTTTCTAGAGCTCTTACTCTATCCGCTTCATCCTTAGTTTAATAAAAAAGATTCTTAAAATAGTTAAAGCTATGTTGTTAATCCATTTGGGCAAAAAGTGTAATAGAGATTAATTTAATGCTAAATATAAATGCGTAAAAACGGTTTTTCTAATAGAGTATCAAGCTAAATAAAGGCGAAATTTTGGTTTGGGACGTTGCTACTAAAATATCGGCTTAATATTATGGATCTAATAGCGAGGCATAGATTACGGTGTGTATTAGCCAAGCTAGCTTAGGGGGTGTATATATAGTAGTAATAAAGGCGCGTTAATGCCTTACTAATACTAGTGCTACGGGTGACTAAGATCGGTAAATACCTATCTTAGAGGCATTAAAGCCTAAATTAAAGGCGAGTATGCCGTAGACGTATATATAGAGGTTGCGAACTAGTATAATAGAAAGCCCCTATAGGGCAAACATCGCCTCGCCTCTAGCTATGCTTTAGACACTTATAGAATATAGGGCCGGTGTTAGTGTTATAGGTAGTAAAGATTAATAAAAGTTAAGAATGATATTTAAGGCTTAAATTGGGATTTCCAGACAGTATAAGACGAGAAGACGCTATAAATATACCTGCTTTGTTTCTAGAGACAATGTTTAGACTAAGGCAGTAATAAGATCTTTAAACTTATAAAGAGTTAGCGAATTTGTATAAAGGACACTTAACTAAAGTACCTCTTTATCCTTTACAGCCTTATTGAATGATAAATACGTAAAATTTTGGAATTTAGGCCTACTAAGGTCAGCGCCCATTATTAAAGGCCATTGGTATAAATATAGAAAGGTTATTAGGAAATGGATGTATCTGGGAAAGCTTATACCTTAAGGTCGTTTAAAGGGCGCCACTAAGAGCGTTAATGTAGCCATAGCTATATTAGCGTTCTTAGTAATACAACCCGTGGCCACCATCCGATTTAATAATATAGCCTCTCCTCCCAAACGGGAAGAAATATTCATAGCCTCCTTATATAAGCGCTTTTTACGCAAATAATCGAAAAAAGTGACGGCACTAGCGTATAAATGCCACTATAGAGAGGCTAGATTTTTAACGTCTTACTAAACTTCTAGAAATAGACTTATAACGGAAGCCAATACAAGACTCTATGAAACCCCTGAGCTGAGACGATTTTTTTTATCTAAGATCCCATAGGCTTTAATCTTAATTATTCGGCTAGGTTAATATATAGGCCTAGCCTGAGTCTTGGTGTCGTCTTTATAGCCTCCGTAAACAATCCCTAAAAGGTTGCTATTTAAAGGCTATAAGCAGTAAGCTACGGGCATACCCTCTCTCGAACGGGCATATTAACACTCCCATGTAAATTTGGCGGCAGCTTAGCGTATAACAAATCCCGATCTTTCTTCGGCTTTACGGCATACTCTATAAGCGCTCCCTAAGAAGAAAGAAGTAGTTGCAATATAGAATGCACGAAATAGTTTCTTGCATTAAGGCTCCTAAACGCCAAGTAGGGAACCGGATTGCGCTGCCGCAAATAATCCAAGATCCTTAACCCCTTTAGAATTTTTATACAGCCCCTCCAACACATCGCTAATAATTAATCTTATATCTTTAGTTAGCTTCCTAACAGCGTAGAAATAATAACTACAGTAAAGGAATATCTTCGTGTTAATAAATTTACGGATAAGGCTAAAGAGGCACTTACTACTAGTTTAGACTGGCTTCTCGATCCTAATAGCGCACGATTTCGCCCACTCAGAAGAGGCCTTAAAACTTGTGTAAATACCGCTAAGCTAATAACTGCCTTTTTAGACTTTTTTAAAGTATTTTTAAGGGTATAAAGATCCTAAAATATACACTAGATATCTAACTAATCTACTATTTAACATAGCCCGCTGGAGAAAGAGTTAACGCTTTTTGTTATATATTGTCTGACATAATAATACCCGTAGAAGGAACGGCCGACCTTATTCCCGTTTCTAAGGGTGCAATCGTCTCTAATATACAGCTGCAGGTTGGGCAGTATATATATTTAATAAAAGATACTCCAGCTAAAAAACCCTTCTATTTCTTATTGTTTTTATCTTAGTAGACTCCTACTTCTACTGCGTCTGAAGGGTTAAACGGTATGGGAATGGGTATGGATAAGTCCTATAGTATACTGTACTGGGTTAGGGGGTTTGGATCGGTTGTGTATAGAGGGTTTGTTATGGGGACGGGTACGGACGAGTCCCAGAGCATACTGTACTGGGTTAAAAAATCTGGATCGTTTATATATAGAGGGTTTATTATAGGGACGGGTACGGACGAGTCCTATAGCATACTATACTAAATTAGGGGATCTGGATCGTTTGTTATAGAAACAGGTACGGACGAGTCCTATACTATGTTTAGAAGGTATATAGCGGAAATATCATTATATACGGTTACAGGATTTTGTAATAGAGGTAATAGCCCTTAGGGGTGTTGGGAATGGTCCGCCCCATTAAATCCTATCGTTCCTTTAGAGTAGATATTAGCATTCTTATTTTAGAGCGAAATAAGCACTATAGTACCTACTAGCCTGGGCTGCAGCAAAAACCTCATTTAAACAGGCTGGGTAGCCATTTAACCGCTAGTATTTAATAACTGGAGAGTTTATATACGAATTATAGTGAGGATTAATAGGGCTGATAATCGCGCCTGGTCTTGTGTTGTTCCCTCCGTGGGAAGATATATTGGGACAGGTTTTTTTAGACCTATGTTTTACATTTATAAGCACACACCGCTTCCGCTTAAGGGCGTGTATTGCCTATGTTATTTCGTTATAGAAAGATTTAGCAGCGTTTTTAAAGGGGCCTAGTAAGCCGTTTTTAATTTTTATGCCGAGCTTGTCGGTACTTAGCTTTTCTACACCTAGCTCGTCCTTTGTTTTGGACTCCGCATTCTCTAGAATACCGGAAGATTTAAGAATATTAACTACCGCCTAGCGCTTTTTACTACTTAGCGGCAAACGAAGCCATCTAGATTGTTAGTATTTTAACCTTCTTAGACATTTATATACTTACGAATTATTGTATATTAATACTAGGAGCAGAAACAAGTAACCCTAACTAAGAGATTCTCCTAGAGCGCGCCACTTTCTACCGTCTAAAACCCAAGTATCTATGTTTTTCTTTATAACCTTAAACTCGATCCTAATGCTATTAGAGATAAATATGGCCAGCGCTTCCGCGTCTTGTACTATTTCACGCAGTTTGTTATAGAACACTATAAGGAATCTCCAGCGGATAGAATTAGTAAGAGCATTCCGCTGTATATACACGGTAGCATTATATCGCGCACATAAGCGGGCGCTAATGTCTTCCTGTGGTTGTAACTAGGCGATAATATATCCCTATAGTTAAAAGTGGGCGGTAGTATTTCTTTATAGTTATAAGTGGGCAATATTGTCTCCTTATGGTTGTAACTGGGCGCTAGTATTTTCTTATAGTTGGAAGTAGGTGATAATATCTCCTTACTAGTCTATAGATATAGTAAAGAGGCGAGTCTAGTTATTAGTCTATTCTATAAACTAAATTTGGATTTTGGGATTAATACAGAGCTCCTCTTACCTAATTTCTAGTAGGTAATGAAATCTTATAGCTAATAAAAGCTTGGCAATTTATAGGTATCGAGAAGGGTTTAATGTTAAGCTGCTATTTAATAAAGGGCTGTTAGCACCAGACGAAGGCCTAGTAGCTTATAGTTCATTTTAAAAGGGGTTTAATATTAAGCTGTCATTTAATAGAGGACTATTGGCATTAGACGGAAGCTCAGTAACTAGTGGTTTATTTTAAGAGGGGTTTAATATTAAGCTGTTATTCAATAGAGGGCTATTAGCATTAGATGGAAGCTCGGTGACTTATAGTTTATTTTAAAAAGGGTGTAACGTTAAATAGTTATATAAGGCAAAAGACCTTAAAGCCTGCTTTGCTTTTAGAGACAATGTCTAGATTAAGGAAGTAATAAGATTTTTAAACTTATAAACGAGTTAGCGAATTTATATAAAGGATACTTAGCTAGGTACCTCTTTATCCTTTACAGCCTTATTAAGTGATAAATGTATAAATTTTTGGAATCTAGGTTTACTAAGGTCGGCGCCCATTGTAAAGAGGCCGTTGGTATGAATGTAGAAAAGTTATAGAGAAATAGGATATAACTAGGGAAACCCATTAGCCGTGCCAAAGGCGCCACTAAGAACGCTAATATAGCTATACCAAAGTTAGCGTTTTTAGTGGCACCCTTGGCACGGCCTATAGCCTACTATCCGATATATATCTTCTTCTAAATAGGAGGAAATATTCATAGCGTCCTTACATATAGGCCCTTTCCGCGTAAATGATTAATAACAGCACTAGCCTATAAATGCCTCTATAGATTTTTAACGCCTTAATAAACCTCTAAAAGATTTGCAGGATTAGACCCATAGTAGAAGCCAACGCAAGATTTAAGAAAACCTCTAAACTATAAAAGATACTATCCTCAGATAGCCTAAGGGCATTAACTCTTAATATAGTTATTTAACTAGATTAATACGCAGCCCTAGTCTAGCCTTAGGGCTGTCTTTATAGCGCTCTACGAACAATTTATAAAAAAGAAAGAGATAATTACTAACTAATTCCCTAAACCTAACGGATGTATACGCTTCCCATATAATTCTAAAGGTTATAACCTATAAGCTACGGGGATACCTTCTTAAACGGGCACATTAACGCCGCAACGATATATTCTATAAGCGCTCCCCAAAAAGAAAGAAGTAGTTGCTGTGGCAATACCCCTTTATTAAGGAGCTGACGTTAGCTTCTGGGGGAGGGCAGTTATTAATAAATCCTTAAATGTGTCTAAACCTCAAATATTATAGTAGGGGGAGGATGGACGCTTAGTAATATATAGAGTAATTACGCCCAGCGATTGGAGACGCACGTTAACTATATAATTACCCCGTTGCCTTAAGGCCTTACCAATTTTCTTTACCTTATATTCCTTGCAGATGCACTCTACTCTGACGTAATTAGGTAAACTATAGTCTTATTTACCTTATTTCTGCGCCACTTAGACTAATAGGACTTGTTTATTAAGATGGACTCTACCTATTCCTTTAATACTACCGCAATCGTACTTTCCTTTACTATTACTACTACTATGGCTTGCGTGCTTGCAATAGGTATTAGTATTTATATCCTTTTTTAAAAACATATACCCTTCTACGGCTCTACTAAGGTTTTTATAGTTATTACTTATGGGGTATATATTACTTTTGCAGTTTTAGCATTTATATTTTTAGAAATCGCCTAAAAGTAGTACGGGACTAGACAGAAGTTTAAAAATGTTTCCCTAGCAGTAATAGATTACGCGCTAAAAATGGTGATATTTTTGTCTATAAGTGCGGTGCCTGACCTCCTTCTCTATAGCTAATATCGTTCGCAGATCCTAAAAACTACCATATTACTTAATACTAGCGTAGTAGAAACGTCTAGCTAAGCTATCTCTTATAAGGTTCTAGCCGGATAGTCGTTTCTTACCATAGTAGAGGTGGCTTTAACATTATTTTCGGCATTTATATAAGTAAAAGGTTTTAACTTTAAACTCTAAACGCTAAATTTATTAAAGTGGAACTCTTAAAATAAAAGCCGGAGTACGCTACTTAATATATAGCATTCTTGTTATAAAGCAAATTTACCTAATCTACTTCCTAACCTAGGAATACTGGAAGTATTTACTTCGCTTAATAAGTAGAGGCGCTAGAATCTAGGGCTAGATATAAGTCATCTTACTATTTCTTATAAGTGTTACGATTATTATATCTCTAGTCCTCCCACTAAAACTTCTAAAGGATAGCTTGGCTATATACTAGGTACTTTTTTTCTAGCTACTCTTATTTAAATCACTAATAGTTATAGGGCAATTTTTGCTTTATGTCCGTCTTTAACCTTTGCTTTTTACCTTTTATAGTATAGGCCAGATATATTTTATCCTATTTTAGGCTAGGCCAACTAGCTAGCAACCTAAGCCTAGGAACGACTTATAAACAATCTACTATTTAGGTATGCGGATATATTAACGGAAATGGAGATAAACGGATAAAGTTTCGCTAATAACTCTATATCTTGCAGCCTATAAACGGATTTATTTCCTTATCTATCATTACTAAAGCACCAGAACAAAATCTTAGCTAATCTCCCTTATTGCCTCTTAGGAAGTCAGAGGATACGGACTACTTTATAGCTCCGTTATATACTCCTAACCTATAAACCTAGCAAAGGAAAATTGCGACTAGCTCGCATTTAGGGCATTACTATATAACTAGGGATAGTGAAGGTGGATTTCGCCTCTATATTATTAATAGATCGCAGTATTACCGGCGCGATATTAATAGAAATGTTGAGTATAATTTGTACACCCTACTAGCAGACTAGATTTCCGCATGCAATTATTATATCCTTTAGGGAGACTGGTTAGAAAAACTAACTTAGAAGTAGAAGCAAGTTATAATATTACTTACGGGCATATAACTTATTAGCGGGTAGAAAATAGGAGATGGTTAATAATCTATATCTTAACTAAATATTAGAGAATTAGATCTAAGCTCTAAAACCCTTATAGAAAACTTTCCCTAGTTACCGTTTCCATCTATCCTAATAGTACTTTGTCGCTCTAGTTATGGGGGTAAAAGTCTAAACTATTATAGCCGGGCTACCGCCACTCTTAGCCATAACCTTATATTAAAGATTAAGACGGTCTGTTCTCTTCTTTAGTAGGGCCAACCACGGCAAGCAAAAGAGATTATAACTAAAGCGATCTTCTGGGAAAACTGTTGACTACACTATATTACCTTCCTATTAGAGCATAGATTAAGAGTATCTTGACTCATTTACCGTATATATAAGTTATAGCCCTATTTTCTTCGTAGATTTTAATCTTTATATAAGTTCTTCTTTTCTAACGTCTGCGTATAGACTTAACATCGACAAAACTCCACTAGCGACTAATTGAAAACGGGCCTCTATCTAGCCTGCCTAATTTAGCCTCGGCCTACTAAGTAAAGTCTAAATAGACCTTCTAATTATTAAACTCTAAAGCCGACATCTTGGCGGTTATATCCACTTTATCCCCGTCCTTGTTATCCCCGTTATTTTTATTCCTGCCCTCTTCGTCCCTATTCTTTGCCTTACAACTTTTATAATCTAGCATCTTATATTTTACCTATTCCACAATTTCCTTTCCCTTAATTATCTTTTTAATAAAATCTAAGAATATTTGGCCTTAATACGTTAAGTTTTTAGAGGTGAATATCCCAAATATAATAAGCCGCTTATTATTTTTATTATACTTAACGGAAGAATAATAGGCAGCTATAATTTTAAGAACCTAAAAAACTATTAGATGATTAAAATTTTATATATTTAGTAGCTTTACCTAAATTATCTTAAGTCTATCCCCTAAAGCGAGGTTGGATTCTACCTAACAAATATTTTAATTACGAAGTTGCTTATATCTATCTCTCCAGAACTACTCGTTGTTTAAGATACCCGATATCTCTAAAACCAGCTGTTCTTAGTCTGTGACGCTTAATATTGTTTAAGCGTAAGAAGCTACCGTATTTGCTAGGGAGCTAAAGGGCTACTAATTTATATGGACTACGCAACTAGGAATAAGGTGATGTTATAAGTAAGAGGAAGCTATTGGATTTATATAATAAGAATATAAGTACTAACGGGGAGTGTATTTTTAGGATTTAACGTTAATTGGAAGGCTTATAAATTGGCCTACAGCTATATAAGGTTTAATTAAGTTATATTCCCGGAGCCTTTATGCGTAGGCTAAGCATTTAATGCAACGTAAATGCCTATAACTTGCACATTTTAACTCTTGCCTATATTCGTACGCTTTCTTTGGACACTTATACTCGCAGCAATAATGTTCCCCTTTTAAAGGGGTTAGCCTAACTGGCCTAAAACCGAAGCTTTTAATGCTGATTATAATGGCGAGGCGTAGATTGCGGTGTGTATTAGCTAAGCTGGCTTAAGTGTATATATACAATAGGTGACAAGAATACCCCTCGCGAACGGCGGCACCAGGCCATGCATTAAGTGCATTAAAGCTTAGGGATATCAGGTCTGACCTTATAATTAATATTTTTATACTACCCTCTTAAGCTTTATAATTCCTAGCCCTATACCTATTAAAGTCCCCAACTAGCTACTTAAATTGGCTAAATAAAGAATCCCCTACTATACGTAACTAGGACCTCTACTACGCGGGATAAAAAAAAGCATGGTCACTTCGGCGGTAATAAAGATGATCCGACCCTACTACTAGATACGTTTAATTTCAAAGACGTATCTTTGCAATTACCTAGTAGGGCAATTAGTATCAGCTTAATAATTAATAAGTAACTAGTAAATAAATACCGCAGTTTTTATTAAGCTAGTATTTACTATAGTCTATTAGCTATCCGCTAAAATATACAAGAATGGTTCCTATATTGCTATAATATTTACTAGGCATCTTTTCTATATCTCCTGGTATTTTGTGCACTAAGCTCTTACTATATATTAGAGATGGGTACACTTATAGTGAACCTAAGTGTAATTATATATGCTAGTAATAGTCGGGTTAAAAGGATAGTGAACGCTAATAGTAAAATAGACTAACTTATAGATTGGTCTATAGTTATAGAAGGTTTGACTAAGTTATATTCCTAGAGTCTTCACACGTAGGCTAAGTATTTAATGCAACGTATATGCTTACGCCTCGCACGTTTTAATCCTTCCCTATATTTGTGCGCTTTCTTTAAACACCTGCACACGCAGTAATAATATTCCCCTTTTAAAGGAGTTAGTCTTAGTTTTGTTACTTTTGGAATTTAGTTTAGCTTTAACTTAAGTTCTCTTTGCTTCTACTCGGTGCGGGCGGCAATTTTAAGCTATTAGCCGGAATTTGAGGCTATATATTGTCCTAATTGGCGCTACTAATAGGACCGGTTTTTTTAGTGCCTAGTTAGTGTTTAATATAAGCGCTTAACTGTCTTCGCTTTTCCGCTTAACTAGCCTAGCTAGTAAGGGTTAAAGGGTAGATTACTATGCAGCTTGCGTAAATCTAGTAAAGTCTTAGCCGACAAAGTTTCGTTACTATAACATACCAAACATCTTGGGAATTTATTCTCTGTAGAGGGCTAAATAGAGGAGGGGCTTAATATTAAAGTCCCTAAAGTTGTATAACAGCTAGTAAGGCGCAAATTATGGCGTGTATTAATGGTTGACTTTATATATACGCATCCTGCGGGTAATAAGGACCGGTAAATACCTATCTTAGAGGCGTTAATACCCAATTAGAGGGCAAAGGGTGCTATAGATATATATGCAGAGGCTACTAATCGGTAGGAGGGGAAGAAGAGGGATCCTATAGGGCGATTATCGCCTTACTTTTAGCCATGCTTTAGACGCTAGCGGAGTATAGAACCACTATTAGTATTATAGGAGTGGGAGATTAGTAAAGGATAAGGAGACGCCACTAATGCATCTACTGAGCGGCAAAACGCTAAAAGGTTAAAGGAGAATGCTACGTGCATAGCTGTTTGCCCATGCTCTAGGTAGGAAGAAGAAAGTAAAATAGGAGAAATTAATATTTAAAACGAGAATTGATAATCCGGTAGCCGAATAGCAGGTTTTTCCAGACATGTAATATATACTATGGATATTTTACACGGAAAAATACTATCTTAAAGCCTAGAGCACGCAAACCTTCCTCTATATTGCTCTTTTCTAAATTGCTAGGAGGTCCCTCTAGCAACTTCGACTGTTTAACCTTTAATTTTACCGCGTTTATATCTTCTATAATTTGCTTCCTACCTTATATTAGTCCTACTCTTTCTAATAGAGCATATAACTGCTTTTTAATGCTACTAATGCGAAAACTTATTAAGACTTAAGCGTGCTTGGGGTTAGTAGGTAGATTATAGCGGAAACCGATTTATTTTAAAACCTGTAAAGCTTAAGATCTATTAGCAATTATCTAGATTTATAACCTACTTTAACAAATTCTAACTGTTCTTTTCCCTAATTGTTAGGAAAGAGTCCGACTATTCTATTATAGCTAGTTTCGGACTTTTGTGGAGTATATAATACTCTTTTATACTAGGCATATTTAATAAGGATTAGTGGCGTGTAATATAAGAGGTCTGGGTTAGTTAGTAAATGTTTTAGCGGGCGGTAGATTAGGGGGCACTTTATTCTTGCTCCTAAGGGCTTAAATAGTCTTAAATAGTCTAACTCGGAAAGAAAAACGCGTTGATTATAGTACTCCAAAAGCATAGCTATATAATTATAGATAGGAATAGGGGCAGCGATTAATAAAGATCGTTAGGAGGTATAGTGCGTAATATATTTTAGTCTTAGGCGCCTAGGCCTAGGTTAGAACTGCTAGATATTCTACACCGCGTCCAAATTCTTTACTCTGCCGTTAATTCTTAAATTAAGAGCCGCTAAATATTACGGAGGGGCGAAGCGAGCTATATGTGCGAATGTAACTGCAGAGGATAAGATAAAGATAAGGACACGTAGATTGCCTTAGAAAATTTCCTAAAATGAATTATGTATACATGTAAGCCATTTTTAGTAAGATTAGTAAAGGTCTGCCTAATAAACGTTAATGCCTAACTAATACTTGTCTGCGGGTAACGGAGGTAGAGGGTTTATAGTTACTTCCTCTATTAGTTATTATGGAATTAGTTTATTAGAGTAAGCAGTGGCTGTTATAGGTGGTAGGCTAAAACTTAAAGGGGATTTTAGCGGTAGAGAAATGCAAGATATTTAGGCGGATTTGGGAAATATTCTTAGCCGGTAGTGGATTCCGGGCACGCTTTATTCTGACTCCTAACGGCTCTTAGCTATTAATAGGGTAGTATTTATACAGAAGCTTCTATTACGTTACTCTATGCATAAGTCTATATAAAAATAAGAATACATAGCTAGATATTAGATTAGTGTAATAAGATTATATTACGTAAAACGAATTATTAGGGAGTAGTTAAGAATCCATTAATAGTAGCAAAGACGCTGCTCCTATAGAAAGCTTAGTAATTAACTAGTGTAAAAGTATTAAATTCTAAGGCCGCCTCTGCTTTTAGTTCGAGTTTAGCTTTACTAGGAGTATCAAATTCTAAGGCTGCCGTTGCTTTTAGTTCCGAATACAAAACTCTAACTATATACTCCCAACCGTTGCCGCAATGAGCGCCTATTGGCTGCCATTTACAGCGATACTCTTTAGACGAGATAATACGACTATATGATTAAACTACGGCAATAGTATAGTAGTAACCTTTAACTACCTTATCCTAAACGTTAATTTGTACATCCGGATATACCTAAAATATAGCCTTAGCCATTGCTATAAAACATCAGTAGTATATAGCAAAAGTAAATATTAGTAAACTAACAGATAACTAGTCCAAAGTCTATCGTTAACGGCGTTATACTAAAGTGGTTGTGCCGATAGGAGTAAGGAAACTACAGTTTGCTATTAATGTTAGCTTAAGAAATACTAGTTAGAGGTAGAAACGTATAAACCGTTAAGATTAGTACGCAGTAAACGGTGCCTTTACTGAAATTGCGAGGTATGGGTCGTAATGTAAAGGATTCGGCGGATATGGTATGGGGTCCTTAGTAGCCTTTTATGTTATAGCACTAACTTAAGACTTAGCTTCTGACGCATAAAGGATAGCGAAGGGTGCGCTAATTGCGGTGTGCTTAGGCTTAGAAAGATTAACCTAACCTATATATATGCACGCGGTAGGTAACGAAAACCGGTAAGTATCTATCTTAGAGTTGTTAAGGCTAGATCGCGGATAGGAGGGTACTACTAATGTATATTCGAAGACTATAAGGTATAGAAAACTTGCGTAAATACCGCCTCGCCTCTAGCTATGTTCTAGATACTTATGGAATATAAGGCCACTGTTAGTGTTGCGTATAGTAAAGATTAATAAAGGTTAAGAATGATGTTTAAGGCTTAAATTGGGATTACTAGATGGTATAGGACGAGAAGACGCTATAAATATATTTGTAGAAACCTATTCTGTGCTGCCTTTAAGTTCTTTACTTTGTCGCCGGTTTTGGTAAGTGTATATTACTTAATAACGGTATTCTTAGAGTAGGGCGTAAATTAAGAGGCACCAAATATAAAGGAGGAGTAAGCCGTATATACGCCTGCGGAGGTTGTTAAGCGCTAGTAGGTTTGGGGAGAATTCGTAAATACGACTACGGAGGGCGAGATGTTAGCATTCTGCTCTAAATAGAGGCGCTAGCCGTAGAGCTGCTTGCCTGCAAGTATTGCCTTTAGGGTTAAATAAGAATTAGTAGGCGGAATTAATAGCTGTATATATATTATTTAGAGGATGCCGCGCGTGATAAAGACCGGTTAAAGGTCGCGTACTATATGCCGTTAGTAGGTCTTGTTGCTATTATATGCGAAGTCTGGGCCACTAAATATTATAAAGGGCGGGAAGGGCGGTGTAAATGTATTTATATAGGATAAGATGTTAGGCGTCTAATATATATAGTGGCCTACATAGCGGCTATTATGTATATTAATTATAGGATGCTATATGTGGCGGAGATTGTTTAAAGATTGTATAGTGTAATAGTTTCTGTTAGAGTATATATAGGGTTTAAATTAGGCTGCTAAGGGGCGTTATAAGCATACCTACGAAAAATAAAGGGTTAGCAGCCTATTATAGGTAGAGAGACACGGGTTATATAGTTGCTTGCCTTTACCGGGATGTTTAAGGCATTAAAAATATTACCACTAAATTTACTTAACAAAAATATTAAAGACGCGGCGTTAATAGCGACATTTACTTTAGCATTAGGGAGTTAAATAATTGAGGCTTGTTTTAGACGCTAAGATTTTTAATATCTATATACGTTGGCGAATTAGTACGCCTAGCGCGTAAAATACAAATAGGCTAACAAAGCCTACCCCTCCAAACTGCCCCGCCACTCAGATAATTTTACACGCAGCGAGCTTGCAAAATTGGACCCAGCAACACAAAAAATGAGTGAGCATAAAACCCTAACAAAAGATTACCGGAATAGGATATATAGTGTATCCGTAATTAACAAGTCACACGTAGACCTCGCATAATTTAGCCTAGAGGAGACAATATAGAAGATCTAGAGGACTATACCAACCGAAACTACACCTGCTATCGCCTTAACGGACACTACGGAAAGTAATAAAGCGCGTAAGCTTACAAAAATCGTATGTTTGATATAGTTTACTTTGGTATAGTGACTCTAGCGGCTAACGCAAACAAGGTATTTAAGTTAAAGATACTAGAAATACTACTAAAGTTAGGAGTTAGAGTAGTTAATATAAACGCTTTGCGTATAGGCCTAACAGTCTATTTTACGGGACGACGCATTTCAATATAATATCTAAACGATTTAGTAGTATGCACGTTAGCTTTTAGCCCTTATAGGGACTCCTAGGTCCTGCTTAGTCATACTATCGCGCATTTAGAGAGTAGGTAGGGCTATTGCTAGGCTGGTTTATAATGGGTAGAATAGAACGGGAGTAGAGGTGGCATTGGTGTAATAATTACGGTGCCGATTATTAACTAAGCTCGAACTGCTGGTTCTGCTTAATAAGGGATGTTATTAAACAATTATTATACCGCGTTAAAAACTAAAAACCGGGGTATATAACAATATAAGAGTTTTAGAAGTTTACTAACACCTATAAGTAGAACTTATAGCAACTGCACTGTTAAGGGACTTATTATATACCTATTACGCGGCGCCATAGCTTATCCGTTCGCTGTCGCTAATCGCTAGTAGCGTATTACCATCGATTTGGTCTCCATACACCCATTACGCCTTATTATAGCTTATCTATTCGCTGTTATTAATTTCTAGTAGCGTATTACCGTTAATTTGGTCTCTATATACCTATTGCGCCTTATTATAGCTTATCTACTTGCTGTTTCTAATTGCCGGTGGCGTATTACCATTGATTTGGTCTCTGTATACCCATTACGCCTTATTATAGCTTATCTGTTTACTGTTGCTACTAACGTCTACGGAACTAGAGCCGCTAGGGTTTCCATTTAAACACGCTATGCTATTTATATTTAGGTATCTATGCGTAAAGTTGCCGCGAGTATTAAAAGGGGTAGGGAAATCTTGTAACAAGCGTTCTTAACTAAGGCGTAGTGTGAGGGATTCGCCCGCTGGCTTAGAGGCTTAAGGATATTGTTTAATTAATTGTAGAGATATTACACTCCTCTCTAGCTACTAACCCGTAACTACTATAAGTGTTTCTAACTACCCTGCATTTCAGCCTTCCAGCTAATTTAACCCATAATCTCGTTTATTATCCGTTTCCTGGTTAGAGCTGCCTCCTAATAAATGGCTTAACTAAAGTTTAGAGTAGATTCGTTTTCTACCCAGCTGAGGAGAGGGGAGGATTCGCTTAGCTAAGCTTAACTAGGCTGGACTAATATAGTTCTAAAGGTAATTGACTTGCTATTCCTATTGGAATACAGAAAAAGAGATACCTACAAAGGGAGCGAACGCTAACTTATTAAATATCCCACCTATATAGACTGACTCACACTAATTAAACCAGTTTGTTACCTCCCATATAAATATTAAAATTTTAGGATATCGTCCATTCTGTAGCCATTAAATAAATAGGGGTACCTCGCTTATATTTATTAATTGGAAATCTCTTATAAAGTAGGACACGAGAGCCGATATTCTAGAGATCTTTAGACTAGCTTAGATAATAAGATACTTAATCCCGAATAGAAGACGCCGTCTAGCTATAACCTCTTCGGAAAAGTTCTTTAATCTTTAGAACTCTTCCGTGCGTTTGTTTTTTACAAAAGTAGATAGATCCTTAATTAACGTCTAAAGTTTTAATCTGCCGTAAGTGGCTATTTCCCACTAATTAAAATTATTTGCTAAGTTTTAATCAGCGAGGCAAGTTCGAAAACGTCTTCTAGGTAAATTACAGCCGTTAAATTTAACCATATTATTAGTCCTCCAATCTTTTATCTTCCCCTCTTTATTAATAAAAAATGTAAAAGCTACTCCATTTACAATATATGCGCGGATTTCTTTAAGGCTTAACTGCAATTTTAGGATTAATTTTCTATAACTGGTGTTTTCATTTAGTTCCTTAATAGTAATAGTAAGTAGGGGAGGTAAAGTAGGAGGGGAGGGTTAAGTAGGTTTGTGGTTAGGGGTGGCTAAATAACTAGCCTCGTTCCCTTACGTACTTTTATGTTCTAAAGGAGGTAAAGTAGGTAGGGAGGGTTAAGTAGGTTTGTAGTTAGAGGTAGTTAAATAACTAGCCTTATTCTCTTAGGTGCTTTTATATCCTAAAGGAGGTAGAGTGGTTAGGGAAAGTTGCGTAGTTAGTTCGCAGTTAGAGGTAGCTAAATAATTAGCCTCTATCTCTTAGGTGTCTTTATACTCTAAAGAAGGTAAAGTAGGCGGGGAAAGACGTTAGATATATTTATGGTTAGAGGTAGCTAGCGGGTTAGCCTTGTCCCCTTAAGTGCTTTTATTCTTAGAAGGTAGTAAAGTAAGTTTTAAAGGTAATATATTAAGCCTCTTATAGGCTAAACGCAACTAAGGAAGACAACGCTGGATTTCTAAAGGCGTAGTATTGGAAAGAATATCTATAAATAGACCTAAAACGTAACCTAAGTCTAAAGACATAAATGAACTTATAATAATGGCTAGTAAGTTATTAAAATGGTCTAGTTAATATAAGGGGGTTAGGAATACGTTGGGCGATTGGTAAGACCCCTATCACCAAGTCGCCAAGTTTTTTAAAAAACTTGGCGACTTAGTAATAGGGGTCTTAGCGCTAAGTGCGCTGATCCTAGGTTAACGCGGTAACGTGCTTGTCAATTAATATTCCTTCCGTATAAGCATTCCGGAATGTCTACAATTTATAAGTGTATACTTTTCTAAGCTATCCCCATTAGTCGATTAATCTCTACTACCTATAGTGGAGAGAACTAACCTTATTCTTCACTATATCCTCTAATCGGAGTGAGATATACTGCGAGATTAAAGGGGCTAAACTATTAGCTGCGGACATGCCTTCTTAAACTGGGATTTTAACGCCTTAATAGGAATCGGCGAGCGGCTTTATAGATGCTGAGTCTAGATCTTAGTTTTATGTTTATAGTATACTCTACTAGCGCTCCCTAAAAAAGAAAGAGGTGATTGCCCGTCGTAATATCTCTTTGTTAGGGAAACTAACTTTAGCTTCCAGGGGAGGGAAGTTCTTAATTAATCCTCGGATGTGTCTAAATCTTAAATAGCGTAATAAGGGGAGGACGGACGCTTAGTAATATATAGAGCAATTACGCCCCGGCGGCTAGAGATACATATTAACTATATAGTTGCCCTATTACCTTAAGGCCTCACCGATTTTCTCTACTTTGCATTCCCCCGTATTTACGCCCCACCACTTAAAGTATTAGGCTAATTATTGTTTGCTCCGTTTCTGTGGCATTAGGCCTAAGGCCAATATATAGTATACTTATTAACATGGATTCTGTTCTTCCCCTTATTATTATTATACTTATAGCCTGCGTGGTCGCGATCTTTAGCAGCACTTATACCATTCTTATTACTAAAAGTCCTTTTATAACCTATATTAAGCCTTATCTAATCACTCGTAACGCAGTACATTTTGTTGTCCTTACTATAGTATATAGATTATTATTAGGCATTAGGCAGCAGGATAGGTTAAACTAGGCCCTCCTAAAGGCCGCTTTACTTCTTATAGCTACTTTAGAGGTAAGTATAAAGCCCGAGTCCTTTGTGTATAACTAATAGCTGTATAGATTTTCACAGCAGCTATTTTTCTTCCCTTAAGTGCAAAGAATATATCCCTTATAGGTATTCCAAGATGGGTATATCTGCTTAGGAGTTCGGTTATTATAGTGCTAGGGATATTTTTAATAATATTTTTTGCAATTATGTATATGAAAATTCTAAATTGGGGCTCTAATACTGACTTTGCCGAAGTGGAACTGCTGCTATAAAAACTAAGGCATATTGCGGAATACTGGCTATCCTTCTCCTTAGGAGCGTAATTATCCTTTCCTTCTATATAGACTACTGCAAGTTTATATTTGGCTCGCAAGCCGCAATAATTAGAGACTAGGGTTGGCTGCAAGCTGGCTTATATAGATTTTTCGTTATCGCGATTGGTATAGCTATAGGTGTGTTATTAAAATTCCCGGAACAAGGTTATAATATAGACTGGGTATATTTTTATAAACTACTTCTCTTTTAATTACTAAAATATACAGGTCCTTCTTTTAATAATATCCGTCTTAAATCTTCGCATTATACTATATAGTGGCATCAGACACCTTAAACCGTCCTCTCCCCTAGATTGATATACTGGTAAAGATAATATATCAACTATTAATTTACGCTTAATAACTGCTCGCAAATCATCTGTCGACATAGATATAGAATCAATATCTCCTCCTTCTCCTCTTCTTTTACCAGTTTATAAAACCACGTTACCGGATAGGATCTAGTGATCTTTTTAGACTGGACTAAAGTTAGACTAAACTAGACTAGACTGCTAGCCTTAATAGGTAAGCGCTAGCCCTATTTCGGAACGAGCTAAACTATAAGTAATTTAGACTGGAGTGGATTTAAGCTTAAATCCACTCTAGTTTAGTCCAAAAAGATTACTAGAATCCACCGTTATCCGTACTCTTAGATTATATAGGGAAATGTTCCCCCTTGTTATATTACTAGTTTATTATCTAGTGCCACTAAAGCCTAAGCAGAGCAACCTTAGGGGGATCTATTACTTAGGTTAGCCACTTACCGTAAGCTTCTTTAGCGTTTTTGTTTAGATAGCGAAGTTACAACCAACATCGCCTATAAAATAATTTGTATATTTAGCAAGGAAGAACAAATGTATTGTTATACAATTAATATTTATCTTATATTTTTTCTAGCGGGATCTTAATTTAACTTTCTTATATTTTAGTTAGACTACCTTCGCTATAATGTAAGAAATCTACAATTCTGTTCCTATAGTCGTTTGTCGAATTAAGTTAATAAATGTAATGTCCGTCCAACCTTTGTTTTACTACCTAAACTAGTAGAGCTACCGCCTGTCTAAATTAGCAATAAAGCGCCACTAGACTGATTTACTGGAGTACCTATCCGTAATAGTTCCGATAGTGCCCTTGTCCAGCTAATAAATTACGCCTCCCCATGCTTCCTCTAGCAGTCCTCTCCCTAACAGTCCGTCTTTTTAACTTTTTATATTCTACTCTTCTACTATCTTTATTAGGAATCTTAATACTTCTTCTAAAGACTTTCTAGCGTCTAATTTAGAGCCAAATAAGGTTAACTTAATTCTTGAACCACGAAGTCTAGCTAAAGACCTTCCTCCTTATCCCAAGTTACTTTAATATAAGTAGGATAACGCCAACTCAACAATGGAGATAGCAGAATACCTCCCTCTTTATTCTTACGCTCCTTAAAGAATATTTCAATACTAACCGCTATGAGAGGATTTTGATGGAGATCTACATCTTAAATATATTATAATACTTATAATAAAGGCTGTAAACTAGGCGGAGTAGCAACCTAAAAAAAATAAAGATTATTAATCTTACAAGGAGTGGTTTAGAGACTTCGCAAATAACGTTACGATAGAGGTTACTTAATAATGTCCAGTCAGGCTATATCTTAGTACGGTATTAAATAATATTGCTTGCGTGAGTATTTAATTATCTAGTTATTATTCGTACATACTAAGTTAACATCTTATCTTTAGGTTCTTGGGGTTAAAACAGATAGATATATCCTTTAGGGAGACTGGTTAGAAAAACTAAAAACTTAGAAGTAAAGGCAAGATATAATATTACTTACAGGCATATAACTTATCGGCGGTAGATAATGGGAGACGGTTAACAATCTGCATCCTAACTAAATGTTAGAGACTTAAGTCTACGCTTCTTTGTAGTTATTATATAATTTTCTTAGTTCTATGCATATAAGTTTATTAGCGCGCTGAATTTGTAAAATCTAGCAAATTCTTAAAGTATGCGGTTCCTAAGCGCAGTATAAATCCTTTACGTAGTCTTAAAATCAATCTAGTAGAGGCTTTGAAAGCAGTCATTATGCAATATATATACTACGGGAATCACCCTACCACGGACTTTAAGATAAATGGCTATAAACCGTGTATATTTACAGCCAGCCACCTTAATTTAGATAAATACGTTCGATTAAGAAGTTAACTGTAATATAGACCACGAACACCAACTTAAATATAACATTCCTTCTTCTGTATCTACCCCTTACCCGATACTATAGGTCATAGGCTAAGAAATAGTAAGTGCAAGCCTATTCCCCCCCGTTGGTTTTCGTTAGGACCTTATCTAACGGATCTGTGGGAGATCTTAATAATGGATAATATAAGCCTCTTTTATAACCCCCCTATACCTAACGAGCCTTCGGCGCAATTACTTAACGCTGATAGTGCTTTATAGAGAGCTAGTGGGGTTCTTCCTTATATTAACCTCAATTTCTCTTCCTCTCCAAATTAAAATAGATTTCGTTATATGGGCAAATTATTTATTTATATCTTCTGATTTTCTGGACGAGTTGACACCTTTAATACTAGCCATTTATAGGGCTAATTCTGATGCTGGGGGTTTAATGCGGATTTAAGGGTTGCTAGAAGACTCTGTCGACTTTTAGTAACCTCTATTGCTATGAAAGAAACGCCCACGGAATACGCGGCGGCCGCAAGTCTTATCTCTGCCCATATTCAAAATGCAAAAAATCTCGGGAAGGCAATAGATTTACTAAGAAGAATAAATTGAGAGACTATATATAAAACCCGTATTGGGCCCCAAACTATATCGCGGCGCCTCTTTAGATAAACCTTAATTTGGTAGAGTCGAGTTCCAATTTCTAACTGGCGATGGGTACTCTGGTATAGCCGTTTAAATATAATAGTTGATATATCCCTAGCATACTTCAGTTACTAATACATATTAAGTATTTATTAGTTAGTAGGATACCCGCCTAGCCCTCTACCCAGTAGTCCTAATATCTACATTCTAGTAACGCCTTCTGATACTGCCCCTTCCTAGTAGGGATACTTTCTTTAACTAAGTTTATTTACAGGTATGTCTGTAACCCTCCTTGGTTTGCTAATACGTGTGAATTACTAATTATACGTAATTTAGGATACGGGCCCGATTTCCCATTTACCCCGCCCCCTACTCCCCCCCTTATAGCTTTGGCCGGCATTCCTTCTCCTACTAACTAGGCGCAATTATATATTAAAAGGCATTTATAATCCTCTATAACAATTACCAAACATCCTATAAATCCCCGGTCTAGACAAGCTAATATAGGAACTAAGACTAAGGTAAGAAGTTAAACAAATCTGGCTAATAGGCCACTAAGACGTTAACACCGCTACTATTAAATCCCCCCTGGAGCAGACCGTCTCTTTTACTACCTATATTAGCCTAAATATAAGCACGGACCTACTCCGGATAAGAGAAAGTTTAAGTAAGTATAGAGCTACCCCTTATTAGTAGTTTATCTAATTTAATGTTAAGAGAGTATATAGACTAGTATATAAGAGCCTTTAAATATAGGCATCTAAAATGTACACAGTCATTTGGGTGCGCTAGCAGTCGCATAAAACATGAAATTGTAATTTATCTTGTGTATAGCGGCCTATATATAGATTCCTACCCACCCCTAATTAGCAAACGACTGGTAGAGGGGCTTACGGCTACAGAAAGTTTGGGCGGACGTATTAGTGTTATATATTGGGATGCGGCAGCCTATGCTACTTATATTATATAAAACCATTTTTAGAATAAACCGAATAGTTTAGGTTTTAAAGGATAGTATATAACGGCACTAGTCCTAAAAATAGTAGAATTTAATACTAGGCAAATCGAATTTAAGGATTTAAAACAGCTTTGTTTGGTAGCGTCTCTATAGAATCTAATAAGGCGGGATCCTAATTCTTAGTTAGCAACAAATAATTTGGTATAACTTTATGAATATACCTCGAGTAATAATTCCATTGTGGCTAATATATCTATAACTATTACGCGCTTGCTAAGGTGACTAGTATTAATAATATATAAGTTATAGATCCGAATAACTATACTACCCTTAGTAAACCCGCATAGTTACCTACCCCTAATACCCCATACGATGAAAAGCAAGTACTATTAGGCCGTAAAGAGAGTTCGTAGGCTTTACTAACAATTAACAGCCTTAGTATACTAGGGATATTTCCAAACCTTAAGCGGTTAACTTTAGAGCTAAGGGAGTCTAAAAAATTGTAGGGTATAGTCCTTCAGTTAGCTACCACTATAGCGCCGCCTAATACTACGAACTTTGGTCTATAGGGTAGTATAACTACAGGCATTTATAATACGCGGCCTATTATAGGAGTTCCCTAAATAATTAATAAAATGGTAAATGATCTGTCTTAGACTTTAAGTAATCCTAAGATCTACCTACGCGCACTAATAGCCCTAATGCCGCCTACCTTCTCTTAATCGTTTACTTCTATGCACTTAGCTAGTATAGAAAGTGAATACAACAGCCCTAAGGATTACTTAACTGAAAATTCCGGTAATGATAATATAAATCTAGGGCAGGACTTCTTAGCTTCGACACTTATAGAGATAATGGGTAATAATAGCGTATAGCAGCCTCCAATATACGGAACTTTTATTAATTTAGAGGAGACACTGTAGCAATCTCTTAATTCAGGTCACCTATTAACACCAATATTAAAGACAAATAATATACACATCGGAGAGACCTGAAGCGAGATTTAGGAGTACTATATAGCGCATCTAGAGCTAGTAGAGCATCAACTACTTTAGAATGAGACCCTTTAGATGGCTAGCCCTTTATCCCCGGAAATATTTAGCAATTTTCTTGCCTAGTTGGGTATAATAACTACGTAGATAAAACCATGGTAAACCCTTCCGGCAACTCCTAATAGTTCTTTAGAAATGCATAAAGGCCATCTATTAGCACCTCTTATATAGCAGGAAAAGACCTCTCCTACAGACAGTAATAATACTCTCGCTTTAGAACTGTCTATAATAGCCCCACGAATAAATTGTAATATCTGTTATAAGAGCTACGCTAGTAGGCCAATTATGCTTCGACATAAACGATCTCGTAAGTTCGGCTTTATGTTATAACTCTTTATTTCTAATATCTCTAGATACGTTAAATTTAAAATATAACTGCTAAAAATGCAATAAAAACTTTCCATAATAGTACGCTTTTACTAAGCACTTGTAAGCTTATATAAATAAAGCCCTTAAATTCCCAGAAGCACCTAATAGAGACTTATGTAGTTGAAAAGCCTGTTCTAATTGCCGGGCTTCTAAAAAAAAATATAATAGGAGATTCACTCATTATATAAGAAAGAGATAGTCTAGTAGCTGCCAGAAGTAAAGTTCTTGTAGCTAAGTATAGGCATTCGCTATAATTGCTAGTAAGCCCGCGTACCGAAGTAAAATAATATTTTTCTAGAGGGGGGGTGGAAGCTAGTCCTGCACATCACTATAGTAGAGTTTTAAATAAGTTGTTAAAGTACTATAGGAGAAAGCTCTGTTCCCAAATCATTTAGGCCTAAGCTTACCACACGCTATGTGTTTGGGGGTAATCTCTACTTTTCTTTTCTTTTTTAAAGATTCGCCGTCAATCTCCTTTTTACTACTTTTATTAATGGCATTTCATGGGGTCGATCTAAGCCCCTTCTATATTCTACTCTTATCTACTAAAGCCACAAGTGTTTTTCTGTCTTTCTTCTTAAGCGCCTCTTTAAGCTCTCGGAACCTTATAATATGCTTAATAAACTTACTAAGGTTCCTTTTATAATAAGATCGAAGTTTATAGAACATTAGGTTGGTTATAGGCTCCTTAGTAAGCTTCTAGCACAAAACTGCTACTCCATCTATAATGTAAACCGAGCAATACCTTAAATCCTTATTGCTCTTCGCGGCTCTAATACTCGTCAGCCTAAGCTTCCACTCCACCTAGTATTTAAGTACACCGTTTTCGGTTACGCCTTTCAAAACCCGGTTTGGTCTTCTTAGGAATCTAGTAGGCTATTCGTCTTCTCTTTTACAATCTAAGCTAGCATCAGAAATATCCGCAAAGTGGGCTTCATCATTACCTACTTAGCCGTTAGTATAATTGAAAGATCTATAATTATTTGGCTATCTTACTAAGAGATATTAGAGAAACGTGCTCAACACTAGTAACTGTGTTCGCGGGGTCAGACAAGCCTATTATTGGGTAAGAAATTCCTACCTGTCCGGAACCGGACGGCTACAGGTAGTCCTTAACTGGAGAAAGCATAGCTAGCGAGAGCTTAGGGCTAGAATAAAAGAATTAAGAATTATAAGTACTGTAGAGCAAAAAAACACTGCGCGATAGCGCCCTTTATACCCTCGCGCCTAGAACTAACGCCAAAAGCACAGCTCCAATCTAGAAATATTAAACCACGCAAGCTGCTTCGCCGCAACACTAAGTCACATTAACAGTTGTAGGATAATCTCTATACCGCCCGTGACCTCTAGGTATTCAAGTAGTTAATACCTCTACTAGCATTTAGTGTCTGAGGTCCTTCTTATAATATTGAGTAAGTCCCCTATTTAATTCTAAGCGTAAAACTTGGCTTAGTCAAATTATTAGCTTTAAACGATAATTAACTGTTAGGGCTATTTCTAAACACTAGTACGTAGAGCCCCTTATCCGGTTCCAAATAGAGTGGGAACTATATTTCTAAACTTCTTCTTAGTTACGTCAGAGCTGGCCAAATACGCCGCAGCTTTATCTCTTAACTCCTTACTTACGCTACATGCCTTAAAAACCGTAGCACAGCGCTTAAAAAGCGGCATTGCTTTTAAGGCGATAGGAAGTTATGTTAAGGCGCGTAATAGGGCTTAAGTAAAGCCACGCAACTAGATAGGCATTGCTATACAAAGCAACGCTTAACCGGCTGCCTCTATATCGCCGTCTCGGAATGATTAGAAGAAAGGGGTTAATATTAGCCCTTACCGTTCAATATAACCCTCCTATAGAGGCATAGCAAAGTAGGGTATAGACGAGGAAGGATTATGCTCCTGTCATAGCTGTATTATAATGCATTTATAATACTACGCTAGTATCCCTAAGTTAGTGAATCGGCTCGACTTTTGAGGTATAGTCAAAGCAGAGCCCACCGTCAGCTCTCCCATTAGCTAAGCGGTAGAGAGGAGCAGGATATAAAAGGCCTCTATATTCTTTAACCAGACCTACATTAAGTATAGTATCCTTTAAGGAAATCCCTCCTTACTTTCTCGTAAAGACACTCCGTAACCTTACCAGTACTAGCCACTCTAAAATGCTTCCGGTCTCAGCCCCAAGAGTTTAAATAAGCCTTAGTTTCGAGTCCTCAAGTTAAGCGAATAGTCCTTATAGTAGAAGCAATGCCTTTTAGCGTCTCCTTAATATCGGTGATAAAGACGCCATATACCTAAGAGCGGCGTGGCGTAGTATTATAAGCGCATAAGCGGCTAGCCTAGCCGCCCTATTACAACAATCGTGGCATTATTAACCAGCTAGTCATCTTGGGCATAATCATAGTCTCTGCAGCCATATGCTGCTAAAGCGAGTAGTGGTGACTTATACCTTACTCGGCCGCTTCTTATCCCCCTCCTCTTTATCGCCTACGTCAAGAGTCCGTCGCCGCTTCCGGCCCTTCTGCCGTGCTATATTAGGCACAGTATCTTCTACAGCGGCGGAGACTCCTTAGGCAAAGCTGACGTGCTTCTTAACAGGGCGCTCTTTCTCCTCCTCGTCTTCCCCGGATATCCTCCGCCGCTTCCTCCTATATAGTGTGGCCAGAGGGCTTTTAGCGGACAGCGGTAGTGTCAGGAGCTAGTCTACTTAGCGTAGCCTCCGCGGCCTCCAGGGCCGGTTTAGTGCTACTACTAGTTTCCCCAAACCGACTCTAGCGTTAATATCATTACCGCCTTTATCTTTATCATCATTGTCATTATCGCTGCCATTATTAGAGGTAGCCCCCTTAAGCTCTTCCTACGCCTTTAATTTGGCCTTACACTTCTCTTTAACCTCTAATGGCATATGCCCTATAGGCTATTTGTTGGCGGCGCTATAATATATAACACTTCTATATATCTATTCGGTGATAACCATATCAAGGTACTGTTTAAGTACGGCAACAAATTGGTCATTATAGGCTTTCTAGGATACCGGTGTACCCGCGCAAGGAACGAGGTAGGCACCTTAAGTAGTAATAATGTCGAGGCAGTCCTACAAGTTCGCGCTACTATTAGTTCGGTAGGCCGTATTACAAAACTAAATTAAAAGGATATAAGCTTACGATAAGCAGATCTTAGCTAGCCGTAGTAGTAGGTAGGCTATTTGGCCGCGATATTATAGCCAGCGATAGCTATATATAGGGACGTCACGAGTTAGGCTATTTTAGATAGAGGTTGGAAAGGTAGGGAGGTAAGCCTTTAAATAAGGTTAGAAATCCATAAGTCAACATAGGCGCGGCGAGGAGGCGTTATTATATAATTTAATATGTGGGGCATAATAAGGGGGTGGCAACCCTAGGCCTTACTATAGTTGGAAGCGACAGAACACAGGGCAGCGGCATTATCGTTAAGAGAAACGGGAATTTAATTGCTATAGGCACTGGATATAGTATATACACTAGTGCTACTAGTTTCTCTCTTGTATAACTATAATATGCCAGCTAGGCGGCCTTCTAAATAACGCTCACTTACACCTCCCTATCTTTAAGGCTATACTCCAACCATTATCTCTTTGCCTATGGAGATTCGGGTAGCAGTAGGCCCTAAGCTAGGTGCTAGAGAACCTCATTAATATCAAGGCGCTGCGTATGGTTGTTCGCTGCCTACTAGTATCTCACTATCTTAATAAAGAGACCGCTAACTACAAGTTTGGATTAGCCTATCTACCACTAAAAGCCATTAAAGCTCTATAATATAGAACACTTATAATATATATAGCCTCTAGCCGGCAACGCGCACGCACTCTTATAATCCTTAGCTATTTTATTAATAGTATTCTAATAACTCTTCCGGAAGGAAGGGCGTAGCTTCTTATTATCCTTACCGTCGCGCCATAGGTTAATAGAGAACTTCTATAGGTAGTAGTTATACGTTAGCTCAAATAAGATAATGCCTATAGACTAGATATTAATAGAGTGGTCGTAATCCTCTAGCTCAAGCTTAGGAGCGAGATAGCCAATTATACTAACTATGCCTAGCTCGGGCCGTAACAACCTACCTGCCTAGATGTGCCTAGATATACCAACATCTAGTAGGACGGAACGGAGCGGCTTGCTAATAAGGCCGATATTAGTCGGCTTTAGGTCGCGGTATAGCCAGCGTCTGTTATATATAACTTTAACACCCAGCAATACGGCGCGGAATATAGTCGCCGCCTTTATTATGCACCCTCTATCAAGCTTATGCGTTAACTGCATTCTCTTAAACTATAATTTTAAGAATATAAGAGGCTTACCCCTTACTCCAAGTCCCTACTAAGTCGCCAAAGGTCTGGGGCGTCATTAGCTTTAGGACAATAGTAATATTATTAAAGGCCGTCCTAGAGGAGAACTCTTTACCGTTAGAGTAGATTACCTCTGCTATACGCAGAATTTGCTTACCATTATCTAACTTCTATACGAGATTAGTCACTTATATCCTCCGTTATCTTAAATTTATAAGCTCCAATCTCCTCCCATTCCCTACTAAGCGCCTTATCCCCAGCCTTAGCGGATATAATCCGTGTAGTTAAAAGTGCGACTACATAAGTTGGCGGGACTAGTGGCTATAAAGGAGAGGTGTTCTATGGACGTGAAATATTAAGTAAATATTATCTTTTACAAAGCGTTTTTAATTACAGATAGCCGTCTAAGAAGAAATGGCGTCTAATTTAGGAATTTATTTTAGAATAAAAGGCCATAAAGCATATACATATTAAAGCATAACTATTATAGAAGATGTAAGTAATTAGGCATATACTACGCGGGGTAAAATAGCTAAGCTAATATTTACCTTAATGGCAAGAATAGAATTGCTAGATAACTACAAAAGGCAGAATATAAGAAATATAAAAAGAGGTAGATCATAAGCTTAAACAGAGAGCGGCTTTACGGAACTGCGCTACAAACAATTAGCAAAGTAGGGTTAAAGGAAATTTATAAGGGTGTTGCTGTAGCTAATAGGTTTATAGTTACTTAAAGGTTAGTGCCTAATAGGAAAGCTTATATAAAAGAATTACCAAGCGGCTACCTCTCGGGCTAAGCTGTGGCCAATTTACCCTATTTACTATTAAAGGTTTTTAGCACAGAATATCACAAACAGTAGAACGGGTAAGGCGTCCGCTATAACGCGCATTTTAGCTATATATTAGAGTCACCAGATATATATAGCCCCTCCGCTAACTAAAATATCTCATAAGAATTGGATTCTCGTGGCTCGTTCTTATTTATAAGGCAAATTAACTAAAAACTAAGTTTCTACAGCCAGTTTATGCACCTTTACGTCATATACATAAGTTAATCAATTATTAACGCCCGACTTTATATTATTCAGACTGCCGCTTAGTTTCAGCTGTACCACATAATTTAAATTGGCTGGCCAAGTTGTAAACGTAGTTTCAGCCTTACATTCTTTATCGTTTATAGTGCTGTAAGTGGTAATAAAGTGGCTCTTACTCACCGCCCTTAAAAAAGTAATACTCTTGCGGACCTTTTTATGCAACCCTTATATAATAGGAAATGCGCTATAAATAGATCGAGCTAGAAATGGAATATATAATAAGATATAGACCTCTAAGCCAAAAGAAGGGCAGCACTATTATTACCGTCTCTTCCACCCAGCAGGCCGGCCCCTTTTCTTCTACACAGCAGGCTGGGCCTTCAATTTTGAATAGTAATGCGCCCATAGTGATCCAAGACTTCTTTTTAAAAAATAGTCTTTAATCTGTTCCCATAAAAGATCCTATATAATTACAGCACCTATTATACTAACCACGTGCTTACGCGTTTAATACACTAAGTACGCGTTTACGCGTTCGGTATACCTACTCGCTTACGCGTTTAGTACACTCCTGAAACACTAGCTAGTTAGGGAGGAGGTACGTTAGTATATAGACCACATAGCCTACCTTAATAGAACCGATAGTTACCACCATCTAAATAAGCATACGATACTATACGTATTTCGTACCCCTAGACACAACTTACTTATACCATTAAATTGGTACCAACAGATCCTGTTCCTTCTTTAACTTAATAAGCAGCGCGTCTTCCTCTTCCGTGAATTTTATTCTGGACTTCTTAAATCTTCTATACTAATGACATAATCACGCTAAGACGACCACTGACCGTAATATAAGCGCAATCAGTCTAAAGCTATAGTTAGATCCCACTATTATAGGCCTGGGGAGTTTTCTACCTCTTCCTTACACTCCCTTATAAGCGCGTCTTCCGAACTATCTTTAACTCTAGTTTTCCTAATTATGCTAGCTATAGCATAGTAATCTACGACAATTAAAGTAAGTTATAATCGGTGTCTCCATCACGTAATATATATGCCATTAGGAAGCCGAGCCTAAAGGCAGATTGCGGTAATAACTGATAGAGCTATTATACTAGCAATATATAAGGTTAAGAGGAGGGTAGTCGTGTTACAGGCTTATAAAGATAAAGAGAAACCGAGAAACTGAGTAAGAATTCTAGTAAGCTTCCTATAAATATTAAAGACGTTCCATAGATTTCTTTAAGGGAAACGCCTAACGCCAAGCATATTGCTAGCTAGGAGCGGCTTTGTTAAGAATTATGCTTCTATTTGCTCTCTTATATACCTTCTACGGGTGTAAAAAGCTAGAGTCTAGTTAGAGTCTGGTTGAAGTCCGGTTAGAATCCAGTTGGAACCCAGTTAGAACCTAGTTAAAGTCCTATTAAAAAATAGCCGCGAATTAGCAAATAACCGCACTCTAAACCTCATCCTGCAAGCTATTGCATATTAACACTATCTACACTTCCTTTAAAGCATCTCTATTCCGCTACAATATACTACAATATACTAGGCGTACAGAGGCCGAGCTAGATAAAAGGAATGCTCTAATCTTATTTATTAGAACGCCCGAACCAGCTCCCCGGCTTCCATTATCAATTTAAATAATAACCTACCCCTTTAGGATTAGAGCCGCGATCCCCGGTGCGTAGTAATCTCTTTATATACACGGCAGTAATATGCCTATATATATGCTCTAGCGTCTCCTAAGGGGGTACTAATAAAAAACGATACTATTAGCTTCCTCCGTATACTTAGCTTATTACCAGTTTTATATATATAAGTAACCTCCTATGCTAAGTATAAGGTTCCTATAATCTACCACGATTCTATTAATTAAAGTAGTATATATATACCATAGATTCCGGAATAGCTCTAATATCAGAATCCACACATTGCCCATACTTTACCTAGACGGAAAATTATTGTCATTACCTCACAAAATATGCGACCATATTTAAATGATGCTTAAATGCGGCCATTTTATTAATAGAGTAAAAACGTAGTGCCTAAAATACTATAAGACCTGCAAACTATATCCTCCTAATGTTATAGAAATGTAAGTATAGAGACCTTCTAATCTACTCTAGGGTTATTGCTTACGGCGTGATTTAGAGAGGGCTACCTAGATAAAAACTGCGGTAAGCTTTAAAGCAGCTAAAAAGATTAGGCGGTCGGCTTATTAAAACATATAGCGGACTATTAATTAAAATTACAGATAAAGCAGAGGATATAATTTGGCTTCGAAACGAGGTTATTAAAGCTCCAAATGACACGAATTCTTAACGCTTTATTGAACTCCCCTATGGGAACCAATGTCCTATAGCTTCCGTTCTCCTATTCCTAGATCCACAAGCGATTTGCCCACGCTATAGCCTACCATATAGGCTTTGTTATTACAGGAGCAAAATTGGTGGAGAGACATCCTCCTTATAAAGGTAGCTCCTATATTAGCTAAGTAAAACTTAAAGACGACATCTGCCCGGCTAAGTCTTCGTCCTTACAACACTGTAGCTTACGCTTTACCTGTTCCATAGCTTCCTCTCCATTTTCCATCTTTTCAACTATATCTAATAGCACTTTACCTAGCTTCTGCGACCCATTTAAAAGAAAAATCCCAAGTAGGGTAAACCGTCTCCTATATAGGGGGGAAGCACTTAAAGTAGGGCGGAAACCAATTATGTCTAAGACCTATAAAACTGTTAACTTATAAAAAGCCATATTATTTATAATATTTACCTTAACTTACTTAAGTTGGTTATTAAAGGAGACCCACTTAAAGAATTTTTAAGAAGATGGAGCATTTTTTATCCAAAGCCAATCATTCCCATCCTCTACCTCACGTTCCACCTGTTCAATTATTTCCAGCCCGCCTTTTATAAGTACGAGATTACCCGAGAATACTATGCATTTGACCACTAGACCATCAGAATCAAATATCCCTAAAAAGATACGTTTGCCGTAATATAGGTATAGGCCTTATTACTAGCACTGCCGTATATAGCAGAGGGCAAAAATATCTTTAACCTATAGAACTATTAGACTAATATAACTAAAGGGTATATAGTATCTTTTACCTTAACACCGTCATAATCTGTACTAGGTTTATTAAAGCTCCACAGAAAATCTTAAGGAGAAACGGGAAGACAATCTGGTCTAATAATTAAATTGTCCTTTGTAATTTCCGGCAGCTTTATTACAATATTATTCTTAAGGTAAAAGTGCTAGGTGAGGATAACGATAGAAGTAGAGGTCTAGTAGCCTCTTTATATAGGACTAAAGGATATATATTTATATACACTCTATAGCACATTCTCTTTACCTATAAATATTAAGACAATTTCTATAAGTCGCCCACACCTCTTCCGTAAGGCGCGTTAGTGCGATAACGGTTCTTAGGAACGGGCGGTGTTACATAGGCCCTACTTAACCGGAAATCAGCCCTACCAAAAATCAGCCCCGCTAAAGAAAAATCAGCCCCTTTAAAGGGTCTTAATATCTATTTACTAATGCGTTCATTACTTATATCTTTCTTAGACTTATTATATCCGCACTATAGATAGCTTCTGGTATAAATAGCAGATATTCAAATTACTTACGCGCCTTTCTATTAGCACGGAGCCAATCCTTATCCTCCTAAAAGGAGGACATCCCCTTCTATAAAATACCTAATAGTAAAGCAACGTCACCTTATATTTCACTATATATTAAAGTATTACTAACGCTAGGTAGATCAGCAGTATACTAATAAAAAATATTTAGAAAGTCGCTAGGCAGCACGCTGTTAAAATCCTCCGTACTACTAAAGACGCAGTCTCTATCAAAAACCAATATCTAGTATATTATAATAATATAAATAAGGAAATCTAGGCGAACCCCAGGGATAGCGCGGCAAAGGCTATAGTAATATTAGCACTTAGCTAGCTGAGTTTGGATAACGGTTTGCTAAGGTTTAAGATTTCTATAAAATATAAATACCCTAAACTTTAGAGCGGCAATATAATAGGCGCACTTAATAATACGCCTCAATACTTTATAGGGAAGGGGGGTGGATATGCTTATATATTTATATGGGTCTATATGGCCGCAGCCTTATAGGAGCCGTTTAAGGCCGCGGGTTCCTCGGAAGCAGGGTAGAAATAATATTAAAATGTACAGGGTGTGCTATATTGCGAATTCTGGTTTAGGTCGAGGCTTACTATATATAGAAATATAGGGTATGAATTAAGCTAGTTATTTATTACTATAGTAACTGGCGGAGTGATTGGCTGGAGATTAGAATTTAAATTAAGAGGAATTAATAGAGGATCTAAATAGATTTTAGGAATTAATAGAGGTTTAAAAGGGGAAGGTACTTCGGAATTTAAGTAATAGTCTAGGTGTGTATTAAAAGGAATTAATAGTGGATCTAAGTAGATTTGAGGAATTAAAGTAAGTTCAAAAGAGAAGGACATCCTAGGGGTCGAGTAATGGCTTAGGTCAAGAGGGATTTCTAAAGGGTATAAGTAGATCTTAGGGATTAAGGTAAATCCGGAAGGTAATAGTATCTTAGGAGGGTCCGAATAAAGATTGGCTAGTATAACTATGTTGTGTTAGTCCCTCAAAAACATTAGAAATATTTAATTGGAACTCCCGTTAGGGACGGCTTACAAACTACTTATTTTAGATAACTCGCGCCTAGTACGTTTAGTATTAGGCTACTTAGTAATAGTTAATCTTTTTATACCCCTAGGGCTTTAAATGGCGCTGCTGGCTTTAGGCTGACTTATAAAGTTAGTATTAGCATAACAGAGATATATATCCTTTAAGTTCCTCGCCAAGGGGGACAATTCCGTCCATTTCTGGCATTATGGTTGTGTTTCCATCTAAGCAATTAATATATTAAATTCTTTAGGTGCTATATGCCTTTTAATACTATTATAGGTCAGTCGTTAATTTAATAGAGATAATTAAAAACTAATATTATACTAGAATCTAGGTTGCAGAGACCAATAAGTACTCTAGGTTTAAGACGACTCCATTTCTCACTAGCAATATCATTTAGTTTAAGGCGCTCTCCTCCTAATAGATAGGCCATCTCCCGTGCTAAAGCTCTAAATCATTAGCCCTTTTTAGGCTTATAACCTTCTTTCTTTAATTACTCCACCTTATTATCTAGCGTCTTAGACAAAATAGACTTTATTAACCTACAACCAACTATATTTTTGCCTGCGTTAAGGACATCAGCTAGGTTACAAATTATTACCTAGTTATTAGCTCTTACTGGTTTAATATATAGTTTCCAAAGGGCTTTAAGTAATCCGCCCTTAGCCGGATTATAAAGCTTAAGGAACTGTTCTAATTTACAATTATCTAGAGACTAAATTTTCGTGCAAACTGTAACCAGTTGCTCTATAGCTACCAGCGATAAATTCTAGCGTTTTATAAGCGCGGTTTCTGCTCCTTTAGAGGCGGGGCTTCCTCCATAAAGTGGGTCTGGGCTTCTATTAGGAGGTAGGGTTCCTTATCTTTTAAGAATCCGGAATAATGAAATGAATTTAACTATGGCTTTCCTAGTCTCTAAATCTATAGGGGTCGTTAAAGCCTCTAGGGCTTTTATGGCTTTTAGGGCTTTTACAGCTTTTAGGGTTGCTAGGGCGTTTTGGGGGCCTAAGACCATTAGGGTTTTATTTAAGCTAAGCGCCTCTCTACGGTCAGTGGGTAAGGCCTCCAAAATTTTATCTACTACCCTTTTATAGGCTTTTACTGCTTCGCCTTCGTTGGTGGAGCGCAGGAATTGCGTAAAAAGCTCGATCTTATTTAACAATGACTATTATCTATAAGTATCCCTTATAAGAGGAGTAATAGAAGGTAAACCCACAGTGTAATAAGGACGGACGGTGCAAGCGAGCTATAATAGTGCACTAGAAAGGACTGCTTCTCCATCCTATAACGAATAATAATTAGCCTTAGGAAGGGAAAGGCTACAGAATAGAATTACCGTGGCGCTAAAATCCATTTCACTACACTTCTAAAGTAAAGAGGCATTCGTAATCCTATAGGCTGGTTAAACTAAGAAAAGAAGGTAATAGGGTACAAGAGTAAGGGAAGCAGGAAACGTTATAGGGGATTATCATTACAATCGCAACGATAATACCCCTGCAATTTTAACTTGGTGTGTAAGAGTAAGGGAAGCAGGAAACATTATAGGGGATTATTATTACGATCGCAATGATAATACCCCTGCAATTTTAACTTGGTGTGTATTGGCCCCTTACCTTATCATCCCTAAGACGCCATACTATACCAAACTCCACTACTGCGACTCGTGCTCCTCTAAAGATCTACAATGGAAAACTAAACAGCTAATTAAAGTAAGGATTTGCAGCCGTCTCCCTGGTTAATTAGATATAGCTTACCCACTACCATAAAGTCTAGAAGCTCCCGTTAATTTCTTTTTAACAATATAATAATGCGTCCCACAAGAATTAAAAGCTAAAACGCCTTAATAAACCTAAGAATGCTTTAAATCTTAAGGGCGTAGGATAGAGATAAGTGATATATAAAGCTAATTTCGCCCTATTACTGGGGATGTATAGTTACCTTCACCATCTATTTTACCGGTTACCTTATCGCCTTCTTCTATAGCTTTTATTCATTACTTCCTTAACTTTACTATTTTTACCGCTCCTTTTAAACCATTCCCTAGTCTATCCTACTTCTGCTAGCCATTTACAGCCACTTTATTCTTCGACATAGATGCTACTTCTTTAACAATTAGCTCGCTCTTTTAAGCCGCAATTCACTAGACCCTACTAGTCTTAAACTAGTATATTTAGCAGCCTCTCATAACCACCACTAGCAGCTAGAATCAAGATTCGGGCTATAGTGCATTAACTACCAACCTTAGCCCAGGAGTAAGTGCCTTATTACATGCCGATATTAATCTGGAAAAGGCGTCTTCAATTACATTAGAAAGCCATCCTAGATTAACCACTAAGCTTAAAACTTCTTCGCGTTCCGGCACTTACTAACTTAAGGGTATATAAGGCTAGTAAACAGAACCTCCAAAGTTACGTCCTAGTATTGGCCTATTAGGGCATCAAATTACTATAGGCCTAAAAGACCAACAAACGGCAGGTGCGGGTCTAGAAAATCCCAACCGCCTAAAATACTAATAAGTCGCTCGAACACCTAATGATTTAATATTAAGTGAAATTCTCTACATCCACCTAGATAAGAGGACTGCGGATAAACTCTCTTACTCCTTAATTCATTCCTTCTCTAAGTCTTAACGGGAGTTCCTTAGTACTCTTTATAGAAAAACTAGAGAGCAATAAGTATGGGATGTTATTTATTTACCCACTTTCCTTAAAATAATGTGTAACTACTCTAACGCATATACGTTTTAAGTACGTTTAATATCTCTTATACAGTATCTATTCTAATTAAATTGCAGACTATAATTTAGGGGAATCTCCAAGGTTTAGAGAACTATATTAAAGAGAAAGGTATAAAGAATATTTTAAAGTGGAGGCCGCGTCTATCCATTATAGACCCTTAATAGTAGTCATTTGTATCTAGCTTAGGAAACCAAATCTTCCACCTTAGCACCTTATCTTTGCATCTAATGGCATTCGGCAGCGTTAGGCTTATATATATACATTTTTAGAGGTTAAGCATTAAGTGACACTAAGTAGACACAAAATGCATGACGATGAATTAGCATAATGCATGCGGCGATAATTCTTAGCTATACCTACCGTACGGAATCCTTTACCAGATTCTATCTAAAGGAAGGGTAGAATGGTAATACTAAAGAACCTAATTTCGTTAGTCGGAGTAGGGGCTACAGCTACTGTATCCGCGACGGTCCCAATAGCTCTCATCTAATTAATATTGTGACTTCTTCGTACATCTTTTAAGGGTGCTCCTCCTTCTGCTGCCAATTTTGCTTTCCTTCGCTTTCTCCTGCGATGGCTACTTACCAAATTCGACCGCTTACGCATATAGATATATTTCGAGCAACCTGTGTTATTATTTTAGCTTTTAAAACCTCCCCATCTTTCAAGATTCGGAGACCATATTCTAAAGAATTCCCAATAGACATATACGACTTTTACGCAGTTGATCTTATTAATGCGCTTCTTAGTTCTACCTCGAGGGTTTATAGTATAGAAAGCCTATATAATGAAAACGAAGCTGAGGTGGTTAAGTCGCCATAGGCCAGGCAAGATTCGATAGTATTAATTGGCGAAACTATAATTTCTAGCGTCCTTATTATAAGTAGCCTAGAACCCCAGCTACCGCCTAAGGAGGGCATTCGTACGGTACCACTATTTATCTAGTATAAGTTTGCAAGCTAATAAAACAAAGGTATTCTTAATAGCCTCCTAGAGGGTATCGAAAATCTGCGTTAAGATAAAAACCTAGATAATATTAAGTTTTATAAGGAAAAAACTTACGCTAAAGAGCATTAGTATAGGTCTTAGGTTATAGGCTTAGGGGCATAGCTAATTTTGCGCTAGGTACTCCCAAGATTACCAGATAAAAATCTCTACTTTTACTATATACAAGTCTTATTAGAAGTCTAGCCTAGGTAGAATACTTATTAAAATGGCAGTAAAAAAGCAGGACGAAGAGGGAAAGAGGATGTGGGTATTAGCTATGCTAGTAAGCCAACTTGTTCTAAGGCACTTTGGGTTTAATATTAAGACCAAGTTAATAGAAGGTCCGGTAGAGTATCTATACGGTTTCAGTGCTCGTAAATCACAGCGCCGCATTATAAGCGTATAGCTAGGAGATAAAGATTAATGTAGGGCATAATAATATAGAAAACTTGCAAGTTACCAGCTGAAATAAAAGATTCATACTCTTCTCTTTTTCTATTTAGCATCACCTAAAATTATAAACGGTATTAAATACTCGATCTAGTAATAGAATGGAGAAGATAACTAACCCCCACACGCCCTAAGTGCCTTCTTTAGTTATTCATCGCCTAAGGTTTAGGCAACAACTTATTAGGAAGCCGCTTAGTTAAGTTATTTAGCGGTAATAATATAGCATTTACATAGCCCGCCTTATTTCTTAGGAATAATATCGTTATAAGCTAGCCTGCTCCCACTTTCATCTTCATTCTTTTCCATTTTCTTAAATATTTGAGATCATGGCTCTCTTTAGCAGATTTACCTACCCTACCCTTACCCTCATCGCAACTACTTGGTTTTTACGGCATCCAAACCCTTCTATTATTAAAATAGCGTTATATAGTACCTTTCTCTGCTTACTTATTATTTTCTTCTAGGTAATATACCTCTCTAAGGAGTTAGCCGAAGATTCCGAGGTCTAGCGCGTCTAGCTTTATTACGTTAGTATCGCTCTTAGTTAGTATTTGCGATTATAGCTTTAATAGGATCGCCCTAAATACGCATTTTCTATTTGGCTATTAGGTTTCTGGTATATAGGCATAATTAGGATAGTAGCGCAAACCACCAAGACGGAAATTAAGGCCGTAAGGTCAATTTTAACATACAAAGCCCCCCCCCCCCCGATTTTAGCTATTAGTTTACTAATATATAATATAGTTACGCAGGCCTCGTATTGGCCATTTTCATGATTATACAACATTAAGAGTTCTATTTTTGGCATTGGAAAATAGTGTAAAGGTAATCTTTTACTCTATAAGAAAATTATTTTTCTGGCTTATACGGAGCGTTAGGGAGGTTTTGCAATCCATAAAATAAATTGCCCCTTTAACAACCGGGGAAAATATAACTATTATTATTGACTTAGCTATTGCACCCAGGAGCCCCGGCTTCTCTCGCTTCCATAATGTAGTAAGCAACTTCTAGCGTTTTAACTCCTCGCAGCAACCCTAGGACTATTAGTGTAAGAAAGATCCAATATATTAGCCAGGGGCTGCCTAAATCGTGACCTTACATGGTTCTTCTATATATTCCGTAACGTAGTAGAAGTGCTAGGTGGGCTATATCTAGCGCGGCTGCCAGAACCGGCGGCGTTTAGCCAAATAGTCAGTGCGACCCCAGGGAAGGCGGGAGGACTAGTCTTATAAAACTAAACTAGCAGGGGTAATGCTGGTGGCGTTAGCTAAGATACTTAAATAACTTAAAATTCTCTGTTCGCGAAACCCCGCTTCGCCACAACATATTAGGACCTAGTAATTTCACCAATACCTATTTCTAAACGCTACCACGTATAATGGACATTAGAGCTAATGCTACTGCAAAGCAGGTATAAGATGCAGTTTAGTATAACCTAGAGCAGTAGCAGCGTTTCTTGGCAAGTATATAGGCCTAGGCTAAGGCGCCTTTTTTTAATAAGGATTAGCAGAAATTTACAAATAAGGAAGCTAGAAAAATTATTATATCATAGCGCGGCTGGAATGATGTAAATTTACCTAAAAGGGAAAAAATTCTAAAACGCGTAAACAAAAAGCTAAAAAATAATAGGTTAAATAAAGTAAACCAGAAGGCTATAAGCTGGCGTATACCAAAAGCTATTAGAAGTGCTACTGGTTAGTTTTAATATAAACATTATAACTAGCACGTTTTCACTAAGTTATATTTTAGTTCTAGGGGATAAGGAATCCTAAGGGGAATTAACCGATAAACCTATTTAGAAGCTCCCGTGGGATCCTATACAAAACGATATATAAAAATAAGTAGCGGGTAGTGCGTGTAGGCGTATAGCTATATGGATTATTAAAGATAGGCGCTTGAATTAAAGCCTAATATAAGCAGTGCCTATCTCGCCTTATAAAATTAGCAGCGTATCGTGCCCTAATTAACGTAGCTATGCCTTATACAAATTTGTGCCGTATAATGCTGCTGCCTATACAAGCAGTACCCAAAAATATAGGACTTTTGCTCTTTTAGTCGCCGAGTCTTCACCACAAAATTAAGAATAAAATATCCTACACAGGCCGACCGTCTTAGCGCAATCCTCTAAGCTCTAAGAACTATAGGAGCAGGCCTCACCATTTACTTCTCGTATTTAAACGCTAAGCCGTTCCATTAGGGTATAATAAGGTATTTAGGTATAAGTGCAACTAATAATAAACCTTATATACGAACTTCTACAGTATTTCTAAGTTATCACCGTGTTTCGATTTAACTATAGGCGTACACACTACACGCTTTAGCTTATAGAGGATTTAGGCAGCCCTATATATAGGAAGCCGCTTAGTACTAGCAGCTCCGCCGTGCTTCCCTTACACAAATACTTACTTAGTATACTCCATTTCTATTTCCTATAAATACTTTCCTTCCATAACTAGCAACAAAAATCTATTAACAACTTCCTATGGCAACTCCAAACTACTAGGCTACTAGCTCTATAAGTAACTAAAGGCAAATTATACGCACTAAAGACTTATTATTAGATAAGGCTGGCGAGAGCACTACTAACTCTTACGTTAGCAATATAACGAGCGACATCTAGCTCTATCTTTCTCCTCCCCCTCTAGTAGATATTAACGAGGAACTAATACCTACTAAGCTTAATAGCGTTAGGGAGACGGTAATTACTACCAACTCTAGTATTAACGATATAACGATGAGCATTTAGCCCCATCTTTCTTACCCTCTGGTGGATATTAATAAGAAATTAATACCTCCTAAGCTTAACTCTCCTAGCGGTGTTAGAGCGACGGCGACTCCTTTTAGTATTAGCGCGCCAAGCCAACCCTTTCCCTCTTCTGCGAATGCTACTGAGGACCTAACCTACCCTAATAATAATAATACCCCCTCTATATACTCTAGAGTGGAGGATAGACTTACTTAAGACTACTTTAAGGGGGAACCAAGCGCATTCTTAACCCCTATATAATTATCGCCAGTGACACCAGTTAGGGGTTATACCCTTTAGCCAACCATTTTTGGTTCGGCCGTAGGAGCAATAGCTGGGGATGATATTATTAAGTATTTAAAAGTTTATATAAGTAACTAGTTTATGTTCTCGTAGAAGAAAACTAACCGCTATAAGAATTTTGTTACCGCGTTTCGTAGAACGGCAAAACTTCATTTCAATAATTGTTAAATATTTAGGCTTAAAGCGGTATTAGGATATGGACGTCGCAGTATAAAGATCGTCTACTAGTCATTAGACGATCCTAAACTCCCAAAGTATATTAAAATAATCCGTATAACCTATAGCCCTACTAGCGAGTAGATACCGACGGGAATTTCCAAAGATAAAGATAAGCCGGTATTTATGCTTAATAGAGTGGTGGATAGATCTTATAATAATTCTCTAAGGCGCTAGCGTTCTTCTATACATATAGTATAGACTAGAATAAATAAGGGCAAAGAGGAGATAAGGATAGTCTAGTATCCATCACTAGGGGCGGTTATTACGCATATATTGGATAAGGCCGAAAGAAATAGGTGGTCACTAAAATGCAGTTTTACGTTTATTAGTTATATAAAGGATAAGCGGTATAAAGGAGTCCTTAAAGCCATTAAGAATTATATGCTAATAGATAGGATATTCGTACTAATCTAGCTATATAATGCATATTCGTTTCCTTATAGTGGACTTTCTTTAATAACTAGGTGCTTAAAAGTTGGAATAGGATAAGCGAAAGGCAGGATGCAAAGCTATCCATATAAGCCGCCATAGGAGATAAGCCAGAATGCCGAAGGACTAGCTTTAGCCTTTTTATAGTGAGATTTACGGCGCTTAATAAAGTAGGTTTATAGGGGGTGATTTTAGTAAAGGGGTTACCTTCTTAAGGGATAACCTATTAGTAGAAGCAATTACTAGATCTTATTTACCTCGCTAGTTCATCTAAGCACTAAAAGTATATTTTACACCTAAGCTAAAAGCAGTCAGTTAAGTTACTAAATATAAAATACTAAAAATATCATTCTTTCTTTAATGCCGACGCCAGATAAAGAATGATAAAACTATTATAGCCAGCAAAAATACCTAGTTACCTTCTCTAAATCTTCTAACCTTTGCTTTAGTATTTTAGTTAGTAGCTTCCTGCTTCTTCCAAAGCTACTACTCCTACTTCTCCCCTCCATACTTCTCCCTAAATAGTTTCTCAGCTTATTTAAGCAGATCTTCTCTAAGATTATCCTCCGCTACCACTAATAACGCCTATCTAATAGTGCATCGTATAGATCCATCCTCTGTAACGTAAAGAGCCTTAATATACTTAACTATGTAATCATTATCCTCTCCGTTACGTAGATATCTCACCATCTTCTAAAGCCGCTTCTTCCATTACAGGTCCTACTCCTTTTCTCCAAACTTCGTCTTAAATAAAACCTCAAACTAGCTATAATGCTCTTCTCCTACTAGACTATCCGTTAGTACCTCTAACGACTCCTATCTTATAGTGGATAGCATGGACCCGTCATCTATAAGGTAAATAGCTTTAATACATTCAACCGTATAACCCATGTTCATTTCGTTAGGTAGATATACATAAAGAGGCATTTTCTTTTTATAAGGATCCAATAACGGTAATTACCCTATTTTCTTTACCTTTTTAGCCTTTACTCTTTTCGCCCTTAAGATTTTACGTCGCTTAGCGGATTAACCGTCTTAAGGGGGCGCAAAGGAATTAATAGACGAGGCAGACCATTTCTAAGCAGGAGTATTCCGAGGTAGAGCACTAATACTAGATAGTAGAGCCTCAGTTTAAAGTAGAGCGTATTAACTTTGCTGTTCTAGTAATAGTTAGTAGATAGGGTCTAATCTATTAACTTTCTTGGCTAGACTATACTCGTTAATGGCATTTTCTAAGGAAATATATTAGATAGGCTGGGATAGTTTTAGGACTATTTTAGTATACCTTAATAAGGTCTTTAAAAATGCTCTAAATGCTAGTTACCATCTTGTCTAGAGTTGACTTTCTTACTATAAAGGTATTTGCCATAAACGTTATTAGTATCTACCTTAGTCGGACTTAGTACGCAAAAATCGTTAACCATTACCGCAGATTCGTCCTATAGTTTTTCTCCAATAAGTTTATCGCGGGAATTAGAACATCCGATCCCAGTTATATGGGTATAGTTTAGTCCATTTTATAACCCACTCCCTTACTCCTAGAGAGTATTAGCGTTCTAATTACTTATATAGTCACTAGCATTATTAGGGCTAGAGCCGCTTCTCTGCATTATTTTAGAGCGATTAAAGACCAACACCTTACCCTAGGCACCTATGTTATTTATAATTCTCTTAGGGTTGCCTCAATTGAAATTCCTAAAGGGGGTTAGAGAGTATTCCGAGGCTAAAATAATTCCAACTAGCTTCTTTAGCCGCTTATCTACCTTTTTAAAACCAAGTTAATTATAGGGTACTCTATTAGTGCGGTTATAGGCAAAAAGGTTGCAGGCTGCTACCTTAGCTAAAGCCTTATTATAAGCTGATTCCCTAATTAGGCTGCTAAGCAGACCGCTACGGATAGAGTTAGCGTCATTTAAAGAATCCGGACTGCGTTATCTCTGCTTATAGTAGCGGCTTTTAGGCGCCGATGCCTCTTAGTCCGGCTTATTAGTACTTCTACTAATATTATAGGTTTAGTCATTAGGGCTCTAACTACTATTAATACCGTTGGTACTTTTTAGGTTAACACCTAGGTAACTAACCATAATATTACTTAGAATACTAGAAATAGAAGTAAAGTCGGTCTGGTCACTAATAGTAATAGGCTTAAGGCTTTAGGTACCGTAGTGGAGTATACCACTATATGGTTTTCCAGCATTCAATATAGCTAGTTTATCTATAGTATAGTGTAAGTAATTTTCTTAAACTAATTACGAAGAAATTTCGAATATAATATATTTACCTTTACCGTTAACTAATACTCTAGTCCCAACTCTAGCTCTAGCTCCAGACCTAGATCTAGATCTATACCTATTATAGAAAACACCGTCCTTCTAGCCCCTATTACCGGCCAGCTGCTCAGCAGCTATACGCCTAGGGCCAGGACTAGCTATTAATACACTTCTCTAATGTTTCCTAAAAATAAGGTTTTCTACCTTTAGAAGGAAGTTATTATTATCGTCATTATTATAATCGTTATTACGGCTACCAACACTAGTTTTCCTAATAGAATTGTCGTTTACGATAGATGATTTTCCTGCGTAGCATTAGATGCTATTACTATAACCTAGCTGCGTACACATCTACTTTAGGTCCTAGTTAAGCCATCTCTAGCTTCCTAGCGCTCTACAACTTTTTTTTCCGGGATAGAACCTATAAGATCCACAATCGGTATAGAATAGTTGTTTCCCTTAGTAGGTTTCTAGCTTTGCCCGCTAGGTTTCAAGGCAGACCCTTTAAAGTAGGGCGATTAAGAAACTAGTCTGGCTTTAGGTAACCAGGTAGTTGATCCCGCGGGATTATAGAAAGTCTAGGAATTCATTTATAGGTTAAAATTTAGGACGAAAAGACGTAGAATGGGTGAGTAGTCTTTTTAAGTAAGATAATCCAGAAATAAGCGAGAGAGTATGTTCTTTATAGGCGTGCTTTTAGCATAGGTTGGTCCTTAGCTTGCCTCTAACCTTACTAAAGTAATAACTTAGCTTAGGTAGCTTCTGGCGAAGACGTTATAGTGCATAAATATTGCGCCCATCCCCTTAGAATTAGTGGTGCCTTTAGTACTAGAATCGGCCTAGTAAGTTAGCCCCTAGCTAGAGGAACCACTTATAAAGTCGTTTAAAATTTACGCATTATTCCCCCTACTAAATCCTTTAAGTTTTCTCGTAGGATACCGCTTCTTTTAGCTAGTAAATGTATAAAGGGGTACAACCATTACTGTCTGCGCCTTGCTATACTAAGGCCCACGTTAATAATACTTTATCCGTAACTCCCGGAAGCAGAGGCAGTATTAGTATTTATTAGTAGTATTAAGTCAGCTTACTCCGCCCCTCTCGGCCATATTACTACTTACTTTCTTACCAATTTAAAAGTGGATGCTTTAGGTGCCCCTTATACAGTATAATATAGCTCCTAAATAGACGACTTATTACAGCATTACTATTAAATCAAGGCTTTATATCCTTAGCTATTTTTTATAGAGTTTAAATCCAGCCTTTCTAAAGCGGACTAAAGCTAATACTTAAGATTTAGGGGGTTAATAGCAAACCCTAGATCCCAGTATATTGGCCTTAGTTTATAGTATTTAATTACCGTAGTGTATTACCCATTTTTATGTAAGACAGAAACTCCGTAGTAGAGACGGAGTCAACTAACCTGGAGTCATTTAGCGAGCACTCTATATTAAGCATTAACAGGGGTATATAGACCCGTTCTACCACTATAGTAGCTTTATACAGTAAGGCATTTCCTTTACAGTTATAAGGTTAACATAGTAGTCCTTTAACTAAGTCCACCCATCCTCTAAGCCTCCTACCGCCCTTTACTGCCTCCTTCTGCCCCACTTGCACCGTACTACTGCGGCAGCTATATTTTAGTAACTAGTTGCGGTTTAGGCTCTGCAACTTCTTAATTTAGCTACAGCTACCTAAGTCATACTCTTAAAGCAGTAAGGATAAGGCGTGTTCTTTAGTTATCTATAATAATAACCTAATAGAGTGCTAGTGCTAAAGCAATTTCCGGTATAACGTATAAGGGTTAAGTTGGTATTTTAACTCCGGGGTAGATAATCATCTATTAAAACTAAAACGATAGAAAATAGGCAAAATAGGGCTATATAGATGTTAGGAGCAAAGGCTAAGAATATAAACAGCTATAAAAAGAGTACTAGAGAGGAGAACAAACGAAAAGCAAGGCAAAGAGGAAAAGAGGCTTAGAGGATACTTAATATCAGTCTCCCCAAATCTAATGCGACGGTAGTATATAGGCCCTAGGAGCGGAAATAATAGTTAAACATTTAGAAGTCAGCTAAGAGGGTGCGCATCTCGGTATTAGTCGTGATTGGAAGGTCAGCGTTAAGGAGTAGGCACAGGGCAGCGAGGGTGGGGCCTTACAGCAGGGGTATAATGAAGGCAGAAGTGGAATTTAAGAGAGAAAGAGCTGGTAGAGAGGGCAGTAAAGGTGATAAAGCATTTTATAGACGTTAAAAGCAGCGGTCAACTAAGCGAGAGAGCGATACCCGAAAACGGGTGTCGGGGCCCCGCTAAACTCAAAGAGGTAGCGCACCTGGACACAGATTACGGAAATTTAGGTAAATAGAATAATAATAACGAACTAAGAGGTACGGTTTATATTCTTAAGCTAGAATGGATTTGTTAAGTAACTTACACAAATATTTAGAGACCTAGAGGTAATAACTACGGCAGAAAGAAAACTCTAAGACATTATATAATGAACCTTAGTAATTAAGTATATAATATAGTTCTAAACGTTAGTAATATAAGTTAAGTAGAATAATAGGGCGCTTATAGCATAGTATAAATAGGGACTTAAGGCTAAAGTCTAGGACGCAATTATTCTAATAGAAGATGTGGACACCCTAAGAGAACTAATAGATTAGGCGATTAAGATTAATAATTAGATCTACTAAAGGGAATAGGCTAAGAAAGGTTAGGATAGAGTTCTATAGTTGTATAAGGCGTAAAGTACACAACGACTAAAGCTAAGTTAAAAACTATAGTATGGCGCAGAGCTAATAGACCTAAGTGGTATTAAAGAAGCCTATAAGAGATAGAGTAAAAAACTATAGAAACCTAGGGGATAAAGATTAAGTAATTAAAGGTCTAAGGAGCAGAGGCTAAACTAAGGATCTTAGTAGCAGAAGACGTTTAGGCAGACTCTATAGCAAAAGTAATAGTTTAAAGAGGGAGCTTATATAAATTGCGGAAAATAAGGTTACTTTATAAAAGATTACAAAGATGGTTAGAGATACTATGCAATAAAGGGAATAAGACTAATAGTAGACGACATATACGTATAGAGGGATAATAATGCGCTATAAGGAATAAAAGAATGTTTAATTAAAAGTTTTGCGTTTTGTTATAATAACGTATACTAAATTTATAAGGACGCTAAGTATAGCGTAAGTTACTAGCTATAGAAGCCAGTACCTATAGAATATAAAGGAACTAATAAACTAGTTTACAGATCGGACATTAAGGACGATAAATTCGATGTAGGTAAAATATTTTATAACAATAAGGTAATAAGAGCGGTTTACTAGGAATATATAGCTATTAAAGATATTATACTAGAGGTAGAGAATGATTCTACTATAGAATAGGGAACATTAGTAGGGATTAAAACCCTACTAGATACGATGTCTATTGCTTCGCGAGATATAAAAGAAGTAGGACAGCGAACCACTTCGGCACTTAATAAAGGTAAAAGGCTAAAGGCTTAAGATTCTTAAGATAAGATAAGAGACGACCAAGATTCTTAAAACGAGATAAGGTAAGCTTAAGGACCTATAATGGACGAAAACCGATAGAGTAGAGTAGTAGCTTAGTTTAAAGATATATAAATAAGCTCGGGACGAAGTTTCCTATAGGTATAAGATTCTTAAGACGAGATAAGTGAGATTTAAGACTTTTAAGATAAGATAAGGACACTAAGTAAGCCTAGTTGGACTAAGGCTGGAGCTAAGCTTAAGTTAGAAGCAAGCTTAGGATTAAAGAATCTAAGGGACTAAGAATTCGGGGTATAAATTAGGACACCTATAGGCAAGAGGTAAGGAGCTTTTTTATAGATTAGAGAATCTGTAGCGTAAATAGTAACTAGACTAGAAGATAGGTATATAGACCTAGAAGACTTACTAGTAGAATATAGTGTTTAGACTAAAGATCGGAGAACTAATACTAAGATTAAGAAGTAAGAAGACTTTAAGGATCTGTTAGTAAGACGAAAACCAAAAAAAACTATAGAAGAATTTAGGTAAAGAATTATCGTATAGTAAGAATAGAAACTAGATAAGAGATCTAGTATATTAGGACGTATAAAGGATAGAGTGCTAGTATAAAGAATTACTAATAGGCTTAGAATAGGCACACTAAGAGCTAAGTAGCTTACCGAACTGGAAAATGAAGAGGATTTAAGAATTTCTACTAGATTTAAAGAACGATATATAAAAGGCTATTATAATATAGTAATAATAAGATACTTCCTTACGGACAAGCTATATACACTCCAGCAGCTATACTAAAAGTAGTATAGGCAGAGGCATAATAATAAGTGGGAAGATTTCTATATATAGTTGGATAAGAAAGTTATTTAAGACTACCTAATTATAGAGAAGGCTATAACTTACATTAAGGGAGCCTTAATTATAACGTTAAAGGATCTAGAAAAATGATTAGAGGACTAGAGAAGTAAGAAACGCATCTTAGTACCTATAAATAAAGTTATAACGTTTAGATTAGTATAATAGAGGTTTAAACTTAGGGATAAAAATAAGCTAAGAGTTAACCTAAAGCACCTAGCATACTATACGTTATTATAGATTGCGTGCGTGGATGATATATATAAGATGCATAAGAATCTAAAAAAAAAGAATCGGAAATACCCTATAAGGATATACTAGATAACAGATAAGTAATAGTATAGGAATGCTAAATATATACACGGATAGCATCCAATAGAAGTTTAAGAGGAAGGTAATTTAATACTTTAACTAGGAAGATTTCTTACGGAAGAATACTTAGACGGATAATAGTGGTGGGAATGCCTAGAAAACACGTGTCTATAGTATATTAAAGACAAAAAGCAAACTAGGTATTAGCTAAAGAGTAAGCTAAGTGTATAAGGATTAAGCAGCTAATAATTAGGAAAAGTAGAGGCCTATAGAACTAGAGGGAGCTAGTGGTAGAGCCTTAGACCCTTAAAGGAATTTAAGAACGACACCTAAATTTATAAGTAAAGTGGTAAGATTAATAGTTTAAGGTATTAATAAATAGTGGAGCAATAAGGAACCATATCTCGCTAGCAGTAGTTAAAAGGATAGGATTGTCTTATAGATAAAAAGAGGAACCTTACCTATTAGTAACAATTTTAGGAGATTTAATAGCCTATAGAGGAGGGATTATTAACCTTAAAACAGGACCTATTTAGTTAACTATTAAAGGGAGACAAATTAAGATGTCTTTTAATATCCTACTATTAGGACGGGATAAGGCAGTATTAGGAATGCCTTAGTTATAGGAATATAATCTAAGGATTAATTAGATTATAGGTTAGGTCGATATTAAAGATACTTAACGCCGTAAGATGCAATAATAAGCTAAGTTAGTATAGTACTAAGTTAGAGCGATATATAAAGAGACTAAGCGAGGCTTAAGTTATATACCAAAGAGATACCACAAGTATAGTAAGAAACTATAGTTACCGGAAAGTAAGAAGCTGTTAAAGTATATAGTATAGGACTATAAGATAGAATTAGAACCGGGAATAAGTCTAAAGTTCTTTCTAATCTATAAGCTTACTAAAGAAGAAGGTAGAGCACTAAAAGAGTTTGTCTAAGAAAATCTATAAAAGGGATATATTAGACCATCGTAGTTATTAGTAGGTTATCTAGTACTATTTATACTAAAGAAGAATAGCAAACTAAGGCTATATATCAACTATAGGCAGTTAAACAGCATTACTAGAAAGGATAGGTATCCTTTACCCTTAATTAGCGAAATCTAAGATAGGATAGGCAACGCGTAAATCTTTATAAAGATAGATCTGAGATAGGCGTACTATTAAATCAGGATTAAGGAAGGTAACGAATAAAAGGCAGCCTTTAGGTCAAAGGAAGGACTATATAAACTATTAGTTATGCAATTTAAGCTTATAAACGCACTAGTAACGTTCTAAAAGCGTATTAATAATATATTAGAAGAACACTTAAATAAATTTGTTATAGTATATCTTAACAATATTATTATCTACTTAATAACTAAGGAAGAACATGGGGAACACGTTAAATAGGTCTTAAGAAGACTATAGGAAAAACAGATACTAGTAGTAATTAAAAAATGCAAATTCTTTACCAGGAAGACTAATTTTGTTAGATTTATTATTAAACTAGGCCAACTTAGTATAGATCTAAAGAAGATTAAGGCTATAGTAAATTAGTAAGAACCGGAGAACATTACGCAATTAAGATTGTTTTTAGGGTTTTGCAATTACTATAGAAGGTTTATAGCGCAATAGTTAAAGGATATTAAGCCGCTTACGCAATTAATAAAGAAAGAAGAACTATAGATATAGAGAGAGGAATAAAGGGAACTCTTTAAGAAAATTAAAGAGTTGTTTACCTAGGAGCTAGTTCTTAAAATCTATTAACTAGGACTAGAGACGGTTATAGAGATAGATATATTAGACTATACACTAGAGGCATACTTTATATAGAAATATTAAGATAGATGGTACCTAGTGGCATACTATAGTTAAAAGATAACACTATTAGAGTTAAACTATAACATCTATAATAAGGAGTTGTTAGGTATAATTATAGCACTAAAGAAATAAAGAGCATTCTTATAAGGTATAGAGAAACTATTTATAGTTAAAATGGATTATAAGAACCTAATAGGATTCCTAATAATAAAGGAACTTAACTAAAGATAGGTTAGATAGGCAGAGATGCTTATAGAATACTATTTTAAGATTTAGTATACTAAGGGTACAGATAATACGCGGGTAGACGCTCTAAGCTATAAAGCTAAACTATAAAATAATAAGAAGCCATTAAGGGCTTTACTGCAAAAAGATATAGACGGATTAATTAGGTATAATTATCCAAAAATTATAGTAACTTGGGAAGAACTAGAAAGAGTTTATAAAATACTAAAAAGCTTTTAGGTATAAAGGATTCTAGAAGCATAGCTAGAAGATTTATAAACGGATATATACGAAAACTAAGAAGTAAAGTATATCCTAAGAAGTATAGCAGAGCAATTTATGGAAGAATTCTATAAGGGATTAACTTAAGGATATAATAGAGCTACAAACTTAGTGTTAAGACTCTAAGAGGAGTATATTATTAACGGAATTTAGAAAATAGCTAGAAAGGTCACTAAAAAGTGTTTAGATTGCTAGAGGAATAAACTAATAAGGCATAAGCCATATAGAGGGCTATAACCTATTAAAATATCAGAGAGACTATAGGAGGTTATATTATAGGACTTTATTATTAAGTTACTAAAGTTAAGAGATCCTATTACCGAATAAGATTATAACGCGATCTTAGTAATAGTAGATAAGCTTATAAAGTGGGGATACTTTATAGCATATATAGAAGAAATATTAGTAAAAGATATCGCTAGAATCTATATTAAAGAAGTATTTATAAGATATGGAGCACTAAGCAAGATTATATTAGATAGAGATTTAAGATTTATAGTAGCATTCTAAAAGGTATTCTTGGCGGAGTAAGAAGTATAAGTAGTAACTTCCACCGTATATTATTTACAGATAGACGGTTAAACAGAAATATTAAATTAAACGCTAGAACAGTATTTAAGGCATTATGTTAATTATGTATAAAATAGTTAGGTATCGCTATTACCAGTTATATAGTTTGTATATAATATAATACCTTAAGAAGGAATAGGCATATTACTATTTAAGGCAAATTACGGATATAAGCTAAGAATATCGTTGTTACTATAATAAGCGAAGAAAACAAGTAGTATAGCTAAAGAAAAAATAAAGACGTTAATAAATCTTTATATAGACCTTATGGAATTAGTAAAGAAAGTATAAAAGAGAATAAAAAGGTACTATAATGCTAAGAGATCTAAGGGACTAGATCTTAAGGAGGGAGATAAAGTATAGCTACTATATAAAAATTTTAAGAGTCGACGATTAAGTAAGAAGTTAAACCACATTAGATTAGGACCTTTTAAAATTATATAAAGGATTTCACTGGTTACATTTAAGTTAAACCTACTAGCTAAAATAAAGATCTACCCTATATAATATATTGTAATGCTAGAGCCAGTATATAGGAATATTAAGCCACTAGTCTATAAGGCAGACATATATAAAGGATAAGAAGAAGACAAATAGTAAGTTTTGAAGATCGTTAGTTATAAGGACGTTGACGATAAAATATAGTATAAGGTTAAGTGGATAGGCTATACTAAGACTACCTAGGAACTACTAGAGAACCTAAAGAACGCTATAGAAAAGGTATAGGAGTATTAGAAGAGATTAGGTTAGGCAGTATTAATAAAAAAGAATTACTAAAGAATAAGTTACCTAAAGGGGACCTAAGAAGAGTAGTTACTAAGCTACTTAGATCTGTTTCCTTCTCTATTAAAGGAGAATCCGTTTTTTTATTGCCTAGTTCCTATAAACCTTATTCTATAAGTTTCTACTCCTTAAAATAAACCTTTTTATAAACCTTTTTAAGATAAAGCAGATAAGTAGACGCCGTAATTTAAGTATCTAGGGCCTTCTGTTCCGTATTATAAGAACGTTCCAACTTAGTAAGGGCTTAAGATAGTTTACTATCTAGCCGCGTAGCAGTAGATTAAATATAAGACCTTAAGATAAATTAATTAGGGAACCAGACGACTATTAAGAGTAATAGGTTGCGTATATTTGGCATTAAAAGTAGAGCAAATATTATAGGACGAACGAATATTTGCTTTAGTACACTCTAAATAAAAGGACGGTTGTTGCGAAGATGGGTTCGCTAACGTAATATAAACTAACCCCTCTTTTAAACAGCAAGAATACAAAGACGGTATAATCTCGCTAAGAGATAATATTGTAGTAATAGTGCGAGTACGACGTTAGGCATATAAAGAAGAAATTGCTTTAGGCATAATAAGCAATAATATTAACTAAATTAATTAGACGGACATTATACCTCTAGTAAATAACTTAGAGATATTTTAAATCTTTAAGGACGAAGATAAAGAGGAGGGAGATAGTGTTACGGACGCTTTAAATATAATATTATAACTACTTAAAGAAGAGACGGAAGAAGCTAGTTAGTTAATTTAGGCACGGTCTAGAATGGAGCCGGTAGAACTATGTAATGAGGAATGGTAACTAAGGTTATATAATGTGCTATATGTTAAATAGGAGGAACGGGAGGAACTTATGTACCTTACGTATAAGACGTATATTATATATAAGAAGGATTTTATAGGAGTACGGTTGTATATTTAAGGACCCTTAGTCCCTATCTAGATAGTTCTTTTCTTATAGTAATTCTTAGAATATAATTAGAGTTAATCTGTTAGGCAACCACTCCACCAGTTGTTATTACTTGTCGACTATTGTTACTTATATTTCCTATACACCTAGCCTAATAACAGGACCCATCGTAGTTCTTGCTACAAGGTTCCGTTATAAGTAGACTTTGATAATATTATAGAGGGTAAGTAGACGTTCCTTCTTCTACTTAAGTTTCTATAGCTTATACCCCTAGTATCCTAACTAACTTAATAAGATAGATTTAACGGTATATATAAAGTTTTTAACTAGTTAATCGCCATCTACCTTAGGTAGATTAACCTTCCTATAATTTTTATATACACTCTCCTACTTATAGAGCCACTTTTTAATATTCTAACTCGTCGGGGCCCTCCTTATCTTAAGATATTAGGTAGCCAGGTTAACCTTCTAAGTATTATCTATTAGAGCGACTGCCTACTTAAGTAATATAAGAATATTATAAATGGTATTGCCTTTAAAGATGTAGTTAATATAGTTATAAGAGATTATACTAATAATATAGGTACGTAGAGATCCAGTGAGGTTATCCATATTTGATATTAATTAACGATTATTGAATATTAAATGTTTTATATATATATGGTAGTAGATCTATTTCTTACTTTAGGACCTTTAAAAGGAGCTCTTGCTGCACCCGGCCCAAAAAGACTAAAACCAACTAAAAAGAACCCTAAAAAACACCTAGAGAATCCCCCTAAGATATATACATCGCAGGGGAGGCACACGTCAACTGACGGTGGCTCGCACTTGCGCGTAACCGCCAGATCCACGCCTAATAACGGCCCTTTACAATAAAAACGGGCGAATACCACACTATAAAGCGGAAATACCTCTATTAAGAAGGTATCTAATAAAATATAAAGCCTACTAGACGCGTCTAGTATCTAGAATTAGAGGGAAGTAACTATTAGCTATAATAAACTAATATAGCTAGCAAAATAGCTCCGCTAGTCTAGTAAACCTTAGGCGCCCCTCTAGCAAACCCTTAATTAAATCCTCTAACGGCTAAGCAAAATTAAAAATAAATAAAACCCCCCTTTACCGGCGAACCGTACCTAGGCCGCCGTAGCTGCGCTTTTATACTATAGGGAACCTACCCCCCTTAAGATAATAACCGGGTATATAATTATAATATAACTAAATATAGAAAAAGCAGAGGGGCTTAAAGGATAATTAGAAATAGAAGTCCTTATAGAGATTTATAAAGAGGTCTATAATATAGTTATAGTCCAATACCTTAGAAGCAGAGATATTAGAGTTACCTTAAAGGACTAATAGGTAAAGGAATAAGCCGTAAGGGTAGGAGACAGGCTAGGAGAACGTATTGGTATAAAAGTGCTCCGTAAAGACTACCTAGTCAAAGTCCTAGCAGTTCCTATAAGCCTTAGGGTAGAAAAGGGACGCTAGGTAGACAATATAGCAACTATATAGGAGATAGTAAAATATATAGAACGCCTTATACTAGGCCTTAAGATTACTTAAATCCAATAGCTTTAACAAGGAAATGTAAACTAAGCAAATAATAAGAATAATAAGAGGATATAAGGGTTGCTAGAGACTTGCTAAGGAGATACTAGTTAAACGCATAGCTCCCTTATCGTCAGCATATATATACCAAGAATGCAAAAACTCCTTATTTAAAAAGGAATAATTATAAATAGCCTTATATATAATATAAGGCTCTATAACTACAGACTACACCTAGAATAATACTACTGCTATATATAATAGGGACACACCCAATCTATATACGCAGTATAGGTGTGCTATAGCCACTATATAGGCCCCTATAATATAAAACACTACTTAAATTAAAACTAAATAAAATACGTAAACTGCCACCAAAGTATATATAAGGCGTAAGAGAAAGAAGACTACATTAAATACAGGAGGCGGAAGGTAAGGGCTTAATAGCTGCGGGAATAACTGTACGCTAGGTTATATAAATGGAAATAACAGGTAATAAGCTAGGGGGACGCAGGTGCCTTCCTAGCATTTCCTACCTTTAGCACTAGGGGGCTAGGCTAGCCATCCTAAGCCTTAATAGGCTAGAAGTGGCGCTGCGTAATATTACTAGACTATCCCTTACAACGTTAGGGTCCTTAGAGAGTTCGCTACTGGATTTGATTAGGCACTTGCATTGAACCAGGCTCTCCAATTGGCTAGTCCTTTATCGATAACCGCAGGGCCCATTTTAACGTTGTAAGGGATATAGGGATATAAGGGTCACAGGGGATATAAGGGAAAGGACGCCCTATAGGAAGACCCCTATAGATAGCTATAGCAAGCTTAAGACCAGGATAATTAAGAATTAGATTTAACGCGGTAAATATAACATTTATAACTAACCTATAAAGAGTATATAGCCAGCTAGTAAGAATAGGGGAGGAACTGGAAATAATAATAGATTTAAATATAAAAGTGTTAGTAGGAATATAAGACATGGGAATAGAAAGCTCTATATAAAATAAGTAGTAACTAGGGTATAAACATAAGAGATAGAAGTTCTAAATATCTTAGAGAAAGTAGAAATAGAAAAGGTAAGGAATAAAAAAAAGGCGAAGGACCCTTACTAGGGGTCCGCCACCTATCCATTATATAGTATAACTACGGCAACATAAACCACCATCTTATAAGGCCTTTACTAGACGATCTAGACCTAGAGAAATACTATATCCTTACTATATAAGAGCCGTACTATAATACCTATATATAATTAACATACTGCCCCTAAGGATTCTAGCTCCTATACGAACCAAAAACAGCTATACGCGTGTACTTTATAATTAGTAAGGCTATTAGCCTATCCTTATAATTATAGCAGGTAGTTAACCTAGATATTATAGTTATAACAATCTAGATATATAGGGGACTGGTATAAATTATTAATATATATAACCCTAGGGTTAAAGGGGTCCTATAAATAGAGAATATTATATCGGTAATAAGCTTACTAAAAACTAAAGGTATATGTTACGGACGCTTTAAGTACGATGTTATAACTACTTAGAGAAGAGACGGAAGAAGCTAGTTGGTTAATACAGGCACGGTTTAAAATGGAGCCGATAGAACTATATAATGAGGAATGGTAACTAAGGTTACATAATGTGCTACGTATTAAACGAGAGGAACGAGAGGAACTTACGTACCTTATATATAAGACGTATATTACGTATAAGAAGGATTTCATAGGAGTATGGTTGTGTATTTAAGGACCCTTAGTCCCTACCTAGATAGTTCCTTCCTTATAGTGATTCTTAGAATACAATTAGAGTTAATCTATTAGGCAACTACTCCACCAGTTATTATTACGTTGTTAACTTACTTATAATACCTACACACCTAGCCTATTAACAAGTCCACCGTAGTCTCTACTACAAGGCTTTATTACACAATCACTACCTAGTTATAGTATTAATATAAGAAGTCGAACAACATGCCACCAAAAGCAGCCACCATAATGCCATTGATGGTAGCAACTACTTTAAGAACAGGAGGTGATACCAGTATGGTAGATACTGACTTACAGCAACCTGTGACGGTTAGACAGCTATAGAAAATAGTTAACTAGCTAATAGCTAATAATATAGTGTTGGAAAAAAGACTTAACGGGATAGGAGCAATAAAGATTAAGCTACTATTAATTGAGAGATTTATAGGAAAGAGGTTAAAGCTTAAAGGATTCCTTACGCAGATATACTTTAAGGTCTTATAGGAGGGAGTAAAGTTACCTATACCTGTAGATCGGATAGCCTACGCAGGACTATTCTTATTAGGAAAAGCACTTAAGTAGTTTAAACCTTACCTTACGGAGATATAGGTAAATGGAATAACGACCACTAACTAAGACGTGCGATTTATGTTCTTAAGTTGGGAAGGATTCGCAGAACGACTTATATAGATGTTTAGAGACCTAGAAGGAACAACTATAGCGGAAAGAAAACTCTAGAACCTCGTGCAACGAACTTCAGCAATTAAGTATACGATATAGTTCCAGACACTAGTAATACAAGTAGAGTGGAATAATAGGGCGCTTATAGCACAGTATAAATAAGGACTTAAGGCTAAAGTCTAGGACGTAATTATTCTAATAGAAGATGCGGACACCCTAAGGGAATTAATAGATTAAGCGATTAAGATTAACAATAGGATCTTCTAAAGGGAACAGGCTAAGAGAGGCTAGGATAGAGTTCTATAGTTATATAAGGCGTAGAGTATATAACGACTAAAGCTAAGTTAAAAACTATGGTATAGCGCAGAGCTAATAGACCTAAGTGGTACTAAAGAAGCCTATAAGAGATGGAGCAAGAAACTATGGAAACCTAAAGGTTAAGGATTTAGTGATTATAGGACCAAGGAGTAGAGGCTAAACTAGGGATCTTAATAGCAGAAGACGTTTAGGCGGACTCTATAACAAAGTTAATGGTTTAGAGACGGAGCTTATATAAATTACGGAAAATAGGGTTACTTCACGAGGAATTATAAAGATGGTTAGAGTTACTATATAATAAAGGAAACTAGACTAGTAGTATATAACACATACATATAAAGGGATAATAGTATACTACGAGGAACAAAAGAATGTTTAATTAGAAGTTTTGCGTTTTGTTATAATAACGTATACTAAATTTATAAAGACGCTAAGTACGGTACAAGCTATTGGCTATAAGAGCTAGAGTTAAAAGGACTTAGAGGAACTAAAGAGTTAGATAAAGAATAAGATCGACTCTATAAGCTGGATTAAGATATTACAGCAATATGCGGATAAGGATTAGTAATAATAATAATAGAGTCGGAGTACTTATTAATTAATAGCGATAAGGATAGTAAAGGAACTAACTAGGGGTATTTAAACCTTAATAGCGTAATAAAAGCAGAGACTGAGACCGCCATAGAGTAAGGTTTAGTAACGGGCATTATAATACCATTAGATACGGCATCTATCGCTTTATAAGATAAAAGGAGTAATATTTAAAGACGATTAAGTAAGCAGACGACTACTAGTGCTAGCTTACCACTTAATAAAGGCAAAAGGCCAAAGGCTTAAGATTCTTAAGACGAGATAAGAGATAACTAAGATTTTTAAGATAAGATAAGGTATACCTAAGGACCTATAACGGACGAAAACCGATAGAGTAGGGCAGTAGCTTAGTTTAAAAACATACAAATGAGCTCGGGATAGAGTTTCCCACAGGCATAAGACTCTTAAGACGAGATAAGTAAGATTTAAGACTCTTAAGACGAGATGAGAATACTATAAACGCCTAGTTGGACTAAGGCGGGAGCTAAGCTTAAGTTAGAAGTAAGCTTAAAATTAAAGAATCTAAGGGACCAAGATTTCGGAATATAAATAAGGACACCCATAGGCAAGAGGTAAGGAGCTTCTTTATAGATTAGAGAATCTGCAATATAAACAGCAGTTAAACTAGAAGACAGATATATAAACCCAGAAGACTTACTAGGGGAACGCAGTGTTCAGCCTAAAGATTAAAAGTTTAATACTAGGATTAAGAAGTAAGATGACTTTAAGGATTAGAGCGTAAGGTGCAAACCAAAAGAAACTATAGAAGAGTTTAGGTAAAGAATTATCGTATGGCAAGAATAGAAACTAGACAAGAGATCTAGCATATTAGGACATATAAGGGACAAAGCGCTGGTATAAAGAGTTACTAATAGGCCTAAAATAGGCACACTAAGAGCTAAGTGGCTTACTAAACTAGAACAAGAAGAGGATTTAGGAATTCCTACTAGGTTTAAAGAACAATACACTAAAGGCTGTTACGATATAGTAATAAGAAGATATTTCCTTACGGACAGACCGTATACACTCTAGCAGCTATACTAAAAGTGGTATAGGCAAAGGCATAATAATAAGTGGGAAGATTTCTATATGTAGTTGGATAAAAAAGTTATCTAGGACTACCTAATTACAGAGAAGGCCATAACGTATATTAAAGGAGCCTTAATTATAACGTTAAAGGATCTAGAGGAACATTTAGAGGACTAGAGAAGTAAGAGACATATCTTAGTACCTGCGAATAAAGTTATAACGTTTAGATTAGTATAATAAAGGTTTAAACTTAGGGATAAAAATAAACTAAGAGTTAACCTAAAGCACCTAGCATACTATACGTTATTATAGATTACGTGCGTGGACAATATATATAAAATGTATAAGAATCCAAAGGAAAAGAATTAGAAATACCCTATAAGGATGTACTGGATAACGGATAAGTAATAGTATAGGAATGCCAAATATATATATAGATGGCATCTAGTAAAGGACTAAGAAAAAGGAAGTTTAGTACTTTAACTAGGAAGATTCCTTACGGAAAAATGCTTAGACGGACGATAGTAGTAGGAATGCCTAGAAAACACGTATCTATAGTATATTAAAGATAAAAAGCGAATTAGGCATTAGCTAAAGAGCAAGCTAAGTATACCAGGATTAAGTAGCTAATAGTTGGGAAAAGTAGAGGCCTATAGGACTAGAGGAAGCCAGTAGTAGAGCCTTAGACCCTTAAAGGAATTTAAGGACGACACCTAAATTTATAAGTTAAGTGGTAAGATTAACAGTTTAAGGTATTAATAGATAGTAGAGCAATAAGGAACTATATCTCGCTAATAGCAGTTAAAAGAATAGGGTTACTATACAGATAGAAGGAATAACCTTACCTATTAGTTACAATTTTAGGAGATCTAATAACCTATAGAGGAGGGATTATTAATCTTAAAATAGGACCTATTTAGATAACTATTAAAGGAAGATAAATCGAGATATTTTTTAATATCCTACCATTAGGACGGGACGAGGCAGTATTAGGTATACCTTAGTTATAGGAATATAATCTAAGGATTGATTGGATTACAGGTCAGGTTAATATTAGAGATATTTAACGCCGTAAGATGCGATAATAAGCTAAGTTAGTATAGTACTAAGTAGGAGCAACCTATAAAGAAACAGAAAAAGGACTAAGTTATATACCAAAAAGATACTATAAGTATAGTAAGAAACTATAGTCACTAAAGAGTAAAAAGCTGTTAAAGTATGTAGTATGGGACTATAAGATAGAATTGGAACCAGGAATAAGTCTAAAGTTCTTTCTAATTTATAAGCTTACTGAAGAAGAAGGTAGAGCGTTAAAAGAGTTTATCTAGGAAAATCTATAAAAGGGATATATTAGACCATTATAGTCATTAACAGGTTATCCAGTACTATTCGTACTAAAGAAAAATGGTAAACTAAGGCTATGTATTAACTATAGATAGTTAAATAGCATTACCAAGAAGGATAGGTATTCTTTACCCTTAATTAGCGAAATCTAAGATAGGATTGGTAATGCACAAATCTTTATAAAGATAGATCTGAGATAGGTATACCATTAAATTAGAATTAAGGAAGGCGATAAATAGAAGGCAGCCTTTAGGTTAAAGGAAGGACTATATAAACTATTAGTTATGCAATTTAGGCTTATAAACGCACTAGTAACGTTCTAAAAGCGTATTAATAATATATTAGGAGAATATTTGGATGAATTTATTATAGTATACCTTAATGATATTATTATCTACTTAATAAGTAAGAAAGAACATGGAGAATACGTTAAATGGGTCTTAAAGAGACTATAGGAAGAATAAATACTAGTAGCAATTAAGAAATGCGAGTTCTTTACTAGGAAGACTAATTTTATTAAATTTATTATTAAACTAGGCTAACTTAGTATAGATCTAAAGAAGATTGAGGCTATAGTGAATTGGTAGGAACTAGAGAATGTTATATAGTTAAGATCATTTTTAGGGTTTTGTAATTACTGTAAAAGGTTTATAGCGTAGTAGTTAAAGAATATTAAGCCATTTACGTGGTTAATAAAGAAAGAAGAACTATAGGTATGGGGAAAGGAGTAAAGAGAACTCTTTAAGAAAGTTAAAGAGTTGTTTACCTAGAAGCTAGTTTTTAAGATCTATTAACTAGGACTAGAGACGGTTATAGAAATGGATGTATTAGACTATATACTAGGGGCGTGCTTTATATAAAGATATTAAAATAGATGGCACCCAGTGGTATACTATAGTCGAAAGATAACACCACTAGAGTTAAACTATGACATCTATAATAAGGAGTTATTAGGTATAGTTGCAGTATTAAAGGAATAGAGAGCATTCTTGCAAGGCATAGAAAAACTATTTATAGTTAAGACGGATTATAAGAACCTAATAGGATTTTTAATAATGAAGAAACTTAACTAAAGATAGGTTAGATAGGTAGAGATGCTTACGGAATACCATTTTAAGATTTAGTATACTAAAGGTACAGATAATATAAAGGTAGATGCTCTAAGCCGTAAAGCTAAACTATAAAATAAGGAGAAGCTATTGGGGGCTTTATTGCGAAAAGATATAGATAGGTTAATTAGGTATAATTATCCGAAAATTATAGCAACTTGGGAAGATAATAAACTAGAGAAAGTCTACGAGACACCGGAAAGCTTTTAGGGATAAAGAATTCTAAAAGTATAGCTAGAAGATCTATAGACGGATATATATAAAAATTAAGAAGTAAAGTATATCCTAAGAAGCATAGCAAAGTAGTTTATAGAGGACTTCTATAAGGGACTAACTTAAGGATATAATAGAGCTATGGGCTTAGTGTTAAGACTTTAGGAGGAGTATATTATTAACGGAATCTAAAGGATAGCTAGAAGGGTTACTAAAGAGTGTTTAGATTGCTAAAGGAATAAATTGATAAGGCATAAGCTATATAGAGGGCTATAACCTATTAAAATATTAGAGAGACTATAGGAGGTTATATTATAGGACTTTATTATTAAGTTACTAAGATTAAAAGATCCTATTACTGGATAAGATTATAACGTAATCTTAGTAATAGTAGATAAGCTTACGAAGTAGGGATACTTTATAGCATATACAGAAGAAATCTTAGCGGAAGATATCGCTAGAATCTATATTAAAGAAGTGTTTATAAGATATAGAGCACTAAGTAAAATTATATTGGATAGAGATTTAAGATTTATAGCAGTATTTTAGGAAGTGTTCTTAGCGGAGTAAGGAGTTTGAGTAGCAACTTCTACCGTATATTATCCGCAGACAGACGGTTAAATAGAAAGATTAAACTAGACACTAGAGCAGTATCTAAGGCATTATATTAATTATATACAGAATAATTGGGTATTACTGTTACTAGTTATATAGTTTGCATATAATGCAATACTATAAGAAGGAATGGGTACGTTACTATTTAAGGCAAATTATGGATATAAGCCAAGAATATCGTTATTACTATAGCAAGTAAAGAAAACGAGTAGTATAACTAAAGAAAGAATAAAGGATTTAATAAATCTTTATGCAGACCTTATAGAGACAGCTAAGGTAGTATAGTAGAGAATGAAAAAGTACTATAATGCTAAGAGATCTAAGGGACTAGATCTTAAGGAGGGAGATAAAGTGTGGCTACTATATAAAAATTTCAAGAGTTAATAACTAAGTAAGAAATTAGACTACGTTAGACTAGGACCTTTTAAAATTATATAGAGAATTTCACCGGTTATATTTAAGTTAAACCTACCAGCTAAAATAAAGATCTACCCTATATAGTATATTGTAATGCTAGAGCTAGTATATAGGAATGTTAAGCCACTAGTCTATAAAGTAGATATGTATAGAGGATAAGAAGAAGATAAATAGTAAGTTTTAAAGATTATTAATTATAAGGACACTAATAACGAAATATAGTATAAGGTTAAGTGGATAGGCTACACTAAGACTACCTAAGAGCCACTAGAAAACCTAAAGAATGCTATAGGAAAGGTATAGGAGTATTAAAAGAGAAAAAGTTAGGCAGCATTAATAAAGAAGGATTATTAAAGAACGAGTTACCTAAGGGGGACCTAGGAAAAGCAACTGCCGAACTACTTAGAGTTATTTCCTTCTCTATTGGGGGAGAATCCGTTCTTTTATTACCTAGTTCCTACAAACCTTATTTTATAAGTTTTTACTCCTTAAAACAAACCTTCTTATAAACCTTCTTAAGATAAAGCAGACGAGTAGACGCCGCAATTTAAGTATTTAAAGCCTTCTGTTTTGCGTTACGGGAACGTTCTAACTTAGTAAGGGCTTACAACAGTTTACTATTTAGCCGCGCAGTAGTAGATTAAATATAAGACCCTAAGACAAATTAATTAGGGAACTAGACGACTATTAAGAGTAATAGGTCGCGTATATTTAACATTAAAAGTAGAGCGAACGTTATAGGACGAATAAATATTTGCTTTAGTATACTCTAAGCAAGAGGACGGTTGTCGCGAAGATGGGTTTGCTAACGTAATATAAACTAACCCCTTTTTCGAACAATAAGAATACGGAGACGGTATAATCTCACTAAGAGATAATATTGCAGCAATAGTGCGAGCACGACGTTGGGCGTATAAAGAAGAAATTGCTTTAGGTATAATAAGTAATAATATTAACTAAATTAATTAGACGGACATTATACCTTTAGTAAACGACTTAGAGATATTTTAAATCTTTAAGGATAAAGATAAAGAGGAGGGAGATGGTATTACGGACGCTTTAAGTACGATATTATAACTACTTAGAGAAGAGACGGAAGAAGCTAGTTAGTTAATATAGGCACGGTCTAGAATAGAGCCGATAGAACTATGTGATAAGGAATAGTAACTAAGGTTATATAATATACTACGTATTAAACAAGAGGAACGAGAGGAACTTACGTACCTTATATATAAGACGTATATTATATACAAGAAGGATTTTATAGGAGTACGGTTGTGTATTTAAGGACCCTTAATCCCTACCTAGATAGTTTCTTCCTTGTAGTGATTCTTAGAATATAATTAGAGTTAATCTATTAGGCAACCACTCTACTAGTTATTATTACGTTGTTGACTTACTTGCAATACCTATACACCTAGCCCATTAACAAGTCCACCGTAGTCTCTACTATAAGGCTTTGTTACAGTATAGAGTTTATCCTACTAGGAGACATAAACCTCTACTACCCGCGGTAGGGGGGTATCTATATTACTACTAATTAATAGGTAAAGTGCCTACTAAGAGCTATAGACACCTAGGTCCTTAAGTTAGTATTAGGCTATAGAGACGCACTAGCCGTAACTGGCTTAGCGTAGGTAAGGCGTAGGCAAGGCGCCTACAAAACGTAGTTACCCCGCATTAGAGAACAGCAGAATTTAGTTCTATAGTTCTACTTTATTAAGAACTAGATACTCTTTATATCCCGTTACTGTTATTATATTACTACATACCCTAAGGACCTTAGCGTCCTAACAGTACTGAATTCTCTTTCCTTTTTAGGGGTAGTGGCCTAACAACACAACGGTCTGCTAAGGCCACGACTACGTAGCGGCAACCCTCTATTAAGAAGACAACCTATATTTATTAACTATATTACAGCCTATTAACCTAATAGCGAGACGCGGGCGTACTAGCGTAGTACGTACTACTAAGTCTAGGGATCGGCCCTAGGATAACGCGGGCGAACCCTCATCCTAGATAGAACCGGAAGTTATAGGCGAAGGGGATATATAGGAAGAAATACAACGGCTAGAGAACGAGAAGCTATAACTCCTAGAGTAAAGAAAACTACACTTACTTAGGGAAGAGGTGGAAGTGCTAAGACGGCGTTAACGTGGCAAGGTAATATCGACTCCCCTTCCTAACCCATCTCTGTAACCTTAAATAGTCCTATTAGAGTACTTAGGGGGTAGCCTAATACATTTAAGCCTTAAGCGGAGGGCTACTAATATGTTAGGCGCTCCGTTAAAACGGGCCGTTAAAATAGAGAAGATTGCTCTATATTATAGTAAGACTATATAAGAGTACTAAGACTTCTGTAATAGCTTAAAGCTAGTGTTTCGCCTAGAGCGCAACAGCTTTATAGATAAGGATACTAAAGTCGCGTTTACTATACAATATATAAAGGGGACCAACCAAACCCTTTAGCTATAGTATGAAGATAACTATCTAGACACACAGTTTACCTAGGAGGAGCTTATAAAATTCCTACTTAACTAGATCAAAAGTCCTATTAATTAAGAACTCTATATAGCCCTAACCTATTTAAGGGCAATACAGCGAACTAATTAACCAGTAAATGAGTTTGCTGCTTACTTAACCTCCTTAGAAGCGCAAATTAACCCTCCTTATAATATAAAGCATCTAATAATATATCTATTCGCGAAGCTGCGGCCAAAGCTACGGGTTACTATTACTAACTATTAAAAATTCCCTTAAACTTAAGACCAGCTAGTTTCCTTAGCTGCCCTATTAGAGAAAAACTAAAAGAGTATAAGCGCCCTATAGGGTAGAAGCAATAGGCGCGCCGTAAACTTAAATACCAAAACTACCTAGTTAGGTAACTTAGGAAAAGCGGACTCTAAAACCACCGCCGGCGACTCAATAGTAGGGCGAAGTAATACCATTAGGGGTTTAATATAGCCTAAAGGAAACTACACCAAATGTAGGCAGCTAGGACATTAGTGGCAATAATATAAAGTATAGTAACAGAATTAACCACCGCCTAGTAGCGTAAACGCTACCTCTATACTAGGAAAAGATAAGCGCCCTTAAGCACCCTTATAGCCCTAGGGCGTAAGCTCCTACTAAATTATAAGGAAGCTATTACTGTCTTAGGTAAAGTCCTCTCTAAATAGACCTAGAAGGAGACCTTAGTAATGCTTAATATTAGTACCAAAGTAAATATAGTTAACTAGCGATTTACTATAGAGTATAACTTTAAGACGCTAGATATAGAGCTACCTACCTACTCCTAGTTAAATAAGACTTAGGTATATTGCTATAAGGCCTATAAGGTACTACTAAGAATAAAGGACAGCTAGGGTAAGATTAGGGAAGTAACCCTTATCTGCTATAGAATGGCTAACGCATCCCCTACTATTACCCTAGGTATACTAGGGTTAAAGAAGGCCCAACTTCTTATTAACTATAAGGCAAAGGCGTGGCAATAGAAGCTAGACGGCTCATCCCTATTGCTATAAACCCCTAAGGGCTTCGCGGAGTCTCTTTAGACAGAATCTAGGGTCTTTACCCTATTAACTTCTAAAGTAATACCTAGTAAGTAAGACGACGGCAGCTTACTAGTCCTCCCCCTATAGTTAAAGGAAGTTAGCAATATCTTCTCCTATAAGGAAGTAGGAAAGCTACCCTAACACCACTAGGGCGACTATACTATTAACCTAAAAGAGGGATAGGAGGCCCTATATAGGCCACTCTATAACCTCTTAGCTAAGGAGCTAAAAGTCCTAAGGGAGTACTTAGATAACGCCTTAGCTAAAGGCTAAATCTAACTAAGTACTAGTCCTATAGGGGTACCTATCCTCTTTATACCTAAAAAGGATAAGAAGCTATAGCTCTATATAGACTATAGAGGCCTTAATAAGGTAACGATTAAGAATCGTCTTATACTACCATTAATTAATAAGACCTTAGACCGCTTAGTAGGTTCTAAAATCTTTACTAAGCTAGACCTAACGTATGCGTATTACCGTCTTCGTATCCGCCATAGCGACAAGTAGAAGATGGCGTTCTGTATACGCTACGGCCTCTTTAAGTACTTAGTTTTGCCTTTTAGGCTAACTAACAGACCAGCGACCTTTTAGGGCTATATTAATTGGGCCTTATTAGGACTAGTAGACGTCTTCTATATAGTTTACCTTAATAATATTTTAATTTTCTCTAAAAATCTAAAGGAATATTGGCGCCACGTAGTAGAAGTACTGCGTAGGTTGCGATAATACCAACTATATATAAACCTTAAGAAGTGCAAGTTTAGTATATAGGAGATTAAGTTTCTAGGATATATTATTAGCCCTAAAGGCGTAGTAATAGATCCTAGCTAGGTAGAAGCTATTACTAAATAGGAGAGCCCTTAATCCTATAGGAATATCTAGGTCTTCTTAGGTTTTACCAACTTCTATTATTAGTTTATTTATAAATACTCTACTATTGCAAAGCCTATTACTAATCTCCTAAAGGGAGTAAAGAACGGCCGTAAAGCTAGGCCTTTTAGCTAGCTAAAGGAGGCGGAGTAGGCAATACGCCGGCTCTATAACGCCTTTACGACGGCGCCGCTCCTATAATACTACACGCTAGGCCTACTAACTCGGTTAGAGACGGATGCCTTAATATAAGGCCTAGTAGTAATTATATTACAGCTATTTAAAGACGGCCTTTAGTATCTAATAGCCTTTTAGTTTAGGAAGCTTTTACTAGCAAAGCGCAATTATAAGACCTATAATTAGGAGCTACTAGCTATTATAGAGGCTTTTAAGCATTAGAGATACTATATTAAGGGGCTATTAAGCCGCCTAGAAGTGCTCTTAGATTATAACAATCTAAAGGGTTTTATAAAAGTAAAAGCCCTTAATAGACGGTAAGCCAGATAGGCTATAACCCTAGCTACCTATAACTTTATCATTAAGCATAGGGCGGGAAAAATAAACCCCGTAGACGCGCCGTTAAGGCAACCCCTAGGCGTAGGGGGTCCGCTAGAAGAAAACACTATATGTCACGATAACGATATATCACATGCGAACGCTAGATGAACAAGCATCAGATTCGTAGAATTAATAGCTATGTACGGCTGTCGTGGAGACTCAAGAGGATTACTAAAGAACTTAACAGGAACGCAGCTGCGGCTAAATCTATATAAGGGCGTCGGGGCGGATAAACTATCTGCCGACGTCATCAAATAAGAAAAGGAACCAGCTACGCGTACAGCGTAGCGCTTATAACGGGAGTCCCGTTACAGTACCCCCCTTCTAGGGGGTGACAGGTCTGATAGGGTAGGGTTAGGAGTTGTCACGGGAGTGTGGACACTAGGCAATCCAGTGATCGCGTGCGCCATAACAGAGACAGAATCCGTTCTTTATGCGATACGCGCGACGCTTAGTAAACTCAGCAGAGGACGATCGCAATCGCGATGAGGTAGCGGATGGTGGACGGGAGCAAAAACTAGGCGGGGCCCTTAACTTATTTCTGGACTAGGAAGCAGGGGCAAGACTAGCGGTCTGGAGCTGGAGGTCGATGTCCATAGGCTCATGGGCGGCGATAGGTTTCTGGGCTGGTTTCTAGACTGGCGGGTTCTGGATTAGGCGACGGGAGTAGCGATCGAGGCGCTAGACGAGCTTAACGTACTCACTGTATGATAGGCTGAACAGGGTATCGCTCGACTCCTCAAGAGACTGGCGGAGGGCAGGACGGAAGCCACGGTGGAGCGCCATAACGCGTGATACGTCTGGCTAAGAGGAAGCATTGGCCTTATATGCAAATCGCTTGAAGCGAGCAAGGTACGCAATAAGCGACTCCTCTTCTCTCTGGCGTACAGACGAAAAGCGCTAGACAGCCTCCTGTTGTTCTCTTAGGTTATGGCAGAGGCGCTGGAAGAAAAAGAAGATATCCTCAGGGTCCCAGGACTGGGTATCTTCGGCTGACTGGCGGAGGTATAGGACAGAAGCCTGCTGGGACTGCTTAAGGCGATCCCATACGTAGTCGAACGCGTCAGCACCGTCGAGCTAGTCAGATCGGAGCTTTGCCCTAATTAACGGGAGCCACGTACGTAACATAAGAGGCTTACCGTCGAAGCGTGGTGGATCAGGGAGACGCGGACAAGTAGTCAGAGCAGGCGTAGGGCGGGTCTGGAGGTAAAGCTGGAGCTGGTGGACGTCGACGCGTAAGGCATCAAGGTCTAATCGGAGCGACTGGATCTCAGTACGCTGGTTCTGGAGTTCCTGCTGTAGCTGCTGTACTAGCAGAAAAAGAGCTAGGTCAGACATAGTAGCTATCTGGAAAGAAAGAAGAAAAAATCTGGACTAGATACGTCGAAGACTCTGCGTGGAAAGTCCGCGATAGCTCTGCGCTATTGTTGACGTCTGGCTAAACGGGGCAAGCAATCCTAATGTCACGATAACGATGTATCACATGCGAACGCTAGATAAACAAGCATCAGATTCGTAGAATTAATAGCTACGTACGGCTGTTGTGGAGACTTAAGAGGATTGCTAGAGAACTTAACAGGAACGCAGCTGCGGCTGAATCTATATAAGGGCGTCGGGGCGGATAAACTATCTGCCGACGTCATCAAACAAGAAAAGGAACCAGCTACGCGTACGGCGTAGCGCTTATAACGGGAGTCCCGTTACACTATACTACTACTACTCTAAAGGACTTTAGGAATACAGGGCCACCAACTTAAAGCAAAAGTCCTATTAGGTATATAGGAAAGCGAGCCTTTTATAAAGGTGTTGCTTTTACGGCTATAAGCTAGCGACCTAACGGAGGTACGCCTAAGCAATGTAGTATTACGGTTTAACTAGGCAACCTACACGTATACCATTAAGTAGCGTATAATAAGGACCTAAGTCAAAGTAGCAAGCGCTTAAGAAAGTGCCTATAAGTCTAGTACGGAAATAGTTGTTAAGCTTATTAAAGGACTTTAAACTATAGATAACTTTGTACTACAAAAGCGCAGCGACAGCATAGATACGGCGAGACGCCGTTAACGCGCCCACTCGAAGCTAGTGTGGTAGTTTAATTCCACTAGACTACTTTATTACTATAGGAGGCTATATATACCCCTAGACCTAATAATTTATGCAAAACTCCTATAGATCCACTATAATAATACCCTAGCGGGCTCCATGAAAATCGGCCTCTGCACCTCCACGCGGTGGAGCCCGGGAACCTGGCATGCAGCTATCGGCGTTCCATTAGGATCGTGCTGATAGACTTGCCAGAGNAAACGCAGAGACGTGTATACGGCGGCGCAGCGCGGGCGCAGCGATGTGGTGGTGGTATCGTGAAAATTTTTCACTGGGAGGGTGAGCCCCAACGAGAACTCGATATAGCTACTACTACGTCTTTCGTATACTCTATACATTCGAATCACGGCATTACCTACCTACAGCGGCGCGACCCTCTTCCTCTTATACGGTATAATACATACCGTACGGCACCTACACGCAGCTAAACCGTACCTCGCAGGCGGAAGGCCTGAGCCTCTCGCCACCCGCCTCTACCCCTTTACACCTTAATCTACCTAGCGATCTTTAGACCTTAACCGCAGAAGGTGTGTAACCCATTTAACCAGGGACGAAGCCACTAGGTGGGGTGGAGGCCTAAAGTAGGAAGATAGAAAGGAATAAGGGACGCTAAGGATGGGCGGTGGGAGGAGCAGGAGGACTGCAGGCGAGATACACGTATAGGGCAGTAAGAAGGAGTAAGGGCAGGCATGTGAGACAATCTATGGCAACCTATAACTACACGGAAGCATGGTATGAATGGCAATCAGGGCAACATAGGCAATTAAACACTCCTGTATGGGCCGTACGGGCTACACGGGAGTCTTAGAGCGGAGACCTAACGGTATTTTTCCTCCCGTTAACGTAGTATGGGTATGATACCTAGAGGGGTACACGCTGTATTACCACTCACGTATCCCTTGGAGGTTTTTTATATTGATATTACGGCATAGTCTACATAGACCTAGATAGGGACCGCATCAGACGTTAAATAGAAATAATAATAATAATACCCTAGCTAGCTACTTTAGGGAGAAAAAGACCCTAGATTTACTCTTATATAAGTACTACTAGCCTAGTATAACTGCGGACGTTATAAGCTATATCTCTACCTATAATCTATACTAGCGTATGCGTACGCCTTAATATCGCCCTTATAGCGAGCTCTAAGCGCTACTTTACCTAAATTAGCCATAGCAGAAAATTATAATAGACTTTATTATAAGCCTACTGCCTAGCAGATAAGGCGATAAGGTATATAACACGATATGCGTAATAGTCGACCGCTATACTAAAATGGCCTTATATCTGCCTATAGTAAAAACTATTACTACAACTAAACTTGCGGATCTCTTCCTTAACGAAGTAGTACGCTATTTTAGAGCCCCTAGAGGGATTATATCTAATTACAGTAGTATCTTTACTAGTAAGTTCTAGTTAGAGCTATACTTTACTATAAAGATTAAACGTAGGCTAAGTACGGCCTTTTACCTATAAATAGACGGGTAAATAAAACGCCAGAACTAAACCCTAGAGTATTACCTTTATATATTCTATAACGAAAAGCAAAGCAACTAGGCAGGCCTTTTATTGCTAGCTAAATTCGCCTATAATAATGCTAAATATAGCACAATAGGTATAAGCCCATTCTATACCTGCTATGGGTTTTACCTACGTCTAGAATACGAGGTTAAAGTAGACAATAGTAGTTCTGTTCTAGCCGCCTCTAAGAGAATTAAAAGGATATCCCTTAAACGCAAAGCGCTAGCGAAACGCTAGGAATACGCCGCCGAGGCATAGGCGAAATATTATAATCGTTATCACTAACTATAGGTATATAAAGTAGGGGATCTAGTCTTACTATTAACTAAGAACCTTAAACTAAAAAGGCTAAGTAAGAAGCTTATAGCACGCTTTATTAAACCTTTTAGTATAGCTAAACTAGTTAAAAAGTAAGCGTACCGGCTATATATACCTATATCCTACTATATCTATCTAGTATTCTATATTAGCTTACTAAAGCTATATAAATAACATAAGGGCGCTGCTAAAGACCCTCTACTAGGGCCTATTAAGCTAGACAATAAAGAGAACTAAGAGGATTAGTATAAGGTAGAAGAAATATATAGAAGGAAGGGATATAACCAGACCCTATAGTACCTAGTTAAGTAAAAAGGCTAGCTAAAAGAATATAATAAATAGGTCTTAGTAGAGGACGTTAATAACATCGGGAAAATATTCGCAGGCAAGGTTTCAAGTTAAGTTTATTAAGCGCGTTTCGCGTAATTAACATGCAATTAACCAACTTAACAACCAACTTAACACATTAAAAGTCAAATAACATATAATTAACTAACTTAACAACTTTAAAAGCCAACTGCATATTCCTTAACATGCAATTAAGGTAATATAATATATTATTTTAAAGTTATATACCAATTACGCAAATAAAATTTTACTATTTTCTTAGCCTATAGTTTACTAGCTTATAACATATTATATATTAGGATCAAAATATTTTTATATAATATTATACAATCTTATATAGTCCCATATAGTCTTATATAGTTTTATTACTATATTATATATTATAGGTTCTATACTAGCTTAGCTGCTTTTCCTATTTATTCTAGCTTCTATATAATAACGCAATACGAGTTCCTTCTTTAAGAAAGTTATCCAAGTATAGAGTATTATATTAGTCCCAATTAATATAATTATTAACGTAGTATAAATCTAAATAAGAAGTAGCGGCTAAAACAATATACGCGCTTCGTAAAATAGATAGCATTAAATAAAAGCAACTACCTCCAAGTACTTGCCTAGTATTTACGCTCAAGCGCGGCCACCTTTTCACCTCAACTATACCATATATTAGATGCGGCAGTCTATAATTTAATAGCTAAAGCAGCTCTACCATAGCTCCAGTATACTACATGTATACACCATACTTATCTAACCTTTTAATATCTAGAACAGTAACAATTAGCTAAAGCTAGCCTATAAATCTTCCACCTAACGGTATACGGCCCTTTCCAATACAGTCGTCGTTATCTATATACTCTTAGACCCATACATAATTACGCCTTCACTAGTTAGAACATTACCAATCTAGTACGCAACATACTACCTTACTAATTTAGGCCTCAAGGTTAGTTGCATTTTTTCCATCTCATTTCTAACAGCAGATAGATAGATATATTTTAACAAGCAGGCGCTTAACCCATAAAGGATCCTTCTCTTTCCGGTCCATATTAGAGTTCTAGGCACGTTCGCCTTATAGTTTTCGCCTACACTCTCAAACAAATACCGCAATGCCGTTTAGAAACCCTAGGATTTTGCAGTAATTTGCCATATAAGATATATAAAGCCACGTCTTTAACCTAAAACGCCTCTAGATAAGATCCGTTACCCTATCCATATCTTCTAAAGGCCACTAAAGCTTTACAACTGCCAAATACTATATTAGTTAAGTAACCTATACCTCTAGACACTAGGAAGACTATAGTACAGAATCACTATTTATAAAAGCTATTTCGTCTTCCATTACTAGTACTACTACCCATCTTAAATTATAAGAGCAGATTTAAGATAGCAAATCCCGTTTATTTATTAAGTCATAAAACGCCTTAACAATATAACGGTGTCCAGCTTCGCCATTTACGCTAATATAGTACCCATCTACGCATTTATACAGGCGGATATTTTCCTCAAAATATACAAGGGCATGGAATTTTAGTATATTAAAATGGCCCATATCAGAATCCTTTACCTTTAGACGGAAACTTTAAAACACGCCTTTAAGCATATTAATTCGATATAGGGCGTAGTACATATATCGTAGTGTCTCCTTATTATAGGTGCAATACTAAGCTATAATAACGAAGTCGCATACAGCTCTTATAAAATGCATAGCATATAGTTCCCTAGACAACAGCAGTAGGGCTAGCACAGCAACAAGTTAACGAACCATAGCTTTTTATTCATCACCTATCCATTAAGTAACTTTACTAAATAATAGATTATTAAACCGTTTTAGCCCCATAAAAGCCAGGACTTATCTAAAACACTAATCAAGCTAAGCCTCCGCAGACATATTTATTATAATTATCTTCATCCCTCTTCTTTTTCTTTTTAGCTAGACAACATCACCTACCAGTTTCCGTACCCATTCAATAAGTCACATAACAATACCCTTTAGAAGCTAATATAGAACATCTACCATCATACCCTTATAGATATTAAATAGGCAATAGTGCCACGCGAAACATTCTACTGGGTATACCCAGTCGTCCAAGGATAGAAAAATGTTCTCTAATTACTAGCGTTTAATCTATCTTCTCGTCTCCTCATAGGTGCGTAGCGGGTATTGTTTCTCAGTCAAGTTCTCACACTTTAAAGGGGGGACCTAGCATATAGTGCAGTGCTATCAGCTTTTAACACCTATAAGCAGCACTTATTCTTTATAGTCTGCCATTATTCCACATATAATTAGATAACATCGTCGTACAAAATTATCCGCACATTAAAGATCTATACCGCTTTCTGTAAGATACTCAATTGCTATTATATTTTAGTTCATAAAATATAGCGTTAGAATACTAAAGTAGGACTTACGTTTAAGTATAGTTCTCATCACCTTATAATATGCTTTACTTTTTATATTATTATCCTTTTCTTTAATAACTAGCACAAAACTAACAAGAATATTTGCGGGGGATATCTATCAGCGTCGAACTTATCAGTTAAGATTACCGATAGTAAGATATACCGGCCAGGCCAATTTATCACCATAGTGCATTATTAGCTGGGTCTTATCAACTGCTATAAGTATAAGAACTACTATAGCACCGCTAGAAACCTTACCTTATATCTCCCACCACCAGTTACTGCTATATAGCTCGTTATAGACTTAGTAGTTATCGGCATTATAAAGTCTCTTTAGTGCATATACTAGTGCATCTTTAAAGGGTCAATAGCCAATTAGAAAGGCAATTATATTTATAATATCTTAGTAAAGAATATAGTATTTCCTCTACTTAGAGCCTTCAATATTCAATTCCACCTTACACTCTAATTAAAGCCATTATTCGTCTTATATACTAAATAGAATAGCGGTAATCAGTTCCTCCCATTAATTTACAGATTAAAAGCTAAGTAGGCTATAAAGTAGGCTAAGGTAGGTGTCTTTAAGCAGTGTATTAACGTCTCCCTTTATATAGCAAATATAGTACAGCCATATTAAAAGGCGTAATTAAACTCTAAATAAAAAGGATTATATAGTATACTTTGGCTATTATCGTGTTATTATATAGTAATATCTAAAATTATCTAGTTAACTTACTATACATTATTATCGGTCTCGCACGAAATTAGTTCACCCGCCTTTATATTCTTAGTTACTTTAAATATCTCTACTCTAAGTAATAATAATAATAATAGGACGCTTTTCTAATATAGTATACCGCACAAAGGCACCAGGTAGGCATTCTACTTATATTCTACCGCCACCAGAGCGTACTTATTAGTATCCGTATTTATACCATCTAGTTACAATTACACGTTATCTAACTAGTTAGAGTAGTGGAATTAATTATAAATTATAAGTAGTTAGGCCGTAATAAACGTACAAGTATTATATCTCTCTTCGCGTGCTTTTTTATAGATGTATTAGTAGCTAGGCAGCCGCCTTTTACAGCACCGTAGGTATTAGTAAAGGCCGCCGTAACTCTTAAGGGTATAAGAATACCATAGATAGCTCCGCTGTATTATCGCTAATTATATATTAAACAATATAGTATTATTTCCAGGTATAAAGAGTGCGTATTATAGTACTAACGGTTAATTACTAGTATTTAATATAAGTAGCTTAGCTTTATAGCTACTAAGAGTATACCTTTCATTTTCTTACCAGAACTAGTTATGCTAAAGCGTAAGTATAACTAGCTTAATACTAAATTTAAGGACTTAAGAGTCCAAGGCAACTAAACTAGACGCTAAAGCGCAAGTATAACCAGCTTAACACCGAGCTTAACACTAAGTTTAAGGACTTAAAAAAGTTTAAAGCAGCTAAACTATAAACTAAAGACTTAATAGTACCTAAAAAACCTTTATCCGTCTAAATAACAATATACAGTATTCTTAGGCAATAGCTACAGGACCACAGCTACGGCAAAGATATTATTTATCACTAATATTATAGAGCTATCCGGACCTACGGATTCCGTTATTTCTATATAAGCTGTAGCAAGAAAAAAGGGAGGATTAAGGGTAGTACTAGTTAAGTTAAGATAACTAAATAAGTTAGCACTTAGAACTATAATATCCAATCTTAGGTATATAGAGTTCTAACTAATATCTAACTTAAGCTACCGCCCGGAAGTCTTACATTCGTCGTTAGGGTAACGCTAAAGGGTTAGGCCGGATAACGGGTATCGGCAATAATATAGATAATTTAAAAGCCCGCAAAGTAACTAAATAGAAAGCCTATGTCTTATAGACTAACTACTTATCTTTAACGGCTTTTAAAAGTTTATTTCTAGAATTCCTTTTAACACCTCCAGTTTCCTATTAAATAGACATATTAGCACAAGCCTATATACTACCAGGGTGCGAAGAGCTAAAATATAGTTAGAGCTCTTTAAATAATTTAGCAGAAAAGAACGGGTTATTTAGGTCAGTTTATAGATCGGCCAGCTTAACCTTAACATCCTACCCTAGCTCGCGAAGATTAGGGCCATCTCTACCCGGTATACCACCATCGATCTATATATTAGCATCTCCCTCATTCGCAACAGCTAAAGAAGCTTTAGGTGTCTGGTCTCTAGAAGGCATTATAATATAGCTTTTAAGAGAGCCTACTCCGCGCTAGGGCACCAGACGCTATATTATAGGTAGAGCTTATAGTAGTTATATAAGGCGGGATATATTTCTAGGCAGTATATATTTAGAGAAATTAAGGCCAAGGCAAGCTTAACGTAGCTATATTTTTGAAGAGAAATTAAGGCTAAGCTAAGCTTAACATAGTTGTGTTTTTGAAGATAAAGAGGCTATGGTATTGGTTTAGGCGGCTATAGAAGTTTAAAAGATTAAGCGGACAATAGTAAGAAATAAAAGAAAAAGGCGCATAAATAAAAGTACGGTATTATAGGGCTAGAGTAACAATAGCTATATTATAGATAGCTCAATATATAATTCGGACTACGGGACCTATATATAAATAAGTCTAGCAAATATCTTTAATATAAGGCGTAGTAGCCATAAGTGGGATCTAAAATACTAGTTTTAGGTTGCCTATATAGTAAACGTAACAGCTTACCTAAAAAAAAGTTGCTTTATCAGTAATATAGCTCAAAAATGGGTTATACTTTAGATAAAAGGGTATCCTAAAGCCTTATCTTATACTTATAGGATAAAATACCATATTATATTTCACTTTATTTTATATAATCTTAGACTTTTCATAATATCTTAGATTATCCCCCTACCTCTCTCTACTATATACTTTACCTTATCTTACGCTTATAGGATAAAATACCATATTATATTTCACTTTTTTTTATATAATCTTAGACCTTTTATAATATCTTAGATTATCCCCCTAACTCTCTCTACTATATATTTTATTTTACCTTACACTTATAAAATAAAATGCCATATTATATTTCACTTTTTTATACAATCTTAGACATTTTTTAATATCTTAAATTGTCCTAAACTTGTTTCCCTACCTCTCTAGAGCTGCTTCACTAACTAGTCATAACACGAAGAATAGAATTATCAGCTCTCTTATTATCATTTACTTAGTTAGCAGCGCAAATCTTATATCTTATCTTGCTACGCACCTTTCGTTTCATTTCTTACTCTAAGTCTTATATTTCATTCTACTGCCTATATTAAAGCTTATATCTTATCCTACTTCTCGTATTAAGACTTACATTCCATTCTATTTCTTATATTACTCTCAAATCGCTCTTATTAGTATCCGCTATTATCTTAAGTTAACACTATTAGTATACCTTCTTATTATAACTATTAGGATTATCTTATTAGATTATTACTAATTATCTAATATATTATTTGCTCTACTATTTTTATAAGTTACTCTATACTATTCTACATTAAACTTTCACCCGCTTATAAATATATAGGGTCCCTAACTATAATAGCGGCGTTATATCTAGAATCTAGTTAGTACTTAACTACTATAACTAATAAGAACTTATCGCAAATAAGTAGTCTAAAGCTATAGCAAGGACTTATAATTAACAAAAAAATATATAGCGAAATCCTCTAATACTATACTAGCGAAATCAATAAAGCGTCTAGCGGTAGGTTACTAACGTCTAGACCCGTGCGAAATGGAGTTAAGTATATAGTCTTTAACCTTCTTAATACCAAGTATAGGCACGTGTTTAAGAGATTTAATCTACCATTAGAGTTTAAGGCTTTCGCTATTGCCGCTAAAAAATCTATATAGCGACATATAACGACTAATAGACGTAAAGGCGTAGAGGTTATAATAGCTAATACTATTTAAAAGCGTAGCGCCTTATCTTCTAAAGAGTAGTCTATTAACTTATTTAAATTAAAGGCAACCTCCAAGGCTGCCTAAGTACTTAGTAATCTATCCATCAAAGCCCTATAACAGCTAAATACTATACCTACACCATTCTATAAAATAAGCTTTGCTATATACAGTTACCTAGACAAAACGCCATTTACTAGGGCCCCCATTCTATACGGATTTGCATTAAAAACTAAGTATAAGCATCTATTGTCCGATTCTCCAAAGAAAATTAATATATATTACTATAGATATAATAAGCTACAGGCCGCAATAAGTAAAAACTTCTCAGCGGATAAATATAGGGATAGCTAGACTATAGTAGATCTAACTACTAGTATACTAATTCTCAACTATATAAACCTAGCATTTACGGTGCTTTTTATAAAGAAGGCCGGACTTAATATAATTATAATTAGAGTTAAAGATCCCAATCGGATTACAAAGCGTAAGAGACTTTACAATTTATAAGATTGTATAATATTATATAAAGTTATCTAACGTACGTTTATAGATATAAGATTTAATAAGGGTAATTCCGAGTCTAACTTTAACCCTAATATTATATAACCGGTACCAACTAGGAGAAGAATAGACACACCTACCCTAGGTTAAAGTAGTTATAAGTAGTTAACCCTAGAGTCCACGCCACCTATACCTAAGCAGTTAAATCTAAAGCCTATATTAACCCCAAAGTCCACACCACCTATACCTACTAATACATCATCAGCCGTACGGCCGGCTATAATTAAAACTACTTATAGCTAGACCTATAGTAGTAAAGACTAGCCCCTACTAGATAAATTGGAGCTCTTAAAAGGCGTAGATCTAGACAAAGTATAAACATTTAAGATAATGCTATAGGATAAAATAAAAGGATGGTATAATAAATGGCCAAAATCTAATCGCGAAATGTTTATTAATATATTATTTAAAGATATAAATAATAACCCTAACCTAATTTATATTAGGGAAATTAATCTTAACTATATATAGAAGCGCCGCTACTTTAACACCTTAATTAACCCTATTTCAACTAATAAGGAACCGGAAGACGAGTATAAAAATAAAATTAAGGAGGTTAATTAAGAAGTTAATCACCTAAAGGATATATAAGAAGCATATATTAACCCAATATTATAGGTAAAGGCGCTATAGTTCCTCTTGTTTCCGTTAACTATTCGCAACACTTTTTAAGACACAACCTTCCACTTACACAGTATAAAAAAGGGTAAAGCTATATAAATATATTAGCTGCTTAGTATTACCTATACTCTTCTCAATTATATAACCCTAGGTAGGACCTTTCTTATAGATATAATAGGTTTAGGTAAGACACTTTAAATGCTTTTAATCTAGTATACCGGCGTGTTAATAACTAAGATTAACCTTAACTAGCTTAATTAGAAAAATCAAAAAGGTAGAGATAAAAGTCTCTACCTTACCCCTAGCATAAATAAACACCTATAGCCGCCTAACGCCCAATACCCGAGTTAAATAGATAGCATACTACAGTGCTATTATATTAAGGGAAGTATCGCCAGAAATTTTCTTAACCGGCCAGTAGAACTAACTATATACATTACTAGATAGAATCTACTACCCCAAGCAGTTAAAGACGTTAAATTATGGTTTAAGACCTTAAAATTAAATAATTTTATTCCTAGAGGCAAACTACAAGTCCGCGTACGCCATACGGCTTTTATTAGGTCTAGTATAAAAAAATATAATTTCACAAATAAAGATAGGGACATTCTTAAACCTATAAAATACAAAAGAGAAGGCGAAGTAGTCTAGTGGAAAATAGACCCAAGATCGGCTTTATATCTTATAATTACAACCTTATAAACTTAGGTAACAACCTAGACCGCTCAAAAATAGCATAAAACCATTCTCAATCTCCATAGAGACGGTAGTCCTCATTATATCGTTAGTGGGATTTTTACTAATAAGTTCTATATAGATAGGTTAGAGATAGGTTATCTAATAAAAATCGCCAAATAAGTATACAATAATCAAGCAGTATTTCCTCACTTTTAACGCCCGGGCCGGTCTTATAAGGACGGCAATAGTAAAATAACCTACTACACCTTTTAACCTTTAGTAGTATTTACTTCCAGTACACTAACTAGCAAAGGTTTTATAAGTCTAATTCCCGCCTTAGAAATTTTTAGGGCCCCTAATTAAACGGATTCCCTAAATACAAAATTAATTAATAATCGTAATATTAAAGCGTTAATTAAATATAAAAAGCTAGAAACAGCTAATTACTCTTCTCTTCTAAACAAGGTTATTACGGGCTTTAAAGAATGCTCCTCTTTAATTATAAAGGTCTTAATTATACACAGAATAGGGGAAGACCGATGGTTTAATAGGAGGGTAATCAATAAGCTACTACTAGTCGTCTACCAAGACTGCTATATAACGAACAATTTAATATTCAAACCGTATATTAAAAAGCTCTAGTATAGAGCATCCCTAGAAGCTTTCAAACAGCTAAATAAAGCTTTTAGACACTAGAAAGCTAAAAGAAGAAAAGGAGAAGAACCCGTCTTTAATATAGATCAATTTCTAGAGGGAGCTGGTCGCTTATTAAAAATTTTTACCATCTTTCTAGGCCTGGCTAAGGTAGGAGATAAGTGGCAGAATATATAATAGAAGGATAAGACAAAAGTTAGAATAAAGCCGAGGTAGATAGTTAATAAGTTCCGCAGCAAAAAATAGGATAAACCTTTAGATAAGAATCCACTTTAGAAGAATTAGAGCATAATTACTAACTCTAGGAAACTAAATAGAATTATAAAATATATTAATAAAGTACTCAAAAGGAATCCTAATAAGAGACTACTATTTAGTAGTTATAAACCAGCGGTATATACGCTATTACGCCTTATAAGTTAGCCATTAAACTAGTGGTAAACTGTTACTAATAATATAATATAGTATTTCTATAAAAGGCTCGGCCAGTCTAAATATTCAACTATTTACCAGATAAAATCTAGGACATCCCTAAAAGACTAGAAGGACATCTACAAAGCGTTTTATATTCTAATAGGCGGTCCTCACTAAAATAACATAGTCTAGTTTCTTATTATTAACTAAAGAGTTAGAGGAGAGGGTTTAAATTTAGTCTCTATATATAGAGTCCATCTACTTAAACCGGTAATAATAGTAGATGCAGAGGTACAAGTATTCGGCCGAGCTGCTAGATCTAGATAGCTAGCGCCAGTAGTTACTATGTTAACAACGTATAGTACAGATAAGTGGAATCTAATTAATATGGTTATATTAGCAAGGCGTATAATAACTAAAAGGATAATAATTAACAAGTTCTACGAAGTGTTTAAAGCCCAACCTACTTAGTAGGCTAATAATAATATAATGGAAATAGCGTAGCTAGTGTAGTTGGAGCAGCGATCCCTATAATAAGAGTATATCTTAGTATAATGCATACATATATAGACAATATGCAACTATTTAATATTTTATAATATATTATCTTAGTATTAACCACCTTATAACTAACTAAACCTTAAAAAGTTTAAATTTTATCTAAATTAATATTACTCCGGCTATTAACTACCTTAACACCTATTAAGTAATCTAGCCTATAACCCTACCAACTCTCGTTCCTAATATATATTAACAATTCCTATTAAGGTATATCCTCTTTACTAACAGACTATATATATATACCATCTTTATTATTCTAAAAGCCTAATCGGTATATAAGAGGATTATCCTATAACTAAAGCTCCCTCTATATCTTAAATTATTATAAAAAGTAAGACGGCATTAAAATAGACAAACTAATATTTATAACTACCGCTTTTATCTACTAATTACACAGTTATAGCGTATATACGTAGTTGTCTGCTATAAGGGGGAACTATCAATAGTGGTTTTTAAGATCTCACTATCCCGTGTAAAACTTTTACTACTGCCCACAATATCTTAACGACTACTAGCTCCTACCTATATACTATACAACGTCTATACAAAATCCCTAACGGCAAAGAAAAGCGTACCCTAATTATTCTATTTAATCTACCTCCTACCTTTTTTTATTAGTGTAAGATATCAAATTAACCTATAATATAATACTAACTAGAATAATTGGTAAACCTAGCTTCGCCAGATAAATATACTTAATTATAAAAACTAAAACCCTATTACTATTAAGCTTGTTATACTACAAAATAAAAGGGCTATTATTAATATTAGTACGTTTTAAAGGCACTTTATTAGCCAGCACTAATAGATATAAGTTAATAGACTACCTACTACTTTATATTTAACGGTTTTAAGAACAACAGGGCAAAATATACTATTATTTGTTATGCTCTTACTAACTACAATATTTAATTCATTATAGGCCAGAAATTTAACCTTAAAGACAAGTGAAAGGCAGACTTTTAGGATATATTAGATATATTATAGACGAAACCTTTATATAACCTACCCGTATTAGAACACCTTAATAGCAGTACTATACCGTTAGATTTCGCTATTAGGTATTAGTAACCAAGCAACCTTAAATCTTCCCCTTGTTACCCGGCCCTAAGCCTTATTATATCGCTAAGACTTATTACATTATTAAGTTTTATTGCATTGCCGCTAAGCCTTATTATGTCGCTAAGCCTTATTACGTTGCTAAGCCTCATTGCATTATTAAGTCTCATTACGTCGCCGAGCCTTATTACATTGCTAAGCCTCATTACATCATTAAATCTCATTACATTGCCGAGTCTCATTGCATCGCTGTTGAGCCTTATTACGTCATTAAGCCCTATTACATCGCCGCCGAGCCTCCTAGCCAGATTAGGTAATTAGACGTCGCGCATTTAACTCCTAGGCGTGGCGGGTTTAATTCCCACTTGTCGCGTATTAAAAATATTAAAAAAGAAGGTCGTTTTCTATTAAATCAGGCGTTAGTAAGGCTCTAAATTAAGCTTGTATTTTTGTACATATCCCGTAACGCCCAAAGTTATACATTTAACGAAATCTTAGTACTATATACTAAGCATATTAGCTCTTCTACGTCAAGTTTTAATCATGTTAGGCTAGCTCCAAATCATAGCAAGAGGCAAAACGTACCATACCACTACGCCATAAGGACTTTAGAATATAATCTTATAAATTTAACTAAATTATAACCCCTTCCTAAACCTCACAATCAAACTAAATCCTTAGGAAGAGATCCCTATATTAAATCTTAGGGAATGTTTAGTTATGACTTTAGATTAAATCTAAAGGCCCTAAAATATATCCAAGCTAAAGCTTAAATCTAATTCTAACGCAATCGTTTAGTTAATCTAGCGACTTTCTAATCTAAAAGCTCCTCCAGATTGGCAAGCGCGTCAAATTCACAAGCTATACCATATATAGAATCTAAATTTATAAATATAGGGTATTTCTATTACTGTAGTGGCTACTATAGCAACAGGGGCGCTATATTTTAGTAAGCAGTTAATCTACTATATCTATGCTACTGTAGTGGCGAGGCACCTTAAGTTTAACACTACGCTAAGCATTACGACTTTTCTATAGTAACTAAGCAACCCTAAACTAAAGCAATTATAGAACTTACCATGCCACTATATTATAAAGGCCCTTAGTTATAGTCTTATAAATTTAATTAAAATATAAACACCTTCCTAAATCTTACAATTAAATATTTCCACATATAACACTATACCAAGGATTACAATATAGATTACTTAAATATAGCTTTACTATAATATAACGGCTCTACGCCAATTAATTAATCTATAAGAGATTTAGGTAGTAAAATTACTGCTAAGAGTTACTGCCCAGATCCTAGCCAACAAATACCCACAACTATAATCTTAGTAAATGGCAAAAAGTATATAGCAGTACTAAGACAATAGTAGGACAATATAAGACAATAACAAAACAATATAATATAATGGTAGGATAATAATAGGACAATATAATATAATGGCAGGACAATAATAGGACAATATAATACAATAGCAGGACAATAGTAGGATAATAGCAGGATAATATAACACAATAGTAGGGTAATAATAGGACAATATAATATAATGGCAGGATAATATAATATAATGGTAGGATAATATAATATAATAGCAGGACAATATAATATAATGGTAGGACAATATAGGATAATATAGGACAATATAATATAATAGTAGGACAATAGCAGGACAATATAAAACAATATAAAAAAATAAAATACAAGATATAAAAAGAGGGAGCCCTAATACTTCCTCTTCTTCTTACTCCTATAACCACGGCGCCCAATGCAGTATAATATTGTCTATCCGTATAAGTGATAGTATTAAAACGGTTAGAAGTACTAGGAAAATTTATAAAGTATATATTACTTTAAGTAATATACCTAAATAACTAGTCTAGCGTATAGTTTATATAACATATAATAATAATAGGGGGATCTTCTATTATTATATTGCTGAGTAACGCCTTTAAAGCCACATTTTTCTAGTGCCTAAAGGTCTTTAGATTATTATAAAACGCTTTATAAGAACTCATTTTAGTACAGTAGCTTAAGATTTATTAAGCCCTATAGTAGTCATATCTAACCAGTCTTTAAGAATATAAATATTTTTTAAATAAGGAAGCATCCTTAATAGCTATAATTAAACTAAGATCCGTATAAGGCTTATTTATAATATATTATAGTACTTTAACATTCTATTAAACTTAAACAAGGTATTCTAATAACAGGAATCTATTAATAGTTAGATATCTTCTTATTTAGAAAACATTACATACTTACAGCTCTCTTATTAGCTTTTATAATACCAACATAGTATAGTAACTGACTTTATAAAATCTAGTTCATTCCTTAATTATTGTCTATAATACGGATAAGTTAATCTTAATATCTTTAGGTCTTAAAGAATAAGTTAACCTTTAAGGGATTCTATTCTAATACGGCCAATAGTCTCGCCGCCACTATTACAAGTATATATTTCGTTCGAAAATTAGCAGTCTTAGAAGTTAAAGCAACTAGAGACCCGGCAATTAGTCTTTTTAATTAATTCTAACAGATCATCTTCCCTACTCTCCTAAGTAAGAACGCTACGCAGATTACTAGCCCTTAAGATAAAAATATTACTAAGCTGGTATGGACCTTACAGATATTAGGGGATAACTACTTTAGAATTATAGCATGCTTACCTATTTATATATACCGACTCCATTACCATATCCAGATTCCGGCAAACTAAAAAGGGTCTACTTTAATTTAACCTACTACCTCTCTTAACGGTTTAATCGTGTCTTCTCTTAAAAGATTGTATTAAGAGCTTAAATACTCCTTTGTCAAGCTATATAGACCTAAGATCTTATTAACTTATAGTAGAATATCTCCGTTTTCACTAATAATATTCTAGCCCTTATTAGGGGTATTAAGTATTTCAGTAGAGGTCAGGACCTCTAATTATACTAACTAGGCTCCACCAGTTATAGGCTAACTAGGCGTTTTAAAGTATTAGTAAATATAGTTACTAGTACATATTAAGCTGCCTAGAAAGGATTCATATATATAAAACTATAGCACTATAGCCTAGAGGCTATATACGCATTATTATACATAGTATAATATAATGAATATATAAAAAATATATAAAAAAAAAAGTATTAACAAATCTAAGTGCTAAATTAAGCTTATAAACGGAGACGTAAAAGGGATAAAAAGAGGCTCGTAAGTCTAGGTAGTATAGCAGATAAAAAAGCGTTCACTAATACGCTTATTTATTTCTTATAAGACATTTAACCAATTATTTTATATAATAACCAAATAATATACCTATCTACACAATTCTATATATTAGTCTTAGCGCGTAATTAAGACGTCTTTCCTACCGCACCTCCCCCAATGCTTTTGGAATTATAGCACTAACAATAGACCTAAGCTATAATACTAAAGACACTCTTAAGCAAGATCTAGGGCTTACAAACAAATAATACAATACGATCTACTATAATGTTAAAATTAAAATATTAACGCGCGGGCTCCTTAGACAGCCACTACGCTCCCTTATAAGTAAGGTATAAATACGGCAAATATCAAACAAAATCTTTAACAAATTCCTATCCGTATTTCTAAGTTTACCCAAAAACCTATATACTAAATATATTAAATAGCTTGCCTAGCGCTACAGCTATAATATGATGCGTTGAATAAACAAAACGGCTCCTACTAGGCAAATTACAACAGGCAACCCAGTACTCCCACACTCCGCTATTGCGCATTATCTACTAGCCGGCATATCAAAGGCAATAAGGTAGGAGGGAATACTAAGGTTATATAGAACAATAATAATACTAATCCGGCAGGCAGCTGACGAAGAGCTAATAATTATCCTAACCTAAAAGCTAGCGACTAGCAAGAATAACGCTTTAAATATATATATTAATAATCTAAGCTTTAATACATTTATAGATATACTAGGCCAGGATATTAACTTTAACCCTAAGAGTAAAACGCTTTACTACTATGTTAGTAATAAGATAGCTAAAGGATAAATTTAGCTTATAAACGAAGAGAAATAGCGCAGTGCGGTTAAGGATATATTTCTATAAGAAATGGATAGGTTTTTATTTATAATAGAATAAAGAAAAATAAGTAGGTTACTACTTAAAGTTAAGCCAGTGTTACTAACTTATATTTACAGTCTATGCTACTAGCTAAGAATAATATAATTACTTACCCTCTATTTCTACACCCTTGCCTTTACTAGATAACTTGCACTCTATATATATAAAAACAGGTAAAATTGGTAAACGGGTTAATACCAAGGTAATACTTAACCTATAGCTATCCTAAAAAACCTCTCCTAGTTAAAAAAGAGCCCTTACTCTATACCTTAACCCGCAACAGAAAAGGTAAAGGCAACTATAACTATAGCATAGATTATGCGCCTTAAAGCCACTACTTTATCCAGAATACTTACTAGTTTAATAGATCACCATATATAAAGGTAGACGGCTTAATAGAGCCCCTTAGTATGCTATTAGGCGAGGGAGTCTTAAAATAATATAACTTAAGATATTCTTATAACTTATCTAGCATTCTTAAAACGCCCAAGGGGATTAGACAATAAAGCCTAAGGTTTATACCTGTTCTTTTTAATAAACTCATTAGGGTAATATATATTAACACCGTCCCTAGCTCGCTCTTAATATCTAACACTTAATCCTTATATTTATACTTACGCTTTCCTTACCATTCTACTAAATTTAATTGCTATTATAATAGGTTAGGCTTACTATAGGCTAGTGGGGTTAACAACGCGGAAGAATAACGTTAGATATTTATAGTAGAAATACTAGGTATTGTATAAGGGTATAAAATATAGCGATATAACTATATAGAAGTGTTATTACTGTCTTATATACTGCCTATACCTACCCTAGTATTATCTACACTAATAAGCTGCACGGATAAGGTAGATAAGCTTCGCTTTAAGTACGAGACGGCTATTAAACCTAGTATAGGTAGATTAGAATAAAATATAGGATCTAAAAGCTAGCGCCCTAGGTAGGTAAAGTAGTTTAATAAGGTACCTCCCTATTAAATTCGGATATAAGTCTTACTAACCTACTACTTTTATTGCCGGGATTAACGTTTAACCTTTTATATACCTATACTATATCTGCTAAGGGATATGCTAATAGAATAAAATAGTTTCGCGTATAATGGCAAATTATATTTAATAATCTTAGAATATATAACAATATTTTAACTACTAACTTAACGCGAGTTAACAGGTCGCGATCGTAGCTTAACCGTAATTAGTTAGAACTAGCAGCTAATTATAATAAATACACCCCTATTTAAGTTATTTGCAAGCACTATAGTGGTAACACTCCTACTAATACTACTATTAGTCTAATATATACCATACCAGTATACATTCTTTTAAGTTATTAATCTATATACGCCCTAGATATTACAGAAACAGCTATAAGGTAACCCATTCTAGCTATAGGCTATACCTTTTACTAACTAGGCAAATACAGGAGCGTTACCATAGCAGGTAAACATAAAAACGCGTTATTAAACACTTAAACTAGTAGCAAGAACCCTACTTTAAGTCAACATAGGATAAGGAAACGAGGATAACTAGTATAATTAACCTTATATCTCTACCTAGCCTACCGCTAGGAGTTGCCTATATCCTAGCTAATAAAAGGAAGAACGCGCTAGTAAAGAATAAGCATATAGAACCTAGCGAGAATAAGTAATATCATAACTTTAGTCTAGTTATATCCGGGCGCGGAAAGGAGCAGGTATATAATAAACCCTATTAACGTCATATATAATAGATTAAGCTAGCTAACAATATATAGAATATATATAGCCGCCTCCGGCTAAAAAGGGTAATATCTAATAATAAGGATAGTAACTATAAGTCTATACCTACTTCTTCTATAAAACAACGGCAACCAAATATTAATAAATCTACTAAATTTATTAATAATCTGGCAGTAGAACCAGCTTAGTTAAAAACGCGAAGTCCTAATCTTTTAGTTAAGGTAGGTTACACCTTTATATATAACTAGAGTCTAACTATAATACTTAATAGTCTCCTCTACTATTTAGCACTTGGCGGGCCCTAACACTATCTTTATTATCTAACCGTCCACCACTATAAAAAGCAGCATCTTTGTAATATACCTCCGGCTCTTAACAATTGCGTACTAGTTTAAAATACTCTCCTATACGCCCAATCCGTACCTTACTACGTAAACAATTACGTGCTAGTTTAAAATACTCTCCTACGTATACCTTATCGCGTAAAGAACTAACGTTTAGCAATATATTTATCCCAGTAAGCCGTATCCGCCTAAACTCTAATATAGCTTCGTCTATAAAATAAGTAACCTCCCTCTAATATAGAGTATACTAACCTAGTATTCAATCTAAAGGGGACTTAAATAGCACTAGGGAAAGTAAGGACAAGTCGGATTATAGAGACGATTTTAACCTAACTGCCGCGCTATAGGCAAGAGAAGAGTACCTCTAGATATTATAACGGCGACGTATAAAAGAAAACCTACCTAAGAGACATAAGCCTATATTTGCGCTTTATAGGTCTATTTTAGTAGTAAGGCTAGTAACCGACTCTAATACTTATAAAGGGCATCTTATTAACCTATAGTTCGACCGCTTTCTAGGCCTAGTTAAGGGTATAATAAAAAAGGTATAGCTAGAAGCTATTATAAAGCAGCCAAAAGCAGTATAAAAAAAGGCTAATTATATTCCTAACCTAGTATCCACTCGCAAGATATCTATATACTAGGAATATTATATTAATATTATATTAAATTATTCACTAACAATCTTAATATTATCTATAGCTATTTAACGTAATAGGGAACTTTAGAAACTACGCAATTTTAAAGGCTTATATAGTTATAAGGGAGGTATATAGGCTAGGGTTTAACGACGCGCCTAAACTAATTATAGAACTACTAACTAATTATAATTTTATTGCGCTAGATTACACAAAGGTATTTTACCTATACTATTTAGTAAAAAATACTAATAAGAGCCAATAGCTAAGCGATAACCGGTTCCGTTCTGACGCAATAGTTGCTAGTATAGCTAATATATTTTACGGTAGAGGAAAGAACAGCCTTGCCTAAATGCCCTCCTCTTATAATATATTTAAAAAGCTTACCGGCAATACTATTACTTTTATTTTAACAGCAATATATTATATAATTAGGGAGTATAGAACTGGTACTAGGGCAACAGATAACTTTTATAGCTTTGTCGTTAGCGGTCTATATATATCTAGTATTTTACTACCTAGTTTTATTCTCTAACCCATTATAAAAGCCTACGCCAACCTCTTAGGTAGCTGGAACTAGATATCTAAAAAACACCAATCTAGAATCTAGCTGCGGCTTTAGCCTATAGTTATTAAACATGCTATAGGCCTAATGGGTCAACCGGATACTATAGAAATTATTAAAAACCCGCATAAAGATAACCTTAACAACCTTATAGCGGATCTAAGTAATAACGCAAAAGAGAGATTCTTTGTAAGCCTTAGCGACAATAAAACTAACGCGGTTATTAACTTAGGCTATTTATTAGTGAGTCGGACTATGCTATTCAGTCTACCAAGTCTATCTTAAAGGGAGAGCTCTAGAGTAAGTTAGACTAGCCTACTAAGTCTATCCTAAATAGAGAGCTCTAAAGTAGGCTAGACTAGTCCACCAAGTCTGTCTTAAAGGGAGAGCTCTAAAGTAAGCTAGAAAATCTAGGGCCCTACTACTACTACGATATCTACTAATTCAACCTTTAGAACTAGCTAAGTTTGTTAGATTTAGCAGAACATATATCCTCTACCCTAGTATACCACTTTGTCCTAAATATAGGAACTAGTAAGCCTAGGCCGGAAAGGTTTAAATCTAATAAGTTATTTATATAATTTAAGCAGTACTACGGCCTTGCAGAGGACAGCTATGGCTAGTATAATAACGGGAAAGTAATATCAAATTTAATTAAGAATAAGGAGCAGTATATAAGGTTTATAGCATATACTCTAAACTCTAGTAAAGAGGAGCTAGTAGAGTTTTTAGTAGGAAATCAGGTATAGGACTTTCCACACTCTCCTACAGGATAACTGCGGCTTTTTTATTATATATACTAGCTTTTAATTTACCTTTCTTTTAGCCTATACCTACTACTCTTAGTAGCTAATTTTTAGTTATATATATATGCTATACTAGCAAAGCCAAACACTTATAGTATATTATTGTCGCAGGGAGAGCAGGAAAGGTCTTATACTTTTAAAATATATTATAAGATATTTGGGATATTATATTAAATTATCTAAAATAATATAATAGATTGTATAAAGAAATGTATACAATTTGCCTTAGTAGCCTTATAAACAGCTTTAAAGTAACCTTTATTTATTATTTAAACTATGCTATTAGTACAAAAGAGGTAGATAGCTCTAAATACAATTATAGTTGCCAAATGCGCAGTTTACGCGCAGTTTACGCGCAGTTTACGCGCAGTTTACACGCAGTTTACCTATCAAAAAAAACACAACATAGGCAGGTTGGTCGAGTTGCCAAATGACCTAAACTGCGCGCCAACTGCGCCGATTACCGGTAACCGAGACCATTGGCAGCCCACAATATTTTGCCGATAAAGGACATAAAGGAGATATATAATAGTCACTTTACCCTAAGGGGTAAACGGAAAAGAAAGTAAGTAAGAGAATAAAAAACTTTTAATTATAACTAGGACTATGTCCCACCAGCGGGACAATAGCAGAGTAACGGTAGAGTAATGGCAGAACGCTAATAGAAATATAACTACTCTATAGCTCTAACAAATCCTCCCTCTCCTCCTCCCCTTCATCCTCCTCCTCTCCCTCCTCCTTATCCTCCTCTTCCTCCTCCTTATCCTCCTTACCCTTATCCTCCTCCTTATCCCTTATAATAGGAGGCATATTAGCCTATAAGTACTATTAGCATACGCTATAACGGCAAAATACCTACGCTATAATACGTACTAAAGCGCGTATTATATTAAGAATTCCTTTAAGAGTTCGACGGATGGCCTATAATTCCTACACTTAAAGTAGAGAAAAGTCTTCGCCCTTTAGGCGCTGGCGGAGACCGTGCTTAGCGCCGGTGCGCACTAAGGCCTTAACATCCTTCGTGAAGGACTTCTAGGCGGCAGCGACGCGAGCGTTAAGGTTAGCTGTGTCTCCGCTAGCAACCCGCTAGCGCTTAGCCCTATTAATAAGGGCGAGTAGCTTATTTAGGCGGCTATAAAAGGCCTTAGGGACCTAGTCTATTAGCTATTAGAACCTAAACCAACGCAATTAAACGTACTAGTTAGCACAACTTATTTAGTTATTAGTAGTACCTACAATTACGGTTAGCCTACTTACCATAGGTAGCCCGCTTAGCGATAGCTATACACTTAGTATAGCGGAGGCAGATTAGTTCTAGCAAGGCTAGGGGAGCGGCTTATAAGCGATGTAGGAGCTTTAACGGCGTCTAGTAGGGTTAGCGACAGCTATAAGCTAGTATAAAGAATACTTATAGAAGGTTTACTAATAGGCGGACCAACAGCTTAGCGCTTACAATTTATAGTTAATTAAAAGTTATAAAGAAGGTAAGTTATAGGCTAAACAAATTAAAATAGAATTAGAAGGGAAATCTAATATCCTACCTAAGTAGGAACTCCTACCTTTATAGATCTCTATAAGGTCCTATTATTACATTATCCTATTATTATATTATCCTATCGTTATATTGTCTAATTTACTTAAATTTATTAAAAACTTTTTATTTAGAGAAGGACAATAATAGCACTCCTATTATATAATAGCGTCGGCTAAAAATAGCCGCTTAAGAAGGGGGGGGCAATTATTAGGCTATAGAGACGCACTAGCCGTAACCAGCTTAGCGCAGGCGAGGCGCAGGCGAGGCGCCTACAAAACATAGTCACCCCGTATCAGAGAACAGCAGAATTCAGTTCTACAGTTCTACTTCATTAAGAACCAGATACTCTTTACATCCCGTTACTATTATTACGTTACTATATACCCTAAAGACCTTAGCGTCCTAACAGTTAGCTACCCCCCTAAAAGCAACTATATAGCAACGAGGAACCTCTAAAAGTATAATTAACCTTATATTTATAAACAAAGGCCTATACTAGAGACTTAAAAGGTATAACCCTAAAGAAAAATAGGCACTTACCTTAAACTATATCCCTATCTAAATATAGCTAGATTTGGATATTAAGGCGTAACTAAGTAGTAAAAGATATATAATAAGGAAGCTTAAAACAGACAGTTTCCTTAATATAGTTAAACAACAACTCTAAGACCTAGAAAAAATCCACCCAATTCTAAATAAGTAAGGCTTATTAGCCACCCCTAAGGAAATTAACTAAAGACTAAAAAGAATCTAGGCAGCAATTAAAAATAGGCTAGAAGAGCACTACCCGGTCTTAAAACTAGGCCCCTATACATAACACGTATAGTCCGCATAATACGCAGTTCTTATTACTAGCTAATAATAAGTAAAAAGGAAATATATAAGTAGCCATAACCTTAAAGATAAGAGATAATATAAAGATATAAAAAACCAGTTAAAGAATACCCTAAAGAAAGAAGTAAGGAATAACTAGAGACGGTTTATAAATAAGCACACTTCTAACCTAAGCCTCCCCTATAATAAGGGCCTTTAGGCTATAGCAAAATAGGTAATAAAAAAAAGGTAGGGTACTTAATAGAAGACCTATACCTACTACCCCTATAAAGAGTAGGGGAATTATAGGCCACTAATAACAATAATAAGAAGGCAAAAATCCTTATAGAAAGGTTTTTCCTCTAACCAGCTCTAGTAGACCTTAGCGATATTATAGGTAAAATACCGGTAACTTGCCTAAGGGTTAACAGCGATATAATAATAGAGGAAATAGCTAGAACTATTAGCCACCTTTTAAATAATATAGTATTAGGACCAGATAGGATTCTAAATAAGGCCTTAAAAACCTGTAGACCACTTATAGCACCTTAGCTTATAGATATAGCTAGGGTATACTTTACTATAGGCTACTACCTATAACTCGGAAGAGCTATAATAACGGTTATTTTACGGAAAGAAGGTAAAGCAGATTACTTAATCCTAGAAAGCTACCGCCCTATTACCTTAGAAAACACCCTTAGCAAGATCTTAGAAAAGGTAATAGCGGACCATATAATAGATACGGCTAAAAAATATAACTTACTACTATAAAGCTAAATAGGGGCAAGAAAGAACCGCTTAACACTATCAGCACTTACGCTACTCGCTGCCACTATTAAATCCGCATAGGCGATGTAAAGGGACTTTATAGTATTAATACTTAGCCTAGATATTAGCGGCGCCTATAATAACATACCCTACAAGCGTCTCCTATACATCCTTAGGGCAAAAGGCTTCCTAAAATGGATTATATAATTTATTTAAGGGTTTATAGGTTAGAAAGAAACATTACTAGTCTTTAGCAGATACTAGAGCCCCCCTATTATAGTTATAATAGGAATACTATAAGGATTACCCCTCTCGCCTATACTCTTCCTTTTCTTTATAAGCAACCTACTTAATTCCTTTAAGGAAGGGGCGACCTAGGGGATAGACTTTATTAACAATATAAACCTAATTACATACGGGCTAACAGCCGTAGAAAATTGTAGAACACTAGAGAAAGCTTATAATACCTATATAAAATAGGCAAGACAACATAAAGTCTAATTCTTACTAGAGAAATACTAGCTAATCTACTTTATAAGAAAACGCAACTAATCTATAGATCTCTAGCATATAATTCGCATTTAAGGCTTTAGGGGTTAACTAGTTTAGGGTCTAAGGGTATTAGGAGTATAAGTAAATAGTAAGCTTTAGTAGAGCGTATATACGGCGCAAGCGGCCTATAAGGGCTAAGTATAGTATATCGTATTATCTAGGATCATTAATTCCATATAGGGTTTATGCTTTTAGAGGTTACGCCTACTATATATAGCAGTTATCCGGCCAACTATAATATATAGGTCCAGTATTTGGGCCATTAAAGAATCTAAGAAAGGCCCCCCTAAATCGCTCCTTAAACCACTCCAAAAGGTCTAAACAGCCTACCTCTGGAGTATAATAGGCGGATATAAGCGAATAGCTATAGTACTGCTTAAAAAGGAAGCTAATATTCCCCCCCTATAACTATATATTAAAGCCGCTATAATATAAAGGGCGTAAAATAAACGTAACTCTAATATTATAAAGTATATTAAGACACGCCTAAATAAACTATAGAGGGACTCTAAGGCGCCTTATAGGAGAATAAACCAATAACCCTAAAGTAGGGAAGATATATTAGAGAAATAGGTAAAGAAAGCAGAAGAAGAATAATGCTGCTTTAGGGCCCAGGCCTATATAGAGGAGGAAGGGAGACGCATAAGAGGCTAGTAAAGATAACAGTAAAAAAGAGAAAGGAGTAAAAGTAGAGCATAAAAGAATGCTAGGAAACTATTTACCGTAATATAATATTAGCTAGACTAACGCTAGAGAGGCGTATAGGAGTTAAAGGTATAGAGGCTAACTAAGGTAAGAGGAACCTAAGCCGTAGTATAGTTAACGCTATAGGGGGTAAATACTCTAGGGCTCCGAGAAGGCCTAATAAAGGCAGAAAATATAATAGTAACACTCTTAAGAACAGGAATAATAGGACTAAAAGACTGGCTCTACTGGGTGGGTATCCTAGTAGGTAACCTAAGATGTAAATATAGCTAGCTAAAATAGACACTAAAATATATAATACTATTATGCCCCTTACGCACTAACTAAGAAGTAATACTCTTAGTAGCTGGCACAGAGAACTATAATATACTACTCTTAATATAAAAAGGCCTTAAGGCGGTTACCTAGTGGCTTATTAGCTAAAATATACTAAACCAGTTCTAGGTTATAAAGGAAATAGTAATAAAGAGCGGGGGGGGCGAGCAACGGGCGCCCCCTAATAACTCTATAGTGGTAGAGTAAAGTTTGCAATACTAGCGCGTCTATAGGCTTGTTACGGCAGCAGTGGTTCCTAAGGAGGTTAAAAAGTAAGGTAGTAGAGCACCACAGGTAACTCGCAGGCGCCTTATAGGCGCCTCGTAGGCGAGTCCCAAAAGGCGGGGAGATGGATCACGGGGTTTTCTCAAATAGAGTTTTCTCCCCACATGTATATAAGGAGTAGTCCGCGTGGGCCCAATAGGGATCCGAATCGGACGTTAAGCAATGAATAATAATATATATGGTAGTATTTAACCGTTTTACATAGTTATATACATAAAATTAGGGTATGCTATAGGCCGCAGTATAAATAATAGGTAGGAAATAGGTAAAAGGTATATAGGGGAGGGAAAAGAGGTAGGGGGAGGGGGGGAGCATTGTGTCTAAATGCCTGTGCACGGCTGTACACGCCCATGCACGGATCCTACTTTATCACGTGTTTCAATTTGTATGGAGGCTTGGCTCAATATTCAATATAAGTTGGCGGTTCAATATCAATATCAATACGCCCTCATATTGATATTGAATATAGAATACCTCACTGTAGAGATCTAAGGGCGGCTTCCTCTTTCTTATACTGCTTATAGATACGGTTATAGTATTTCCATAGAGCTTAAAGCTCTTCTTTTTTGTTATTATTGAGAGTCAAAAACGTGGTTTTTTAAGGGTTAATAAATAGTAATGGCTCCAATGGGGCTCTATATCTAGGTAGATCCTGCTTCCTAACGCGTAGATTAATATATTTTTATACATTCTTACAGTTGGCTCTATACTTAATAACTCTAATCTATTAGTCCTAATTGTTCGGGCCTGCGAGGATTATAGTGTAGGTAGTAATAAGCGTTTTGGGTTGTTAAGAGGATATATTTAAGGCCTCTACTGTGCGGTTAATAATGTGATTAAGGCTTTAAATTAAAAATAATGTAGTAGATGGCCCAGGCTTATAACTGTTGGATGGATAAGTTACTCATAAGAACTCTATTGATTGAAGCTGGCTCTAGAAACTCTCTATGTGTATAAGGAAAGGGTAGTAGACTAAGTCGGTGACCGTGTTGGTGACCGTGTCGATGACCGTGTCGATGACCGAGTCGATGACCGGGTCAAAGGGTAGGTAAGATGGCAAGAAACAGGGTGGTGAGTCATAAGGTGATACCTGACAGTGACCTCGACGGTTGACAGAACTGCTGCAAAGGGCTGCCGGGAAAACGATTGTGCCTGCTGAACTAAAAGAGCAGCTCTCGAGAAAGCGAAAACATCCGGCCCTTGAAGAGTCGTCAGAATCACAGACAAAATGAATCAAGATCCAGGGCTCCAAGTCGCCCGAGCCGAGCCAAAGTTCTCAGTTGGATCCATTCCAGGAAGATAATGGAGGGATGAAGAAGAAAACTTGTTGGACCAAGCTCTGTTGGACGACAGAACAATGCGAATGGATATTTGAAATCCTTCTCCAAAGGAAAATTCCTTCACGTCATCGTATCCGACACTGGATCGAGCTCGATAAGGAATTCAGCGCTCGCTTTGGGGATGGTCGAGGAGCGGAACGACCGAAAAAGATGGCTCGCTGCACACTGCTCTTTGTTCCAGTCGAGAGGATGCTAGCCTAGCAGAAGCTGAAAGTTCAAGGAAGCCGAGGGATTGAGTTGTCCCCAGAGATCGAGTCTGCCAACCTTAGCAACCGTTATCGGAAAACAGGGTGGAACCAGTTGAAATGGATTGTGACATCAGCGACAAACGACACTCCGTGGAGCGACATGGTGCAATCATTCAACGAGGCCTTCGATACTTTATGTACAGCGGGTGGTATTGAGAGGTACAATCTGGTAGTGAAGTACTTCGACCTCAGCTTTCTAGAAGACGACAAGCCAAAATGGACAAGGAACAGCGAATTTCTCCATCTTGCGAATAAAGTCTTACGGTTCAGAGGCCAAAAAACTAAGACGCTTACAGGAGAAGAAGCGGATCAAGCTTTTCAATGGAAACTAGAGAGTCACGCTATAGTGGATATAGCCGGTCTGCTCCCTCAAAAGTTCGGGACGCACCACCCGACCCATGTCCTCGATGTGAGGCTTGTTAAAATAGCAGTGATGCGAAACGTCAGGCTAAAGGGCGTGGCCGAAATCCAGAACTGGTCCCAGGAGCAGCTAACTTGGGTCTCTAAGCAAATCGAGAGCAGAGAGAATTTAATCGATCTTCAGGCCCTGCATGTGCTGACTGCTGACTCCAACGCCAAATTTGGCACCTGTTGGAACCTTCGTTACTATCTGCAAAATCATTAGAAGTGCTAGACGAAATATTCGAGGCTACGGGAAAATCAGATCGAGGAACATGTCGATCGCAACTTAGTAGACGACTAAACGTTTGATTGGAGTGGGCTGACTGTCGAGTTCAATACCAAATTCGGGACCAAAGATACTGCAATTGACATTTTGACGTGGCACTGGATAAGGAAGCTGGTAAAGAGGTTTAGGCTTGAGGAACCCACGTGGAAGGGGTTGAGGCTTGAACGACTTGTGGGAGAGGGTTGGCTCAGATGAGAATTACTGATCATTTTGACTATTTGTGGACGAATGTGTTTAATAGCGGCTGAGTCGAAAGTAGCGGTACGTTAGTAGTAGAAGTCTGGCAGATGTAAATTAAACCTAAGCTTGATGGACCATGCTGGTTGCATGTGATTGACATGAAGGCTGCTTGCGCTGAAAGTGTACAGGTAGCAAGTCACTTCGAACATCGCACAAAAAGTATTCGAGACGCACTCCCGCAGGTTATCTTGAGCGTGTAAGAATTCAAGAGGAGTCTACTTTTTGATATAGCACCACCACACACCTTCTGTAACGCTCAAGCCAAGCCTTATTCAATGAGCCCTTTCCAGCTCCGTAACAATTTCCCTCTATAACTTCTGCATCGCGGCAATATCGCTACTCTGAACATGGTCCTCATCCTCAGCGATCTGCTCTTGCAACTCATCTAGAGAGATCTTCTCGTCCTCAACCACCAGGTTTATCTCGATGAGCGTTAGCATGCACATTTGCTCAATCGACCAAGGACGCACTCACCTGCAACTTCTTAATGCCGAATCCGATAGCGACAAGCTTGGAGGCCCCCCACACGAGGCCATCTTTCTCAATAGCGCGGAGGTTTTTCTCAAGCTCAGCCATATCAGTCTCGTCATCCCAAGGCTTGACATCGAGCGTGACAATGGACTATTATACCAGCATCAGCATGAGTATTTACGATCATTAGCGTTAGTATTTTTACCTTAGCAGCAGGCTTTTGCTTGGTAGCCTTCTTCTTATTGTACTCGGCTAGACGCTCTTCACGGATGCGGGCTTGCTCGACATCTTCCTCCTCATCAGAAGCAAAGAGATCGATATCCTCGTCTTCGTCGTCAGCGGGAGCTTTTGCGGGATTGACAGTGACTTCGGAGGACTCAGGGCCGTAGGCGGTGTAAGCCTTGGATGGGTCGCCGGACAGGCTGGAGAAGTCAGACTCGAAGGTCGCAATGTGCTTGTACCAGCGGAAGACGTTGGGGAATTTGGTGGCGGATGTTTCGTCTGGCTTGCTCTTGAAGGCTTGGAAGCACTTCACGTCGGCCTGAGAAGGCGAGTAGCAAGGGAGAGGTTAGCTAAAGGCACATGAAGTATTGATGAAACTTACCCAACAATATATGACCTGGTCCGAAGCCAGTTATTAAGGAGCTATGCCGTCAGTCATGTCTACTGGATCAAAGGAATAGAAGAGACATACTGTGACTCCAGTATCGGACACAAAATCGGTGAAACCCATGGTCGTTATTGTTGTGATTGCTAGTCAGACTAGAGATTTACGTGGTCGGGTCACACAAGTCATTGGATTTTTTTAAAATATCTAATCCGGGGTTATACCGGAGCGCCAAGGCTTCACCTCATGCTGAGACGCCTTATTAGGCAGCAAAATGGTAGGATTCCCCAGCACATGTGGCCATCAAGAAAGAAGGCGCGCATGCTCACCGAACAACAACTCTGCCAGCGCCGAGTTAGGGACTACGACTCCTCTAAGTATGATTAAAATATCTACATCAATAACGCCATCGACAACCGAACACTCTGCAACGCTCTTCACAGTAGAGCGCTAAAGAAAGGCTATGATATTATGTTTGCTCGCAGCCAAATTCTAGCACAGAGTACTCAGGGTGTGGCATTCTTCTTCATGCCCTCTATGTTCACCAATGGGTGTAATCTTATGGGGTACATGCACGAGACTCCTTCGACCAACGTGGCCTACTTTTTCCCATGCTCCCTTTCACTAGAGGATATGGGCCTCCCCGAGCCAACGAATACCATTGATACTCAGTTTCATCCAGGTAGTGAACTCGGACGGATTATCTCTAAACAGGATGACCCGGATGGCCATAGATCTATATATGAGGCAGTAAATCAAGCCATTCAGCGCCAATATCCTAGAATTGTCCTGTAACTGTTAGATTCCTTTATTCCTCTACGGTTATTAGAAGAGAGCTTACCATGTTACTTTTTAGGGGGCTTTCGATGAACAGCTATACTCAATGGACGTACCCAGATACTCTGGTGGCTCTTGTAAGATGCGGTTTTGATGCTGATTGTGCGAGCTCAAGTCAGGCCTTTAAGATACTTTTCAGGGATTTGGAAGTTCGATGAAACGGTAAAAGGGAATTAGTCCACCATTTCTAATTTATTCAACGGACCTGGACGCAGGCTAGTTTGAGTTAGCCGGTCGTGCTAAATCTCAAAATTCCTAGTTCGGATTTGTGAGTTTGAAATCCTTGGCGTAGAGCAATTCACCTATGCGGGTTATAAAGTCTTCATCACAACAAAACCATCCTTTAACCCGCCTTGCCCCATTCCAGAATCAGAATGTGATCATCGCCCACCTTCACCAATTCCAAGTGGTGAGCAGTATCTAACGTTTCCGAAACAAACCCCACGGTCTCCGCTGAGAGTCGCTGAAAGCCTTTTGACCCAGCGTATCTGGATCACTCGGCGCAGCCCTAACGATTACAGTCTTTACAACGAACTCATCCATATGGCCAGATACCTTACAAGCACATTCCTCGTAAGGGCTCTCGATATAGCGCACGTTTGCAGCATTGATGTAACCGTTATCCATAATAATTTTCCCAGTGGCGATGTGAACTTCATTTTCGTCCGAAATTCTTCACAAACGATGAGCACGCGCTCGGATACATGATTCGACGCGGGGAGGAGATCGAAAATCTTTTTATTACGCCGTGCGATGGTAGTCATTTGGACCTGCTTACTATCCTAGGTTAGTTTGAGCGGCCCGAAGGCAAGGTGGATATTCGTTCCAATCCAGGGTTGCACTAGGAGCGTTCCGACACCAAATCCCAAAGGTTTCAGTGCTGCCGGACTGAATAAAGTTGAGCAGGTTGTGTACGAAAATGGTCATGCGAATGATTCCGGCATAAGAGAGACAGTTTTGGAAAGTTCCTGTGGGATTGCATGACAAGATGTTTTGGTTATGCGTGTTAGAGACACTTCACGATTGAAAGGAACCGGGGAATACCATTCCGACTCTTAATAATATTGACGGAATTCGGAAAAGTTTGCAGACAATCTTCTAAAAAGCTGGCAGGGTAGGACGTTGGATACGAGACGAAAAGAAGCGGCAGGGTGAGTTAATAAAATAGCATACAAATAAACTATTTTCTTGTTGTTAGCGCGGAAGGGTGTAATTAGTAGATTCTCGAAAGAGCGTAAGAAACGTGATGCCCAGAAAACGCCCTGAGATGCAACAGCTAATAATAAAACAAAACCCACAGCGTCTTGTCCAGACTACCCTTACTGTACAGAGCTCCATGCGCCTGACGACAACATATCCATATCTCATGATAAACAGCACCCTCCTCCCCACTGCTGTCCTTTCTTCCCGCTAGTCGCATCATTCATTCCTAGATTAACTGTCCTCGCTGTATTTCCACCTCCTGCTCCTGGGCCTTTTACTCCCGATCTTCGGTCATTTAGGTCGTATTTCCCTGCCTCAATGTTCTGATATATCCTCTCTGCGACCTCCAAAAATGCTCTTTCGACACCTTCGCCTGACTTTGCTGATGTCTCAACATATTGCATAACATCATTTGCACGACACCATTCTTCCGCCTCTTCCTTCGTCACCTGGCGTTTGTTGTCTTTGCCCTCGGACGATTCTTGAGACGGTGATGATGGTAAGACGGTTGAAGCAGACGCTAGATCGCTTTTGTTCCCTACTAGAACTATGACTATGCCATCTTCAGCTATTTGCCGCAGGTCACGCAGCCATGATGTCGCAGAAAGAAAAGTGGAGCGGCGCGTTATGTCAAACACGAGCAAAGCGCCCGACGCGCCACGGAAGTACGAGCGTGTTATCGACTTGTATGTTTCCTGACCCGCCGTATCCCATAGAGAAAGTTTCATGTGCTTTTGTTGCTGCGGTCGTGTGGGCGACGTGGCATTTGGCGTATTTAGGGAGGACGCTGTTTTACCCTTCGAGGCAGGATTGTTGATGCCAAGGGAGAGAGAAGCTGGAGGCCCAACCGGAACAATACGGGAGCCTAGAAAGCATTCAGCAAGTTATGTGATAGCGGTTGGATTGTTTAAATTTACCGAATTCTACACCTATCGTGACATCATGATGAGGAGAGAAGCGGCCCTCACAGAGCCGTACCGTTAGCTAGATAACGTCAGAACAATATTTTAAAGTACTGGAGGACAGTAAAATAGAAGAACGAAAATATAATTAGGCAAAATGAAGAGAGTAAGGCATACACTAGATTTGCCGGCACCGGAATCGCCTAAGGATACTATCTTCGCGATATAGTCCCATGTTTGAGACATCTGAAGCTATCTGAGCTCAATAGAGCTCAATTTCTATATTCGATGCTCCCGCTGACAAATGGGAAGCTCGTTATGGCTCAAGCAACGAATATGTGGGGATGATATCTTCGAATGACGATTGTAAGTGGGTGTGGCTCGGGGGTGGCGGAGCTAATTTCTTAGTTGCGCTCTTAAGGTTGAATGCTCAAACAAAGAAGTATGGGGGAGGAGGATATCAGAAGCGCCGTGGAGAGAGCTGGGAGCGGTGTGGAGGAGGTATGAATAAGTAAGAAGTTGCCTGAATAGGTCTCCTGCTCTGATGTGTTCACTTAGAAGTGGCTAGAGTTTTGATATATCCCAGGCGTCAGCCAAGCCGGGAGCTTTGTGACCGAATGTCCAGCCTTAGCACCACTTAGCCTGCTTTACACCGTCTCAATGTATTTGCGCTCCTTTGGAGCCGCATGACCTCATCTAACTCCTGATTTGGGGATGAGTTTAGCTCTCAGAATACCGTGGTGCTTGAGCAATATTTGTAAAACGTTTTCAAGTATTACTGAGGTGTTTTTCATACGTTGGATTTACTTTTAGAGTCTTCTTGGCTATTTGAAATAAAAATCTCGGATATCGCGCCTCGTTTTCCAGCGAACTCTCCTCCTACATAGGACTTGCTTCTGTTTGAATGAGCCGAAAGTCTAGGTAATATTGTGTGCGACACGGCAATATCGCTGTTCAACTTTATATTTACAATCTTTTTAACTCGAGGCTTTCACAACGGTAATGCAGCAAAACCCCATCCCCCTACATCCATTCTCTCCCTTTCTAATAGTTCTTTCTTTGTGATTGCGTTAAGTGATTCTTGATGAAGACCCTGCCACAACTGTCTTTACCGTTTCAACTGAATGAAGTACCCATTAAGTCTTCGGCATTTTCTGTTCAGTTTGAGACCTGGAATCAAAATGTTTAGCCCCAACGGTATCCCTTAACACGCTGGTTTGCGTCCTACGTTATCGATAGGAGCTAGCCAATAGAATCAATAGGATCAAGGCTCCGTGACCATACGCGTACTTTTGATTCTGGTGTTCGCGCACGGACCGCCTCTCGTAGGACGCAAGCGTATTAAAGGATAGGAAGCGCGATCTGTTTTCCAGTGACTCTTGAAAGTTCACTTCGGAGCGGGAAATATTGAAAGAAAAGGAGGACAAAGAGGGAGAAGCAGCAACGTTTTTAGGAAGAGGAGGAGATGCCGCTACAGCAGCTCGGCGCCCAGACTCACAACACGACCGTTGGAATTCGTGAGTATGGTCAAGACGTAAATCTAAGGATGACATCGCAGCATAGTAGTCGCAGAGCAGCTACTTGTGCAGCATCTGAAACTTTACCGTTAACAGGAATGGTGACAAAAACTGGAGGAGTCATTACTGAAGTTCTACAAAAGGCTTCAATAGCAACAAAGAGCACGCTTGCTATTTATTAGAATAGATTACGAAAGCCCCTATAATAATAGCGGCCTCCCATGCTCGGGTTATACCTAAAATGTTCGTATTTTAGTACCCGGCGACGATTAAATGTTTCGGTGTGTTGACTGATTGCTGGGACGCATGCCTGCCTAAGCCCTGACCGCCGCCTCGCCTCGCCTCGCCTTGGCGCTGGCTGGCTTCACGTCAACGACCACCACAGCTACCGACAGGACTCTCGCATTTGCCTATATTCGTTTAGCTACTTCTCTTTCTCTTATACACATTATCGCATGACTTACTATACCATTTTCGCCTCCCTATATTCTGCATGAAAGGGAAGCTCCCGCGGTCGATTTCACCGCTGCCTCCAAGAAACAGCCAGCACCTGCACCGCCGCATCTTCTCACCGACTGACTGACAACCTGACTCAAGCACCACAAGGCTACACTCTGCCCAAGCACCTGAGGGCCCCCGGGGAAGCTGTCTGGCACACGAGCAACTCTCCAGCACTATAAATCACCATGTTTTCAGAGTGTAAGCCCCAGATGCCTTTATCAGACGCCCGCCGAGGCAGATGATCTCCGTTGTCTCATAACTCATCAACTCGCGTGACTGACTGAGATGCTTTTTTCCAGATGCCTCGAGATTCCTGGCGCAGTCACAGTCGCGACTGTCTGTGGGCCAGGCAGACGTATCTCCGTCAAGTCGTAACCCTTCAGATCGTCTTCGTCCGCCAGCCCGAATTCCCGCCTCCCACTCATACCTCCAGCGGCGAAACAATATGGCGAACCCTTATCACCCCAGTGCATCTCAAATATCCCGGTTTCCGTTTGCTTCAAGGACATCTGCTGCTCCTGCACCGCTCTTTTATAGCGCTACTGACGAGTTTCGGGAAGAGAACGATGGGGAGGAGCATGAAAGAGAAGTAGCGGATTTTTATGCACTTCAAAGATCACGACGACAATTTGGTGCAAGCCATCTTACTGAATCTACCGAAGGTGAAGAAGATATTGAGCGAGTTTCAGATCATAGTTTAGAGGGTAGTCGCCTGGATAATAATCATCCGGGATTCAGTACCGGCAGAGGCATTAAGAGTTCGTGGAGAGGAGACAAAATAAGCACGAGGAGGAGAGCACCAGAAATTGAGTCTGTTCAGGAACGAGAAGATAGGGATAAGAGCATTCCACTATCTGAAGCTAGCGAACTAAGCAGTAAAGGGAAGGGGAAGCTCGTCGATGTGGAGTTAGGACCGGCTATGGGGAATAGCATGGAAGAGTTGGAAAGGGGCGAGGATGCTTCGGACAACCTGCTAGGTGAGGCGGATGAGCACCCTCCAGCTTTTCAACAGTTTCGGAACCCCCCAATGTTCAATCGGCCTCGAAGTCCTCTAAGAACCACATTGCCTATACCCCAAGAAACGGATGAAGAAACACTGCTGGAAAACCCCCGACCAATGAGCCCAGATCGTGAGAGTGTACCCCCTGTTGTTTCGGAAGATCCAATGGCACCACCACGGCATGACTTCTTTTGGGTAGAGTTGTTCATCATCGCTAAATGCGCTTTGGTCGGGACCTTTTTTATTACCCTGCTCCAGACATCTACACCTGATAAGAAAAACCCTCTCGGAGATACTATCTATACTGCCTTACACTCATCATTTCACCTACTTAGCATTTACTCTCTCGTGTCCGTCATCGTCGGACTCTTATGGCTGGCTTTGCTGCGATCATTTGTGCGTCCGCTGATATTCCTCATCCTGGTATCGGTTCCAACAATATTATTCTCGTTCTTCCTGTACCCTTTCATTTCAAGCTATAAGGGGACCTGGGATGGAAAGAGTGTTCAGGACAAAGCCATGCGATGGTTCTCGTTCATACCAGCTGTATGCGCCATACTTTGGGTTTACACTGTCTGGAAAGGCCGGCACTCTTTAAGAAAGGCAGCCGAGCTGTTAGAATTCACTGGACGCATCTTGACAGCTATGTCACCACTCCTGATTGTCGGAATCGTCACGCTCTCGTTAGTTGTACTATGGACTTGGTTGTGGATGCTGATGTTCACGCGACTATTCCTCGAGGGCCACTTCTCTAAGACTCGGAACTTATTCATCATCGATTTTAGTACCTGGTGGTTGGGTGCTGCATTTGTTCTAGACTACCTCTGGACTCTAGGTGTGATTTCGGGCATACAACGGGCGACAACCGCAGCAACAGTCAGCCAATGGTATTTTCATCGTAACACTACGCCCTCTCCGTCATCACGAGTTGTAGTTCAAGCATCTGCCACTCACGCTTCAACTACCATGGCTGGCACAATTTGCCTCTCGACATTCCTGTCGCTTGCCGTTCGACTTCCGCTTTTGCTTCTTCCTCGTCGTGTCGCCGGCCTGCTGAGCATGTGTGCCTACTCCCTCATTCCGACACCAATAGCCACCCTGACAAACCCATTGACTTTAACATACGCTTCGGTTCATGGACAACCTCTCGGGACTGCCGCACACAATCTTTCTCAGATGTCGTTTGTCTCCAAAACGTCACCAACCACAACGCTAAGCCCACGGTCGTTTTCTTCGCCAACAGGATCATCGCTTGTACCATACCAGTTAGCGAAACTTCTGCTTCATGCAACGCGCTTCATCGTGTCCCTTGCCCTTGGTTTTGGTGGTTGGGTTTCTACAGCCCGTATGATCGAGGTCGGTAGCTCCGGTGTGAAAGGGAGTATGTACGCCTATGTCATTGGCCTCATTGCTGCAGCGATTGGCTGGGGCGTCTTAGGAGCCATGGAAGGAGTTTTAGGAGGAATTCTTGACGCGCTAGTAATTTGCTGGGGGAGTGAAGTTGGAGTCCATGGATTCGGAGACGTCCGATATTGCAGAGAAGCAGGAGAACTTTTTGGAGAGCGAGCAGGCCGCTATTCATAACGCGGATAGATTAGATTGGCGCTGGAGTTTTGGGCTTTTTGTTTTATTCAAAAGCGATGGCGATGGGATACGGATAGCATGGGAAATGTCCTGGCGTCTACACCTGACTTATTTGCGTGGCATGCCTGCGGAACCGCGGCTGGGATGTTTGCATCTATTCTTTACACTCTTGTACACACCTTCAATTCAATTTGATTCAGCGTGCTTCTCTTTACTCGTGTGTAGTTATGCTCTAACACAAGAAACGCGATACAGGTCCCTGAATTGACCGACCTATCCTTTATCATCCTCGATAGTTCAGTCGCTTAACTCAACACGTCTAGGAGTGGTTAGAACCTCAACGAGCTCATGTGATTAGATCGGATATTTTATATTCCGATCTCAAGTGGGCAAGTGCCGAGAGTTTTTTACAAATTCCGTCATCCTTTCACCCTCGGACACAAGCAACGTGATAAATTCCAATAGAGTCAATACTGCCTACAAACCGATAGCTCTGATCGGGCTGGAACTTATACTACCTAGCCACTTGATAAACACTAGCCGCGAATTATGTGTGCTTCGAAAACTAGAGGGGAGCGAGCTAAGCAACGAGCCAAGTTGAGACAACGTCAGCTAGAGGAAGGAGCCAAGTTGAGACAACGTCAACTAGAGGGAGGAGCCAAAATGGGACGGCGTCAGCTCGAGAGAGGAGCCAAGTTGAGACAACGTCAACAAGAGGGAGGAGCCAAAATGGGACAACGTCAGCTAGAGAGAGGAGCCAAGTTGAGACAACGTCAACTAGAGGGAGGAGCCAAAATGGAACCAAAAGGGAAGAAAAGGAAACATCAGGGAGGGAAGGGTACAACCCAAGGGCGCGCCGGGGGGGAAGGAACGAGAAAGAAAAGGCGACTTCAGGAACGAGAAGGTACAACCTCAGGACCCGCCTATCTCCTTCGCGAACCCAGGCAAGAAAGCCTCTCACACAAAGACTACAACATACTCACATTAGAACGCACCGAGGGACCCGCCGATCCCAGCCAAGCAGTCCCCTCAGGTGAAGATTTCGACATGCTCACACCAGAACGCACCGAGGGACCAGCTGGTCCCGGTCAAGCAGGCCCCTCAGATGAAGATTACAACATACCCACATCAGAACGCACCGAGCTTTTGACCAACCTTAAGAGTCTTCTTGAAGTCGACCTCGTTTCTCCAACTTTCTGGGCTTGCTGTCAGCTCAGCGATATAAAAATCTTGAAAGGTCTAGTGGACACTGCCAAAATAAACCCCAGTTTCGTGCTTGGGTATGATACCCCCGTATCCGTTGTACCTAGGCTGTGTAAGTTACCAGATTTTTAAGGCTTATTGAGGTTATGTTTAGCCGTAAACATATTAACGCTTTATAGGGACCCAAAAATTTAAAGAGCTTGAAGGATCGGAATCAGGGCAGTTCTCTGGATCGAAGAAAACCAAAGAGACTTACAGAACCACAAATAATTCAGATGGAAAGAAATGGGTGTCGCGTTTGGATTCGGCTAAAGACCGTGTTAGTTTATTTTGTCTAATTTTTGAAGACTCCTGCTGACAATATATCTAGTGTATAGAACGCGACAATGGAGAATGCGTCTTGACGAAAGCTAATGAGCCTCAAGCTACACACATTTTTCCGTATAGCATGCTCAACAAAACTGCAAATACATCACATGCCCGTTATACAGCCCAATCCAGCTTTTGGAGTCTCTTGAAGGTATTCTGGGACAAAGATCGCGTTGATAAATGGAGAAAAAAGATCTTTCCGGATCCTCAACATCCTGATACTGGCGTTGATTCTTGCTTCAATCTCATCTGTCTCACTGCGACTGCGCATGGATATTGGAATAATGGACATTTTGCGCTTAAGCCTCTGAAACTTTCAGAAGATGAGAAGGAGCTTACCATTCAATTCTTCTGGCAACCTCAATACGATCATAAACTCACAGACAATGTTGATCTACTCATGGAGTCAGTATCATCAAAGGACTTGGACCTCGTCGAAAAAGAAGAAAAAAAATGTTTCTTGACTCGTATTTCGGATGATCTGTCAACTCCAAAGATTAAATCGGGAGATATCTTCACTCTTACCACTGACGATCCGGGAAGGAGACCTTTACCAAGCTTGGAACTCCTGGAGATGCAATGGATCTTGCAACGAATAACGGCAATGAGTGGTGCTGCAGGAACACCAGAGATTGATTGGAGCGATGATGGCGATACGAATTCTCGTCCTACACTCATTCCGGACGATAATAATGGCGACATTAGATCCTACTCTGACCGCGTGTATAAATGGATACCACGCCCTTCGCTGCCGGGTAGTGTACTGAGCATGGCGTAACAAGCGATTAGGGCTCAATGCGAGTCAAATCAAGAGAGCCCTAAAGTGCTTGCCAGAGACATGCCAAGGCAGGTTGTCAATGTATCCTAACGGCTCCCACTTTTACTGCAGCGGCTGAGTAATGAGCACCGGATTCTACAGCGTTAATTACACGGTGGACGTTATCCAATGTTTAGGGGCCCAGTTGGCTGAATTCTATCCATGATGCTATTAGGTATGGTGGGGATTCGGGAGCGCTTGGCTTTGCATCCTCTGAAGAAGCATCTGATAATTGGTTTGGAATAATTCTATGGTCTCGGTGAGGCTCGACCGACTGATGAACGACGGGCAGTGTAGTAGAAAGCGGAGCGTGCGGTGGGAAACTTGGGAAGTTTGAATGCTCGCATGATTCTAGAAGAATTTTGTGATCAAGGGCGAATATGATAGACACATTATGTTACAATAAAATAATTCCGACCTGAACGCTGTGCTGAATCCTTTATAGACATGTAATTAAACGCCTCTCACCTTTCTATAACTCGGCGGCCTCAGTGTCCTTCCTAGAATCTTAAATGCATATGGTGGTACAAGACTGATGGCTGCAACGACAACTAACTTCCACCAAAAAGCCAGACTCATCAGATACGCTAGGTCGAAGTACTCTCCCAAAAAGGGTAGGCTGCCAAAATAAATCCCAGCGGTCCCTAGGATACTTGCAATCATAACCCAATGCCATGTCGTGACTTCCATTGCGACCATAATGAGCTCGTTGAGCACGAGCACCGTGTATGAGACAGAGACCATGCGAGTGAAGGAATCTAGGCCCACGAGGATCTGAGAAAGCCCTTGGATCATGGAACCTTGGTATATAGAAACGAGAACCCAGATGAAGAAAGTACGATAGGAGAGGGAACGGCCAGTCGTTAATTCGGCATAGAGTTCGGGATAAAGATTGGCGACGGATTCGTCGACATCGCGGTCAAGAACGAGGGAGAAGACGGGTGCCATTGTGTAGACCGTTGAGTAGCCTACCAGTAACCAGTCCTGCATATCCATATTAATACCTGCAGAAACGCAATAGAATGGACAGAAAGAGACCTACTCTGTACAGCGCAATTGGCTCAAATTCGCTTGCGATGCTGAAAACGGTTTGGCATATACTAATAATTAATCCACGATGAATGACAAACTGCGCTAATTTCGCACTCCTCTTGTAGCTGTTCCTTCCATGCCATACGAGCAACTTGGTGAGATAACAGAACTGCTCGATCGAAAAATCTGCTGCTAGACTTGCTTGCCGGCCTTCTTTGCCTACAATACCGACGCCTACATCTGCGGCTTGAATCATAGAGACATCGTTACCACCGTCGCCGATGCAACAGATCCGCTTCTTAGTATGCTCGCGTATCAATACAGCGATGTCTGCTTTCTGCGTGGGCGAACAGCGACACGCGACAACCGTTGGGAGAAGGACAGCGACGGATATGAATGATTCACGGTAATGGTTAAGCATAAGTGCTAGAGATTCGCCATCTATAAGAAGGCAGGCGTCAGGTTTGCCGCGGAGGAAGTCAAGAGAGTCATGTGCAAGATCTTTGCGTTTCACTGAGTAGTGGGTTAGTAACGGGCAGAAAGAGAAGCATAACGGTAAAGATGCTTACTTTTCGCAATAGTATGGACGTACTGTCCGCGAGCGACAAGTTTTGAGCTCACTGCCACGCATCGAGCAGTTTCCACCTTGTCGCCAGTCAACATCCATATCTTGATACCGGCGTTACGGAGCAATTCTAAAGATGGCTTGACGTCTTTCTGTAGCTTGTCTTCCACGCCAGTGACACCCAGGAGCTCGAGATCGTGCTCTAAGTACTCTTTGACAACATCGGCAATAGCATTGTCTCGACCATGTAGAGAGAGCGAAGCTTGAGCATATGTTGTGGAGAATTCTTCGTAAGTTTGAGCGGAAAGCTTCTTGCGACCAACAACAAGTGTACGGAGACCTTCCCTTGCCATGTTGGCAGTTTCCTCGTCTAGCCAATCATTTGCAGCAACAATGCTGCTCATGACAGTGTCCGCTCCTTTCTGATAGAACCAAATCTCACCCCCTTCCTCTGTGGGTGCAGATTCAGGGCCCTGGAAGAACCTGACGACGATACCCATTCTTTTGCCCTCAGAGGTGAAAGGGAAGACATTTAGAATTCGGACACGAACCACAACTCGCCCACTATCAACCGATTGTAAAACCATTGAATTTCGGCCACGCTGCAGCAATCGGAGGCCAACATTCTCAGTCCAACGGACAATTGCAATCTCGTCAGGCGAGGATGCTTGATATGCCGTGAAAGTCTTGCCCTCCTTCTCCTCGTTGGTCGGAGTTACGTTGTGACAGAGAGCGAGTGCCAACACAACATCACGAACACGCGATCCGATCCCCCTTCGAGTTCTTGTCGCGGAAGTAAGCGGAGCGACGTAGGCAGATGAAGGCGTAACCAACGTTGGAGGCTCGTTGTTTTCGGAAGCTGGCTGAACCGTGAAGCTTCGGACATATGAGTACACTTCGTCCATTGCTTCATTGGCATAAGACACAGTTCCAACATGGATTTTCTTCATCTCCATCTCTGACATCATGTTAGCGCCGTTTTACATAAGGGGAAACAATCATACCATTCTGAGTAAGTGTTCCAGTTTTATCGCTCAGCAAATATTCCACCCGACCAAGATCTTCGGGAATTGTGCTTGTCCGAACGACAGTCCCTGGTATGCCCTTGTCATGTTCAATGAACCAAGCATATACGGATTTCCCCATATCCAGATTCACACGCAGACCGACGGGAACAATTGTTGAGAAAAGGATTAAGAAGCGCATAACGGAAATGTACCACGGCCTGCCATCCTTGGTTTTAAACCCTTCTAAGGCCACCAGAACAAATGAGAGTGTGAGGGTTAGTATACAGAGAATCTTTGTTAGCGAATTTATTTCGTACTCAAGCAGTCCGGTCTTAGATCTAGAAGGAGATGTGGAGAGTGCTTGGCGTGTCTGAGATCCAGTATAAACAACTACAGCAAGAACAGTGGTGCTAGATGCGAGCACCGTGTTCGCCCAGATCGTGTTGTCAATATTTAGTGGGGCTGACTTTGCTGGTTCTGACGCGTGTTTTACTGTGGCAGGCTCACTCTCTTCGCATTGGCTTATATGAGGGTCATATTGGCGCTGCAACTTCGGCAGTAATTCGACCGTCCCAACAAATTCATTGACTTTCTTGTCTGGTTTGCTTGCAACAACTCGGAGCCTTGTGTATTCGCCAATATCCAAAGATTGGGTTAGGGGTGAAGTAAGACGAAGTTTCCAATCCGTTTCGCCATCGAGTTGGTCGGTTCGGATGAAAGCTTCCCCGCACGGCTCGGGTGCCGATAAATCATTGTATACATTTTCTCGGGACGTAGATGAACTTCCTCCTTCCGTATCGACTAAGGCTTGATGTCCGTCATATGATTTCGAAGACTCAATAGCTTCAGGGGAAGCACTAGCTACCTCGCTACTGTAGCTTTTCAAAAGCACCATGTCTGCAGGGACTCGCTGGTCTTTGACCAATTTTACAACATTGCCTACTTTCAAATCACGAGAAGGCTTCACAATTTCTCGAAGTCTGGCAGTGGGCATGCCTGTAGTAGTCGATAAGGCCTGCTCTTCATCCTCAATATCGGTTGACCGGCCTGCGTCCTGATGACCTCTCCATTTCCCTTTGCGTGATTTGCTTTTCTTATCAGCGACATTCCCAGGGGAAACTCCATTTTCTATGTTATTATCATCAAATTTTAAAACAGTGTAACCCTCGGAATTAGCCTCCGCATCCCTACGCCGTCGAGCAATATCGTCCAGAGCCTCTTTCCCTAGTGTTATGGATATAACGAACGCTAGTGGTGCAATATACGTGGAAAGGTATCCGATCCGCAAGGCGGGTATGATTTGCGACAACGCTACGAGCAAAAAGTACATGTTAATGAAGAATGAGAATTCGTTATACAAAGTGCGTGGAAGAAAACTCCAGGGGGTATATTTGGCATTAGATACTGCGTTTGCGGGGAAGCGAGTAGATTGAAGCTGGCCAACAACAACAGTGCGGTTTGAAGTAGGGTCATGCTCCGTATCGGCCTCCGCTTCGGCCTCCGCCGCCTGGTCCCGGGGTGTAGTTGGCCTAGAAGTCGTTGACATGAAGCTTGGTAATCGGAGGGTTGAGCCAAGCTTCGAGAGGGTGCTCTCATCTCGTCGGGGTCTCCTTCGGCCATAAGGAGAGGGCAGAAGCGGTGCGTCGTCATCGCCGGTTGTTCCTAAACTGCCAGCTGAATTTCTTTTAGTACCATCTTCATCCTCAATAAGTGCCCGAAGATCTTCTTCATCGATATCGTTTTTGCTAGAACCCCTCCCATTTCTTCTTAAGCCACGCAGTCTGCCAACTCTAAGGTTTCGTAGAGGTATTCTCGCACTTAAATCGTGATATGGCTGTCGATGCTCCTTTGATCGGCGGTGTGGAGGAGAAGTAGCGGAATTTGAGGAGGCGGCGAGGGGATCAAGTTCTTCAAGATCAAACTCAAGGTCCGAGTCGCCATCGTCTGGCGCATTCGGTTGGTGGTATTGATGAGGGGCCGACATGCTTCATGGAAAGCTATCTTGGAAGGCACTCAGGATCGTGGGAGGGTGAACAGAGTTCTGCTGTTACAGTCGAGGCATGGAATGGCTTTGGATGGATATTTAGAGAGGTTAAGGGGTTCTACTTGGGGATCGAGGCGGCTGAGCCTGCTGGATTCTTTATTGCGGGTTGCTGAAGCCCTGTCGCAGGTTTGTTCAAAGTGCGCCAGACGCACTTTTTAAGCAAGAGGCGAGTTGAATGCTAATAGCGAGGCGTTGCTTGAGCAATTACTAGAGGACCCGAGTTAGGTAGAAAAGCAATTTATTCGAGTTATTTGGGAGAAAGTGGAGGTAAGCAGGTAATAGGTGTTGGCTGTGCTAAAGGTCGCTCCTTGTTCACCCTTTTAGGCTACGTAACGCCACGGAAGCCGCGTGCTGCGTTCCGAGCCCATGAGTTCATCAATCATCCAAGGGACACATGTTAGCTGGCAACTTCCACCTGGACCATGCATTCTAACACGCCAACCTTTTCTTCCATCATTGCGCGCATTCTCTGCTGATTGAAGGCCCTCTTATGTCGCCTCTCGAATCCTGTGCGACCTCAGATTTGTTGCCACTTTTCCCTTCTGTATAGGTACGTTCGTCGTGACGTTGAAAGGGATGATCAACAACTCCTTGAACCTCTGTCAAAGCGCAACTGTGCGAAAGTCTCCGGTACTCTGGGATTCTCTAGCGGAGGGCAGATTCGGTCTAGATACAATTACTTGTGTCTTGCGTTTCCCCATGTCTGGAGAAGACCGACTCCTAGGAGACACGCCGAAGACCCCTCAGAAGCCTTGGAGTGTTCCAGCATTCCGCGATTCAAGACTGTATATAATCAGGAGGCATACTAACTGATATTTAGTAATTCCATATACCCTTTCAATCACGTACAATAATTATCATAATGGGAAGCGATTATGGAGGTCCGGACTTCTCCTATGCGTACGGTGGCACGGCTGCCACAGCCTCCTGGAATCCGGCATTAAGGCCGGACACAGAAATAGATTCATTTTCTGCACCTCCTGTTGATTCTCTCGAATCTTTATCTGGAGCTGTCCAAGCACTAGGTTCTTCTAATGAAACGATGAATGACAATCTACCCACGGCACCTCCGAAGGCATTCGACGCAGCTGATATAAATCATCACGCCTCTAATGCCAAACCTGCACCCGACGATGATTTCTTCAGCAGCTACGATTCTTCGAATCACAATTTACACCCGACTATCCAAGTTCAGCCGGTACAAACAAACGGCTCCGACGAAGCCTCTGCTCCAGAGCAGACTTCAATGGCAGGAGGCACACCACCGGAACGACCATTACAATTCGAACCTGAGACGAGTAATGGTGTACATAGGAAGTCCGATCTTTCGTTTGAGGATAATGAACAAAATCAGGATACTGTGGGGGAAGCTAGTGAAGAAAAGCATCCTCTAGCAGAACACTATGAGCCTCAGGGCGAATCTACGTTCCTTAAGGAGTCAATTCATGATGACGGCAAGGTCCCGCTTGTCAACGTTCCCGAGCCCACGTCACTAGACTGGGGAAATTTTGGCGAAGTGTTTGATCCGGGCGCAAAAGAGCGGGATGGCCCACTTTCTCAGGACAACACCGAAACTGGAATCTCAAATACTTTTAAAAATGCGCAGAAAAACACAAATGAAGAATCTAGTGCTCCAGTGATTAACTGGGGAACTTCAACAGAAGATGAATTTAGTTTTGGTAGTGCCACAAATTCGTTGCTAGAGCACACTCTCTTTAACGGAAACCCGGGAGCTGAAACAACTACCAAAGATAAGGTAAAGCCAGCTCAAGATGATCTTGATGATGTGTGGAAAGCAGCTTTGGAGGACGGTGACTTTCTTCCGGATGCAGAAGAATCAACCGGTGTGTTTTTTGTTGATGATGGTGAGGGATTTCTGGAAGATGCATCCACACAACCAGTAAAGGAAGTTTCTCAGACCACTCGACACGACTCAACTTCAGCAAGCAAGTACGCTCCCGTGGCAGCGCAGATGAAGCCTGCCACGACTGCTTATAGTGTTCAAACCCCTCAATTCACGGATTTCTCGCAGCTTGATCAAAGAAAGCCAACATCAACTCAAGCTGTGGCATATGGGGCCTACAATCAACCTTCTCCATATCAACAACAAGCAAACAGCCCCGCTATACCTAGCTCGGCCCAGAGTTTTGCGGATAAGGCCAAGGGCGGGTATTCTTCTCCGTTCGACCTACCTGAGGATATTGTAAAACCGCGTAAAAGACCCACTCCTCACCATGTTGCTGTGCCCAGTGTGCAGCCAACTCCACCGCCAAGGAGTAGCAGTTTGTATTCAAACACAAGTGTAGGAGCTACCCGTCCGCCACCACCTTCCAACATGTCTGTCGCAAGCCTTTCGCCCCCTTCTTCGAGTCATTCGATGCAGTCACCTATGGGAGGAATCCCCCTTGTCGCCCCTCAGCAATCACATCCAACCCCAAAATCTGCTTCCACCGATTTCTTCGCAGAACTGCCTATTGTATCTAAGCCAAGGCACCATGCTCCATCTTCGGGACGATACACACCACAAAACACTGTGCCCACACCCCCCCCTTCAAACTATCCTCCACATGTTCCAAAGGATCGGACAGGGCCCTGGTCTTCACAAACACAGGAAACTCAGCCCTATACCTCGCCACTGATTTCCCAGCTACAACCACCAGAGAGACTACCTGCATTTCCAGATCTAGCCCAGCCTCCAACTCAGTCTAATAGCCTTCCAATTCCTCCACCAGCGCCAGCACCCATACCATCCCGCTACTCTCCTGCGCCTCCCTCTGTTCCTGCTGCCAGTTCTCGCTATTCTCCTGCACCTCCTGCCGCATTATCTGCAGGGCCTAGGTACTCCCCCGCGCCACCTTCTCAAGCCCCCTCTGGCCCTTCTCATAGCCGATATGCGTCAGAGCCTGTTGGTCCACCAAGGCCTCAAGTTCAGCCGTTTGCGCCCCGCACATCTAGCCCCCTAGCATTTCACAGTCTTCCACAGGACCAGCCGGAATCAGCTCCTAGCACTACCCAGAGTCAAGGTACCACTCAAGAATTCACGCATCACGCTATGCACTCGACCGACGGCATTCCGAGAGTGCCGTTCAGACGCCCGCTCGAAGAAGTTAGCGAGCTTGAGAAGCAGGAGCAGGCTCAAGGTCCAATTGAATCTAGTCAATCGTCTAAACCACCTATGACTGCAAGGTCAGCAACTCCTCCTCTCAGAAGCAGTCCCTCCTCCACGGTAGGTTCACCTCGGAAGCGTGTCCAGCCAAACTATACACCACAGTACCAGCCAGGGCCACCACCATCCACGTCAAGTTTCGGCCCTCCAAAGAGATCTCAATCGCAATCACCCGGTGCGACCGTGAAAAATCCGATCTTAGCCTTTACTTCCGTAGAACGACCAGCTTCAGCCCACGACCCTACATCACCCACCTCGGGTTTAGCAAGCCAGAATACCGCATCTATTATCCCGCACAGGCGGTCATTTTCGCGCGAGTTTGATTTCATTGCGCCTACAGACGAACGGGCAGCAGATCCTTTAAGTCGATGGAAGGGCTATCCAATTTTTAAATGGGGGCTTGGTGGTACTGTTTTAACAAGTTTTCCCAAACACATTCCCCGATATGGTGCTGGAGGCTCTGTGCCAATGATGAAGTGCAGCCCTGGTGAGGTGAAGATTCAGAACATAAAAGAAACCTGTCCACTTGAAGAGGGTGTCGCTAGGTTTCCAGGTCCACTTAGAGCCAAGGGTAAGAAAAAGGATGTTGCTGCTTGGCTAGGCGGGAAGATCGAGTCCATGGAGAAAGAATTGCAGTTGCCTGGCTTAGACCGTGTGATATCTCCGGAAGAGCAAAAACGTTTGGAAGAGAAGACTCTTCTTTGGAAAGTGATACAAACCTTTGTTGAGCATGACGGTCGTCTTGAGGGTACTTCTGCTGCCAAGCAAGCAATCCGAAAAATCCTATCCCCCGACAATACCGAGTCACCCGATTCTAGTTCACCGTTTGCTATTGGTGCCAACTTGATAGGCCTCTCACGTTCTTCTACATCCAACGTGCAAGCTGAACCTGTAGACCCACGCGCAGTCGATGAGTTGCGGAACCTATTGACGAAGGGTGATAGGGAAAAGGCCGTCTGGCATGCGGTCGACCAGCGCCTTTGGGCTCATGCAATGCTCCTCTCCTCAACCCTTGACAAGAATATCTGGAAACAAGTTGTCCAAGAGTTCGTTCGTAAAGAAGTTAAGAAAATTGGTGGAAACACTCAAGCACTCGCAGTGCTCTACGAGATATTCGCTGGAAACTGGGATGACTGCATCGACGAGCTTGTTCCAGCATCAGCCAGGGCCGGCTTCCAGATGGTTAGCACTGATGGCAATGGATCGACTAAGAACGTTCTACAAGGCCTTGATCGATGGCGAGAGACACTACTATTAGTCCTAAGCAACCGAAGTGAAGGGGATGTGCAGGCATTGATCTCCCTGGGTAAGCTTCTGGCTGGCTATGGCCGAGTCGAGGCGGCCCATATTTGCTATATATTCGCGAGATCCTCTGCACATATTGGGGGTGTTGACGACCCACAGTCCGACGTTGTACTTATTGGAGCTGATCATCAGAGTAGTCCTCTGGACGTAGGAAGGGATTTGGAGTCGGTACTTCTGACCGAAGTTTATGAATTTGCGCTTTCCCTTTCGGCTTCAAATAGCTCGACCAGTCTACCACACCTGCAGACTTACAAACTCGCTCATGCTTATACGTTGGCTGAGTTTGGCTATCGGAACGAGGCACAGCAGTACTGTGACGCTATTGCAGCCGCAATAAAGTCTACCACTAGAATTTCCCCATATTATAATGGCAGTTTCATAGCAGTTCTCGATGATCTGAGTAAACGACTCTCTCAATCCCCGAAGGATGGATCCTCATCATGGATTTCAAAGCCAAGCATGGACAAAGTATCTGGAACTCTTTTAGCGAAATTCAATAGCTTCATTGCTGGTGATGACAGCGATGCTGCCTCAAATCATTCTGGAAATGGCACGAATGAAGTAGGACCTTTTGCTAAGATTGCAGGCAACACACCCACGATTAGTCCGTCACATTCAAGCACTGATTTGTACGGATCCTATGGTACTTACCCTGGAAACGGCCCCCAAGTACCGCCTGCGGGACCCTCGATGAATTCAAGGTATGCTCCTGCAAGCGGTCAACCCTCCCGAAGTTCGTTAGACCAGGCAAGGTCACGGTACGATCCCCAGGCTCAGTCTGCATATCAACTAAGCAGACCGTCAATGGAGTCATCAGATGGTTCGTTAGGGTTCAGACGGGGTTCCGACAATTACCTGGCCTCTCCCCAACTTTCAGGTCCATACACACCTGCTCAGTACAACCCACCCACCCATCGAGCGCCGGCACCGCAATCGCAGTCCCTCTACTCACCCCACGAAGTTGATACAACGGTTATGCACTCTTCGTATGGTGGTCCTTATCAACCGACTCCGCCCACAGAGGAAACGGCGCCATTATCTAGTTACCAGCCTCAATCAAGCTTTGACCAACGACCTACATCCCCAGTGTCCGCACCAGATCAGTCTCCCATTAGTTACGAGCCACCTTCGAGTGGTTATGAACCACCCACTAGCTTATACGAACCTCCTACCTATCAGCCGTACTCTCCTGATGATCTCGAAGATTCTTCACCTGTCGTAAAGAAGTCATTTATGGACGACGATGACGACGATGACGACCTTGCCCGTCGTGCAGCCGAACTTAAGAAGAAACAGAAAACTGAAGCAGACAGACAGGTTGATAAAGCCTTCCAGAAAGCTGCCGAAGCCGATGGTAAGTTTTTGTGTCTTATTATTCCCAATTCTTGCATTGCACTGTTACTGACTCTCCCTAGCTGCGAAATCTAAGGAAGGCGCAGGCGACAAAAAGGGTTGGTTCGGTGGCTGGTTCAAGAAAGATCCTAATGCTGCCCCCGGCCCCATCAAGGCTAAACTTGGCGAAGAGAATTCATTCTATTATGATCCTGAACTCAAGAAATGGATAAACAAGAAAGCTGGCGGGGCATCGGCCCCAACACCTACTCCCACACCGCCACCACCAAAGAGTGGTCCACCCTCTCGAAGTGTTAGTGGCAATAGCGCAGCTGCGAACCATGCACTAGGTCAGCTTGGCTCAAGCTTGCCGCATTCGATGTCAGCACCTCCCTCGAGACCACCAACGTCGAATCCACAAAGGAGCTCGAGTATGCCGCCGCCGTCAGGACCTGGGTCTAGGGCTGCGACGCCTCCTCGGAGCGAGACTCCCGGGCCCGACAGCGACAAGATGCCTCCATCGCTCATGCCGCCAAACATGCCACCTTCTGGACCTCCATCAAGACCATCAACTGGGATGAGCAATGCGAGCAGTATTGAAGATTTAATCGGTGCACCACAGGCAAGAAAAGGGGGGACTGTTAAGAAAGGGAAGAGAACGGGACGGTATGTCGATGTCATGGCTACGAAATAGGTATCTTCGGAAACACGTTGAGACAAGTTGATGGTATACAACAAGATCACGGATGCAATTGGATTACGGCGTTCCGGTTTTCCACATTCAGGAATGGTGTTTAGTAGAGGTGCTGGGATTTATGTCTCAATGTTACCTCATTTTCATCATTGAGGTTGTATAAAAAAAAACCTTCTGCTGCTTCTCTTCATTTCTACTTTCTTTTCCGATTTGTTAGTCTTGGCTGTGCCGCTAGCGGCTTGATGCCAAGCCCGGGCGTCTCACTCACTTGAAAAGGTGGTTGTGCGGGACGGAAAGCATTGGTTTCTGTAATTATTTCCCCAGAGGACGTTTGTCTTAGTGATTTAATACAGCAGCATTTACGTGTTTCTTCTTTAAATGTAATATTAAGGCAACTGTTTAGGGTGGCCTTACGGCAATAGTGATGACATGGAGCTCCAGATAACGCTTGTCTGGAATGACATATTGAGCTAGATAATGCCTTTAACCCAACCCTTTGTTAAACAAATTCATATCCGCATTCCTCGTGAAGTGACTACAGACGCTCATCTGGAATCCCTGACGCTGTGGAAAGCCCCTTTTGCATACTATGGAACAGACACTTCTCCGCAGAATTATGCTTATATAGGCTTTACTAACGTGATTAAGAACACCCAAACTCCAGGTAAAATCTTATTGGCCAGGAGATCGTTCATTAATGCTTCTACTCAACACCAGAATATTCGGCCAGCTCTATACTCCCTCCAGTATATTATTAAAAACCTCCTTTATTACTTATACCTTAATAACTCCTTTCCAGTTATCTAACGGGCCAAAAGCGTTTAACTTTATACTACCGATATACATGGAGAAAACCCAACCCGTGGCCAAGTCCGTGACAAGTCATTCTATTCATCCGCGAAATGACGAAGCAGAACCGGTATCACGGCTCTAGCATCCAAGTATCAGCGGTAGCGGCAGCGGCAGCAAATCATTAGGGGGGGCCAATAGTATATCTGCAGCCCTAGTGGTGAGGCTTAAGGCCAAGAAAGCCGCCTCATCATCGACTAACTCTCGAAGGAAGAAAATATTGGAGGGAATATATGCTAGCGGTAATCTCCTTAAAGGCATTGTTATACTCGACTTTTAGACGATCCACGAGATGCTCAAGGCCGCCTATATCAGTGTACGGTTAAAAGAGGGTTGGCCAACATCTCGCAATAATGTTTTGGTTAGGTGCAGTGACTGCGTCATCCCAGCATTTGCCCATGATAACTTTAATGACTAGTGGAAAGGGGGGAAATTTTCGTTTTTAAAGATGTTATGAATCAATTGCAAGTCCCAAATCGTTTTACCCAACTGGAGGTTCGGATTTGGATGCTTTGCTTTAAAGTCGTTCGATTTGGCGGTAAAAATTCATGCAGTCCCACTTCGAACAATCAGAACAACGCTAATTATTTTGTAAATGTACCAACCCGCTGTACATATAGTTCTAAAATACTCTAACGGTCTCGGAGACCCACGTGGGGAGACGAAGATGGCATAAATTGCCCCTTAAAAGACTCCCTCATGTATATATATTATTTTAATTGGCGGGGCATTAAATATGCAGAATACACCGGAATGTGATCATTCTTTTACTTATTTACAGTCATCAAAACACGTAATACCCGATGGGCTATAAATACATTAACCACCATTCGAAGTCATCCGTTTTACGCCGATCCGATGCTTCAACACAAGGAAAGAGGGGGAAATCAGATATTCGCCGCGAATTCTAGGGTGATAAGGTAATGATAAGGACCACGCAGGATACGATGACGACCCACACTGTTGAAATAGCTTTACTGAGCACTCTAGTTGGATTTTCTAACTTTGGCATCCTTCTCCTCCTGTGCCTTAACAGCTTGCTCGCGTGCCTTCATCTTGGCCTCTTCAGCCTCAACCATCTCTGCAAAGAGCAGTTAGTATTTGTGCTCAAATTCAAGCTTGTTATGCATGCCAAGAAAAAAAAAGCAAAGCAAAGCACTCGCAGAGATAATACGAACCTCTCCATTGGTCCTCACCAGCATACCGCTCATGATGTATCCGCTTCTCTATCAGATGCTTATGCGTCGGATCGTTCGGATCCAGAACCTTGATAGTCTCCCACCTGCCCTTGCCCTTGTTCATATCGTTGGTTTCAAACGCAAAACTCGCCAGCAACACAGCAACAGTCAGGCCCTGCGCATACACACGAGCTTGTACCAGCTTCTGCTGACCAGTCAAGTATTTATTCCGGCTAACGAGACCAAACGCGATGGCCATAGACGCGACCCAGGATCCGAAGATAATGGGGTATCTGTTCTCCTCTGCCCACTCCTTCAATCGTTGACTCCGGGTTTTCGCAGCTTCGAGTTGTCTGTGTTGTTCGCGAACCTCTTCTTCGTACCGGCGCTTTTCGGGGTTAGTTTTCAAATCATAATCGCGCGAGAATCGGTCTGCTTCTATGATTGCTTTACACCGGATTTGTTAGCTCAATGGAGCTTTGAGAAGCTATCAAGTGTATTCTTACAAACGAATGTGCCAGTTGACGCGATGAGAAAAGCTCGGAAGGGGACCGTGAGTTGGCGGAAAGCGTGAAATCTCCTGCCCACGGCCCATACACCAAGACCACCAACTGCGGTACCTGCAGCAAGACCGAAAAGGCCACCTTTTACCGTAGCGCTGTACCAAATAATTAGCATATTGGTTGTGAAAATTCCAAGGTTAGAGTTGATGGCATGATGTATAGAATAAAGCTCTTACTTGTAATGGGCCTGCTCCTCTTCTTTTGTGAGTACCTTCATTGTGCAAGATTTTAGCTTAAAGGATTATTTAAAAGGACAAGGCTGTTATTGAGGTCTTTCGATGGTGGAATTCAATGGTGTAGGAGATGTATCGCGAGCAGGATGAGCGTTTTTAAGGACTAATTGACACCACGGCTGATAAAGTTTCATGCCGTGGTGACGTCGGCAAGAAGGGCGCGAACGGGATGAGGAAGCCCTGTCTCGCAGTTGGCTCGGCGGCCTCGGCAGCTATGCGGGGAACAACGAATACGGCACATCACTCCACACAGGCCTCGACTCAAAACAAACATTCGAGAATTTTATGCTGTAGGTGTTGCAATAGGAGCGAAGCCCTTTCAACAACTTCGCCGAATGTCTACAACGCGTATTCCGCGGAGAATCTAGGTTATTCAGGTGCGGCTCGAGAACGATAAACCTGCACTTCTTTCAAACTTGCACATATCCTCCTCCCAGAGAGCCACAAGCGAGGGTGGATGGGCTTAAAAAACTGAGCTGCAAGAAATCTAACTTGTGCTCCTTCTCCTTCCTCCCACCAGCCAATGCGGAGAATCGTTCGTATTATTTGATTCTCCTAGCTACGGAGACTCTAGTGTAATCATTAATCGGAACAGACGCATCCAAAACGCTTTTGCAAGGGTAGCCACCTGCGGTCAGCATTCCTAATCGCTCCTCATTGAGAGCAGCCTGCAGCAGCCGAGCACATCGGCAGTCAGAGCTCAAAAAGATGCCGGTGCGGCTAATAATGGGATGCCACTTCGCCGCTAACCATCCCCGGTTAATATCCGAAATCAGCCCAGGAGATCTCCTTATAAAACCCGGGCTTCGGCTGAAAATCAAGCGAGCGCAATGCGGGCTTTCCCCTTATTTTCGAGCCAGCTCCGCCTGTACTGCAGAGTGCTAGCCATTGCCTTAATGCTTAGAATCTAGAGTCAGTATTCTAGGCTGAGGTCTATGCTTCTGTACAATAGAGGTTATCCCAATTTCAATGCTTTCATACTGCTGATTACCACTGACAATTGGAATTCGAACGCGAAGAAATTTGACAGGGCTGATAAACACTTGTTACGCTCAATAATATGGAGAACAGACTCGCTCTATAGAGAAGTTGCACTTCTATAGACTTGAGAAACTCTCAAGGAAATACTGAAATGAGCTATAGTGAGTTAATCGGCTCATGTTACATGAAGTTCTTCAAGACCTTGAATCCTATCCGGCTTTTGCCCATATACAAAACTAGTCTTACCCGTTCCATGAGCAGCGCTATCTGTGAAGCCTTTGAAGACAAGATTTTTTTTTGAGAACTGAAAGAGCTTGTCGGCCAATATGAAGCACTATCAGGAAGCGTACAGAGGACGCCTAATGGAGCATTTCCCTGAGATAGCAATCTCCACCCGCCGAAGCGCAGTTATACTTTTGGCAATATATTCCCCCTCCAATTCATTACAAAGACTGAGCAGCTAGGCAAGTTAGCAGGTATAAAGAAACGCCCGCAGTCATAATCAGCCAAATAGCCAGATGTCATAACATTCAATAATGGTTATAGTTCCGATTCGCTCATATACCAAGGTAGTCGTTAAAGAAAGTATCAAAATCTAACTCCCGGCGCCTGTATGGGAGAGTCGAGTGCAAAACCCTTTCAGAGTTTTCCTTTTCCAGAGAGCATGCCGGAGTGACTATGTCCACCCGCGGTTTCTTCCAGCTTGGGTGATCCGTTAGAATGGAAACAAAATTTTCTAACAACAGCCAGATAATGTCCACCAAATCCGTTTCCCAGACGTTCCTCGTATTGGCGAAAAATGTTGGTCCGCCGTCGACTCGCCGCTCGCAGAGGACGATGGTCAGCGATTGTAAGCCCTTGAATTTATAGAGCCGCTCGGGGAAGTGTGACCCGTCGAAGTTAATACTGCCTGGGAACCAATTGACAGCAAGGTTCTGAATCAGTGCTAGGTCGCTGGGATGTATATCTGAGATTAGCTTTCCAAGACAGGCACTTATGTCGCCGTCGGGAGGGTTTGATGGGTTAGGGGCTTGCTTCCGGCGGAATTTCCAACTATTCAAGTAGAGGGTATCTTCTACGAAGTTGAAGTGGATCCAGACAGATGGGCGGAACCTGTCTGACGGTCGAATTGTGAGGAGATTTCCGTTGCTGCATCTAAAAGCTTCATTTCTTGATTCCTTGCAAGTCGAGAAAATAACTGGATATGAGGGTGAAGCGGTAGCGAAAGGAATGTAGCAGTTCCGCCTTAATTCGACAACCCGGCCTGCTGCTGGCAGCAAGAGTCCCCAGATCTGCAAACGTGTTTCCGTGGGGAGCTTTTGGAAAAGTGAGAAGGTAATCAGAGAAGCCGGTTCCGCCGAAATTGAGTCCCGGGATATAGAGGGCGCCATACCGAATTACTACGTTGGGGACTGACTTTGAAACAGTAGCTTTCAACCCAACTAGTGCAGAAGAAACTTGCCAAGCCTCCTAGAGACAGGCTGCTGGCAGGCTTGTAGGCGTGACGATGTGAAGCGAGGTCCATGGAGGTGCACAAGAGATGGTACGTGTCAAATTAAGCCCGCAGATATCTCGCTTATGGGGTCACCAAGTGAATGTATGAGTACTTAGAGTGAATGAGGCAATAACGGGCAACAGATACAGCGCGCAAATGCTTTAGGAGAGTGCAATCATCACTAAATGCTCATTTGAATCTCAAGCGTTGGGAATATCTGCAAAGTTTCAAGACCGTTTTTATGAGTTTTTGGGTCTCTGCTGAGAGTTGACTTCAACACGCCTAATAGCATATTTTCCGCACGTTTATGCTCTCCATGTACCAACCATTGCCCTCTCCCCAAATATCACGGTGTCATCCGTCTCATGCCCACCGTTTCAACAGCCACTTCATTCCTCCCCGAGAATATACTGAACTAGTAGTGTTGTTGTCGAACAGGACGATCAAGGATAAGAACTTGTCGATCGGAAGACCAAAAAATAAAAAGAATGATGACTCTGTCTCATTGCAAGAGGCTCTAGAGCCTCACTATATACACTAAGTAGGTGGCAAAGGCTGACGTCGATACCGACGTCGACCCAAAACTGTTACCTCATTGCCACTTGATCAACATTGGGTATAGGTAATAGAAACTGGTTGGGTTATAGGGTGATAGGCAACTAGAATAGGAATAGGGTAATTACTAAAATCCGACCTGGATCGACAGAACTTTGGTCTATTGTAAGACTGTAAAGCCTTATTAAATACACAAAAATGGGTGGGCCAAGACACCCCTAATCCAAGCTTGATATGGTGTAGTGATTGATACTAGGCCGACAGTTATAGTGCTCGAAATGCTCGCAAGGAGGAATACTTCTTATTGATGATCCCTCTTCACTTATATAAATCTTTTACTGATCAAACGCATTGAAGACGGTTCATCGCATTTTTATTAAACTATTTTGATAAAAGGAAGACCTTGAGTTCCGGCGGCATCCATTAGGGCACGACAGGCCAACAGTATGAAGATGACAGGCGCGGATTATCCGTAAATCCTCTCTACTATCGTTGTCAATTATCTAGGTTTTATGTATTTGACCACTAGGTAAGTCTGGAGAGCTTTGAACCTCGTGATTTGGTTCTAAAATTCTGGATATTCTTAGCACCAATTGCGCATTTCGGGCCAAGCTACTGCGAGATGGATCCTTTCCACCTTCCCAACTGACATTAGCGTGGTGAAAGAAGCTATTACCTTCGCGGCTCCACGCTAAAAGCCCGAGAGTCGGACCTATACAAAGAACCTATATACAGCATGTCGAGCTTGAAGTTGGAGTAGAGACGGAACGGGGGCCCGGCATATGGGATGATGATAGTCAGAGAAGAAGATTTGCTTAGACCGATGGCCGCGTGCGTGACTCGCGATTGGCGTTAAAGATCGCAGGCAAAGCTGGTGTAGCACAAATTTTCTCTTTCAAACAAGACAGTGTGACAATGCTGCCGGTGGGAGAGCAGCGTGCCAGGTCATTAAGCGTAACCCAACTCGCAGTAGTGGGAAGAGCAGGAATGACATCGGTGACCATGGTGTGTGCATAAAAGGCGCCATAGTGCATTCCAGTTGGAGGAAATGGCTGAGTCCAAGCAAGGCTCAATGCGTTCCCTACGGGCACACTTTTCTTAATTTGCTCAAACCACTTTTTCTGCTCGTCTAGACTTTTAGTAAGAAAATCTATCTATATTAACCACTTTTTATGGCCCACCGGCCCTATATCGTCGCGCACACACAGTTTGTGATTATTTTACCTTTTACCCCCTCCCTCCCTTCTCTCCTCTCTTCCCTCTCCTCCTTTCTCTCCTCCCTCCACTCCCTAGGGACCTATTCTGTAGACTCGTTCCGAGGTGATGTCCGATGTTCAGTGTGTTCGACAGGCAAGCCGCTCAACGAGCGCGCCTGCGATTGATTGATTAATAATCAATCAATCGCAACCAGGAATTGTCATCAAGTAATCAATCGCAACCATGAATTTCTTATCAAGCGCCTGCGATTGATTGATATAAAATCTCACTAACAGAGGTGGTTTGTAATAGACTTTTGGTGTTAAGATATACAGTATTAATCTAATTAAATTGCTTGGGAATATAGCAATTAAATACGCCAAGATTAATAGGTTTAGTATAGTCTGCTACTAAAACGCGTTTTAGCTGTATTTACTTAAAACAGCGGTAAAGNGATACCNCCTAATTGATACATAGACACCCCCCACTTATTAAGTTTAGTTCCTTCCTAATTAAGTTAGAATATTACATAAATTTAAGTTGTTTGCATCTGCATTAGTACGCGACCGTTGCGCGCCCGTACCCAAAACACCACCTTATATTTGCCTTACCTATCCACCTCAGCCTCTAACTGTTAAACGCCGCCGTAGCTACCCGGCTAGCTTTGTTCGCGTTAATATATTGGCTTATCGCAAGCTATTAGCATTTAAACAGAATACTAGTGATACTACGCGTGGGCGTGGGCGCCGGCGCCGGCGCGAGTGCGGCCGTGCTCGTAGAGGCAGTTCGTAGATATTAAGCAGAGGTAGCAGCACCTAAATAAGTTTACGTAGCGCCTTACAAAGCACCATATAATCCAATTAATTNGCTTAGGCGCGATCTAAATTTATACTATAACTAAAATTAAAACTTAATCGTGATGTTATAGCTATTATAGCGGGCACTTTAATTTTCGCGATATGGTGTAAACAAGTTAAATGCACGTNATATTCTAACTTAATAAGGAAGCGTCTAAACTTAATAAGTGGGGGGTATCCACGTATTAATTAGGGGGCGTCCCTCTACCGCTATCCTTAAATAAAGGGTATATAGAAAAGGTTGAGGATGAATAAGGAGTATAGGGAGGACTTATTTTTGGAGTATATATTTACTATATAAGGCGAAGCTCTGCCAAAAAATCTAGTACCTAGATTCTCTATCACGGACTACCCAATTGGGTAATTCTTGGCAATCAATCTCAATCAATCGCAATCAATCAGCTAATTCTCATCAGTCGATCAATCACAACCAGGGTTTTGGCCAATCAATCGCAACCGGGGGTCCCTGCCTGCGATTGATTGCCTGTCGAACACACTGCCGATGTTATCAAAGCTATACACCCCCACTTCCCCAAATGCCTCTTCTCTCTCTCTCCACCTCTCCCCCACTCTCTACATAATATAGCTAAATCTAACGTATAAATAGGTAGAACGAGATGACACAAATACGGAGAGAGATGGAGAGGAGAGGGGATAGAAAGGGAGGATGTTGAGAGGCAGAGGCAGAGGCAGAGGTAGAAACGAGGTGGCGGATGTTGACGGAAGCGGTGACGGAGGTGGTGACGGAGGAGGAAGGCCTTAAGCCGTGGTTAGTATATAATAGAGGGGATTGTTATTTACCTCGCATGAATTTTCTATATTCTTAGGGAATAGATAGTCGAGATTTATTGCATGGAACAAATCTTATATTGTAGCATGTGTAGGTAATGTGTTAAAGGCTTTTCTTCATCACTGGATCGTACTTCTCCTGACTAGTAGACCATTACTAAGAGGCGGTATGCAATTATGTAAAGGCGATCGGGCGAATAAAGTCTGAGGTAACCGAAGAAGGCTTGGTGCTGATATTGGAACAATATTGTAAGGCTGAGCCGAGCCACGCTGGTAGAATTGTCTTTTGGAGGTTTCGCACCTCGTCGTAACATTTCATTGGGTTACATTAGAGCATTAGTGCTAAAATTTGGGGGAAGTGGCTTCCAAGCGAGGTCACTGGCTATCGCTGCTAATTTCTTTGTGCAGTCGTATTCGCGGTCGTGTCACTCTCAGCTTGGCTATTAGGATACCCACGGGCCTCTTGCCGTCATAGCACAGGTCGTGTTTATTTTCGGACCAGGTTGAGCTTGTTGCGATATCTTCGATGGACAAATGTACTTATTTACCATTTCTCCCGCTTCGATAGAGGTCATCTTCACCCGTTTCCTCATACAGAAATACATTCGTTCAACCCACTTCACCTCACCCTTGAAACTACCTCTTGGTCCTTGGAACTCACTTCGCCTTTCTCAATCCGGACTACATCATCCTTCGATCCCGCCTACAAGGCTCTCTTGGAACTCTCTTAAGGCGACTCTAGTTGGGGCTCCTTCTCTTAATCTTTTTGCAGACCTTTTCTTCCTCCCCTGCAAGTGCAGTGAAAATTTCCGAGATGGTTCCTGCATTCGATCTATTTTTAGCGGTGAATCTGCTCCTCACCCTGGGGTTGGTCAGTGCCACCCCAGCGACTTCGGCCCTAAAGGCCCGAGCAGTCTCTCCAGACGCGAGCTGTGGCGGATCAGTCGGATATACGTGTCTCGGGTCATCATTTGGCAGCTGTTGCAGTGCCTATGGATGGTGCGGGTCAACTGATGCCTACTGTGGTACAGGCTGCCAGTCCGCCTTTGGGACTTGTGCTTCCAATCCAACCTCGAGTTCTGTTGTATCAAGGTCGACAACATCTTCGGCCACACCTACTGCCAGCACCACCACCCTAACAGATTGCTTGAATAACAAGAATATTCCAATTAGTCTCATTTCTTCTCCCAATTTCGCCCAACTTGCCCAGCCATACAACTTACGCCTACCGTATACGCCTGTCGTTATAGTTTTGCCCACGACTCCCCAGCACATCTCCGATGCTGTTGTTTGTGCGGGCAAGTACGGCGTGAAAGTTCAGGCGAAAAGCGGTGGCCATTCCTACGCCTCATTTAGCTCTGGTGGGAAAGATGGCAGTATGGTGATCGACCTTGAGCCACTTCAAAATATCGTTGTGGATGTCACTACCGGCATTGCTGTGGTTGGCGGAGGAGTGAGACTTGGAAATTTAGCACTGGGAATATACAACCAAGCACAGCGAGCTCTACCGCATGGAACTTGCCCTGGGTGATTACATTAGAAATTTAACTTCATACTCATGTCTCGTTAACTAACACTCGTTCAGTGTTGGAATAGGCGGTCACTTCACTCATGGAGGCTACGGCTATGATAGCCGCTTGTGGGGATTGGCCCTGGACACCATCGTTGGACTAGATGTCGTGCTTGCAAACGGCAGTTACATCCATGCTACATCTACGGAATACCCCGACATTTATTGGGTAGGTTTTTAAACCTTTGGACTCCTTTGGTTAAATTCAGAAAAAGCTAACGCCCTTCCTTCAAGGCTCTACGCGGAGCAGCTGATTCATTCGGTATTGTCGTCAATTTTTATCTACAGACACAACCGGCTCCAACCACTGTCATAAACTGGTCATACAGCTTTTCTGGCATGTTTAGCTCTCAGGGAACTTTTACAAATACTTTCCTCCACATCCAAGATTTTGCGCAAAACGCTTCTGTAGTTGATGGTCGGCTCGGATTCGGAATTTATCTTGATGGATCAGGCTACAGTCTTGGCGGGACATTCATTGGAACTGAAGATGAGTTTAATCAGAAGGTTGGTTCAGCCTTATTAATTTTAATACCGATAGCACTTGGAAATCATCTGGTGCTAGTTAACACTGGTCCCAATCCTCCCCCTTCGAATATGCTTTTTTATTGACTCTATATCTCTTTACTGCTTCAACATCGATGGCTTACTGAAAACGAATAGATCGCGCCAGAACTCTTGCGTGGGCTTCCTTCATCAACCCCAAGCGTTAAAGCCCTTGGCTGGATTGATAGTCTAACCGCGCTGTCCGGCGGGGCTTCGTTACAAGAGCCACTAACTGGTTACAATGCTCATGACACCTTTGTTCGTAGTCCATTCCCACCACAAAAACGTAGTAGTCTAATCAGCCACAGTTTGCCAAGAGCATCACCGTCCCTGAAAGTGGTCCGCTCACCGCAGCAGCCTTGAACAGCTACTTCACTTACATAACCCAAACTGCTGAGCCAAGCGTACGCATTTCTTTTCATCCTGTCCTCTTATATCTGCTGGTTACTGACTCGACCTTCCACAGTCGTGGTTCTCGATTATAAACCTCTATGGTGGCCCAGGCTCTGCCATTAACACTCGCGATAGCACATTCTCCTCCTATTCAGATCGCTCTTCGCTCTGGGTCTTCCAGAACTATGGTTTCACCTCAGGAGGCGCACTTCCGTCCGCCACCATTGGCTTTATAGATGGAATGAATGACGCGATCGAGAACGCCCAGCCGCAGACGCAGTTCGGTGCGTACTTAAATTATGTGGACCCAAGCCTGGATCCGGAGACAGCACATAGCTTGTACTATGGCACGGACGCCTACAACAGGCTTCTAGCAATCAAGCAAGTAGTAGATCCAGAAATGGTGTTCTGGAACCCGCAGGCTATTGGGGTGGCATAAGGTAACGAAGTTTCCAACTTAGAAGGAGAGTTCAACATCGGGGACTCATTGGATTTCGGAGTTCTGGGTTTTCTTTGGGGCATAATATAATGGCATAAAGCGTAGCACAATGGCGTTAAACATTGATGCATTTAGGGGCCGGAATGGGTAGTAATTAATACTTCAAATGATGGGATTATGATTGGGCAGATTGCTGAAAGCTTGGAAAATTAAATTCACGCTAGTCTAACGTGTTTGACCGTGGTTATAAGCGCTAATGCACAATCCCTGCACGGGGTAGCCTCAACTCAAAATACAAAGTCATGTGGTCAACCGAGCCTAAATCGCTTATCCTACCACACAACTTACCTCTTAATTAAAATGGTCGCCACTAATCGCACACCCCCTAAATGATATTCGTACACCCCCTACCTTATTTAGTTTAGACACTTCCTTACTAAGTTTAGACGCTTCCTCACTAAGTTAAATCATTACGTGCGTTTAACTTGTTTGCGCTTACATCGCGAAAATTAAAGTGCGCGCCATGTAAGTTTTATAACAGCAACATTACGATTAAGTCTTAATTTTAGTTATAGTATAAGTAGTAGAGTCTAAATTTGGATTATGCCTAAGTTAATTAATTAGATTGTGCAGTGCTTTATAAGGCGTCGCACAAACTAATTTAGGTACTGCCACCTCTGCTTCGCGCCCACGCCCGCGCCTGCGCCCGGTGGGACCTAAATTAACACCTCTACTTTATATTTAAGAGCCTATAATTATAGAGCATCGTAATAGTCGGCTAATTAACTCTATAGCTGGCTCTACAACTGCCAATCGCGTTAACTTGTAGAAAGTCCTTAGCATTTAAGCGAAATACTAGCTATACTATGGGCTCGTACTTTGATTTTCGCGATATAGGCGCAAATAAGTTAAACGCACGTAATGATCTAACTTAGTGAGGAAGCGTCTAAACTTAGTGAGGAAGTGTCTAAACTAAATAAGGTAGGGGGTGTACGAATATTAATTGGGGGGTGTACGAATATCATTTAGGGGGTGTGCGATTAGTGGCGACCATTAAAATTAACTACTTTAAAAGATCCGACGGCATAATGACCCCCGTTTTTGGCGGTTTGTGACGTCGTTTTCTGCGGTAAATCTGCCACCCTTAGCGCTAATCCTTACCGCATGTGTTTCGTCTCAAACAGCTATCGAAGAGGGCCTTCCTACCGCCCTCTCTATCTGTTGGCCTCTTCTTTCAAGAAGCTTCATCTATCCCTTCTCCTCACCTCTCCTCACCTCCCCTTCTTATTTCAACCCACCCCACTCTCCTCTCGCTGGCCGGTCTTCTCCATCGCCTCTCACCCTTCTTCGTCCTCATCCTTGTCCTACTCCTATACTTGCTCCACTTCACACACCCCCTCTTTGACATCCTACCAGAGGCTCGGACCAAAACGGGTTGGTGCCCATCAGACAGTCCTCGCTCTTCTCAAGGCCCGGCGCAGAAGGACTCCGGGTTGGAAGATGAGGCGGGCTACGAGGCGGACGTGACGGACGTGACGGATGCTCCAGACGCTGATTCAGACGATGCTGGCGAGGGAGAGTTGGCCGAGTTCGCCTAGCTCCTCGCTGACAAGGACCATCCACGACCTAGGAAATCTCTCCTAAGAGAATCTTATATAGATTATAGCACCAATACGCAAGCTGAGAGAATTAGTTATCAATTCTATCTTACATGTATCGCTGCGAGGCCCTGCCCCCCCACCGCGAGTACGGAGTAGAGGGCGGCCAAATTCGCCCCCCTAGCCCCCCCCAGCTCCCTACTATTGCCCCCTTAGAAAAACTCAATACCCGCGATACTCTTTATGTTGCTAGGGTCTTAACATGCACGGGGTGGCATCATCAGGTCCGCGGGGCGCGAGCGCGTCGCGACCAAAGCAACTCAACAACTTCAACACCATGATATGGCCCCATCTACGCCTGAAAAGCTATTAAAAAGGGTGGAAAGGGATACTATAAACCGCACTTGATTCTTCACTCTTTGCGATTCACGAAAACAGGCGATTCTCTAGCTGGAATCTGTAGAAGAGATGTTGCCACGAGTTATGGATTAAGATCTGTCGACCAAGATCGGCTTTACGTACAATGTCTCAGTTGCGTCTTAACTTATGACTAATTACCCTCTTTCTTAATCGTAAGTCTCATCGAATGTCTCATTACCTATTTCCATTACCTATTACTGACTAAGTGACGACGTCGTCGTCGTCAGCCTTTTCGCCACCTATCTGGTGTATATAGTGAGGCTCTAGAGCCTCTTGCAATACTACAGAGTTCTCATGCTTGACCTCCCCGTTTGACCATACGCCAGTCTTTACCATAACTGCACACAAAATCAACAGTTCTACTTCCAGCCACCATAAGTTCAAGTCCTCTGGTCCAATCCTCCTTCTCTGCATCCGTGCCTAGTCTATATTCCGCAAAGCTCCAGTGTAAATCGGAGTATTTTTGGCACATGTTGCAGCCACATTCGTCATATCTCGTGTCCAGCTCTACGTATCTGTGGAATGTAGGATCTTCTTCGTCCTCAGGCTCGAATCTGACGTAAATGCCACATTTTAGTGGCTTACGAATGTGAATGAGCTCTACATCTTTAAGACAAGTCAAGGAACTTAAGAGCCCAGACCAAGCGCCCTTCGCTGGGGCAATAAGGTCTAGTTCATCAAACACAACAGTTTTGATGGTGTTACTGTGCAGAGTAATAAATTTTCCAATGTCACTGGCGTGTACGAGAACTTTTAATAGCCCAAAGTCAGTTATTGAGGGAAGCGATAACGTAGCAAGCAGGTCGCCGAGAAATTTTTCGGTATCTCTGAAGTTGAAATCCGCCAGATTAAGTGACCGTAGGTTCGCTAATGTTTGTAGGCTCTGGCCAAGTTCTTTAATATCAATCCCTTCAGCCAGCGAGTATCTCAAGCCATCTTCATATTCGTTGGTATATCGGAAAAGTGTAATGTCTTTTAAAGCTGGATTTAAATATTTATGCTTCGAAATTCCAGTAAGAGCTGAGACAGTTCTTCGCGTTAGGCGCCATGAACCCGATGAGAAGTAGTTCCTTGCGAAGAGTTCTGTGGTTTTGAGTGCTAGGGCTCTGCACGTCTCGTGAACTTGTATAATCGCGTTTTCTTTGCTCGGAATGAAGTTAAGTATACGGTAGATAAGATTTACTGGAAGGTCCGGAAGCGATAGGGCCATAGTAACGAAAGTGGCAATAGGCTGTTGAATATGGACGTTGGCGACAATATAATAGAGACCTGGGTAAGTTTAAGCTTCGTAAACACAATCAAAAGCCATGTTTCCAGGAAAAGCTTACCGATTTCTAATGTTCAGCAGTTTAAGTGTCTGAAGAGTGGAAGGCAAAGTGTCTGAAGAATGGAAGACAATAGGTGCGAGTTATATAGAAGATGTTGCAAAGTTTGCAACATCTACCATGGATCTAATCCAGGCAGAAATTGTTAGCTTTAGGGAACTGCAAACTTTAACGATCATATTCTCCCAAACTATCCCTTAACCCGTTTAGGCAGGCAGAGGAGAAGGCCAGTGCGCGAACACAAGAATCAGAACAACGCGTAAGTATGGACACCAGGTCAAGCTAATCTGATTCGTGGGTTCTTATCAATAACCTGCGTGCCCATTTTAACGGGTTAAGGGATATCGCTTACGTACAGTGGCTACAGGTTGTATATTTACAGGGGGGTAATGACCCGTCGGATGGAAATGCGAGCCATTAGGTTAAACTAGAGGGCAGTAATGTGCCTATTTGTAATTAGTGGTAGTATGGTGCTAGCGCGTAATTAGGGTCGCAGGTGTTGGAAGTACGATTGGAAGGCATAGTTGATGGTGTTGGCCACGGAAGTAGCTATTGGCTTAAATCGGATGTGCTTTAGATCGTCTTACAATTGTCTTTGCTGCCTAGTACCCTACGTAAGACTACCCTAGTGCTTACCCTCGTATTTCGTATATCTTAGTAGATATCTCTGTTGCCTGAACCTCCCTCCTTTCCTATTCTAGCATCTTCCTTGTATATATATAGATCCTTAAGAGCCACCTTTAATAAACAGATTAGGGCTTCATGAAATCGGCCTCTGCACCTCCACGCGGTGGAGCCCGGGAACCTGGCAGTACTATTGATGTTCCGTTAGGATCGTGTCAATANACTACCAGAGCAAACGCAGAGACGTCCGTACGGCTGCGCACCGCTGGCGCTGCGACGGGTGATCGCGAAGAAAGAAGTTTCTGTTGGGAGGGTGAGCCCCAACAAGGCCTCAGGAACACGACCAACTCGTCTTCACATACGGTTGACCTGCTCAAATCACGGCATCTAAATCGGCGTCCTCCTTCTACACAGCATGGTACGCCATGCTGCACGACCCTATATAGTATATACGTACGCCTTGCAGGCTAAAGCCCGCGATGAGCCTCTTTATCCACCTACCTTCCGAAAGCCTCTCGTCCATTACCTTTTAAGGCCTCTTATCCACCCGCCTTTATTATTACCTAACAGCTTGGACCTGCCGCACGCGGTATATATTCTCCTTTGTGTTATAAAGGACCTAGGTTGGGGCCCTAGGAAAAGATACCTAGCACCGATTACTGTCCCGTTGTTTTAGTTTTAAAAAAGGTTATACAGGACTGGATATAAATGCATTATATAGGAGGGCAGTAGATTATACTAGAAGGTATAATAATAAGATTAGATTATGCTGTAAGTAGGGAAGCTATAAGTAGCATATATGTATACATATAGGGCGGAGTAGGGGAAGGGCAGGTATATAATTCCACATAGGCAATAATAGATAGGGAAAGTGGTTTAAAAGGCAGATAGGGCAAGACAGGCATTCAAGACACCTTCCTTAGGGGCCTCTGAGCAGTAACCTGACGGTGTTTTTCCCCCCGTTGATGTAGTACGAATGCTATCTGGAAGTATTACCTCTTACGTTTCCCTTGGGGGTTTTTTGTTCACCCAAAAATGGGTTTTTCTCAGTGTGTATATTGAGTTTTTACCATAGGAATTAGTCTGCGTGGACCCATTAGGGGGACCGGGTCGGACGGTAAATTGAATTTATTATTATTAATAAACAGATTACTTATTCAATTCTATATCTCTACCTACCAGTTAGCGAACGTTATTTGTCTTAATACCTGCCTAGCTAAAAGTTATAAGCCTAGTAACCTTCTAAGCACTAGGGAGATCTTAGTGGCTAGACGACTACTACTAAGCCTCTTTAAGTATAGTTCGTTANGAAATATCGCGTGCTTTATGCGTAAGCGCGTCTCTTTATATAACCTTAAAATAAAAGCTAATATGGCAACTAAGGACTCTATAAACCCTCTTTTGCTAACCCAGAAAGGCTAGCCTATATAGTTTTAATTTATCCGCTAAGAAGCAAGTTTTGTGAAGATTTGGGACTATATTAACCTAGATAAGACGGAGAACGAAATTAAAGAAAATAATGAGCCAGCTATACCTTCGATAGTAGCAGCTCCTACAGCACCTGCAGCAGCACCTGTAGATCCTGCAGCACCAGCAGCGGATCCTGTAGCTCCTGTAGCACTAGTAGCGGCTCCTACAGCTCCAGTAGCAACTCCATTATCTACTAGAATAGCTATACCTAGGTTATTAAGTTAAGGATAACAAACTTAGCAATCTCTAGAGATATAGAGAATGCTCTTTAAGCTCTATAAGCTCTAATGACAGGACTACCTAAAGCGGGAAGAAAAGCTCCATATGTTTATAGCACTCTTATATACCACTATAGGCACCAACTTCTTAGGGTATCTTAAAAATCTTACTATACTATATTTAATTATAAGATAGCTAAGGAAGGTAGCAAAGCCATCTTAAGCTATATTGTAGTAAATGGTATTAAATAATCTTAAGAAACGGAAATAAGGGCCTAAACACCAGACTCTAGAATTATGGCTTTAGCTTTATATTACTATTATATAAAACGGCGAAGAGCTAGAGGAAGGGTTAATAGAGGTAATAAAAGGCAGCGTTATACGAGCCTTTATCTAGGACTATAAGGAGATCTATCCAGCTCTATATTATGCCTTTATCTAAAAGGTAGCAAAGAGGTTAAAGAAGCTTAAAATGTTAACAATAATTAAGGAATTTAACCTCCTCTATAAGCATCCGAATACGGGACGTAACGCCTATGCTATACTCTTAGGGCAGCTAGCTGTAGATCCTATAACGTCTACTACCCTAGCACCTTCTTAGTTACCTAAGTTAAAGTGCTTTGCTTATGGTCTACCCTATAAGTTAAGGAATTGCAAGCAATTGTTTTAGTCTCTTTAAGGTATAAACTTTATACTAAATAATAAGTATTTAAGGAAGTATTAAGAATGGCTTAAGGTCCTAATAAACAAGTAGTATTATAATAGGAGGCTTAAGTAGATTAAGAAGGAAGGTCCTAGGTTAAGGACGTCTCTATTAGCTTTATCTACTACTAAAAAGATTAAGGATCTAGACCGACCTCGAGCTATAGCGGCGGCTATAACAACATCCTACTTATTATTATCATCGCAGGAATATCCAGATCTGTCCTTAATTAATGCCTGGGGGTACAATACTATAGCAGATACCCACTTCTATAACGATATTAGATACTTCCGTGATTTTAAGCCAAGCAGGTCTATAGTAACGGCTGGAGATTCTAGGGTAGAAATCTATGGATATAGTAATATTAACTTGGCCCTTAAGGTAGGTAAATAACGTCTAATTTGGTATCTGATATTAAGGAACATAGTATATACTCCGTATTTTTATACTAATTTAATATCCGCAGTAAAGCTCTGTAAGGTTGGAGTAATTATAGACTAATTTATAAACTATCTACGCTATAAAGATAATGGAAGCCTATTTAGAAACCTTATAGAATACAGAGGTCTCTACCTTATTAATATTATCGCCTGCTTACTACCTACTCCTACTACCTACGCTATATCTACTAGATTCTTTAAGACCTTAATATATAAAGTATAGTATTAACGCTTACTATACTGTAATATAGAGTTAGTAAATTATCTGCTAACTATATTAGACGGAGTTAAAGTGGTTAAGATGGACAGAGGAAGAACTCTATATAGTGTACTACTTTATAAACTATATGTTCTAGGAAAGATAATATAGTAAACATCTTATAGAATATCCGTAAAGGGAACTTACCCTTTTAAACGTGTTTACTTTAATGTTATTATAGAACAAGATGGGTTTAATAGAGACACGTATATAGCTTATTTTTAGTATAACTATATAAAGTACTATTATGCTTTTCCTATTAAAAACTATAAGTAAGAGACACTACTTCCACTCTTTAAATTAATAATAGCATTTACGAAGAAATTTAATACTTAAGGTATCCGTATTTAGTATATGGATAAGGAATAAGGTATAGGGGTAAGGGTAAAGAACCTTATCTAGCTTAACGGAGGTGTTATTAAGTAATTAATGCTATATACCCTAGCTTAAAATGGACCTGTAGAGAGGTTAGAGAGAGCCATTTCTAAATAATTAAGGACTGCTATTATTAAAGCAAAGTTACCCGTAGATCTATGGCCCGAGTTTATACTCCTCGTAGTATTTCTACTTAATTAAACTCCTATTAAGTCTATTAACTAAAAGACCCTATTTAAGATACTGTATAAACGGAAGCCATGGCTAGCAGGACTTTGTATAGCTAGATCTTTAACCTATATACTTATTAAATACGGTATTCCTAGAAAAGTAAAGTTTAAGCTATAAGCCTAAATAGGTTATCTCGTTAGTATAAAAGCGTTAAATATCTATAGGATATAGATACTAACAACTAACCATATTATCCGATCTTGTAATATATAAATTAATAAGTTAAAGAGATATTAGTCTCCTAAAATACTAGAACACCTCATTATCTTATAGGCTTAAAAGGATTGTTTTTAGTAAGTCTAGAACCTACTAGATAATCTTTAAGATAGAAGTAAGAACTAAATAGAGAACTTTAACAAAGAACTAGATATAAAACTGCCATATTTAGTAAATATTAACATTACTCCTATATTAAAAAGCATTTAGATCTTAATAGAAGAACTCCGTTAGCTACCTACCCTAGAGCTAACTCTAGAACTATCTAGGCTATCTATACCTTTGGCGCCTTAACAGATATTATCTACCACTTAGTTATCTTCTAAAGTCACTAAACTACTATTTATAGATCCTATACCTCGTTCCAAACCTTAAATAATAGCAGGCTTATTATTAGGGGGTAAGAGACATTCTAGCTGTAAAAAGCGGCCTATAGTAAAAAAGAAAGATATGCCTAATTAGGATTTATAATAATAAGCCTTTATAGTTTAAATTAATAACAGTAATAATATTATTAATCTAGATACAATACCATTAGCTTATGCTTTTTATACTACTGCTATAAAGACGTACAGATATTAAGACGATTTTTTACCACCACTAAAGTTATAGAAAGAGATGCTTAATTATAAGTACGCTATAGAGTTTAAAGTAGCTGCTTATACTGAGATAAAGGCCTTAATAGGAAAACATACCTAGGACGAGGTACGGCTAGTTAAAAAGGTTTATTAACTTCCTACTATATAGGTCTTTACCTATAAGGAAAATTTAAACAGCTTTATTATAAGATTTAAGGCTCGTCTAGTTATCTATAAAGACCTTTAAGTAGTCTTATAAGAGGAGGTTAAAGCTATTACAACAGCCTATCGGACCTTCCGTCTGCTCTACGCTCTTATCGCTAGCTTTAACCTAGACGTTATACAGATTAACGCCGTTAACGCCTTTATTAATGCCTTAGTTAACGATAAGGTCTACCTTATTCCCCCTAAGGGTATATACCTACCGCCTAGATCCTCTCTTCGTCTTAGAAAGGCAATATACGGACTTTAGAAATCTCTAAAGTTATAGTTTTTAGAAATATCTGCTACTCTGCGAAGTATAGGTTTAAAAGCTATACTGGATAAGCTGTATCTCTATATACACCCTACTAAACCTATCTTTATATTCTTCTACGTTAACAATATCCTAATTATAGAACACCCGAGCTGTTATTAATAGATAGAGGACATCCTAAAGCAGCTATAAGATCGATTTAAGATACATTAAATACCTTAATTTACGTTATTCCTAAACACTCGTGTTATATAAGATCGATAAAAGGGAAAGCTCTAGCTCTGCCTAGATTAGTATCTTAAGAAGCTAGTCTTAATATACTATCTAGAATATCTAAAGCTATTAGCTACACTACTATCGGGCCAGGAATTAACACCGTATAAGGGAGAAGCTACGCCGAATCAGATAAAAGGATATCAACGCCATATAGGTTCTGCAACGTATCCTATATCTACTATATAACTAGATATTACTTTCTTAGTTAGTAAGCTAGCTAAGTTCTTATAAAATCCGTTACCAGCTTATCTTACGAAGATTAATAAATTACTCACCTATCTCTATAATACTAGATACCTCGCTCTTAAGTTCTCTATTATTACGCCGTATAAGATAAACTAGGTTCTAAAAGCTGCTTCTAATACTAGCTTTGCTAATAATACTCTAATACGTCGGAGCTTATAGGGCTTCTTAATAAGCTTATTTAATAGGCCTATAGCATAGCAGGTAACTAGATAAAAGGTAGTTATAAAGTCTACTATAAAGGCAGAACTCCTAGCTCTCTTATATATTGGTAGGGAGGTTAAGCATATAGTGCGGATATTTAAAGCTATTAGATTTAATCCAGAACAGGACGTTATTATTAATTACGACAATTAGTAGTTAGTACGGATTGTAATAAAGGAGACTCCTATAGTATCTATAAAACTCCAATACGTAGATATCTATTAATTCTGGCTTCGCCAAGAGGTATAAAACGGAAGCTTTATTATACAATAGGTACTAACAAGCGAGATAGCTATAGATGGACTAACTAAAGCTCTCTTAAAGTAAAATCATCAAAAATTTATTAAAGTAGTAGGGCTCCGCGATATCAGATATCTAATAAATTAACACTTAGATAACAGCAAAGCTCACTACTAAGTCGTCTATCCTAACTGCCTATTCCGGTAATCCAGCTCTAACGCTCTACGTTAGATCTAAGGGGGTATATTAGCCACGGAAGTAGCTATTGGCTTAAATCGGATGTGCTTTAGATCGTTTTACAATTGTCTTTGCTGCCTAGTACCCTACGTAAGACTACCCTAGTGCTTACCCTCGTATTTCGTATATCTTAGTAGATATCTCTATTGCCTAAACCTCCCTCCTTTCCTATTCTAGCATCTTCCTCGTGTATATATAGATCCTCGAGAGCCACCTTTAATAGATAGATCACTCATTCAATTCTGTGTCTCTACCTACCAGTCAGCGAACGTCATTTGTCTTAATACCTGCCTGGCTGAAAGATGGTAATTAATTAACCAAATCTATATAGGCTAACTCATCGACGTCCTTTCTAAGTAGCCGTAACACTGCCATTATCACATGGAACACCTGCGTCCATCTAAAAAGTGGTCCGTGCGGAACACCAAGCTCAAAAATACGCGTATATTGTATATAGATTCAAGCAATAGATTTTTATCAACCATGCCCTCTAAATGTACTTTTAATGATATAGACCTTGCTAAACAGACCCAATATTGAGTTAATCCAAATTGTAAGGCAAAAGAACCCCCCCAATAGCCCTGGCCTCTGCCTGCTTTTAACCCCCTTTACATTCACAATTGGCCAAAGAAGGAACCGTTCTGCCTGCTTTAAGGCCTATAAAACTTCACAAGAGCAATATAAAGGCCTTAGGAAGGCCATATCTGAGCTCTCACCAAATACTACACGCAAGCCACGTAGTAGTAAGAAGTAGAAGAAGCCTTAGAGAGCTCCGAGGACCTCATTTAGGTGTATGATTTGTAGCGTTCCTTCTGTAGAAAAGACAAATATTTGCTACCTTATATAGAGCAATTGAACTCCAAAGATTGAGTGTATATACAACTTTTGTATAGCAGTTGACAGATTCTAAACCTCATATTTCTGATCACGGAGCCTTGATATAATTGGCTAGTTCTTACCGATAACAGATGGACGCAAATTGGTGTTCCAAGGGATAAGGTCTGTAACCTTAGCAAGCGGATAAGTGACCTTTCAACATGGGGTAAACGCATGGGCGCATGGCTGGTCCAATGGGGGTGTGCGAGATTTAGGTATATCCACGACTTGGCCGCAGGCGGCGACGTGCATATTCGCGAATATCGGCAGGGGGTATTAGGGTCACGTGCAGCTGAGCAACTCAGCGGGCGCTCAGCCAAGCCTCTGATACCAAGCTATATACAGTAGTTATAAAGCCTCTAGATTGGCTTAAGAGGCGTGCATATACGAAAAGTGACGCTTTGTAAAAGGCGCCTACAGCCTGTACACGATTCAATGGCAACTGAATCGGACGGCCTACGGCGCCGGCTGCTGGTTTATAATGCCCGCAGTTTCCTTCCACTGGTCACAATTAGTGACTTAATCGAGCTACTAAACCACTTTATAGCTTACTTTTCTCCATCACTCAAAATGTATTTTGTCCCTACAGTTTTCATTGCGCTCATCGCCTCCACTGCAGTCGCAAGGCCTGAAGCTTCCTGGTCGGCAAAGACTTCTGAGCACTCCTGTCTCTGTGATGAGGAAGCCACCGAGCTGGCTTCGCTTGTGGTCTACCGGCGGCGTGTCGAGCAAGTCAGACCTGACTAAGATCCTCTCGCCGGATATTGCGAGCTACGACGAGACATTCGGAGGACCGGTCATAGGAATATCGTCGTCATTAGCTAGCTGTTTCCAATCCGGTGATCGTCCAAGCCAGAGTGGGGCATATTAAGGGAGGTTGTGTTCTTTAACGTATGAGACATAGAAACCACCGTCCCTAGCAGAACCAATAAGGGCATTTATAAACTTCAAAGGTATCAGTAAGCAGAGCTTTTTTTCCTTAAAGGAAAGAAAACTGGCATAACCTTATTCTTGTTAATTTGCGGCCACTTTAGAATAATATCGGTTGCACCTTTAAGGACCACGATACCTTAATCTCGTAGAAGCTGTAAGATAAATAGGCAGAGTTCTTGTCAGATAGGTCTAGCAACTACTCCTCCTAGTGTCTATGGACTTTAAGGGCAAAAGAACTTATGTCTTTGACTTAAAGAAAATCTTAACCTTTACATAACGCGATTTAAATTTAAGGCTAGTTGCCTTACTAATACTAAGAGAACTAGAAAACCAAATATATAAATAAGAGTAAAATTTAATTAAGAAATAACCTATACCTCAATAAAGCTTTTATTTATCTAATAATAAGGCACTCCCTATATATTATATATTTAGTAATATATTCTTAGTTCTTATTACTATATACTAGGTATATAACTATAACGGGACTGTCCCGTTACAGTAAGGACGTCTCAGTGAAACACTCGACGATAGTGGAACGCTATCGAAGCCTCTCGAAGCACGTGCACGTACCACGGCTACCCCTATATCTTAACCACGTCGACCCAAATCTATTCTGTTCCTTATCCGAACATCTCGTTACTTATAAGGTCTATATAACTTAACTCTTAATAGAATCTTATTTCCTTTAAAGCTGCCTTAAAGCACCTTGCGCCCTTACAATAACTACTTAGTATATTATATCCGACTGCTAGAAAATATTTATAGCGAAGTTATTTATTACCGTTTGGAATAGTATTTTCTAGTAATTAGCTAAGTATCCCGTAATTATTTAGCTATATATATATTACTAACCTTATTTTAGTTCTATAGAGTATCTTATTAATTTAAGGTATTAGTATAATAGAGGCTTAATAACTAAAAAGCACTAAATCTATTATTACGTTTACTCTATATATATAGACACTTAAAATATAAGTTAGCCTAATAGTATACCTAAAGAGGTGGATAGGTCTTATAGGTATAAGGTAACTATTAATTAAACCTAGCCTCTAAGCCTTACGCCTAACTTATAAAAAGGATTAGAGGTTAAGTGGGACTTATTATATACTAATATATTTAGAGGGATAGTCCTTATTTCTAGGATTACTTACCTCTAATATAAATTATCTCTTCTAATTTAACTACTTAGGAGTAAGGCGGTAGCTCGTTTTTATATAACCTTTTCTACTTAATAGTAGCTATCCAACTATATCTCTAACTAGTATTAATTAGTATTTTTAAAACCTTATAGAGTTTTATCCCAGGCGCCAGATTTAATTATAACTTAGTATTACTTAGATATTGTAAGGGATATTATTGCGGACACCTCGGGTTGCCCTTAAAACAACCCCCAGACGCCCCTCGGATAGTCGCCGGTTACGTGCCGGAGGCACGTACCCGTAGTATATAGTCTCCACAATCCCAGAGGCCTTACCTCCTTAAGGATTCGTCTCTCTTACCAATCTATCCTGTTCCAATCGTGTCCTTATAGCCCCCTATTTACAAGATCCCCTTATATTTAAATCCTTCCTACTCTTTTTTAGAAGGGCAGTCGGCTCTAAGGACCAGATTATTTATTTATATCTTTTATTTATAACCACTATCCTCCCTTAAAAATCTCGCGACGACCTAAATAGAAACCCTATAGATACCTTATAGAAAGCCGTCGCGTAAAGGCAGGAAGGTCCCTCCGACAGCGAGAGATTGCGATAATATAACCCTCTAGGCAAGACGGCCGAACGAGCCCTAATACCCAGATGCTCTAGGAGCTCGAAGACTCTTATACACCTACGGTTACCACTAAGGAAAACGCAGATACCCTCTATAACGGTTATAATACTGCTGAAAAGTAACTAGAACCCCTCCGGCCCCACCTAAGCCAATTAAAAGATTAAGCGCTAGAGGCGACTTTAAGATTTTCCCCTAAGCTAGAAATGCTAGAGGAATATACTAATATATCCAACTAGGGAACCAACCGGAACTCTCCCGGAAGACCACCGGCCTATAATTAGTATAGTGGCGGTATATAGACTACTCACGAGCTAAGTAGGCCTACCCCTTTAGGTAATCTAAGCTAATTACTAACTTAGGACCCGAGCCTTGTTGGGAAGCCTATACTAGCTACTAGTACTAACACTACCTCTATAGTAGGAGCCTCCCTAGGCCCGAGTTTAAAAGGTTAAGAGCCCTATATTAATCTCCTTTAAGATAGATATTAGGAAGCTGTTGTAAGGCTCTTAGAAGCTATATAGAAGGAAGCTACTAATAAATATATTAGAACCCTTTAAGGGTAAATCTAGATCTAGTAGGGTCTAATCTAAGCTAGGTAAATTCTTTTATAATCTAGTTAAGGCTAAGGGCTTTTTAGGAGCTACCTAGTACCTACTTAAAGAGGTGTAGAAGACTTAGAGAGTTATCTACGCTATAAATAGAAAAAGGATATAGACTGACTGGCTAAGGCCTCTGGTAGTTTAGAACTTTACTACAGACCTAACACCTAATAGTTAGATAATTGGGTTTGTGAGGTAAACAACTTCTTTAAGATGCTAATAATATAAGATAATACTAAAGAGCGTATACGCTAGATTATTAGTAAAATTAAATACCAATCACTAAACTAGATCGCACTTAATTAGCTTAATAAAGAGCAAATCACTATATAGCTATAGCTGCAAACCTTCCTAAAGAAATAGACTTAAGATCCGTATATTATACAATATAATAATATAGAGCTATTCTGGAATAGGATATAGCTAGACCGCTATAACTTCCGCTAGTTTATAAACTTTATAAAAACTTATGCTTAATAGATGGATTTAAAGCCCTTTAAAAACAAGAATAGTAGCATCCGTAAGAAAAAGAAGATTAGGTTTATCTAGGCTAGAATTAAGCTAGTAATTTATAACGAAATAAAGCGCGTGGGAGCCTTATCGCGGATTACTATATATGCGGATTTCGAACGAGTAGTTCTAAACGCTAAAGATATAGTAAGGAACCAGACCTCTTCCGGTAGAAAGCTAGGGGGTTACTAGAAGCGTAGGCACTTTAGTAGTAACGTAGGGCAGACCTAACCTTTAAAGAAGCCGTTCTTAAAGAGAACTTTAAAAGGGTTAAAGTTAGGAACCTTAAATAACGGGAAAAACTCCTAGGGCCAACCCGATACCTATCCGGCACCTTTACGGAAACACTCTAGTAGTAGTAGATTCTTTAATTAACGTCTAATACAGATCCTATTTAAGCCCACGCAGACTACTCCGTACATAAGGGGAAAGTAATATTGACGGGAAAAACCCCTTACTATTGGGGGGGAGGAAAAACCCTATGAGCCACCTTAGTAGGATGAAAAACCCCGAATTGCTATGCCTGCACGTAATAGCGGCCCTGCGGGCCTACTGCTCGTCCTCCTCCTTGGATGTTTTGAACTTCTTAGGAACCACTGCTTCCTTCTCTAGCTTATCCAAAGCTAGGGTTCACTACGTCCTAGCTAGGCCTTGCCGATCGACTGCTGTATGCTTATAGTTGTGTCCTATATCTTAACTACCCCCTATATACTATCTCCTGTTAACTATTGCTATATACGCCATGCCTCCCCCCCCCCTAAGGCCTATCGAAGGCGTAAGGGGGATTTATCTGTTCTACTATCCTAATACCAAAAGACGAAAGCGGGATGTGTGTGTGTATCTAGGTATCTTTTGTGCCTAGGCCCCAGTCACTAGGCCCTCTCTAAGGGCACTACTCCGTTAAGAGGAGACAAGGAAAACTATACGGGGTTATCCGGCTATCGGTTTCAGTAGTATTACGGCAGTACGGCGAGTGACCGCATGCTCCGCGGGCGATTGCCCTGGGGGTTAGGAGGGGCCGTATATTTACTCATTCGTTCGTTCGTTCGCGCTTGCTTATTCGTTAATGTGAGGTCGTTAATGCCTTCTACTGGGGGTCGGGGGATGTTATCGAAAACTGTACATCCATGTTGGATCGTACAGGTGCCCTGGATAGGAGAACAGCGTAGTAGTCGTCGTATTATAGAGAGCTAATAGTAGTGGTTTTCAAGATCTCACTATCCGAAAAAACTTTCACTACCGCCCTTAACGCCCACAACCACCACCAGGTCCTGTCCGCACGCTGTGCGACGTCTCTGCGTTGGCTCTGGATCTGAACTTCGAAGACCAGGTTCGTAGCCATCACCACGTACAGGTGCAGAGTCCGATTTCGACGGCCTACGGAAACACTCTAAGAAGTTAAGAGAAAACTCTAAAGGCAGATCTTATTAGAAAAATAAGTAGGGCGACAACCGCACTAATAATCTAAAAAAAGAAAAGCCCTAGTTGCGGACCTCTCCCGGCTATAACTAGGGTAAGATATAGAAGGAAAGACTCTCCGTATTACTATTAAGCTGGAAATGACACTCCCTATAGGTGAGGTACAACAGTTCTAAGTACTATATAATAGCGGCGCCGAAATCAATCTTATATAATATAATTTGGTAAAAGAGTATAAACTCATCCCATTATAAAGGTAGCGGAAACCTATCACAGGCTTCCTAAATAAGCATTGGATTAAGCTATACAGTGCCTATAAGCTTATAGTGTTAGTGGCTAATATACATAACCACACCAAGGTAGTCGGCCCGCAACCCTTCTAGGTGGCTAACTTTATAGGTTATAACCTTATCCTTAGATACCCTTAGCTTGCGGAAGTAGATTTTAAGATACGCTTTAAAATAGGAGCCTTTAAATAGTAGAACGATAAAGATTCGGAAGGGCGTATATTACTAATAAGCTTAAAGGACATCCTAGAGAATATAGCCCTAGGTAAAATAGTATACGCTCTATACCTAAAGGAGTATTAAATCTAACCCCTATTTGATAATAAGATAGATATAGAGCTTAGTATAGGTGACAACCCCTCTATAACGGAGACCCTATAGGGAACTACTGGATAGGTCGCGGAGATATTATAGGGAGGCGGCGATCTTAAGGATCTTATAAGATACTTTAACCGCCATAAGTTACTCTGGCTTAAGCAATATATAAAGAGTATACTACGGCACCTCAAACGCTGCGTTAAGGAGTTCCCTACCCTCTATTAGCTACTGTATGAAACGGTTCGATATACAGTGGCAACTATGTATAAGTAACTACTATAGCGCATAACACTGCCCGCGAGCATCCTGAGGGAGCTTTAAAACCTACCCGATAATAACATAAAGGATAAACGCGACCCCAATTTGTTAAATATTCCAGTAGGCCTAAGGGACTTACTAAGGGTATTTTTAGGTAGGAGAGCTAAAGTCCTACTATAGAACTTGGAGTACGATTATATAATTAATCTAGAAGAAGGCAAATAACCGCCGAACCTTCCTATATATAACCTCTCGCGTAAAGAGCTTAAGATCCTACGGGAGTACCTTAATAGCTTACTAAAAAAGGGATGGATCCGGCCTAGTAAGTCGCCGTTAGGCGCGCCGATTCTCTTTATCCTAAAACTAGATAAAACTATAAGGCTATACGTAAACTATTACGGTCTTAACAAGATTATAATTAAGAACCGTTACCCACTACCACTAGTTAGTAAAATGCTGGATTAACTATCTAGGGTAAAGATCTTTATAAAGTTAGATCTATAAGACGCCTATTATAGGCTCTATATCAAAAAAGGGGATAAGTAAAAGACCGCTTTTAAGACCTAATACGGCTACTTTAAGTATCTAGTAATGCCTTTCGGGTTAGCTAATGCGCCTACAACATTCTAATTATATATTTATAGAGCCTTAGGGGGACTAGTCGACCGTCATCTATTTAGATAATATTTTAATCTACTTAGAAGATAAGGATTAACACGAGTAACACGTCCGCAAAGTGCTGGAACGTTTAGATAATTAGGGCCTCTATACTAAAGCATTAAAGTATATCTTTAATACTAAGCAGGTCAAGTTCCTGGGTTATATTATAACGCCTATAGGTGTAGTTATGGACCTAGTATAGGTATAGATAATTTAGGAGTGGCCGGAGCCAGAGAGCTACTAGGATATTTAAGTATTCCTAGGCTTTGCTAATTTCTATAGGCGCTTTATCTATAACTACTCGGATATTACCTAATACCTATCTAACTATATTATAAAAGCTTCCTAAGACCTAACCTAAGGAGCAAAAAGCTTAAAGGCGGTAAGGAAGAAAACTAAAAAGGGACTAACTAAATAGTATAAGCCATAGTTATGGCCTGGAAAGGTTTAAAAGGCCTTTTAAAAACTTCGCGCAAAGTTTATAGAAGCTCTATTACTGCGGTATTTTAACCTAAATTAGCTATTAATAATAATTACTAATGTATCGAATTTTGCCCTCGCTAGTATTCTACTATAACCTAATAGGCATCCGGACGCTACCCAGCTCCATTAGAGACCAGTAGCATTTTATAATAGAAAATTCCAGGGACCTAAAGTTAGGTATTATACCCATAACAAGGAACTACTAGCTATAGTCGACTGCTTTAAATAGTGGCGACATTACCTTAAGCACGCGAGCCATACCACTTATATACTCTTAGATTACTATAATCTACGCTACTTTATAACTATAAAGGAGCTTACACCTTAATAAGCTAGATAGGCAGAGGAGCTTATATGATTTAATTTTGAGATTAAATATAAGCTAGGGGAAAACAACCCTACTAATGGACCGTTACGACGGCTAGACTATGCTAAAGGCTTTAAAACGGGAGAAGGAAAATAGATAATAAATATCTTACTCCCTATATTACAGAACAAGCTCTAGATATAGGATGCTTAAGTACCTATAGCTTTATGCACTAAGTCTCAGGCGGTGTAAGCCCTATTAGTTTTTACTAACGTTCCAACTAGTACCTAGTCCGTTGCCGATAAGGGTCCAAATATACCTAAACAGAACGTCCCTAATATATTCTTGGAACCTAGTAATATACTATCCCTAATTGCTAAGCTATCCCCTTAAACTAATAGCGAAGCTATAGAGCAATTGGAACTCGGAGCCCTATAATAACTAAAGAACTTTAACCTTATAGCGGCCTTCCTAACGCACGCGTATTAAAGAGTTGCAAGATCCATAGTACTATCTAGTCTCGTACTTAAAGTAGTACGGGATAAAATAGCTTTTACCTAAGAACCATCCGAAGGGTTAATAAATCTTATCCATAAGGTATAACGGAGGGACGCTTCCTATACTATTCTCAATATAAAAGTAGACCGGAAATGTAATAGAAAGGAAGCTGCTAGGCGCCACCATTAGGAACTAGACCCGATGGGCCTACTACGTAGAGGTAGTAAGGTTTAGGTGCTATAAGAAGCAAATCTATAACAGAAGATTCTTATAAAGAATTACGATAATCCTTTAGGCGGCCACTATAGTCAAACAAAGACAGTGGAATTACTTTAGCGTAAATACTATTGGCTAAGGCTTAATTAGGAAGCAAAGAAGTACATTAACTATTGTGAGAAGTGTTAAGTATACAAGATCCGCAGGCACAAGCTATAGGGTCTACTTAAATCAGTTCCCCCCGCTAGTAAGCTATAGTGATATTACGCTATAGACTTTATTACGGATCTCCCGCTATCTAAAGATGGCCAAGGACGAACATATAATTTGGTCCTTGTACTTATTAATAGGTTTTTAAAGTACGTCCAATACCTTCCCGTTAATAAGACGATTAATATATAAAAGCTCGCCAACCTAATTAAAAAGAAATGCTTTCTTAAAGTAGATTAGCCGCACTCTATTATTACTAATAGGGGCAGCGTCTTTATAAGCCAGTACTGGTTGGATCTATGCTTCTATTTAAAGATAGACCACTATTATAGTATAGCTTTTTACCTATAGACGGATAGGTAAACGGAACGCCAGAACTAGGAACTGGAGTCTTACCTACGGATATATTTAAACTACTAGCAAAATAACTAGTGCGAGCTACTTCCGTATACAAAGTACGCTTATAATTTAAAGCAACATATATTATATAAGTATACACTAATCCAGATTGCCTATAGCGTCCAACTATTTGGGTTTAATGGTATACCCAACGATTACTAGCTAAGGCCGCATAATTAGTTATAGGATCCTACTGGGAAGTCTAAGGACATCCACTAGAGAGTATAAGGATACCTTTAGGAATAGGAGAAGTAATAGAAGTATGTAAAGTAGAGCCTGCAAAATACCTAAGAGTAGTAAAGACTTTAATATAACTATAAGCACTAGGACAAGCATTTCGGAGTAGGCAATAAGGTTTTATTACATTTAACAAATATCAAGACCCGTCGACTATTAAAGAAGCTTAATATAAGATACCTAAGTCCCTTTTAAGTCAAGGAACGAATTAGTAAGCTAGCCTATTGTCTCTAGCTACCCCTATCTATAGCCTATATATATTTAGTGTTTTACATAAACCTACTAGAGCCATAGCATAGACCACCGCCGGAAAAGAACTTCCGTCTAGGCCTAATTAAATACCCTAAGGTAGTGGGCGAGCGGTACAAGGTTAAAGCTATACTACGCCATAAGTCTGTTAAGAACAAGCTTCAATTTAAAGTTAAATAGCTAGGCTAGCCCGCTAAAAACTCTATATGGGAACCAAAGGATCACCTTAATTATTATAAAGATATTCTAAAAGAATATTAGNACTAAGNTCTANAATCTANAAATCGCANAAAGCGCTCTAATACTANNGTNTTATCNCNACCTATAAAGAAAGCTTNTAAAAAGAGTAAATAGGTTAAATCGGATATAGAACGGACAAGCTCTAGAAACTATAAGGATTAGGGCTATATAGCCTAAGGCAGGACGGGTCCTTAGCCTTTTCACGTACATAGTATAGAGTTAATAGGGCATTTTGCTAGAATTGCATTCCTATTTATTAATCTATACTAGGAACATTGTTCCTAGGGCTCCTAAGCCCTTCCCAAAAGCCTTCTGAGGCCTTTTTAAGCACCTAATCGAGGTCCTTAATTACTACTATATATAAGAACGAATCCTAAAAGTCTAAACCACAAATACCCAATCTGAAAAGCCACTACGCCCCATCATCATCAGGAGTAGGATTAGTATCTATTAGGCCACTAAGTAATGGCTAATAAGAATGGGATCTAAATGCCTTAGTAGGCGTATAAGTAGGTATAAAAACAGGGGCAGGACGATAAGGTGTAGCTAGAGTAGAGACTCTTAAACGCTTAACACCAATATTAGGTCCAAACCAATACCAATAAAGCTCTTGCGGCGTAAGCTTATAGTTAATAAAAACACGCTTAAGCCCAAAATAAACAGAGACATTAGCTGGCTAGTATAGTCCAGAACCACTAAGACCTTACTACAGCAACCGTTAGTTACCTATCCACTAGGTACCCAAAGGGTAACCTACCTAATACCGCATCATATTATACTCTTTCAAAACTTAATATATATACACAAACTCCTTCCTATAATAAACAGCAACCTTCTTCTTATTACCCCCATCCCTTACCCTATCCTTAGTATACCAACCTTACTCTTATATTAGGCGTTACTAGCTAGCTTACTAGAAATTATAGGCAGTATAGATAGCTATAGCATAGTCTCGAATTCGGCCAAGTTATTTAGCATTTACGCTAGAATAAGAGAGAGCCTAGGCGATATAGTAGTTAAAGATATTAAAGGAACGTCACCACTCAGGCCCAGGCTATTATTAAAACTTAAAGTTAGCAATAGAAATCTATTAAGGATAGAAAAACTTACCTTAACGCAACTGCTACTCTTAGTACGCATGCATTAATTATAAGGACTAAAGGTATTAGATCTAACGCAGTGTATCTTATTATAAGCCTCCAGAATCCTATTATTAGATTTCTGGTTTTTTAAAGACGTACAGGTAAAATTATTTAAGTAGGACCAGCACTAGTTGCAGGTTAGCGGGGGTTAGGGTTTTATATACAAAGGTAGGGCTAGGATACGCTATAGAATTTGCTTAAAAGAGCAGTTAGTAGGAGAATAAAGAGGTATATTAAATTATTAATAAAAAAGAAGAAAATCTTAATAATATATCAAAGATACGTCTAAAATTGGACAATAGTTAATGGCGAGAAGTAAGGTGTTTAAAAAAAGGAGCAGCTTAATAAGCAAGGTGTCTTTATACTTCACCTTCCAATACCCTTCCAGTAAATAGCCGCAACCTTACTAATATAACTCCGTTACAATAGCGCTATTTAGAAGGAAGGAAATACGCGTATAAGTTATTTAACTATTACTTCCTTATAAAAACTAACTACGCGGCTAGGGGAAGGCAATTAAGACATTAAATCAAAGACGTATATAGGTTAAATTAGACCTAAAACGATACCACAGTATTAAAGAACAACGTTATAGACGTTCTTGACAATCACACAATAGCTATAATTACTATCGCGAAATGTCCCTATTTGCTAAGCAGTAGAGCTACGCCAAATATACGGTACAAAACTATTAAATTTAAAACCATATACACCAAATCTTAAGAAACAAGTCTCTTTAACTAACTAATTAATACCTTAACTGCATCTAATAACCTAAGGGCAAATGCGGGAGTAAGGCATTAGTAACGTAGGGGATTATAAGAAAAGGATTATAAGAAAAGATTATAAACTATATCTCAGCAGTTAAAGACAACGGTAAGCCAAGGCTCCGTACGTTAAATCCCATACTAAAGGTTCTACGGAACTATACTAAAACACCAAATTACCTATAATACTTATAATTAATTACAGACTGGTATAAAGGCTTAAAAGTAAAGTTGCATAAAAATCCCTATATTAGCCTAGGTAGTTACCGGCATACTTCTAGTAGGCTTCTAATAGGTCTCTTAGCAATCCTTACATCTTTTCTCCAGTTATATTTTTTCCTTATTAAGGTTTTTCAGGAGTTTAAAGCAGGGGTTAGATAAATAGATAATATATAGCAGCATGCCAACACCTCTCCAATATCTCTCTAAACCTCTTTTAGGATAAGCCCTTATAATCTCCCTACCGCAAGGTAATAGCGATCAGGGGCCAACCGCAAGAAGGGGGGGGGGCAATGTAAGGGATATTATTGCGGACACCTTAGGTTGCCCTCAGGACAACCCCCGGACGCCCCTTAGATAGTCGCCGGTTATATACTAGAGGCACATACCCATAGTATATAGTCTCCACGATTCCAGAGGCCTTACCTCCTTAAGGATTCGTCTCTCTCACCAATCTATCCTATTCCAATTGTGTCCTTATAGCCCCCTGTCTACAAGATCCCCTCACAGATATTTACTTATAGATTTTAATCCTTATTTATAATTACTAGCTTATATAATCTTTAATTAAGGGATAATAACTACATTAAAGCTTAGATTTAGATTTAAATATATACTTAGCTAAAGGAGGTAGTAATTACTACGTTAAAGGGGTAACCCTACTTGCTTATAACGGTCACCTAATTATCTCCCTAAAAAAATATACCGGAAAGGAGCTCTTACTACACCTAGCCTAAAAAGACCAAAACCAACTAAAAGAACCCTAAAAAACACCTAGAGAATCCCCCTAAAATACATACATTATAGGGGAGGCACATATTAAACAACGGTGGCTCGCACTCGCGCGCGACCGCTAGAACTACGTCTAGCAATAGCCCTCTATAATAAAGACGGGCGAATACCACACTATAAAGCGGAAATATCTCTATTAAGAAGGCATCTAATAAAATATAAAGCCTATTAAATATATTTAGTATCTAGAATTGCGGGGGAGTAACCATTAGCTATAACGAACTAATATAGCTAGTAAAATGGCTCCGCTAGTTTAGCAAACCTTAGGCGCCCCTCTAGTAAACCCTTAATTAAATCCTCTAACGGCTAAGCAAAGTTAAAAATAAGTATAACCCTCCCTTACCGGCAAACCGCACCTAGGCTACTATAGCTACGCTTTTATAGCACAGGGAACCTATTCCCTTTAAGTTAATAACTAAGTATATAATTATAATATAACCAAATATAGAATAAGTAGAGGGGCTTAGGGGATAATTAGAAATAGAAGTCCTTATAAAGATATATAAAGAGGTTTATAACGCTATTATAGTCTAATACCTTAAGAGCAGAGATATTAGAGTTACCCTAAAGGACTAATAGGTAAAGGAACGAGCTATAAGGGTAGAGAATAGGCTAGGAGAACGTATTAGTATAAAAGTACTCTATAAGGATTATCTAGTTAAAGTCCTAGTAGTTCCTATAAGCCTTAGGGTAAAAAAGGGACGCTAGGCAGATAATATAGCAATTATATAGAAAATAGTAAGATAAATAGAACGCCTTATACTAGGACTTAAAATCACCTAAATCTAATAGCTTTAATAGAAAAATATAAACTAAGTATATAATAAAAATAATAAGAGAATATAAGGGTTGCTAGAGATTTACTAGGGAGACACTAAATAAACATATAGCTCCCTTATTTTTAGTATATATATACTAGGAATACAAAAACTTTTTATCTAAAAAGGAATAATTATAAATGGCCTTATATATAATATAAGGCTCTATAACTACAGACTATGCCTAAAATAATACTATTGCTATATATAATAGGGACATACCTAATTGTCGGTATACTCGCTTTATCAACGTGCACGAATATTACTTATAGTGGTACGTATACGGTGTTAAAGTTAGTAGTTAATTAATGTCTAGAAATAGGGGTTTGCTCTAAGGTTAGATTAGCTAGTCTCGCTTTATAGTCTTATAACCACGTCACATAACTAACATTCCAATACTAGAGCAACTCTAAGAAGAAGGCTAATCTACACTCTAAAGCCAAGTCTGTTTCTAGACTATTTATAACATATACGCAATAGCTAAAGATCTAATTAATACGCAATAGTTTCCACGCTCCTCTTATAGGTCCGTAATTATACAACTAGTATTACGGCTTATACTAATACCTCTAAACAGAAGCTTATAGAATGCTATATTACGGGGACACTAAGCTAAAGAAAAGAAGGAGAAGGATTGTTAGGGGTAGCAGGTTAATATATCACGAGGGCCGCCAAGGCGCTAGTAGTAAGCGAGCCAATAGCAATTTTCCATCCCGGGGATAGAAAATCCTAATTAGCTAGTTAAATTTAGGGTCCGCAGAATATGGCGGGTGGTATGCCCTAGCACCATTATAACCCAAAAACCACCTTCTATTACTTCTTACGCTCCACCCAACCTACAGCCTATATATTAACCTAGTTTATATCAATAAGTCGCTATAGGGCAACGCAAGGCTTCCCCTTAGTCATCGCGTCCGTAGGGTTAGCTTCACTATTAATCCATTTAACCTCCGTAATCTGCTAACATTCATAGGCTTATCGCAGGCACATTATATTAATTATTAATTGCTTCTCTTATATGGTTCCAAGTCGTACAAGACAATTATATAGCGATTTAGAATCAGTGCAAAGTATAAGCAGGAGGTTGATCTATAGGACCTTGTCTACCGTAGACTTAATAGCGACGGCGATATTAAAGCCATAAGCTATTCCGTAGAGTTTAGAAGCCAGAACACTTCTAGTAACTCTTTTACACTTAATTAAGCTCTAATAGATAACGTTAGCCTTCTTAGTTACGTCAGCTAGTACAATAATATAGCTAATTTACGAAGAGAGGTCCTTATTATTAGTAAAAAAAGCATCTATAAAGACTAAAAGCTATAGGGTCTTAGCCTCTAATTTAACAAACTTAAGACCTCTATATAAGTTCTAAATCTGCTAACTTAGGCGCTTATTTAACTTCTTCACGTCTACCTCTTTAGGATTAGTTACCTAGGCAGTAAAGGATAAGTTAAATAAAGCCTTTGGTTAACAGACTAAGGTAATATAGGCTCCTCTAGCGCGTTAAGCGATATACTAGTCCTTTAGCATAAGTAGGCCGTGCGTAATTCCTCTAAAGCTAGTGCTGTTTACTAGCGTAGTATTAACCACACTAAGGTTCTTACACTGGCGCTTTTACGTCAGCGTAATACTCTCGTCTTATGCCAATTAAATAAGTCCTCTATTAAACTTAACTGGTATATTAGTAGTTAGTTACTCTTACTCCTTAGCCATAAATTTAGCCTTATATAGTTCGCTTTATTTAGCCTCTATAAAGGTGTCATCTGCAAGGAATAGCATATCATTAGTCTATAAGCCAACAATTCTAAAAGGTTTGTTGCTGTAAAGCAAGCAAGGGTCGTACGTAGACTAGTCCATTCGCAGCTAATTAACGTAGTATAAATAGTAGGTCTTAAACCAGTAGTTTCCAGCTTTAGGCACTCCATAAAGTGGCTTTACAACCTTTAAAACGGAGTCCTTATCAATTCCCAATTATTTATTCAGCTTGTGTGGTAGTCGTATATAGAACTCGCGGTTTAGGTTCATAGTAGACTAGATATAGGCTTATAAGATATCTCGGAGGTAGAGTTATATCTATGGTAGCGTAGCAGCGATATAGAGAATCAGCCACTAGCTAACTTATTAAATTATTAGTAACTAGGTAAGAACTAGCTCTTTCTTTAAATCGTTATAGGCCTATATAATAAGTCGTAATTTCTTAAAGGCTTTATTAGTTCCTTTATTCTTAATCTCGTTAACAAACCATGAATTAAAGAGTCTAACCCCCTTTAGCATATCGTGTAGCTTAATAATCTTAAAAACGCCTTTCTCAAGTAGGCCTATAACCTCCTTTTACCGTAAAGCGCTAAACTAGGTGTTACTATCGTTCTATAAGTAAATAGTAATATCAGCCATATTTGCGGTATCATTGTCCTATAAGTAGATAGCGATATCAGCTATATCTGCAATATTACCCGTAAGGGCATCTATATCTATTATAGCGTCCGTAACAGCCGTATTTGCGACGGCCGTAAGCAATAGGTATTTACGGGGGCGACCTCTACCTCGCTTTGGCGGTAGCTATAGTTTAGCTTTAGGTAATAATTAAGGTTTAGCTAGTATAGGTACTAGTTTAGCTAATTCAACAGACTCTTATGGTTTAACTAAGTTTTATAGGTCTAGTAGGTAAGATTTTACAACCGTAGAGCGGAAGGTCGTAGGCCTATTTAATAGCTTCACAGTGCAGGTCTTACCGTCAACGGCAAGCAGCATATATAGCCCGTCCCAATAACCGCTTTAGCCAGTGTTGCCTTCTCTCCAGACTAAGATAGGCAAACTAGGTAGGAGGCCATAAATAGCGTCAGTTCGTTATCCATTTCGCATATTAAAAGCGTTAGCGATCTATTATTTAGCTCAAAGCTTCTAGATTTCTACTATTACTTTCTTAATAGCCGCAGCTCGCTATGCAACTAAAGGTAATAGTACGTCCAATTTAACCATTCGGGGGTAGGCTCCAAAGACTAAAAGTGTAAGGACTAGGCCTTCTAGGCCAGCCGTGTTATTAATAGCTTTAAAAGCCATTTATAAGGCCATCTCCTTACTAATTTCAGGGATTTCAAATATAATAATTTAGTAGGCTCATTATAGCGGACTATAGTAGCGCTCTACTATTCCAATAGAATTATATAATTCGACTAGAACTAACTTTATAGTTACTCCTATAGTAGCAGCATAGTGCTTAAACTCCTTACTAACAAAGTTCTTCCTAGCGTCTATAGTAATTAAGTCTGGTGGTCCTAAATAGCTATTAATCTAGCACATTTGTAGAACATCCTAAGTGTACTTAGCGCTAATATCTCGTAGCCATCTACCAGTTTAAAATTAAGTTGCTTCATTAACTACGTATAGTAGGGGGGAGCCGCTAATATACATAATATCGACGATAATATTGTAGTTAAAATTAACGTCGTCTTATAAGGTAAAGCAAAATCTACTTAGAGATTTACTAAACTTCTAGCAGTAGTGGCAGAGTCTAGTTAGCTCTTCAATGGCAGATCTATTAGTATTATGGCCGTAGCCAGTCTTATCAAGAAGCTTTTACAGTTTATTAACTAATAGGTAACCAAATTAACAATATAGATATCGTAGCTCTACGTTAGTTAAGTAGCAAGGGTTCGCGTTAAAGGACTCAACTAGATAAGACTGTAAAGAGAAGCTCTATACAAGAAACGGATAGCCAAATCGTCTAACTACTGGCACCTTTTTAGTGCGAGTAATAATAACGTCCTTTAGGTTATCGTATTTAATATAGAGTCTATCTATATCTACTAAGCAAAGTAGGAAAGGAGTATCTGCTTTAACGATATAGAATTATACCTTGCCTATAAGGCTGTTAACGTCTATGGTTCCGATAAATATAGAGGCTCCAATCCCAAATTAGACAGTCACTTAGCCCTTAGTTAACGTGTTAAGACTTATAAACTTATCTACGGCCTATAAGGCTTAAAATTGGCTATAGCCAGCCGTAGACTTACGCAAAGCACCTATATTAATTATAATTCCTATAAAGACCGTCAAGGTGTATTATAACGCTATAGTTGTGGTCGTATTACAGGCGAATAGGTTAATCTCCGTATAAGGTTTTGTGGCAGACTCCGTAGTAAGTTCTAAAGCCGTAAGTAGGTATATATAAGCCTTATTAGCTAGCTCTACGCTTATAGAGGTTACTTCCTCTATAGTAAGTATTCCAAAGGTGGTAATATAGGCAAAACTATTATCAGGTTCTCCGGCATTGCTCCTAGAGTTATTAGCGTCTTATATATAGGCTTTAAAGTCTAAGTTATCCTCTTTATCTCTTTCATAGGCGGCGACGTATTATTTAAAGTGGTTGTTAAAGTTACCCTTATTACGGCCCTTAATATTAATAAAACGTCTCTTATAATCGTCTCTAGATTAATTACGCTCCTCCTCTATATATTTCCACGAACGGCAGTCCTCCTTCTTACAGATATAGCACTTGGCCTTTAGTCCGCCGTTAGTTCTATAGGGGCGATTACTGCCATAGCGATTAGTGTTTCGGTCTCGATTTTAGTCATTTTAATAGTAACATTAATCCGTGAAAAAGGTTTAATAAGACAATCTCATTAAGGCCTATAGGGGGTGTTCTTTTTCTTACGCAATAATAGAGGATTATAGCTTACTAATTAACTAAGAGAGGTCTTCTAAGGGGTTAGAGATAGCGATACGGCATACTGGCACTCCCTAGTAAGCAGTGACCAACTTATTTATAAGAATGCGGTTCGTACAAAAGTCTAGGTATAGTCCATGACGTTACTTTAGCAGTTTATCTATAAGCAGTTAGAAGTTCTAATAAATTAACTTATTAGGGTTCTTGTCTATAACTCCTTAGAGGGTTATACTGTTCCACTCTATAAGGTTCTTATAGTAGTATTCTAGCCCTTTAAAGAACTATTATATATAGTTACAGGCTTCCATAAAAGGTCTTAACTTAAGGTTACTATTATAGTAGTGGTCCTAAGCAAGCCCTTTTAGCATACTAGGGAATGCCACTATATAGCCTTCTAGTGGTAAGCTAGATCTCTTACAGATGTTATAAAAGATAGTTAGCTTAAAGTCGAAGCTGTCATTAACTCTATCGTACTTTTAGTCGTCTGTATAGATCTTCGCAATTATAGCCACCTCCTTACTATATCTAGGTCCTTGCTCCGCACTAGGCACGGCTAGTTTAGGTAGTGTATATATTTATAGCTGCTACGGCTGCTGCTCTCTTAGCTATAGCAGTTAGTTAATAAAAGTATAGATTTAGTTATAGTTAGAGAATTAAGGACCGGGAGGGGTAGTAGGGGTAGCAGGGGTAGTAATCGGAGTAGCTGGCGGTGCAGTAACCGAAGTAGCTAGTGGTACGGCAGCTAGGATAGCTAGTGGAGTTAGTAAAGTAGCTAGTAGTAGGGCTAGAGGTGTAGCAAGCTTATCTAAGGTCAAATTAAGTCAGTCTTACAGAGTTATCGTAATTATTGGTTTTACCTCTATAAGGGCCGCGATAAGCTCCTTATCCGTCCATTTATAAAACTCTTCTTTATTAGCGACGTCCGTCAGCACCTTACCAAGGGAGTATCTCTTATCTTACTTAGCAATATATACTCCTCTCTTAACTAGGTATTAACGGATTCCCATTTTAGTATTAGATTATACTTATTTAAAGGTCTCTAGTATAAAGTTCTTAAAGTCTTCCTAAAACACTGTCCATAGTGTAAAGTCTATAAGGTTAGATCGTATATATAGGTATATCTTAGTCTCCATATACTCCGTTAGGTCGTTATCTATAGCCATCTCCAAGTCAATTCCGTAGCCGTATTTAATAATTCTTTCCTTCTAGTCAATTTCTATATTATTATATCTTTATATATAAGGGTAGGTATAAGGGTAGGTATAAGGGTAGTCGTTAGTTTAAAGAAGTTAAGGTTTAAAGTAAGGATATAAAGGTATATATATGTCCTATTAACAAATCTACAGTTCTTAGAAACTGTAGACGATTCTTAGCAAAGATACGGTCCTTTAGGCGATCTGACGCGTCAACAGTTAAGTTAATACGTGGTTTTAAGCTTTAAGGGTCCTCTAGGCAATCTGACGCGTTAATAGTTAAGCTAATGCGTGGTTTCGAGCTTTAAGGGTAACGTAGCTCTCTCTAAGTAAAGGTACAATTCTCTAGGCGATTTAACGCATCAGCAAGCTAATACGTGGTCTCGAGCTTTAAGGGTAATATAGTTTTCTCCTTTAACTAAAATAGGGCAATAGCTCTGCGATTTAACGCGTTAGCAGTTAAGCTAATGCGTAGTTTTAAGCTTTGCTATTGCGTATTTCCTAATCTATACGTCTACTAATTAGTATCGGTATACTCACTTTATCAATATACACGAATATCACTTATAGTGGTACGTATGCGGTGTTAAAGTTAGTAGTTAATTGATATCTAGAAATAGGGGTTTGCTCCAAGGTCAGATTAGCTAGTCTCACTTCATGGTCTTGTAACCACGTCACATAACTAACATTCCGACACTAATTTATATATTAGGAAATTTTTTTTTAGGCACGTTATTACAAACGAAAATCGGGGTCTACAAAACCTGCGTAAGTTGCAAATTTGGCAATTTGCGGCGATTTGCAGCAATTTGCTATAAATACATAGGCTACCTATACACGCGCCTACCTTATCTATATATTTGTAGCAAATTGCTGCAAATCGCTATAAATTACCAAAATTACAACTTACGCAGGTTTTGCAGACCCCAATTTTCGCTTGCAACAATATGCCTAAAAAAAAAATTCCTAATGCAGAGGCTTTATATAAGGCTCTATATAAAGCTCTGCATAAGGCTTTATATAAAGCTCTGCACAAAGCTCTACACAAAGCTCTACACGAAGCTCTACACGAAGCTCTACACGAAGCTCTACACGAAGCTCTACACGAAGCTCTACACGAAGCTCTATACGAAGCTCTATACGAAGCTCTACACGAAGCTCTACACGAAGCTCTACACGAAGCTTTGCACGAGGCTTTACACGAGGCTCTATACAAAGCTCTGCGTACAGAGGCTCTGCACGAGGCTCTACACAAAGTTCTACACGAATTCGTGCACGAAGCTCTGCACGAAGCTCTACACGAAGCTCTACACAAAGCTCTACACGAAGCTCTACACAAAGCTCTACACGAAGCTTTGCATGAGGCTCTATACGAAGCTCTACACGAAGCTCTACACGAAGCTTTGCACGATACTCTACACGAAGCTTTGCACGATGCTCTACACGAAGCTCTACGTACAGAGGCTCTACACGAAGCTCTACACGAAGCTCTACACGAATCTCTACACAAAGCTCTGCACGAAGCTTTACACGAAGCTTTGCACGAGGCTCTATACAAGGCTCTACACAAAGCTCTGGGTACAGAGGCTCTGCACGAGGCTCTACACGAAGCTCTGTACGAAGCTCTGCACGAAGCTCTACACGANGCTCTACACAAAGCTTTGCACGATGCTCTACACGAAGCTCTGCGTACAGAGGCTCTACACAAAGCTCTACACGAAGCTCTGCACGAAGCTTTACACGAAGCTTTACACGAGGCTCTACACGAGGCTCTACACAAAGCTCTGGGTACAGAGGCTCTGCACGAGGCTCTACACGAAGCTCTATACGAAGCTCTGCACGAAGCTCTACACAAAGCTCTACACGAAGCTCTACACGAAGCTCTACACGAAGCTCTACACGAAGCTCTACACGAAGCTCTACGTACAGAGGCTCTGCACGAAGCTCTACACGAAGCTCTACACAAAGCTCTATATGAAGCTCTACACGAAGCTCTGCATAAAGCTCTACGAAGCTCTACACGAAGCTCTACATATAGAGGCTCTGCACGAGGCTCTGCGCGAAGCTCTACACGAGGCTCTGCGCGAAGCTCTACACGAGGCTCTGCGCGAAGCTCTACACGAGGCTCTGCGCGAAGCTCTATACGAGGCTCTGCGCGAAGCTCTACACGAGGCTCTGCGCGAAGCTCTGCATACGGAGGCTCAACGCGAAGCTTCTATACAAAGCCTTTGTGTATATGCGCGCGACCACACTACTATTAGGTCCACTATATTCCAATAGCCTCTACACGTGCCTCTGCTAAGTATACCCCCTATATACACCTAGGTAGCCACCTCATTTTTACCCTTCCTTACTATCCTCCCTACCTAGGAAGGACACCAGAACGACAGCTAGTAGACAACCGTCGCCGGAGCCAGACGACCGTCGCCAGAGCTAGACGATGTTAGAGCCAGACGACGTTGTTAGAGCTAGACGACTGTCGCCGGAGCCAGATAACCGTCGCTAGAGCTGGACGACCGTCGCCGGAGCCAGATAACCGTCGCTAGAGCTAGACGACCGTCGTTAGAGCTAGACGGACCGTCGTCAGAGCTAGACGGCCGTCGCCGGAGCTAGATGACTGTCGCCAGAGCTAGACGACCGTCAGAGCCAGACGACCGTCGTAAGAGCTAGACGACCGTCGCCGGAGCCAGATAACCGTCGCCAGAGCTAGATGACCGTCAGAGCCAGACGACCGTCGTTATCGCCACACGACCGTCGCCAGAGCCACACGACAACCGTTTGAACGACCAGCCAGCGAATACGATAAACAATTCGATCGATCGATCGAATTAAGGTAACATAGACAGGTAGGCACAGATAGGTAGGCATAGATAGGTAGGTATAGACGGGTAGGTATAGACAAATAGACAGGTAGGTAGGTAGGTAGGTAGGCAGGCAAGCAGGTAGGTAGGTAGGTAGGTAGGTAGGCAGGTAGGCAGGTAGGTAGGTAGGTAGATAGGCAGGTAGGCAGGCAGGCAGGTAGGTAGGTAGGCAAATAATTTAAAGCCTCCGTAAGAGGCTTCCCCTTAACGCCTAAAGTAGATAGCTCTACATTTTATATAGTTATAATATAAATATATTTAAAAGTATACTATAGAAATCTATAGAAATATATAATAATTTGGTTATTATATAATATAATTATAATTTATATAGTTATAATTTGTACAGTTTTTACAATTTGTACAATTTGTACAATTCGTACAATTCGTACAATTCGTACAGTTTTTACAATTCGTACAATTCGTACAGTTTTTACAATTCGTACAATTTGTATAGTTTGCGCACTATTTATTTATAGGGTAGCATTTTGCCGTAATTTACTATTAGGTGCTATAAATTTGTTATAAAACGCGTAAATTACTATTAGGGTGCTGCAAACTTGTTGCAAAACGTGCGTTTTGTATAAATTGCTATCGACCATATCCACCTGCCGCAACCGTACGGTTTATGGCAATTTGCCGTAAACCGCAACAACGAGCCCCAAAAAAAATTTCCTAATATATACGCAGTATAGGTATGCTGCGGCTACTATACAGGCCCCTATAATACGAGATATTGCTTAAATTAAGACTAAATAAAATGTGTAAACTACTACTAAAGTATATATAAGGCGTGGGAGAGAGAAGACTATATTAAATATAGGAGATGGAAGGTAAGGGCTTAATAGCTGCGGGAATAACTATACGCTAGGTTATATAAATAGAAATAATAGGCAATAAGCTAAAGGGACGCAGGCGCCTTTCTAGCGTTTCCTACCTTTAATACTAGAGGGCTAGGCTAGCCATCCTAAGCCTTAACGGGCTAGAAGTAATACTACGTAATATTACTAGACTAATTAGGGATATATGGGTTATAGGGGATATAAGGGAGAGGACGCCCTATAGGAAGACCCTTATAGATAGTAACAGCAGGCTTAAGACTAGGATAATTAAGAATTAGACTTAATGCGGTAAATATAATATTTATAGCTAACCTATAAAGGGTATATAGCTAACTAGTAAGAATAGGGGAAGAACTAGTAATAATAATAGATTTAAATATAGAAGCGCTAATAGGAATATAAGATATGGGAATGGAAAGCTTTATATAAAATAAGTAGTAACTAGGGTATAGATATAAGAGATAGAAGCTCTAAATATCCTAAAGAAAGTAAAAATAGAAGAAGTAAGAAATAAAGGAGAGTTAAAGGACCCTTACTAGGGGTCCGCTACCTATCCATTATATAGTATAACTGCGGCAACACAAACCACCGCCTTATAAGGCCCCTACTAGACAGTCTAGACCTAGAGAAATACTATATCCTTACTATATAAAAACCGTATTATAATACCTTTATATAATTAATATACTACCCCTAAGGATTTTAGCTCCTATATAAACTAAAAGCAGCTATACGCGTATACTTTATAATTAGTAAGGCTATTAGCCTATCCTTATAGTTATAGTAGGCAGTTAACCTAGATATTGCAGTTATAATAATCTAAATATATAGGGGACTGGTATAAATTATTAATGTATATAACCCTAGGGTTAAAGGGGTTCTATAAATAGAGAATATTATATCGGTAATAAGCTTATTGGAAACTAAAGGTATAGAGTTTATCCTATTAGGAGATATAAACCTCTACTACTTATAGTAGGGGGGTATCTATATTACTGCAGATTAATAGTTAGAGTGCCTATTAAGAGCTATAGATATCTGGGGCCTTAAGCTAGCCACCCCCCTAGGAGCAATTATATAGCAATGAGGCACCGCTAGAAGTATAATTAACCTTATATTTATAAACGAAGGCCTATACTAGAGACTTAAAAGGTATAACCCTAAAGAAGAATAGGCACTTACCCTAGACTATATCCTTATTTAGATATAGCTAGACCTAGATACTAAAGCGTAACTAAATAGAAAAAGATACGCAATAAGGAAGCTTAAGATAAATAGTTTCCTTAATATAGTTAAATAATAACTCTAAAACCTAGAAGAAATCCACCTAATACTAAATAAGCAAGGCTTATTGGCCACCCCTAAGGAAATTAACCGAAGACTAGAAAGGATCTAGGCAGTAATTAAAAATAGGTTAGAAGAGTACTGCCCGATCTTAAAACCGGGCCCCTACGCGCAATACGTATAGTTTATATAATGCGCAGTTCTGGTTATTAGCTAATAATAAGTAAAAAGGAAATATATAAGTAGCCATAACCCTAAAGATAAAAGACGATATAAAGATATAAGAAACTAGCTAAAGAATACCCTAAAAAAAGAAGTAAGGAATAACTGGAGACGGTTTATAAACGAGCATACTTCTAACCTAAGCCTCCCCTATAATAAGGGCCTTTAGGCTATAGCAAAATAGGTAAAGAAAAAGGTAGGGCGTTTAGTAGAAGACCTATACCTACCACCCCTATAAAGAGTAGGAGAATTATAGGCTATAAACGACAATAATAAGAAGGTAAAGATCCTTATAGAAAGGTTCTTCCCCTAACCAGCTCTAGCAGACCTTAGTAATATTATGGGTGAAATATTAATAACTCGCCTGTGGGTTAACAGCGATATAATAATAGAGGAAATAGCTAGAACTATTAGCCGCCTTTTAAATAATATAGTACTAGGACTAGATAGGATTCTAAATAAGGCCCTAAAAACCTATAGGCCACTTATAGTACCTTAGCTTACAGATATAGCTAGAGCATGCTTTGCTATAGGCTACTACCCGCGACTTAGAAGATCTATAATAACGGTTATTCTATAAAAAGAAGGTAAAGTAGATTACTTAATCCTAGGAAGCTACCGCCCTATTGCCTTAGAAAACACCCTTAGTAAGATTTTAGAAAGGGTAATAGCGGAATATATAGTAGACACGGTAGAGGAATACGCCCTATTACTATAAAGCTAAATAGGGGCAAGAAAGAACCGCTTAACACTATTAGTACTTACGCTACTTGCTACCACTATTAAATCTGCATAGGTGATGTAAAAGGACTTTATAGTATTAATGCTTAGCCTAGATATTAGTAGTGCCTATAATAATATACCCTATAAGCGTCTCCTATATATCCTTAGGGTAAAGGGCTTTTTAGAATGGATTATATAATTTGTCTAAGGGTTTATAGGCCAGAAAAAAATATTACTAGTCTTTAGGGGATACTAGAGCCCCCCTATTGCAGTTATAATAGGAATACTATAAGGATTACCCCTCTCGCTTATACTCTTCCTTTTCTTTATAAGCAACCTGCTTAACTCCTTTAAGAAAGGGGCGATCTAGGGGATAGGCTTTATTAATGATATAAACCTAATTATATACGGGCTAATAGCCGTAGAGAATTATAGAACACTAAAGAAAGCCTATAACACTTATATAGAATAGGTAAAACGTTATAGAGTCTAATTCTTACTAGAGAAATACTAGCTAATCTATTTTATAAGAAAACGTAATTAATCTATAGATCTCTAGTATATAATTTACATCTAAGGCTTTAGGGGTTAACTAGTTTAGGGCCTAAGGGTATTAGGAGTATGGGTAGATAGTAAGCTCTGGTAGAGCGTATATACGGCGTAAGCGGCCCGTAAAGGCTAAGCACAGTTTATTACTTTATCTAAGATTGTTAATTCTATATGGGGTCCATGCTTTTAGAGGTTACGCCTACTATATATAGCAGTTGTCTGGCTAACCATAATATATAGATCTAGTATTTAGGCCATTAGAGAAACTAAGAAGGGCCCCCCTAAATTACTCTTTAAACCACTTTAAAAGGTCTAAACAGCCTGCCTTTAGAGTATTATAGGCAGGCATAAGCAAACGGCTATAGTACTGCTTGAGAAGGAATCTAATATTCCCCCCTTATAGTTATATATTAAAGCCGCTATAATATAAAGGACGCAAAATAAACGTAACTCTAATGTTATAAAGTATATTAAGATACGCCTAAGTAAACTATAGAAGGACTTTAGGGTGCCCTATAGGAGAACAAACTAACAACCCTAAAGTAGGGAAGAGATATTAGAGAAACAGGTAAAGAAAGCAGAAGAAAAATAGTGCCGCTTTAGGGCCCAGGCCTATATAAAGGAGGAAGGGAGACGTATAAGAGGTTAGTAAAGATAATAGCAAGATAGAAAAAGGAGCTAAAGTAGAACACGTAAGAACGCCGGGAAACTATTTACCGTAATGTAATACTAGTTGGACTAATGCTGGAGAGGTAAATAGGAGTCGAAGGTATAGAGGCTAACTTAGGTAAGACGAACCTAAGCTATAGCATAGTTAACGCTATGGGGGGTAAATACCTAAGGGCTCTGAGAAGGCCTAATAAAGGCAGAAAATATAATAGTAACACTCTTAAGAATAGGAATAATAGGACTAAAAGATTAGCTTTACTGGGTGGGTGTCCTAGTAGGTAGCCTAAGATATATAAATATAGCTAAGACAGACACCAAAACACGTAATACTGCTATACCCTTTACGCACTAATTAAGAAATAATGCTCTTAGCAGCTAGCATAGAGAACTATAATATACTACTCTTAATATAAAAAGGCCTTAAGGCGGTTACCTAGTGGCTTATTAGTTAAAATATGCTAAATTAGTTCTGGGTTGTAAGGGAAATAGTAATAAAAGGTAAGGGGGCGAGCAGCAGGTGCCCCCTAGTAACTCTATAGTAGTAGAGTAATAGTTTATAATACTAGCGCGTCCGTAGGCTTATTACGGNAGNANTAGTTTCTAAAGAGGTTAAATAGTAAGGTAGTAGAGCACTATAGGCGACTTATAGGCGCTAAGTAGACGAGTCCTAAAAGGCAGGGAGATGGATTACGGGGTTTTCTCATTTTTCTTAAATAGAGTTTTCTCCCTATATGTAAATAAGGAGTAGTCCGCGTGGGCCTAATAGGGATCCGAATTAGACGTTAAGCAATGAATTATTATTAATTACTACGTTAACCATAAGTAGTGGCTCTAATTTTTAGTATATCTATAATTTAGTAGTTGCGGTATAAAGACGTCTATAATTTAGGGGTCGAGATGCGCTACGTCTAGGATTTAGTAGATACCGCGTAAAACGCCTCCCCCCTACCCCCTAAAGTTAGCCTATAAAAACCTTCACCACATATACAACCTTACTAAAAGGTAGCGCCGCACTTTAAAACTTACGCATACCCATATTCCTATTAAAAACTATTGGGAATAATATCACGTATAGTTATATAGTCACGTATTGCCGCGGCACTAGCGTAGCGAGGAGCCTTAAGCTCCTCGCCCTTCCTTACCCTTTCTTAGAATCAAAAACAAAAAGAATAAGCAATAATAATCATTATACTATCTACGAACCGTAGCTACGTAATATCCCCTTATAAGTCTAACACTGATTAGTGGTTAACTTTACTATTATACTATAGAACAGCTAGGTATCACTAAGAAGAGACGAGCTACTGTACTAGTGCTACTCGTGCTAGAGGAAGCTGTCTTTTAAGGTTAGAACTAGTCTTAAACCTTAAATAGAACTCTTCCACGAATCTAAGGATCTAAAAGGCTAGAACTGGTCCTAAGCCTTTCTAAGATTACGGATTCTTACGTCTATTATGCAGAATAACACGCTTTATAAGTCTTTGCGATTTAAGGCCAGAATTGGTCCTAAGCCCTATAATCGCAAATATATATCTAAACGCGTACTAAACAACGAACGCGTACTAAATAATAAATATATATTACAAACGCGTACTAAACAACAATCCCTACACTAATAATACTTCCCTTCTTCCAAAAATATGGCTATTCTAAATAACTAGAGAGACTCCCTACTACTAGGGGTAGCTATATACGCGAAACTTATCGATAAAGATTAGGATAAATTTACCCTTAATATAACAACTTATACCGTAAAACAAGTTAATAGCTTTCTCCTATATTATATTATATTCTACTAAAATAGATACTAGGCCGATTTATAGCTATAGGAGTATTTTAGGGAAGATTTTATAGGATAGACTGCTAATACCTAGGCACTTAGCAACGTTAATATTGTTTGGGATTTTTAAGACTTCCTTTATAGGAACGGAGTATATATTATTAAGAACGGTAACCCAATTGCTAGCAATATTTAGGCCGTTATTATTAGTATAAAAGAACTAGTATAGACGGAAGCTAAAATTATACATTAACTACGGAAACTAAGAACTAACTAATATTCTTTAGAAGGTAACTTTGATTTATATTAAAACCCCCAGAACGCTAATCTCCTACTTAGTCCTCCTTCTGCTTAGCAATATCCGTAGTAATATCCGCAGCAGCCTCCGCAGTAACTATAATCTCCACAGCAATCTCCGCAAAAACCTCTGCTAATTCTACTAGCTATTCTAACTGCTGTACCACAAGTTGTCCCAATCGCTGCACCGCCAGCTACTCCAATCGCTGCCCCCGCTACCCTACAGCAGCCGCAGCAACTGCAGCAGCTACACGCCTATATACCACCTATACCGCTAATATAATAATCTTCGCAAGAACCTCCGTAAGAACCTCCGCAAGAACCTCCGCAGCAACCTCCGCAAGAACCTCCGCAGCAACCACTACAGATAACCTTAGGCTATTAAACACCTTAAGTGCCTCAAGCTGCCGTATCTCAACCCGTGCCTTAAGCTCCGTCCCACCAGCAATCCCCGCAGCAATCTCCGCAGCAATCTCCGCAGCAATCTCCGTAATAAGCCTCTACTTCTCTACAAACATTTAATAAGCTTTAGAAGATTTAGCATAGAGGGGAATTCTAAGACTCCTATAGTTCCTAAAGTAGCTATAGAGGTGGCTACCAGCGTAATCTAGATAGGAAGTTCTTGTAGAGGGTACCGTGAAGAGAGAGTGATATAGGGGGGGAGCGGTTGGAATGGTATAGTTACATAGGCAATTTATAAAAGAAAGAACTGCTAGTATCTACGGCAGCTATAAACCTAATAACTATTGCAACTAATATACCCTGCGACCTAAATAGATAAGACACTGTGCTAATACGCCTATAAAATAAACCTAATAATAACTATGCTGTTACGCCTACAGCCTAAGTAACTAATTATGCCTATACACCTACGATCTACTAACTAAATAATCGTGCCGATATGCCTGCGATCCCAATTACCGTTATACTAATAAGAATGACCTAAACAGGACTAGATAAAGCTTTACTCCCTAGAACACAACCCTATTGCTAGCATTATACTGCCGCCTGAACGACCCGTTACTGGCACTATACTACTACCCAAATTAATAAGCTCCGCACTAATATGCCTATAGAACTACGACCTATTAATAAGACCTTGCGCTAATATGCCTGCGAGCCTAAACCTGTCGCTAGTACCGTACTGCTATTATAATAGACCCTTACTGCCCTGCCTGTAGTTAACTAACCCTTACTGCTTTATCAGCAGCTAACTAACCCTTACTGCTCTGCCTATAGCCAACTAACTTCTACTGCTTTTATCTATAGCTAAACTAACACCTTACTGCCTTTCTACAGCGCCATAAGCACAAAAAAAAAAAAAAAAAAAAAGAACTGCTAGAAGATAACTGTTAAGGCTATTAACGATTCCGCTAGCCTAGATAGGCTTACACCTATATTACTCGTTTTTTTTATTTAAGATTTACCACTTAGTTAACTACTATTTCTTTAGCAAATTTTGGGATAGCGAGACTTATATTGCAACAGTAATAGTAAGTAAGGAGGATTAATATCCGTTACGCTAGTCAAGCGGTATTTATATATAGATGGCAACCATAAAAGAAGAGTTGCTAGTGTTAGGAATAATATTACGTATGGTTATATAGTTACGTATTGCCGCAGCACTAGCGTAGCGAGGAGCCTTAAGCTCCTCGCCCTTCCTTACCCTTTCTTAGAATTAAAAACAAAAAGAATAAGCAATAATAATTATTATACTATCTACGAAGCGTAGCTACGTGATATCCCCTTATGAGTCTAATAAAAACAATTAATTTTCTAACTTTTAAAACCTAATTCCTACTGCCTAGCAAGCTAGAGGTGGATTTATTTACAGCTTTCCCCCCTTTTACCTAAGAGAAAATTCTCTTAAGGGGTGGTCCTAGCTTATAAGCGAGGCAGGGGTAGGAATACTAAAATATTAAAACATAGACTTTTCCTAAGTTTTTCTTTTATAGAAAGTAAAAGCCTAATAAAATAGGGGGTGTAGGTATTTTTCTATATCTCCTTTAGTCAGATTTTCTTTAATAAGAGAAGGATTGCCTTTTTGGGCTTTTTTGCTAGTAAAAGCCTAACAAGTCCTTTTTTCTAGTAGTTTTTTCTACTTCTAATAGAGAAGAAAATAACTACTATAGTCTTTTTACCTAGTTTTTCTACTACCTTTTACTCTAATTTCCCCAGAAGCTCTCTAGTAGGGTTAGTAAGGAAAAAGGATATATAGAAGGATAGTAAAAACTAAGAAGGCTTTTTACTTAGTTTTTTACCTCTATACTAGGAGATAAGAGACCTAAGGAGGTTATTATCTACTAAAAAAACTAGGAACCCCCCTATAAGCTATAAGTTACAAGATATAAAATGCTAAAGGTAAAGGCTACTAAGCCTAAAATAAAGCCTTCTATAGAGATAAGCGATGACGAATTCTTATTTACCTTATCTACTTATTCTTCTCTATCCTCTTTATACCTATTTAGGAAGGATAAAGATATAAAAGAAGTAAATAAACCGTCCCTAGCTTATACAAAGAACTAAAGAAAAAGAAACTACCCCCTATTATCTTCTAAAAATAACAGCTAAAACCTAAAAAGAAGCCTAGTAAAAATGAGGTCCTCTATAGCTAGTCTATACTTCTGTCAGATAATCTATATTCTCTATGGCGTAGGACGTATACAGGTCGCGTGCACGGGTTACGTGTATTGTAAATATCTTCGTCTAAGCCCAGGGACCCTAGGTTAACAAACCATCAGGACAACCTCAAGTCAAGATCATCAATCAATCAACCCATTTTATCGATGAACTGCTCTATATGAACTATCTGACAACTTCCCCCCTCCCTCTTTAAAACAAATCTTATAAAAGGCCCTAGAAAGCCTAACCTAGGCCTATTTAAGGCTAGAAGGAGAAAATAAGAAGTAAGTTAAATAAATTAGGGACGATATACAAAGAATTATAGTAGGAGAAAATCCTTCTATAAAAGAAATAGAAAAGGAAAAACAGGAGATAGATATCCTAAAAGGACTAATAGAAGAAGTAAGAGCCCTCTATAAAGAGGTAGCCCCTAAAACCTATATAGAAAAGTTAAAGAAGGGCCTCTTTTTTTCTACTTAATCTTCCTTATCGCCGTCTCCTCCTTCTTTTACTACTTTTTCTTCTTCTTTACCCCCCCCCGCCTCCTTAGTTCCCCCTACTAGTAAGGTAGCTAGTAGCACTACTAGTTCTATAAGCCCAACCTCTACTAAAGGGAAGAAGAAGTAGCTATAGGAAAGAGGACTAGTTTTAGTTATAGACTAAAAGGACCAGCTTCTAGATATCTTCTCTATATAAAATATAATTAATTAACGATTTATATCTAAATTGCAAATAGGGAAGCTAGTTATAGCTTCTATAGCTAGAATTAGAGAAAAGTAAAATATTCTCCTTATAACAATAGAGGAATATAATGTAGATTTTCTAGTTAAATATAAAGAAGTCTAATCTAGCTGCTTCTCCTTTAAAAGAGAATAAAAACTAGAGCCTTAGGCCTAAATAGTAGCTTATAGCGTCCCTATTCCCCTCTTTTTAGGAGAAGGAGGCTTTAAACTTCTAAAGGAAGAAATAGAGACCTTTAACCCTATTAAGATACAGAGACTACCTAGATAGATCTCTTTTAGGGTAAAGAGATATAATCCATAAACTAGGTTTGGCTCTATAGTATTTACTATAAAAAATAAGGAGAAAAGACAGGAAATTCTTAAGTAGAAGGAAATCCTAATTGCAGGGGTAGCTACTAAGGTAGTTAAATACCTAGAAGTCTCTCCTACTATACAGTATATAAGCTGCCAAAAATTTAGCTATATAGAAGATAGATGCTCTATTAGGGCCTATTAGTTTTATATAGCAGCGTACCTATCTAAAGGCCACTCCTGTTTAAGTTATAATATAATAGGTAAGCCTTACGAGTATACTACCCCCCTTTACATTAATTATAAAGAAAACCACTTTACTACTAGTAAAGATTACTAGTCTTTTAAAGCAGCTAAGCTAATATACTAATGAGTATACACTTAGAAGGTTCTATATAGGAAAAAGATAAGAAGCATAACAAACCTTACTAGAAATAGGATTTAAGAGAAAAATAGATATTATTTTAGTATAGGAACCTAGTATATAGAAAGATAGGCAAAAAGAATCCTACTTCTCTATTCTATACCCTGCATTTAACCTTATCCTCCCTAGAAATCTAGCTATTCGCCCTAAAGTAGCTATCTATATAAGGGAAACTAGTTCTAGTGTTCTATAATATAGAAATAAGTAGGATATCTATAAAGACACAGATACTATAGCACTAGAAATCTATAGCTAATTTAGAAGATTTTTACTACTTAATATTTATAACGAGAGATAACTAGACAAGAACTCTAGAACTTAAAGAAATAGTAGATCTACTATCTCTAGAACTATTCTAGAACTAGAAATAGACCTTCCCTTTATACTAGTAGGAGATTATAACCTACACTATATAAGGTGGAATGTACTAGCTAGGAACTTAACTAGAAAGGCTAAAGAACTAGTAGATTGGTTAGATAAATATAACTACTAATTACTAAATTCTAATAAGTAAGAAGGGACCTTCTATAGATCTAATATAAGAGAGAAATCTATTATAGACCTAGCCTTCTACTTAGGAAACTTTTAAGAAAATACCTAGGATAATTGGACTATAATAGAAGAAACAAAATCTGACTATAAAACTATAGCGTTTTCTCTATTTACTAGAGAGACGTAAAGATACCTAAACCCTCTTTAAGAAACCCCGTTCTCTATAAAAAAGGCAAACTAAGAGCTCTTCTCTACTTTTTTTTAGCAGAGTTAGTTTAAGAACTAGAACTAAAAGTAAAGGTTTTAGTACTAGAAGAACTAGTAGGAGAAAACCCCTATATAGAGATAGGAGAAAAAGGTCCCTTAGCCTCTTTAGAGGATTTGTATAGATTTAGGGATAAAAGTATAAGTATACTAGCAGATAATCTAGTTGCATTAGGATTTTTTTTTGGGCGCGTTGTTGCAGATTGCGGCAATTTGCTGCAAACTGTGCGATTTGCGTGGTCGTATATGGTTGTTAGTGATTTGCGCAAACCGCGCGTTTCGTAATAAATTTGCAGCTTCTGCTAGCAAATTGCAGTAAAACGCTTAACTACTAAACTAATGCTAGCAAAACGCTACCCTATAAATAAATAGCGCGCAAACTATATAAATTATAAAAACTATATAAATTATAAAAACCGTACGAATTATAAAAACTGTATAAATTGTAAAAACTATATAAATTATAAAAACTATACAAATTGTAACTATATAAATTGTAACTATATAAATTATAATTATATTATATAATAACCAAATTATTATATATTTCTACAGATTTCTATAATATACTTTTAAATATATTTATATTATAACTATATAAAATATAGAGCTATCTACTTTAGGCGTTAAGGGGGAAGCCTCTCGCAGAGGCTCTAAATTATTTACCTACCTACCTGCCTGCCTACCTGCCTACCTACCTACCTATCTACCTACCTGCCTACCTGCCTGCCTACCTGCCTACCTACCTACCTGCCTACCTACCTGCCTACTTGCCTACCTACCTATTTGTCCATCCGTCTATACCTACCCGTCTATGCCTACCCATCTATACCTACCTATTTATGTTACCTTAATTCAATTAATTGATTAAATTGTTTATCGTATTCGCTGGCTGGTCGTTTAAACGGTTGTTATGTGGCTCTGGCAACGGTCGTCTGGCTCTAACAGTTGTCTAGCTCTAGCGACGGTTATCTAGCTCCGGCGACAGTTGTCTAGCTCTAACGACGGTCGTCTAGCTCTGACGGTTGTCTAGCTCTAATAACGGTCGTCTAGCTCTAACGGTTGTCTGGCTCTAATGGTCGTCTAGCTCTAACAACGGTTATCTAGCTCCGGCGACGGTTGTCTAGCTCTGATAACGGTCGTCTAGCTCTAGCAACGGTTGTCTAGCTCTGGCGATGGTTATCTAGCTTTGGCGACGGTTATCTGCTAGCTGTCGTTCTGGTGTCTTCCTAGGTAGGGAGGATATAAGGAAGGGTAAAAAATAAGGTGGCTACCTAGGTGTATATAGGGGGTATGCTTAGCAGAGGTACGTATAGAAGCTATTGGGAATATAGCGGGGACCTAATAGTAATGTGTCGCGCGTATATACAAAGGCTTTGTATAGAGCTTTATATAGAGCCTCTATATATAGAGCTTCGCGTAAAGCCTTATATAGAGCTTCGCGTAGAGCCTTATATAGAGCTTCGCGCAGAGCCTTATATAGAGCCTTTATATATAGAGCTTTATATAGAGCTTTATATATAGAGCTTTATATAGAGCTTTATATAAAGCTTTATATAAAGCCTTTATATATAGAGCTTTACGTAAAGCCTTATATAGAGCCTTTATACGTAGAGCTTTATATAAAGCTTTATATAGAGCTTTATATAGAGCTTTATATAAAGCCTTATATAGAGCTTTATATAAAGCTTCGTGCAAAGCCTTATACAGAGCCTTTATATATAGAGCTTTGTATAGAGCCTTATGTAGAGCCTTATATAAAGCTTTATATAGAGCTTTATATAGAGCTTTATATAGAGCCTTATATAGAGCCTCTATATATAGAGCTTTATATAGAGCCTTATATAAAGCCTTGTATAAAGCTTTGTGTAGAACTTTATATAGAGCTTCGTGTAGAGCTTTATATAGAGCTTTGTGCAGAGCTTCGTATAGAGCTTTGTGCAGTGATGCAACTAGTTTAGTTCACTATTTGGTTTGGTTCGGTTTTTCAATATTAAAAACCTTAACCGGTTATAATTTTAAACCTGTTTACTAACTAATATCGGCTTAGCACTTACTTAATTTGGTAATTATTTATACTGGTTATATTGGTTAACCGGTTAAACCACCAATTAAATTGGTTTGGTTAAGGGCTAAAATTTATAACCGATCCAAACCAGTTGCATCACTGGCTTTGTGTAGAGCCTCGTGCAGAGCCTTTGTATGTAGAGCTTTATATAGAGCCTCGTGTAGAGCCTCGTGCAAAGCTTTATATAAAGCTTCGTATAGAGCTTTATATAGACCTTCGTGTAGAGCCTCTATACGCAGAGCTTTGTATAGAGTATCGTGTAAAGCTTCGTGTAGAGCTTCGTGTAGAGCTTTATGCAGAGCTTCGTACAGAGCTTCGTGTAGAGCTTTGTGTAGAGCTTCGTGTAGAGCTTTATGTAGAGCTTTGTGTAGAGCTTTGTGTAGAGCTTTGTGTAGAGCTTCGTGCAGAGCCTCGTGTAGAGCCTCGTGCAGAGCCTTATGCAGAGCCTCTGTACGCAGAGCTTTGTGTAGAGCCTCGTGTGGAGCCTCGTGCAAAGCTTTGTGTAGAGCTTCGTGTAGAGCTTCGTGCACGAATTCGTGCAAAGCTTCGTGTAGAGCCTTGTGCAGAGCCTCTATACGTAGAGCTTTGTGTAGAGCCTTGTGTAGAGCCTCGTGCAAAGCTTCGTGTAGAGCTTCGCGCGGAGCTTTGTATAGAGCTTCGTGTAGAGCTTCGTACAGAGCTTCGTGTAGAGCTTTGTGTAGAGCCTCGTGCAGAGCCTCTGCATCAGGATTTTTTTTTTGGGCATGTTGTTGCAAGCGAAAATCGGGGTCTGCAAAACCTGCAGGCGTAAGTCGCAATTTTAGCATTTGCGGCAATTTGCAGTAATTTGCTACAAATATATAGATAGGGCAGGCGCGTGCATAGGTAGCCTATGTGTTTGTAGCAAATTGCTGCAAATCGCCGCAAATTGCCAAAATTGCGACTTACGCAGGTTTTGCAGACCCCGATTTTCGTTTGCAACAACGCGCCCAAAAAAATTTTCCTGATGCTTATAGATCTTACTAGCTGTATTAAGCTAGCAGTAGAGAAAGCTATTCTCAGATCTAAAACCTACGAATTTTCTAAACTATAGTAGAATAAAGAGCTTCTATAGAAAAGGAAAAAAATGGCAAAACTAGAAAGACTTTAAGAAGAATAGCCTACTAGAAGTTCGAGACTAGAAGCCTATAAGGAAGCTAAAAATTAATATTTCTATGTAATAAGAGAAGCTAAAACTAATTACTGGAATAGCTTCGTAGAAAAAGCATAGGGAAAAGAAGTCTTTACTGCCCTAAAATATATAAAGGAGAAAATATTACAAATAATTTCTAGTCTATAGTATAGTAAGGATAGGACTATAAGACTAGTAGAAAGCTTTAACGAATAGTATAAAGCTTTTATTACTACTCTATTTCCTAAACCCCTTTCTTCTACTAACTCTATAAAGTAGAAGAACTATACTATAGATAGTAATTAGGAATAGCCAGAACTAGAAAAAATGGAAGTTAAATAAGCAATCTTCTTTAGCTCTAATAAAAAAGCTCTAGGGCCAGATAAGCTATCCTTTATAATCCTATAAAAGGCCTACCCTATTATAGGGGATCTTCTATATAGAATCTATAGGATTCTATTTACTGTAGGCTATTAACTAAAAATCTAGAGTGTTACGGCACTAGCAGAACTTGGCAGAATTACGCACCGGCAAGTTGCCACAGATTGCCGCATATTGCGGTCACGTGACGCGAAGATCTTATAAAACATCGAACGGCGCTGCTCTTCTTCTCCTTTCCTTTCCCTAGCTTTAGATTCTCGTTTATAGACAATCCAATCGTACAGGCTTGCGCGTCCCTTTTGCCGTGCCCATGCCTCGATTGACTGAGTCGCTAACATAGAGAGAGGCTTAAGGAATTATTCTCCCTAAAGTAAATAAGGAGGAATACTCTCTACTAAAGTCCTATAGACTTATCTCCTTACTACACTACCTAGGAAAGACTTTAGAGAAGATCTTTACTACTAGATTAGGATATATAGCTAGTACTACTAGCTTACTTTAAGACTCGCAACTAGGAGGAAGAAGATAGCGGTCCGTAATAAACGCAGTTCTACTACTTCTAAATAATATCTAGTCTAAAAATAATAGGAAAAAAGGTAGATAAAGGATAGCTACTACGCTATTCCTAGACGTTAAAGGAGCCTTTAACTATGTCTCTCGGACAGTAAAATTACTGCCAAGAGTTACTCTCCGGGTCCTGACCGGTTCTTATTCTGAATTGTCCGGTCAACAGCCTATCTAGGGAGAAACATTTTATCTCGCATCTCAAATTGATCCAAAATTTGCGGAAACCGAGCAATGCCTTCTTGGCTCTTTCGAGGCAAAAGACAGATGATCCGAATTTCGTTTAGGGTCCGAAGCGGTAGTCCAGCATAAATACTGGCAAGTGAGGCCTCACCAGGATCTCTAGATACTAGAACTAAGCTACGGTCTTCCTGTGTGCTTTTGAACCTTTCCTTTTGTGAGCGTAACATTTTTATCACGTTCACGGCTTATAATCAGCTCGTGGCCTTGGTTCAGTGCATGAGATTGAACTCTTCTGAACGTTCTTCACACTGATTCCCAGCTTCTTAGTGGAGTGGCCGTATGGAGAGAGTAAAGCAGTTTCGTGATTTCGGGTCTGATAATGTACTTCTGGGGGATTATACAATCTAGGAGTTCGATCGACAGAGAGAAGAGTTCGGGTATGCTTAGGTGTCAGCCTTGTTGCATGAGCTGCTTATCCAGCCTTGCACGTGTCTAAGTCTACGGCTCATGAAATCTTGTATTTAAATCATTATGACAGAAAGATCAAGATTATGCTGGGGCGAGATGAGGTGGATACCCTGGATGTAAATAATCTATATGTGAAGAGGCACATACACGTGACTATCTGAAGGTTGTTCTCTTTTCTCTGCCACAAGAAGTTGCTTGACTGAAAATTCGTTTTAGCTGGACTTGAGTAATCACTTTTTTGAATAGGTTGAGAAAAAGCACACTTGAGTATGCAAACTGCCTGGCCCAATGATTCGGCTAGAATAGTTCAGCGCTGTTTCACTTGAGGGTTTAGCGTAAGTTGCTGCCTGCAATCCTAGCCTCTTGTGTCGAAATGTGTAATCTGATATGCCTCAGCCACGCATAAGGCAGAATCTGCCTTGTTCGACTCGCAATGTCGGTATATAGATGTCGAAAATCTCTCCCAATATTGTTATCAAATTCCTCAACCTATCTATATAACCAGTCAATTCCTTATCATGTCAATCAGTGCTACGGTCGGTGCTGCTCAATTGCTTCAGTTTGGAGTGTCGCTATCCGATGTGGCGCTCCTTTTGAACATCGGCCGAAAGATTGGAAATTGGTTTCGTGTTTCCAGCAACGATCAGGAACTGTTAGGTTCCATCGGTGAGGACCCAGAAGCAATTCTGAAACGACGCGGCCTGATTGAGGTATCTTATATGGAACGCAAGTGGGCTGGCCTAGACTTCATATACGAAGGAAGCTGTCGCAGAAACTCGCAGACCCAGGCTAAGGAAACAGCCGCAGGTCTGAGCCCGTTGTCCTGGCTAATGATCACGATCACCACGGCATTGGATTTCTGCCTGCCTCATAATAGCATCCGAGCACTGATTAGGCGCGTTTATGTCCGGGTATTGGATCGAGATGAAGAGCTAGAAGACTCACTCCGCGTATTGCTCCCCACAAATGTTGAATCTTGGAGATCTGCTGGATCTGTGCGAAGCATGACTACGACCATTGCCAAAGCACTACAGGCCTGCCGCTACAAGCTTGTTGAGGAAAATGCCCTTCCACAACTGAATCAGGCAGAAACTGAAGAGATGGAGAATTTTCTTGTTTGGCTCCTTGAAGGTAAGTCAAATGATTTCAAGGCGATGTCCTCGATGGTGTTCGCTGTGGCAGTAGCAATAAGCAAAGTGGGAGTGAAACTTCGCACTGAAGGACGGCGATCATACGAGGCCGAGCCTTTTATCCACTATGTGGAAGGCAATAGTATCCTGGATGATACTCTCCTGAATAACCAAGCAAGCAAGTCTGGAGATCCTTTCTCTCAAAGAAGGGGAATAGGACATAAGGCGCAACAAATAGCGTATCCACGTAACAACCCAAGCAGCATGATTCAAGCTATCCCGGCAGACCGTCGAACAATAAACAAGATGACTTATTATTGGGGACTTGGTGCGGAGGCCGCCTCAAAGATGTACCTCCAGGTTACTCAAGCCAAGTTGCCCTTTTACAAAGAAGCGGAGATCTATTATGCTCTGGAAAACAATGATGTCGAGACTAGCAATTTCACAAAAGACGTCGTAATGCTTGCTGGACGCGCATTCCCTGATACCTCGGAAGATATACTTCTTGCAGTTGAAAAGATTACCGAAGGTGTGAAAGGGGGTCGTTTGGCATGGCTGCAGCAGTACACTGCGCCGGAGTATCTCAAGAAAATCGAGGCTTCTAATACATGTGATATAAGCGAAAATATGGATCTTTGGCTACATTACCAGGCTCTCATATTTGGGTTCTATTACAAGCTTATGGAGCCATTGGTATCCCTCGAGCTTGTTCAGAAGGACGCATACTTTCGGGGCATATGGGGCTACGGGAGCACCACATTCTTAGCTATGTGCATCGAATTTGGAGTCGCTCTTCGCAGCGGTGAAAAACAAGTAAGCCGGGCCCATGTTTTGTACATGCTTTCGACGATGTTCGGTGGTCGGCAAAAGCCGTTCTCTAAAGAAACACCTAGCAAAGGACTTCTGGGTATTTTGGGACCAATATCTGTTCTTTCAAAACCGTTGCTGCAAACAACTGATGATCCGAAAGAGATATCCAGATTCATGTTGGCCGACCTACCAATTCTAGATCTTATGTCCGATACGGATGGAGAACTCTTCGGCTGTGAAGGGGGTGGCATCACGTTTGATCCCTCGCCTGCAGACCTGACTATGGTAAGGCCTCGGAGCCCGAATAAAGAATGGTCTCTGCATGCGAAAATGGGGCTGTTATTCGGAGAGGGCCAACCCGGAGTAGTAATGGCAGCTCGGTGCGCAGGTCGACTGATAGGGTGGTTTAACCCTTTGGCTGCTGATGTTGCTTTTCTGAGCTCGATTTACCAAGAGAGACGCCATGAGAAGGAGATAGGATATGTAGATGATTTTGCTTTCATTGGATACGAGGTTGAGGATAGACAATGGCAAAATGGTCGTTTGCTACAGCCTATTACTAATAACGCTGAAGAGCTTGTTGGTCTCGTCCAGTCGAGAAACTGTCCAGCGCTGAGGTATGCTGCGGCTGGTATCTACACCGAGATTGGAGAGGAAGTTGCGATTGCTACAGATGATTTGGATGCAGCCTGCGGGAGGGTCGGTATACAAGGAATAGTTATTGCTTAGCATTCTTGCTCTCAGGGGTCCCAATGATAATTTTATCCATTGGTTCTTAACGATATATTCATTCATGGGCGGTAATAATGATTGAATATTTTGAAACCCTTATAAATGAATTATTCATAAGCTTATGAATATATGTAAGAAACTTAAAGCCTTGTAGTGTAGTAAAAGGATACTGAGGTGTATATATAGTATTAATTGTACGCCGCTTGTTTAAATATATACGCAAGAGTAGATGGTAAGCAATAAGATGGGGGGGGGGGGGTAGAGGACTCTAAAACAATATCGACTACAGCAAATCTCTACAACACTATTGCCAAGATCGGTGATATAGCCTCAATATGCAATATCGCGATTATTCATTCATATCGCGATAAATCGGCTCTCATGAATACGATGCGATAAGTAGTCAATTTATTCATTCATTCATCGTTGGGACCCCTGCTTGCTCTTTCTGCTGGGAACCTACACAGATCGCATACGCCAGCTCGCATACCTTTTGGTGGCCTCGGAGGACTATCAAGTGGGGAGTGTTTGTAGTGCGATTTGAAATGATTCCTTGCGGAACCTTTCTTTTATCATTCTACTATTCATAGAAAATACAGAACATACTAGTCCTACACATTACTTTCTAGGGCTAGCTTATAGGCCTTTAACATAGGCCTATCTAGTATAGTAATTAATAATTAATTACAATAGAAATAAACTAAAGGTAGATAAAGAGAGCCTACTTAGGTATGGCTATATACATGACCAGCTTTACCCACCTTCCGTAGGTTCTAAATTCGGTTTATATTTAACTTGGCCTAATTGCCACCAGTTGTATATAGTAATTATAGCGAACGCCTCCGTTTACGATCGGCCTTCCTCTATAGTATTATAATCTTTGTTAAATATTGTAAAGTTTCTACTTATACAACATTGCTATATTTTATCGACCTCTTTATAAAGATAGCATTAGGCTTGCGAATTATTTAACTAGGCTTTAATATTGAATTGAATTGAATGCCAAGACTTAATTAATTCTTAACTAAGAGCGCGGGCTTAGTAATGTATTTAATCTAGAGGTCCTAATTAAATTAAGTTAATTAAAAAACATTAAAGCCTTTAATATTATATAGAAATATACTGAAGTTTATAATAGTAATGCCCTAAACCTTATTTTTGTTAGTGTTCCTTACTAAAAAAAAGGTTATCTAAGTATTACCCATTTTTACACCATTTATAAACGATTGTAATAAGTATAATAATTGGCCTGCATAAGCAGGTTATATTAAGGACGTTTACTATACTAATCTAATTGCTTATTAGTAAACTAGACTAAAAGAAACTTACTATTTATAAGGGGACTTTATAGATAGGGGGCTATAAGGACACGATTATGGAATAGGATAAATTAGTAAGAGAGATAAATTCTTAAGGAGGTAAGGCCTCTAAGATCGTGGAGACTATATACTATAGGTATATGCCTTTAGCACGTGACCGGTAACTATTTAAGGGGCGTCTAGGGGTTGTCCTAAGGGCAACCTAAGGTGTCCGCAATAATATCCCTTATATTACCCCCCCCCTTTCTTATAGCCGGCCCCTAATCGCTATTACCTTATAATAGGGAGATTATAAGGGCTCGTCCTAGAAGGGGTTTAGAGATATATTAGTATACTACTATATATTATTTATCTATCTAACCCCTACTTTAAACTCCTAAAAAACCTTAATAAGGAAAAAATATAACTAAAGAAAAGACGCGAGGATTACTAAAAAACCTATTAGAAGCCTATTAGAAGTATACTAATAATTACCTAGGCTAATATAGGGATTTTTATATAACTCTACTTCTAAGCCTTTATACTAGTCTGTAATTAAAAACCTTCACCGCACATGCAGCCTTACTAAAAGGTAGCGCCACACTCCAAAACTTAAGCATACCTATCTTACCATTAAAAACAATCGATTTTCCAACTTTTAAGACCTAATCCCTACTGCCTAGCGAGCTAGAGGTGGATTTACTTATCGTTTTACCCCCTTTTCCCAACAGAAAAATTTCTTTAAGGGTAGCCTTAGCTTATAAGCGAGGCACGAACAAGAATACTAAAACTATTACTACTACTACCACTAATACCAAAACTATAAAATAGGGCTAGTTTCTCTACTACCTTTTAGCCTAATCTCCCTAGAAATCTTCTAATAGAATTAGTAAGGAGAAAGGGTATAAGGATAGTAAAAACTAGAAAACCCCCTATAAGATATAAAATGCCAAGGCCCGGTAGGCCTAAAAAGAAACCCCCTATAGAAATAAGTGATAATAAGTCTATATCTATATTCACTTTTTCTAGCCCTTTTCCTTCTTCTGGCCTGTTTAGGACAGGAGATAAAAGAGGACATCCTTAGTCTTCTACTGAAAAAGAAAACTAAAAACCTGCAAAAAAGACAACTAAATTAATAACTTTTACGGCTAGTATACCTAGTATATCTTTCTCTCCCCTTTCTCTAAAACAACACCTATAAAAGGCTCTAAATAGCCTAACCCAGGCCTATCCCTTAACACGGCAGAGTCCTTTGCCAAGTTCGCTTATATTAACGACTGGATTCAATTAGATATTTACATTAACCCAGCTTTTCCAATTAGTTGATTCTTATCGATAACCTAAGGACCTAAATTGCCGTGTCAAGGGATAAAGGGCTAGAAGAAGAAGAAGAAGAAGAAGAAGATAAAAAGGAACAAGTTAAACAGCTAGAGGACTATACACGTAGTATCCTAGTAGGAGAAAATCCCTTTATAAAAGGAAAAGAAAAAACAAAAACAAAAGATGTCCTAAAAGGACTAGTTGAAGAAGTAAGAGCTCTCTGTAAGGAGGTAGCCCCTACTAAAGAAACCTACGCAGAGAGGCTAAAGAAGGACCTCCCTACTTTATCCTCTTTACCCTCCTTATCACTACTTACCCCTTCTACTTCTACTAGAAGTAAGAAAAAACAGCTATAAGAAAGAAAGCTAGTCTTAATTATAGACCAAAAGGACTAACCTTTAAATACCTTCTTTATACGAAACAAAGTCAATTAACTATTTATATTAAAACTGTAAGTAGAAAAACTGGTTTTAGCATCTATAGCTAGAACTAAAGGAAAATAAAATATTCTCCTTATAACTACGGAAGAGTATAATGTAGATTTCCTAGTCAAATATAAGGAAATCTGGTATAACTGCTTTACCTTTTAAAGAGAACAAAAACTAAAACTATAGGTTTAAATTATAGCCTATGGGGTTCCTACCCTACCTTTCTTAGGAGAAGGAGGCTCTAAGCTTCTATTACGGGACACCCCCGTAACACCTTGCACACGTCCACCTGTTTTCACCGACTTAGCAATTAGAGACCAACCGCGAAATGGCAATCTGACGGCAATCTGATGGCAATCTAACGGCAATCTACGGCATTCTGCCATATTCTGCCAAGTTCTACTAAATTCTGCCAAGTTTTGCCAGGACTATGACCTGAACCCTATTCTGCCTATGCACGTATTAACTAAGCAACTAAGTTAACAATATATACCCTTTCTTCCCGTTTCCCTACCTTCTTTCCTTACGCAACGTCTTAACTTTATTACGCAGTTTATGTATATAGCTTAATAATACCTACTTCGCTATATATTATTACCGCTTATACTCACTCCGTGACACTACGTTGCGTTAAAAACCCATACTACCTTCTAAAAATGTAGAACGACCCTAAAGCCCCCGCAACAGCTAACGCTATTATAGCTGCACTCTAAGAATAATTAGTAGGTATATAGAAGTCCTTTACGGACGCCCTTGCACAGTACTAAGCTACTTTAACTTAACAGTAAGCTGAATAAGAAGCACGATAATAATAATTGATTAAAGCACTTTAAGAAGAAGTCCGCATTTTTAAGATGCCTATATTAAGGCCCTAAGACTAAACGCTATCTTTGGAGATAAACACGCGGAACGTAAGCCCTAAATTAGTAGTAGTTACTCATCCTATAGAACCGACTACTGCACTAAAACAATCTGAGAAACTACTAGACCCCCTAGTATTTACCGGTAAATAATAAGAGCTTTAGTTATTTTTAAGCCAGCTTAAGAATAAGTTAACTGGTAATGCTAACCGCTACCTAACTAAAGCTAACTAACTTTATTACGCCCTAAGTTAACTAGGAAGAGACGTAGCTAACTTTATTAAACCTCTTTAACTAAACTTAGTATAAAGCCTAGTTATACTTCTTAAAGCTATATATAGTGACCTAAACCGCTAAGCTACCGCTTAAAGAAAGATAAACTAAATAACTTAAGAAAAGAAAAGTTTCCTAGTATACTTCTCCGAATTTAACCGCTACGTAAAGGAAATAGGCTGGAATGACTCCGCACTAATTAACAGCCTTATTAAGTCCTTAAGCCCTAAACTAAAAACCTCCCTAATAGGCGTAGACCTCCCGGAAACTCTTGACGCCTGCGTAAACGTTATTAATAAACGGTATAATGATATACTACGCCTTATACTGAAGCCCGTTTATTGGTATAATATAATAACCCCGCGAACGTCTACTAAGTTATTGTCTTAACCCAAGCACCCTAACGCCATGGATATTGACACTGGGACCCTAGGATACGCCCCATTAGGGTCCTTTAAATAAGAACAACGCATTAAGCTAGGCCTCTGCTTTAAATATAGAAGTAGCTCTTACCTCTTAAACCACTACTCTGTTTCTATGCCCCGAAACGATTTATAAACGGCCAGTACTGGCAGCCGTTCACTATATTGATCTTCTAGTTACTGTCCCCGATCTTTATCTAGTTCTACCCCTATATCTAATAAGCACTATTTATAAGGACGAAGCTATAGCCGACGTTCTATAAGAACCCCACCCTAATTGCCTCTAAAAGGAAGGTCCTAGAGCTAAGTTGCTTTCCGGGACAGCTCTGCTATAGGATTTCGTTAAACACATTTAACGTTACGAACTCTAACTCTTGGGACCGTAGCATAACTATTAACTATTATCTTTGGCAGAATGGTTAATAGGCTAATACTTAAATCCTAATTGATATAGGAGCTAGCGGCATAGGATTTATTAATAAGATCTTTATGTAAGATAATGGTTTTACCCTGACCCCCCTTAACCAGCATATTAACGTATTTAGATTTAATAGCAAACGCACTATCTTAGGCCGTATTACCCACGTGGTAACCCTAAGACTTTAATACCTAAACTATAAAGAACTAATTAAGCTTTTCGTTACCACCCTAGGTTACTTAGTAATCCTTAAACAACCCTAGATAAAGCTATATAAGGTAACTATTAATTAGGACAACCTTAAGCTTCTATTTACCGCCTCCTATTGTAAGTAGAAGTGTTATATAATATACCGCCTTAACCTTAAACTAAAATCTAGGGAATCCGCTAAGATCCACTAGCCTAAGATTTCCACTAATGTCCACCCCGCGCCTAAGGAATCCACCAGATTCTATTAACCTAGGAATTTCACCGAATTCCACTAGCGTAAGATTTCCACCGACATCTATTAAGGATCTGGGAATTCCACTAAACTCTATAAATTGGCCCTAAGCACTATACTGCCTAAAGACAGGCAGAAGCTTAAGCTCACTACACGAAGATATTAGAAGGACTGGTATCTAACTATAAAAAGGATTCTTGAAGAACCCGAACCCGAATCTAATACTAACTCTGTACTTAATACCGAACCTAAACCCAAATAAGAAACTATGGACAATCTAAGCGAGCTCGGTACCCTAAATATCCGTATAATTAGAGCTACTCCGTTAGCGTAACTTACTAAGAAACCTAAATATATAATCTTTGCTGTTACTATAGCTGATATTAAGAAGGCCTTAGCACCGAAGAAGCACACTAACCCTACTACGAAGGTACTAGTAGAGTACTATAACCGCCTAGAGGCATTCTCACAGAAGGAAGCCGATAAGCTACTAGAATACCGATTGTACGACCATAAGATTATACTTAAAGAAGGAAAGCAGCCTGGATTTAGACCCTTATATAGGATGTCCTAAAATGAACTCTAAGTACTATAAAAGTATTTAGATGAGAACCTAAGTAAAGGATTTATTAGAGTAAGCTTATCGCCTATAGCCGCACTAGTGATCTTTATTAAGAAACCCGGCGGCGGTTTACGCTTCTGTGTAAACTACTAAGCTCTTAATGCCGTCACTATTAAGAACTAATATCCGATCCCGTTAATATAGGAGACACTAAACCGACTAAGTAAGGCTCGCTACTATACAAAGCTTGATATTATCTCTACATTTAACCGCCTCTGTATAGTAAAAGGAGATAAATGGCTTACTGCATTTCGTACTTAGTATAGACTATTTAAATACTTAGTAACGCTATTTGGCCTCACAAACGCTCTAAGCTCGTTTCAACATTATATAAATAATACCCTGCGCCCCTACCTAGACATTTTCTGTACTGCTTATATTAATAATATTTTGATATACAGTAATAACCTAACCAAATATCGGAAATACGTTAACCTTGTCCTATAAGCCCTACACGAAGCTAGTCTATAATTAAATATAGATAAATGCGAGTTCTATAAAACGGAAGTCCTATACCTTAGACTCCTTATTTCTATAAATAGTATACAAATAGACCTAAAAAAAGTTGAAGCAATTATAAACTAGCAAGAACCCAAGAACGTTAAGAATATAAGAGCCTTTATAGGATTTGCTAATTTCTATTAACGGTTTATTAATAACTTCTCCGCCCTAGTTTTACCCCTTATAGCTTTAACTTAAAAGGATAAAGTTTTTGTTTTTAACAAGGAATGTAAGAAGGCCTTTACCTATCTAAAGGTTATATTTACTACTGCGCCTATACTCTAATACTTTAACCTAAATCGAATGAGTGTTATAGAAGCTGACTTATCTGACTACGTTACTAAAGGTATCCTGTCTTAATATAACGAGGATGGAGTATTATACCCTATAGCATACTTCTTAAAATAACTAAGCCTAGCCGAATATAACTACAAGATCTATAATAAGGAATTATTAGCTATTATTAGATGTTTTAAACAATAGCGACCCAAACTAGAAGGCGCTAGATTTCTAATTAAGGTCCTTAGCGACTATAAGAACCTACAGTACTTTACAACTACAAAACAGCTAAGTTACCGTTAGGCCCGTTGGTTAGAATATCTGTCTTATTTCCAATTCTTAATTATATACCGCCTAGGTGTCTAAGGCTAGAAGCCTAATACTTTAACCTAACGCTTATAAGACGCGCTAGCCTTAGAAGAAGCGCGCTCTTACTAAAATTAGACCCTGCTTCGCCCTAAACTATTTGACCCTCCTACTAAAGATCTTACGGTACACGTCCTTAAAATAACTAATCGATTAATTAAATAGATTATAGTTAACGAATACCTAAATAATAAGTTTATCTAAGAGACGCTTAAGCTAATACAAAATGGCATTAGACGCTCTAAAAAGATTTCTCTAAGTAAATGCGAAGCCCGCGGAAACCGCTTGTATTACCAGAACCGTTTAGTTATCCCTAATTACGATAAGCTTAAGCTTAAACTCCTTAAACACGTACATAATCTACCTGTCGCCAGCCACCCGGGCTAAGGAAAGACCCTAGAACTACTCTAACGGGAGTATTATTAGCTGAATATATATAATATAATACGAAGGTACGTCTCTAGCTGCTATACCTGCCGACGAGCTAAAGCCTCGCATAAGATGTATAACGGTCTTTTAAAGCCGCTGCCTATTCTAGACTAAAGATAGAGGGATATCTTAATTAACTTTGTTATTGACCTTCCTAAGAGTAGAGGCTATATAAATATTATAGTAGTTATAAACCGACTATCTAAAATAAGACACTTAATCGCCTACCCCAATATATTAACGCCTGCCGTTGCCTAACTATTCCTAGATTATATATAGAAACTCCATAGACTCCCTAAAACGATTATCTCTAATAGAGGCAGCTAGTTTATTTTGGCATTTTAGAAAGAACTAACTACTTAACTCCGTATTAAAGTACTGTTGTTTACTGCGTATTACCTAAAAACGGATGGCTAAACGGAACGCGTAAATGCTATAATGGAATAGTATATTTGGATATACACGTCGTATTTGCAGGATAACTAGATTAACTGGCTTATATTTACCAAGTTTACTGCAAATAACTCCGTCTTGGAAACTACGAAAGTCTCCCCATTTCTAGCTAATTACGGCTAGCACCTACAAATAGGTTTTGAACCCTTTAGTAATGTTCCTTACCCCGCTTATTACGCCTTATAAGTTATAGAAGCAAATAAATTTATAAAGAAGATAGAGGAACTATAACAGTTTCTTACCAATGAGATAATATGGGCTTAATCTGTCTACGAAGCCGTAGCGAATAAGAAACGAACCCTAGCACCGGCCTACTAAATTAGTAATTTTGTCTAGCTAGATATAAGAAATCTAAATACGAAACGACCTATTAAGAAACTTAATTAGAAGAACGCTGGCCCTTATAAGGTTAAAAAGGTTATCTCTCCTTATGCCTACCAATTAAAGCTCCCTAATACGGTTAAAATCCACCCCGTATTCTATACGTTAGTCCTCCACCCTACTACCCCTATATTAGATGCCCTGCCTAAATAGATATAAGACCCTCCCCTACTAGTTGAAGTGGATGGTAAAAACGAGTACTTTATTAAAAGAATTGATAATATTAAGTATAATAAACGGAAACGCTAATATATATATCTTACGAAATGGAGAGGCTTTACTAAGTCCTTATAGGAACCTATTAACTCTATAGGACTTATATAAGCCGCAGAAGACTTTTATAAACTTTACCTAGAACTACCATAGCCCTATCTCACAGAAGCTTGAGTTTAAAGGGGGGGTACTGTTATAGGACACCCCCGTAACACCTTACACACATCTACCTATTTCCACCGACTTAGCAATTAGAGACTAACCGTAAAATAGTAATCTAATGGCAATCTAATGGCAATCTAATGGCAATCTACGGCATTCTGCTATATTCTGCCAAGTTCTACCAAATTCTGCTAAGTTCTACTAGGACTATAACCTAAACCCTATTTTGCCTATACACGTGTTAACTAAGTAACCAAGTCAACGATATATGCCCTTTCTTCCCGTTTCCCTACCTTCTTTCCTTACGCAACGTCTTGACTTTATCACGCAGTTTATGTACATAGCTTAATAATACCTACTTCGCTATATATTATCACCGCTTGTGCTCACTCCGTGACAGCTTCTAAAAGAAGAAATTGAGACTTTTAATCCTATAAGGATATAAGGACTACCTAAATAGATCTTATCTAGTGTAAAAAGACACAATCTATAGACTAGATTTGGCTTTATAGTTTTTACTATAAAGAACGAAGAAAAAAGACAAGAAATCTTTAAGTAAAAAGAGATATCAATTGCAGGTACAGCTACTAAGGTAGTAAAATACCTCGAAGTCTCTCCTACTACGCAGTATAATAGCTGCCAAAAATTTGGCTATATAGGAGATAGATACTCTACTAGGGCCTATAGATATTGTGCGGCTGCATATCTATCTAAAGACCACTGCTGTTTTACCTGCTTAATAAGCGGCAGGCCTTATAAGCATACCACCCCTCTTTGCATTAATTGTAAAGAAAAACACTTTGCTAATAGTAAAGACTGTAAGAATCTTAAAGCAGCTAAACTAGTACATAGTACTAGCGTAGAAGATTCTATGGAAGAATAAAATTAATAGAAGTCTAGAAGGAGGTAACTCCTACTAGGCTTCTAGGTAAAAGATATTAGAGAGCAAAAGGATAAAAATAAATTATAAAAGGATAGGGACAGGGGTTAGGATTTCTTATAGTTTTTCTTACTATTTTCTCATTCCCTAATAGTTGCAGTATCTTAGTATTTTACTAGGAAACTATAAACTCCTAGTTTAGGGGTTTATAAACTACTAGGATATAGCTACTAGTACATATTAAGCTGCCTAGAAAGGATTTATATATATAGAACTATAGCGCCATAGCCTAAGGCTGCATGCGCAGTATTGTACGTAGTATAATACAATGGATAAAAAAAAGTCTATAATTAATTATAAGTATTATAAATAATTTAGTGTTCTAATATAGTTCCGTAGAACCTTTTAATATAGGATTTAACATATAGAGCCTTGGCTTGACGTTATCTTTACCTGCTAAGATATAGTCTATAATCCTTTCTTATAATCCTTTTCTTATAATCCCCTATATTACTAATATATTGCTCCTATATTTGCCCTTAGGCTATTAAATACGGCTAGGGTATTAATTAGTTAGTTAAAAAGACTTATCTCTTAAGATTTAGTATATATGCTTTTAAATCTAGTAGTCCTATACTATATATTTGGCGTAGCTCTATTGATTAGCAAATAGGGATATTTTATAATAGTAATTGTAGCTATTATATAATTGTTAAGAATGTCTATAACGTTAATCTTTAATACTATAGTATTATTTTAGGTATAATTTAACCTATATACGTCTTTAATTGACGTCTTAATTGCCTTCCCTTAGCTACGTACTCAGTTTTTATAAGGAAGTAATAGTTAGATAATATATACTTATATTTCCTTCCTTTTAAATAGCGCTATTATAATAGAGTTATATTAGTAAGGTTACGGCTATTTACTAAAAGGGTATTAGAAGGTAAAGTATAAAAATACCTTACTTATTAAGCTGCTCTTTTCCTTAAATACCATACTTCCCGTTATTAACCGTTATCTAATTTTAAACCTATTTTTAATATATTATTAAGATTTTCTTCTTTTTTATTATTAATTTAATATGCCTCTTTATTCTCCTACTAACTGCTCTTCTAAGTAAATTCTATAGCGTATTTTAGCCCTACCACTATATATAAAACCCTAACCCCCGCTAACCTATAACTGGTGCTGGTCCTACCTAAATAATTTTACCTATACGTTTTTAAAAGACCAGAAATCTAATACCTTTGGTCCTTATAATTAATGCATGCGTACTAAAAGCGATAGTTATATTAAGGTAAGCTTTTCTATTATTAATAGATTTCTATTATTAACTTTAAGCTTTAATAGCCTAGGCCTAAGTAGCGACGTTTCTTTAATGTCCTTAACTACTATATCGCCCAGGCTCTCTTTTATTTTAGTATAAATACTAAACAACTTAGCCGAATTTAAGACTATGCTACGGCTATTTATACTGCCTGTAATTCCTAGTAAGCTAGCCAGTAATGCCTAATATAAGAGTAAGGTTAGTGTACTAAGGATAGGGTAAGAGATAAAGGTAATAAGAAGAAGGTTGTTGTCTACTATAGAAAGGAGTTTGCGTATATACGTTAAGTTTTAAAAGAGTATAATATAATGCGTTATTAAGTAGGTTACCCTCTAGGTACCTAGCGAATAGGTAACTAATAGTTACTATAGTAAGGTCTTAGTAGTTCTAGACTATACTAGCCAGCTAATATCTCTATTTATTTTAGGCTTAAGCGTATCTTTATTAACTATAAGCTTACGCTATAAGAGCTTTATTAGTATTGGTTTGGACCTAATATTAGTGTTAAGCGTTTAAGAGTCTCTACTTTAGCTATACCTTATTATCCTACCCCTATTTTTATACCTACTTATACGCCTACTAAGGGATCTGGATTCTATTTTTATTAGCTATTACTTAGTAGCCTAATAGATACTAATTTTGCTCCTAAGGGTAAGGCATAGTAGCTTTTTAGATTAGGTATTTGGGATTTATTCTTATATATAGTAGTAATTAAAGACCTTAATTAAGTGCTTAAAAAGGCCTTATAAGGCTTTTAGAAAGGGCTTAAAAGCCTTAGGAATAATATTTCTAATATAGATAAATAAATAGGAATACAATTCTAGCAAAATGCCCTATTAACTCTATACTATATATATAAAAAGGCTAAGGACCTATCCTGCCTTAAGCCGTAGCCCTATCCCTATAGTTTCCGAAGCCTATCCGTTCTATATCTAATTTAACCTATTTACGCTTTTTATAAGCTTTTTATATAGGTTATAATAATACTGTAGTATTAGAGCGCTTTTTACAATTTATAGATTGTGGACCTTGGTCCTAATATTCTTTTAAAATATCTTTGCAATAATTAAAGTAATTTTTTGGTTCCTATATAGAGTTCTTAACGGGCTAGCCTAGCTATTTAACTTTAAATTAAAGCTTGTTCTTAATAGACTTATAGTATAGTATAGCTTTAATCTTATACCGCTCGCCCACTACCTTAAGGTGTTTAATTAGGCCTAGACAGAAGTTCTTTTCTAGTAGTAGTCTATGCTATAGCTTTAGTAGGTTTATATAAAACACTAGATATATATAGGCTATAGATAGGGGTAGCTAGAGACGGTAGGCTAACTTACTAATTTATTTCTTAATTTAGAAGGGACCTAGGTATCTTATATTGAGCTTTTTTAATCGTTAACGGGTTTTAATATTTGTTAAATATAATAAAACCTTATTGCCTACTCTAAAATGCTTGTTTTGGTGGTTATAGTTATACTAAAGTCTCTACTACTCTTAGGTATCCTATAGGCTCTACTTTACATACTTTTATTACTACTCCTATTCCTAGAGGTATCCTTATACTCTTTAGTAGATGTCCTTAGACTTTTTAGTAGGATCCTATAACTAACTATACCACCTTAGCTAGTAATTATTAGGTATACTATTAAACCTAAATAATTGGACATTATAGGCAATCTAGATTAATATATACTTATATAATACGTATTACTTAAAATTATAAGTGTACTCCACGTACGGAAGTAGCTTATACTAATTGTCTTGCTAATAGTTTAAATATATTTGTAGGTAAGACTCTAATTCCTAGTTCTAGCGTTTTGTTTACCCGTCTATTTATAAATAAAAAGCTATACTATAATAGTGGTCTATCTTTAAATAAAAGTATAAATCTAACTAGTACTAGCTTATAAAGATACTACCCCTATTAGTAATAATAGAGTGCGGCTAATCTACTTTAAGAAAGTATTTCTCATTAATTAGGCTAGTGAGCGCTTATATATTAATTGTCTTATTAATAAGAAGGTATTAGACGTACTTTAAAAACCTATTAATAAGTATAAGGACCAAATTATATGTTTATTCTTAGCTATCTTTAAATAGCGGAAGATTTGTAATAAAGTCTATAGCGTAATATTACTATAGCTTACTAGTAGGGGGAACTAATTTAAGTAAACCCTAAGAGCATTAAAACCTCTACTAATTAGGATTGCGGTAGAATTTCCGGCCGCCTATAAATAAGTGGTTTAATTGGTTAAGCTTAGGCCATAACTCTATAGGCGATTTTAACGGTATAAGGGATACTTAGTAAAAAAAAGGTTAGTAACTAGATAAAGCCGTAATTATAATATATATTAACTTCTTCTCTATATAACGGGAATACAACGGTATAACTTTATTAAGTAAAAGAATAAATATTACTAGCTAATTATAATAGTTAGATATAGAAGATTTAATAAAAGGTATTAGGAATAATAAAGGTTATTAAATTAAAGACGAGAATGCTATACCTTTAGTAGATAACTTAGAGATAGGAGATATCTTTAAGGATAAAGATAAAGTAGAGGGTAATAGTATTACGGGCCTTATATTAGAAGTAGTATAACTACTAAAAAGAGATATAAATAGGTTAGTTAAGATAATATAGGAGGCACTAAAACTAATTAAGCTATAAAATAAGAAGTAGCTAAGTTATATAGATAGTTATATTATAAGTTTAGAATATAGAAATACTAGAAACCTAATTAACCACCTTACGTAGCGAGGTGGCGTCTTGCTGTTGCAACTTAGGTGGACTTTACGTAATAATTATACGATATAGATTTACACAATTGATTACGTAATGTATATTAATAATAGCTATTTACGTTGTCGTTATTATCGTCGTCTTCTTTTTTAAGCAACAGCACTAATACTACTATTACTACCACCGCTGCTGCTGCTGCTACTACCCCTACTTCTGCTCCTACTCCTACTACTACTACTGCTACCGCCGCCGCCACTACTATTACTATTACTATCACCACCACCGCCGCAGCCGCTGCTATATCCGCGCCCGGCCGCCGCTTCTTGTCCGTACCGCCGCCGTTTTAGGCCGGGGTGCCTACGCGTAGGACTTTGGTCCTAGTAGATAAGCGTGCTAGTAAGCATTAGTACTATAAAAGAATTTAAGAATTTAAGAAGATGCTAATATATAAATAGCTGCTGCCGCTGCCGCTGCCGCTAGGCCCCTTCCCGCTCCTACTACTGCCGCTACCGCCGCTGCTGCCACCGCTGCTGCTACCGCTCCTCCCCCGGCTGGGTTTATAGCTATTAATTAGCCTACTAACGCCCTCCCCCCCTAAAATCCCTTCCCTGCCGCGCTCGCCGCTGCTACTAAAGCCGCTGCCGCGCGTCTAGGGTATGTCTTTACAGTAGGTTCTTAGCTTAGGTAGAGCTCCTAGGGTCTACTAGTGGGTCCGCCTTAAGGCTAGGGCCCTAAATATGGAGGCAGCCCTGGCGTAAAGCTAGGGTATAGTAGCCCTGTAGGCTTATGCGTCGTATATATAGGGTAGTGGCCTATTTATAGAGTGTGTGTTAATCGCGGGCTAGCTACGCAGCAGCTGTGCTAACTGCTATTATAGTAATAAAGGGGCGCGCTGCTCCTTCTGGGCTTATAAGTTAGTAATATAAGCTGTAAAAAGTATAACTAATAGAGATAATAGCGTCTGCTACCGCCGCAGCCCCTGCTATAGCTTGCTCCCGCTTCCGCTCCCGCTCCTACGCCTTTATACCTCCTATTGCCGCCGCCGCCGCCGCCGCCGCCAAGGACAACGATAATAATGACGATAACGAGGAAGAGGAGGAGACCCTGCCTGCCCGTATTTATTTTTGTTCTAGGCGGCGCGGGCGGATTATAGGGCTGCTCCCCTACTTAATAGTTATATTAGAGGAGTTATTAGATAAGGATAAGGAGTAGGGGAGGGGGGTTAAGGGGGAAGGAGGGGAAAGGGGGGGTTTACTAGACCCTATAGGGCATTTATAGATGTTTTACTAGCCCTATAGGGCAGTTATAGAAGTAGTTATATAATAAAATAATAAACCTTATTACGAAAGTAAAACTTTTAGATATATAATATTGACCATTTTTATTTAATTTAGAGGAAGTAGTACTAAAATGGACATGTCTATGTGGCTAAGCGAGCACTATAGTAGCACCCCTGCATCTTAGTAACACCAACATTATTAACATTTATAAAATTGAGCCTTGCTTGCTTGCTTTCTATATTAGTCTTATTTAAGAGCTAATACCTTATTTACTTAATTTCTAATAATTAATTGTTGCTGTTAATAACTTAACGACCTATACGCTCGTCTAAACCTTTATAAATCGTCTGTAAAAACCTTAAAAACTTAACTAATAATAACACACTCGACGAGCTAAACTCCTCAGAGGTTACCTACCAGTCTCCCTTACCTTCCCCTATACCTTTAGGCGATACGCCAGCGTTACAGTCTCTATCCTCTATAATGGCGCCTCTCTCCGCGGCTTAACGCGAGACTTTAGCCGCTAAAAAAGCTAAAGAATAGCTCTAGTAACTATATAAGGAGGACCTAAGGATTAAAAGAGCTTAGGTAAAGGAGGTTAAGAACTAGGCAACTAACCGGAAAATAAGACTTCTTTAGGAATAGGAGGACCGTACTAAAATGCTACGCGTTTAAAAAGAATAGGAAGATCGGGCGACTAAACTCTATATATTAAGCCTTGCTATAGTAATAGCGAGATTAGCTACGGTAGTATTATCCTTAACCCTAATTAATAAACCAGGTAAGTTGCTCCCATCTATAGCTAATATCCTAAATACCTTTCTCCCTAGCGTCCTAAATAAAGAGATACTTAAGGTATTTTAGGGTACTTTCTTGCCTAATAACCTCTCTTACCTCTAGATATACCAGCTCTGGTTTAAGCCTTAGAATAATATCTTTATTGTTAACAGCGTTCTTTTTATAAGACTAAAAAAAGGGACGATAAAGGACTACCTATCCGTTAAAGTGTGGGTAGAGGGCTTCCTTAACTATATAATGATTTTAATTATTATATATAAGAATCTTTTAGTAGATCTTATTCCCTAAATACTTACCTTCTATAATTAAGTTATCTAGCTATCTACTACCTACTAAATTGCTCCCTTAATAACTATGGCCTTAGAGCACCACTCTATAGTTATTTAAAAGAACTAGTTAGAGCTAGCTAACTAGAAGATCTTTAGTAACTTCCTAGATATCTATTATAATCTTAATACTTATAAATCCGCATCTATCTTAAAACGCGCGTAAGTAAGTACTAATATCTTAAGGACCTATTATAGCTTTAATAGAGGGAAATGTGACCTAGGTAAGAATTGCAAGTTCCCGCATACCTGTAGTAAGTGCGGTAGCCTATATACTATAAGGAATTGCAAGTAGTAATTACTAGAGGAAAGTATTAATAAGGAAAAGGAAGAGGAGGAAGAGGATTTTATTAAGCTATACCTATACTCCGCCAAAACCGTGCTCTACCCTTATAGTATAGGTAGGCCAAATATTATACTATTATTTCTAGTCTTTTTGCCCTCCTCTCCTCTACAGGACTCTCCCTCCCCCTTAATTATTTAAGTGTGGGGGTGTTATCTATCCCTATACCCCGGCAACCTCTAACGCAATATTATTAGTATCTTAAAGTTTGGATACTAGATTAGGGTAGACCTAGAAATTAAACTCCTCTCCTAGAAGAACTAAGCCTTAATAGCCATAAATATGGTCCTAATTTTAGAGAAGATTAGCGCCGATCTAGATATAGGTAGGATTATAATAGTAATATCTTCCGTTATATCCTCGCTGTTAGGTTTAATACCTAAAGCGGATAGGGAATAGCGCCGTATTTATAACTTATCCTTACTATCTAGCCGATCTATTAACGACTTAATCCCTATAGTATTCGCTATACTACAATATTTAATAGTTAATTAGGTTCTCTAACACGTTATATATATAGGCCGTGGTTATATAATTATTAAGAGGAATATTAAGGACGCCTTTTAGAATATCCCACTTTTTATTAAAGCTTAATACCTTATAGGGTTCTCCTAGAAGGGTATAGTGTATTTTAAATATTGCCTCTTATTTAGCCTTTAAACTGCACCCTTTTTATTTAATCTTTTTATAGAGGGATTCTACTAGATACTTATCTAATATATCCTAAACACCGCCTTAGAGCACTATTTAGATGACTTTATCTTTATACTCTTTAACGCTTTTATCCTCCCTTAATTACTTAGTATATATAACCAATTAAGTGACGAATTAGGCATTCTATAAAACGAATTAAAGAATATTAAAGGCACTACGGCTAAAGTCCTAGGTTATATTATAGATACTCTAAAGTCTAAGCTATATCTTTCTCCTTTAAAATAGGCTACTATGATTAAGGAGATTAATAAAGCGTTAAGTGGTAGATCCCTAACGCTGGTTTAGAGTTAAAAACTAGCTAGTAGACTCGCTTAGAGCGCCTAGGTAATTAGGCTTAGGTATTTATATAACCGCTCTATCTAAGAGTTTATCTCCACTTTTATAAAGGTAGGTAGTTATTCTTACCAACGGCTAATAGCTAAACTTTGCTAAGACTTGTTATGGTGGAGGGATGCTTTTACCCTTTTAAATAGTATCCTCTTCTTTAATAATACGGATTAAAAACAATTCTATCTCTTTTTAGACGTATTTAGGATTCTTAGTTATAGGGCCTTCTTCTTCCTTAAAGATTCTTAAGGGATAATATAGCCGCCCTATTTAGTATCTCTACCCTAAGATAATTCTTTAAGCTGCTACCCTAATATAGAACACCGCCTTACCCTAATTAATAAGTAGGAGGTCTAAGCGATTACAACCTTGTTTTAGCTCTAGGCAATATAGTAGGAGTATAGCTTAGTCTATATCCATACGGATAATATAGTAGCACTCTTAGGATTTTAGAATATGGTGGTAAAAGGACTAGGTAATTACCTACTCCATAAGATCCTCTAATTGGCCATAGCCTATAATATTATACTCTATACGGAGTGGGTTTCCTTTATAGAAAACGGGCTAGCTAATACTTTATCTCATTTTAATTACGATAGGGTGTTATTACTATACCCGTATTAGGATACTTCTAATTTACCGTTACTATACGCTTCTTTATTATATTTAATTTAACGCTAAAATAGAAGACCTAGTCCCTCTTAAAGACCCCCCACCTAATTTCTGGATTAAGGTAAAAGCCCCCTTAAAATGCTTCGGCTAACTATTATAGTACAGCCTCTCTAATAGAACGAGAGATTTATACCGTCCCGTAATTAAGAGTTAGGAGGGCTACTATAACCTTTACGGAGCGGTAAAGTACTTAGCGCCCCTCTACTACCTAGGAGAATAGATTACCTAATAAATCTTTAGTAATGCTAGTCTAGGAATAAGCCGTATTAAGCCTACTATAATTAGAGCCTATGTCTCCGCAATTCAATCCTACTATATTAACGCTAATTATAATACCTTTATCTTTAATAATCCTATTATTAAGAGGATCCTAGACGGTGTAATATCTATAAATCCCTCTACTACGGCTAAAAGATTGCTAATTATTAAAGATATCCTTGCCTAATTGGTTACCCTAAATGCCCAATCCGTTAAGGATTTTAACTTTAACGCCGCCATTACCACGGCCTTTATGGGATTTCTTTATCTAGATAAGATTACCTACACTAAGGCTTAGAAAGATAGCCACGCCTTCTCTACTATAAAATGTACTAGAAACGATATAACGCTAGTAGAGAACCATATAATATTATATCTAAAGCGTAGTAAAACGGATGTTAATTACTAAGGAGTTTTAATTATAATTGCCGCTTTAGGGCAACTTAAATGCGCAGTTTAAGCTATAAAATACCTATTTAAAAATAACCCCTAACCCGGAAATGCCCCTCTCTTTTACTTTAAGAGATCGGCCTTTATAAGCTATGTGGTTAGAAATAAGCTAAAGTATAGAGTTGCCGCTCTTAGCCTTTATTCTAAGCTCTATAACGGATACTTGTTTTAGAAAGGTGCTGCTTAACACGCTTAAGATAATAGTTTTATGGACGGCTAAATATAGTAACTAGGCCGATAGTCCTTATAAGCGTTCTAGCTTTACTATTTATTATCCCTAAAAAACCTATTCTAGCTAAGTGTAAACTTCTAACGTGAAACGCTAATACCGTTCTTATTATTACTCGCCCTAGATATAATAGGCGAAGGTATTTAGGCATAACGGCGTGTAGAAGTGCCTATTTTAGCACTCTAATATATTAACTTAAATCTCTCCTTTTCCCCCCTTTTTTATTTTTTATTTTTTCTTTCCCTTACTCTACCTTGTGTAGTACGGGCGCTGCGCTTCTAGGTCTATAGGTATTACGTTTAGTTAAGACAGGGTAATCCCCTATAAATGGCCTTGCGAATATACCTATTCTTAATTAATGCCTTTAAGCCCGTACCCACCAATTAGATTAATTAATCCTCTTCTCCGTAAGCGTGTAAATAATAGATAAATATGTTTATGTGGCTAAGCGAGCACTATAGCAGCACCCCTGCATCTTAGTAATACTAATATTATTAACATTTACAAAATTAAGCCTTGCTTGCTTGCTTTCCCTCCCACTTATACCTTTTTCTTTAGTTGTATATTTTGGGCTTTATAAATAGATACTGTAGTAATATGCTTGCGTATGGGTCCATAGGCATCACGTTTAGTTAAGGCAGGGCAATCCCCTATAAATGGCCTTGCGAATATACCCATTCTTAATTAATGCCTTTAAGCCTGTACCCACCAATCTAATTAATTAATCCTCTTCTCCGCAAGCGTATAAATAATAGATACTATTTACGGTAGTAACCTAAGATAGTATAATATAGAGCTAACTATATATAAAAACCGGTATCTATAAATTAACGCTTATAAAGGTAAAAGACTAACCCTATAACTTATTTATAGTTATTATAAAAGATAAATAGATAGGAAACTGCCGTTAACTAATAATAAACGGTAGCTCGCCTTTTATAGAAGATAGCTTAATTTACGGGATAACCTATAGCTAGTTAGTAAAGGAGCTACTACATCAGCAAAATGTTTGTGCCTCCTGACAGTACTGACAGCTCCTAACAGCTCCTGTCAGGGCTGTCAGGAGCTCCAGGAGACACTCACACTCGGCATCCTGTCAGGAACCTGTCAGGAGGTCGCCCGGACCACCAGGACCACCAGGACCTCCAGGACCTCCAGGACTATTAGGACCATCAGGACCATCAGGACAACAATAAAAATTCTAGATTTAAAAATAAGATATATTAACACTCCAGTATTTGCAGCTAGTCAAAAAATACAAAATTAATTTAATTATATATAATCTAAATAATCCAAATCAAATCTTTCCTGTCTACCGCCTGTGTCTGTCATGGAGCTCTACGATCGCTCCGGGCGTCGGGCGATCGACTGAGGAGCCTCTCGCGGGAGGCTCCAAATCGTCGATCGGCGGTGTTCCCGATGATCTGCCGGCCGTGTGCTGATTTCCTAACTAGGCCTAGTGCCTGCCTGCCTGTCTGCCTGTCCTACCTGTCTGTGCCTGCCTGTCTATGCCTACCTGTCTGTATCTGTAATTCGGGGGAGAGGTCGGCCCGATCGAAGGCTCTGTTTGATTCGATTGCGATTGATTGTATTAATTCGAATCGTTCTCTATGGGGCGTTCGTTAGGCTGTACGTTTGAACGGTGGTCGTCTGGGGTGCCTCCCTAGGAGGCCTTGATTCGATTTGATTCGGTAATAGGCTAATATCGGGGCTCTGGTTCGATTCGATCGATCGGTCGAATCGATCGTGGTGTTCGCTGGCTGGTCGTTCGAACGATTATCGTCTGGTTCTGACGACGGTCCTCTCCTACTTGCCTGCCTACCTGCCTGTCCTACCTACCTACCTACCTACCTGCCTGCCTGTTTCAGTATCTGATTTAATTCGGGGAGAGGTCGGCCCGATCGAAGGCTCTAATTAAATCCAGGTCGTTCTCTATGGCCGTTCGCTAGCTGTACATTCGAACGGTAGTCGTCTAGGGCCTCCCTAGGAGGCCTTGCTTCGATTCGGTAATGGGCAATATCAAAATTCGATTAATCGATCAATTGAATTGTTCGTGGGTCTTCGCTAGCTGGTTTCGAAAGGTCGTCGTCTAGTTCTGGTAAGGTCGTCTGGTTCTGGCGACGGTCGTCTGGTTCTAGCGACGGTCGTCTGGTTCTGGCGACGGTCGTCTGGTTCTGGCGGCGGTTGTCTGGTTCTGGCGACGTCGTCTGGTTTTGGCGGACGGTCGTCTGGTTTTGGCGACGGTCCTCTGCTGGCTGCCGTTCTAGTGCCTCCTAAGGGAGGATATAAGGAAGGGTAAAGAATGGGGTGACTGCAAAGGGTAACTTGGTAGAGGCACGTGTAGGCTATTGGGAATATAGCGGGGACCCGATAGCACTGTGTGTTGCGCGCACGCGCACATAGGGTCGTGTCGCATTAAGGGGAGGCATCCCATTGGGGGGGTATCATAGTGGGGAGGGTGTCGCATTGGGGGGGTGTCTTGAGGGGTGTGCATAGGTGTCGCTTTGGGGGGGGGTTTAGGAGGGGTGTCGCTTAGGGGTATCCTGTCAGGAACCTGACAGGACGATTAGGAAAATTAAGATCCTGCCAGGAGCCTGTTAGGAAATACTAGTTTCCTGTCAGGACCCTGACAGGACCGTAAGAGGACGATCAGGAAATTAAAGATCCTGCTAGGAGCCTGTCAGGACGACCAGGACGATCAGGAAAATCAAAATCCTGCCAGGAGCCTGCCAGGAGCCTACCAGGACGATCAGGACCTCCAGGAAAGTCAAAATCCTGTCAGGAGGCCTCCAGGATCTTGGCACCCCAACAAAATGCTGATGTAAAAATACGGGCTTTAAAACAGCGGCGGCCTATTTAAATAAAAACTATATAGGTACTGTTATAGAGGCCCTCTTTAGAATATAGGTTCTATAAAAGGAGTATTAAAGCGCTAACCTTAAGGTAGAGCTGTATAGGAGGAAGGCCTATAAGGTTAAAGCTCTATAATAGCTTTAGGGGGAAAGTATTTTTAGTACCTATATTGTCCTATTCTATCCCTTCCTATATTAATATTTATAGCTTAGGGCTAAGCCTAGGAATACTATACTAGTCCTTACTATAGAGGGCTAATTAAGAGCCTCTTATTGGCTAGATTCTTATTAATAACTATATATATAAAACAACGTGGGAAGGGGTAGTATCTATAGAGTGGAAGACGGACTTATAGCTATTAAAGGAGTGGAGAATAGTATTATTAATAGTAGTAACGGTATTGTTATAGATGGTTAAGATAGTACGGCCGTAGAACGTATAAAAATTAGTATACGCCTACTATAAAAGAGTAGGAAGGTAAATAAAGTTATAAAAAAAAAGGCTATCCTATACGCTATTAAGGTCGTTTAGGAAATATGGCCTATACGCAAATACTAAAATATTAAAAATCGGCTTAACCTAGTATCTAGATAGCTTTCTACCTTAATTAAACTACTAAAATAGGTCGTAAGTATTCTTTTAATAATTATCGGGAATGAGGCAATTTGCCCTTACGTGCGGCATATTGCCGTTACGTAAGGCAACTTGCCGTCACGTGCCGTCGCGGCACTAGCGTGGTGAGGAACCTTAAATTCCTTACCCTCCCCTATCTAGAACAACAACCTTTTCCATTACTATATCTACTTAAGTAGTATTAGTAATTTGCCCTGTGTTTCTAATACTAATTAGTAGTTAAATATATAGTTAACTATAGAGCAGCTAGGTTATTAATAGAAGAGATAGTCTTATATAGGGGTGCTATATGCGCTTATATAGAATAGATTTTAGCGATACTATACTACCTTAAACTTACGGAAAACTAGTAATAAAAGTGTTACTAAGTACTAGGAGATACTAAGTTGCGTCTATTATATAGAATAATCACGTTTATGAAGATTTGGTTAAGTACTTTAGGTTAAAAGTGTTACTAAACCTAAGGTCCTAAGTTAACGTCCAAAACGCGTTAAATAACATCTTAAATTACCCACCTTTAGATAGTAAACCTATGAGATCCTATAAAACTAAAAATCCTGCCTACCTTTGACGTATAACACCTTGTTAATTCTACCTACTATGGCGTTAACCTATCTAAATGTCACGGGACGGGGTAGTGGCTATAAGACGTATGTATTCAAGGAGTCTACAAGACGTTGCGCGATCGATCGTAAGGGTCAAGGGCGTAAGGAGGTGATATACCTACGCGTAGCTGACATAAGCTGTACGCAAGGTATACGCGAGAGCACGGGGCTCTCCTATGGAGGCCCCTACGGTGGGGTTCTGTAACACTACCCCCCCTCCTATAGAGGCGGAGCTCTGGCGATGCTGTGGTTACTATATATATGTAGAAGGGATACTTAGGGTATAAAAAAGAAGAAAAGGGGGGTATTGCTAAAGGCTTAAAACAACGTTATATAATAAGGCTTGGCATTTAAGAATCCGACCAATTAGATAACTTTAACCGCCGGTTGAAGTTCCTAGACATCTTAACGATATTCCGGTTATGTGATTGCACTTTACCGCAATCTAACGGCAATCTAACGGCAATTTGCCCCTATATGGTAATATACAACGGTTTAACTCTATAAGGGCTCCTATAGAGGATTAGGTATAAAATCTTTGCTTAGGCCCGGTTTCTGTGGGTTCGCGTAGTAAAAGTTGCTAATTAGATCCTTTGCATTTTCGAAGTCTTCCCATAGTTACTATTCTAGCTAGTCTATGTCGAATCCTGTATATATAGCTCTGTAGTAGAGCCGTCGTCCTCTGCTTTTGCTAAAGTATTTAGAGTTAATAATTCGTTCAACGGTCCACTCCTCGTGGTTCTCGTCTTCGTTCTCATCTCGGATTAGTACTAGTGGGGGTTTAGGCTGTGTCTGCCCCGGTAGGGGGTTAGGCTAGTAAAGGTGTAGTAGCTATAGGTAAAATACAGGCTATATCCCGCGGGTGGCTAGGGCAGGCGAGAGCTCTAGCTTATATACGGCTCCCCTATTAATGACTCGTTTAATTAGGTAGGGGCTAAGGTTCTTATAATTGAGTGACTTTATAGGCCTCTGCGTAGAGATATTGCGTGTATTTAGCCATACCTAGTCGCCAACACGCATCTCCGGTAGTGGCGTTCTATAATAGTCAGCAAAGTAGGCCTACTTTACTTGAGCCTAGGCCATTTCTCCCTTGCAGTAGTTAAGTAGATTTTTTATACAGTCTATATGCTGGTCGGTAAGTAGTATCTTAAGGCGTTTTCTATATAGCAGTTTCTTATTAATAGGTTCTGGTGGTTCTATGCCGGATTGGGGGTAATATCCCTTATTTGCGAAGAACGGGGTAAGTCCTATAGTAGTTAAGACGTGGTTATTCGCTGCGAATTTACCTAGTGGGAGGTGATCTACCTAGTTATCTTAACTATAGGCAACTACCTATTATAGGTACACTTTTATGCTAGCATTAGCGTTTTCTAGTTGCCCAGTAGTTTTATAGTAGAAGAATATAGATATCTTAACGGAGATGCCAAGGCGTTAGCAGATTTGTCTCTATATATTAGAGCCGAACTGTGTGCCTTGGTCAGACGTAATTAAGTTAGGTAACCTATATAATTAGTAGATTTTGCGGAGGAAGGCGTTAGTAACGTCGCTGATGGCTACGCCTTTGGTTAGGACGTAGTGGCGCTCTTTTATAAGTCGGCATATTATTATAAGGATGTTCTTATAGGTACGGCCATATCGCTTATAGGGTGGTAGGTTAATAACGAAATCTATGGCGATATCTGCCCATTATTATATAGGTACTGGTAGAGGGTGTAGTAGTCCTTGGTACTTTGTATTAAAGGCCTTAGCGCGCTTATAACTATAGCAGGCGCCTATAAAGTGTTTAACTAAGTCTATTATTTTAGGCCAGAAGTAGTATTGGCTAAGAAGCTTATAGGTTCCTCTTTTGCCTAGGTGGCCGCTTAATCGGAGGTCGTAGGCCATTTGGATTAGTTACTGTTATAAATTTTCTGAGTTAGGGACAAATAGACGGCCTCTATAATAGAGCCTGTTCTCTTTTACTTTTAAGGCTGCTATATTAATTTAGCCTAAGCTTTAGAGTTTAGTTAGCAGCGTATGGGCGCTAGCGGTCTTTGCGGTAATAAGTTAATGTAGTAATAGGTTAACAGAGGTGTTATATACCGTGGTAATAAGCTTATTAATTTCGGAAGGTAATTTTAGTTCTATGGTGTGGAGCTAAGGTATAGTTAGCTTTATTGTAGGTAGCATACCTAGGGCCAAATTCCGTGCTTTTAGGATCGTCTATTGTTAGAACTAGTTGTAGGGGTTATCTTTAGACTAAGGAAGGTCTTATAAGCGGCGTGTTAGGCTATTAGGCTTAGTACCTTATACTCCTGGCCTATATATAATTTTAAAGTTAAAACTAGAGAGAAACTTGTTCCAGCGTACTTAGTGTTGGTTTAGCTATTTTATAGTTATAAAGTACTTAAGGTTGCGATAATCTGTAAGGACTTTAGTTGGCTAGTTAGGTTCTGTTAAGGAGAGTTCCGGTCAGAATTCCTTAAACGCTTATATAATCGCGAGAAGTTCCTTATTATAGATCTTATAATTACATTCTTGTGGTGTAAGCTTAAATGAATAAAATGCGACTAGGTGGAGAAGACCGTTATTACCCATCTAGAAGAGGACGCCTGCGTTAACGTGGTCTGAGGAGTTAGTTTTAAGATAGAGTTATCGTCCTGGTATAAAGTGAGCTAGGATAGGTGCTTTAGTAAAAGCATCTTTAAGGTCTTAGAACGCCTTCTTGTATTTAGGCGTCCAGATAAAATATAGATGTGTTTTTCTTCCTTTTACGGAAAGGCCCTTTGTTTATATTATTGCTATAAGTAGTGCTATAATACCTAAGAAGTTATATATAAATTTTTAATAGAAGTTAGCGAAACTGAGGAAAGCTTATACGTCTTTAATGCAGTTAGGGGTTTACTATTTGGTAATTGTGCGTACCTTCTTGGGGTCTATACGGACACCCTTAGTAGTGATAATTAGTCTAAGGTATTTTACTTCTGTGACTAAGAATTCGCACTTCTTTAAATCAATATAAAGTCCTACGTCCCTAAGGCGCTGTAGGACCTTTTAAACGTGCTCGGTATACTTAGAAGGGTTATTGCTATAAATAAGTATATCGTCTAGGTACGCAGAGCAGAAGTCATTAAGGTAGTCCTGTAAGGCGTTATTAATATAGCTTTGGAAGCTGCCTAGGCCGTTATATACGCTAAAGGGCATAATGGTATATTTAAATTGGCTAAAGCGCGATGCGAATGCGGTTTTCCATTCGTTACCTTCTTATATTTAGAGGCAGTTAAAGGCGGCAATAATATTAAGCTTGGTATAGATTTTGGCTTAGCTAAGCCGCTTAAGAGTCTTACGTATAAGTGGTATAAGGTATTGGTTCTTAATCGTAATAGCGTTAAGTCCTCTATAGTTAACGCAGAATTAAATACCTCCTCCTAGCTTCTTAGTAAGGAGGATAGGGGCGGCTGCTGGGGATATGCTAGGGCGAATAAACCCTTTATTGAGGTATTCGTTAATATACTTTTTAACAACTAGAAGTTTATCTTTTGATATTAGGTAGGGTCTCTTATAGGGTGGCGTTTTTCCTTATTTAATATTAATGGCATAGTTATTAGGTCGATATGGGGGGAGTATATCTACGCTCTTTTATAAGCATACGTTAATAAAGTTATAGTACCTCTTAGGGAGGAGCTTATGGAGTTCCTTATTAGTAAGTCCTTTTTTAAGCTTTATAAACTTCTTAAAGTCTAAAGGTGAAAGTCTATAGAGTTCTGCGGGGGCATTGTTTTCTAGGAGGTTAATTATGTCTATCCTATTACTATAGAGGACATAATCCTATTCTTTATTAAGCTTGTATAGTTATAATTAAGAGGCTGCGGTAACGGTCCAGCCTTTTCTACGTGCTATGCGGTAGAAGGCCGCGGCACTTATATAGTGGCAGTTAGTCATAGGTAGAGTAATAAGGGGTTCCTTAGGTTGGTATCCTGGGGAGTAGATAAAGGCGGCTAGGCCATATCCTAGGCAGGTCTCTCTACAGTATTTAGAGTTAAAGGTTGCTTCTCTCTTTTTCCAGTTAATGGCGGGGTTGTGTTATTTAAGCCAGTTCATTCTAAGGATAATAGGGTAGTTAGTAAGTGGTATAATATAGGCCCAGAGTTCTTCCTGGTGCCCATTTATATCTAGGTGGAGTTATACTATATAAGTAATCTTCTGTGCGGTATAACTACTGTTAGCGAGTTATAGGGCGCGGGCTTTAGTAAGGGGTAAGGTAGGTAGGTTATAAGTACGCACGAATTAGGTATCTATAAATTTATTAGTAGCTCCGTAATTAATTATAGAACGGCTTTTATATTATTTTTTAGCAGTAGTTCCTATTACGGGTAAAACTATCTATTTCCGTCTATTTATCTTTACTAAGTTATTTATTAAGCAGGCCGATATATAGATCCCCTTATTGTTAGGGCGTCCTAACCTGCGACTTAGGGCTGGGACTTGGCGTTTTCCGTTTCCGTATCTAACTCTACCGCTGTTACTACGTCTTTGTCTTGTACGGTAGTGGCATATAGCGACATATTTGGTATTCGAGGTACTAGGTTAGGTATTAGGCGGCGGCTACTAAACCTAGCCATTAGGCAGTTTAGGCTATAGCTATAATAGCCTTCTTAACAATATTTATAGCAACGCTTTAGCTTCCAGAGTAGCTTACGTTTTCTATCTAGTAGCTTCTACGGGAAGGTTAGTATAAAAAGGTCGATATTAGGACTAGTAGTATTGCTTAGGGTAGTAGGCGTTGGTGGTTTAGTAGGTCTGGAGGGCTTCTATAGGGAGGTCTTTGGGCGGGGGTTTACAGTAGCGATCTAATTTAGTCGTCGTTTAATCTTCCGTATGGCTGCTACCATATTATAAATATTATTGTAGTTGTGGCTGGCGGCTGCGTAACTGAGGCAATAAGTAACTTTTTTAAGGAGATCTTCCTGGTCTTTAGTATTATCTTAGGTAAGGGCTCCGGTGTATTCCTAGAATTTAATATAGAACTTATTAAATAATTTGGTAGGGCTCATCTTTAGGGCACGTAGTTTAGCTTGGTTGGTGGCTAGTAGGTTATAGTCGCGGTATATTAGGTCGAGATTATTAAGGACTTCTTAGTAGGACTGCTACTTTTAGGGGCTATTGGTCTCCCATTAGGCGAAGAGTCTGTTAAATAGTGTACCTTTTATTCGCCCGATAATATAGCCAATCTTAGTATCTTTTGTAAGAAAAAGGCAGGCGCTCTAAGTTAGTTTCTCGCGGATTTATATCTTCCAGTGGCTATATTCTTTGCGGTCTCCCTAGAAAACTAGGGGATTAGGGTAATATGCATTAGATCCTACGGTAGCAGCTTAGGTTTAGTCGTTATAGCTTTTATCGTCGCTTTAGTAGGGGTTCCCGTTAGGTAAAGCTGCTTAGCGCTAACTCTCTATCAAGCGTTAAGTAGGTGAAGTTGCCGGGGGTATAGAGACTTAAGTGGCGTTATATGTAGTAGAGAGGTGTCTGGCGTTGTTATAAATATACTCATTAAGCTGAGATTATAGGTATTTAATTGTGCCTTCTCTTTTAGTGATTGTAGCAATAAGTACAATCTCAGCCTTCTTTAACTGTTAGACGTCGCGTTTAGACACGCGGAGGTCGTCTTTGGTTTCTTAACGCGTGTTGTCGGCGAGCGCCTCGCGAGCTTATAGGTTTTAGATGATATCGCGATCTTAGGCAGTACGCATCTCGGCTTATATAAGCTTTAGGTGGTAGTTCTATAGAAGGCGGTAGTATTTATTAGGTTCTCGTGCTACCATTTTTACGAACGTCTCGGCGTCTCATATTTCGATTTTAATAGGTAGTAGCCCTTCCGCTTGCTTGTCCGTAGTTATATAGTTAATAAAAGATAAGATATTATTAGTGTCCATCTCCTTAGGGGTTAAGGCTAGGGCTAATAAATCGAATTCTCCTAGGATTGATTGGCGTTGTAGGTTAAGTATAGGTATTAGATTGTTCTTTGGGTTTAATATAGTGGCTAGTAAGAAATATTATCTTACTATTATAGGTTCCTTGGAAGTATAAAGTGAGGTAACTTATAGGCACGCTACTTCTGGCAGCGCCTGTAGTATTGCAGAGACGTAGAATTGGTTGTAGGCTAGGTGTCGGTGGTAAAAAGGCGCAACGTAATGTCACGGGACGGGGTAGTGGCTACAAGACGTATGTATTCGAGGAGTCTACAAGACGTTGCGCGATCGATCGTAAGGGTCGAGGGCGTAAGGAGGTGATATACCTACGCGTAGCTGATATAAGCTGTACGTGAGGTGTACGCGAGAGCACGGGGCTCTCCTATAGAGGCCCCTGTGGTAGGGTTCCGTGACACTAAAGAAGTATGAGAAAGATATTAACCTAGAGATATAAGATAGAGCTATAACTAACTTTGTAACTGCTAAGTAATAGGACCTAAATAGATTCTTAGTATACTGTATAGAATACTATAAAGATAGCGAATATAATAATACCGCGCTATAGTATTATATAAAGGAGGACTTTATTAGATGGATAAAGGAAACATAGGTTTTTATAAATAAAGATATTATACAGGACTTCCGTAACTTCCTTTAGGAGTATAGAGTATTTATCCCTATAGATAGGGGTAGTATTAAGGACAATATTTAGGAATACGTTATTAATATAAAGGAAGAGTATAAATAGACTCTATAAGAGATTAAGTACTAACTACGCACTATAAAGAAGCTTAAATTACGATAGAACCTAAGTAATATACTACTAGAGACGCGTTCTAACTCTATTGCTTTAAGTATAAGTTCTAATATTCTACATCTATCGCCTCTACCTCTATCTTTAACTCCCCTATTGTTACGGGACGGGGGCAGTGGCTATAAGACGTATGTATTCGAGGAGTCTACAAGACGTTGCGCGATCGATCGTAAGGGTCAAGGGCGTAAGGAGGTGATATACCTACGCGTAGCTGACATAAGCTATACGCGAGGTGTACGCGAGAGCACGGGGCTCTCCTATAGAGGCCCCTGCGGTGGGGTTCTATAACATTACCCCCCCTCCTATAGAGGCGGAGCTCCGGCGACGCTGTGGTTACTATATATATGTAAAAGGGACACTTAGGGTATAAAAAAGAAGAAAGGGGGGTATCGCTAAAGGCTTAAAATAACGTTATGTAATAAGGCTTGGCATCTAAAAATCTAACTAATTAGATAACTTTAACCGCTAGTTAAAGTTCCTAGACATCTTAACGATATTCTAGTTATATAATCGCACTTTACCGCAATCTAATAGCAATTTAATGGTAATTTGCCCCTACGTAGTAATGTATAACAGTTTAACTCTATAAGGGCTCCTATAGAGGATTAGGTATAAAATCTCTGCTTAGGCCCGGTTTCTATAGGTTCGCGTAGTAAAAGTTGCTAATTAGATTCGTTGCATTTTTGAAGTCTTCCTATAGTTGCCATTCTGGCTAATTTATATTAAATCCTATATATATAGCTCTGTAGTAGAGCTATTGTCCTCTACCTTTGCCAAAGTATTTAGAGTTAATAATTCGTTTAATGGTCTACTCCTTATGGTTCTTGTCTTCGTTCTTATCTCGGATTAGTACTAGTAGGGGTTTAGGCTATATCTGCCCCAATAAGGGGTTAGGCTGGTAAAGGTGTAGTAGCTATAGGTAAAATATAGGCTATATCCCGCGGGTGGCTAGGGTAGGTAGAAGCTCTAGCTTATATACGGCTCCCCTATTAATAACTCGTTTAATTATATAGGGGCTAAGGTTCTTATAATTAAGTGACTTTATAGGCCTCTGCGTAGAGATATTACGTATATCTAGCTATACCTAGTTGCCAACACGTATCTCTGGTGGTGGCGTTCTATAATAGTTAGCGAAGTAGGCCTACTTTGCTTAAGCCTAGGCCATTTCTCCCTTATAGTAGTTAAGTAGATTTTTTATATAGTTTATATGCTGGTTAGCAAGTAGCATCTTAAGGCGTTTTCTATATAGCAGTTTCTTATTAATAGGTTTTAGTAGTTCTATGCCGGATTAGGGGTAATATTCCTTATTCGCGAAGAATGGGGTAAGTCCTATAGTAGTTAAGACGTAGTTATTTGCTATAAATTTACCTAGTAGGAGGTAATCTACCTAGTTATCTTAACTATAGGCGACTACCTATTATAGGTATACTTTTATGCTAGTATTAGCGTTTTCCGGTTGCCTAGTAGTTTTATAGTAGAAGGATATAGATATCTTAACGGAGATGCTAAGGTATTGGTAGATTCGTCTCTATATATTAGAGCCGAACTATATACCTTAGTCGGACGTAATTAAGTTAGGTAACCTATATAATCGGTAGATTTTATAGAGAAAGGCGTTAATAATATCGCTAATAGCTACGCCTTCGGTTAGGACGTAGTGGCGCTCTTTTATAAGTCGGTATATTATTATAAGGATGTTCTTATAAGTACGGCTATATCGCTTATAGGGTGGTAGGTTAATAACGAAATCTATAGTAATATCTGCCTATTGTCGTATAGGTACTAGTAGAGGGTATAGTAATCCTTAGTACTTTGTATTAAAGGCCTTAGCGCGCTTATAACTATAGTAGGCGCCTATAAAGCGTTTAACTAAGTCTATTATTTTAGGCCAGAAGTAGTATCGGCTAAAAAGCTTATAGGTTCCTCCTCTGCCTAGGTAGCCGCTTAATTAGAGGTTATAGGCCATTTAGATTAGTTGCCGTTATAGATTTTCTAAGTTAGGGATAAATAGATGGCCTCTATAATAGAGCCTGTTCTTTTTTACTTCTAAGGCTGCTATATTAATCTAGCCTAAGCTTTAGAGTTTAGTTAGTAGCGTATAGGCGCCGGCGGTCTTTGCGGTAATAAGTTAATGCAGTAATAGGTTAATAGAGGTGTTATATACCGTGGTAATAAGCTTATTAATTTTGGGAGGTAATTTTAGTTCTATAGTGTAGAGCTAAGGTATAGTTAGCTCTATTATAGGTAGCATACCTAGGGCCAAATTCCGTACTTTTAGGATTGTTTATTGTTGGAACTGGTTATAGGGGTTATCTTTAGACTAAGGAAGGTCTTATAAGCGGCGTATTAGGCTATTAGGCTTAGTACCTTATACTCCTAGCCTATATGCGATTTTAAAGTTAAAACTAGAGAAGAACTTGTTCTAGCGTGCTTAGCGTTAATTTAGCTATTTTATAGTTATAAAGTACTTAAGGTTGCGATAATCTATAAGGACTTTAGTTGGCTAGTTAGGTTCTGCTAAGGAAAGTTTTAGTTAGAATTTCTTAAACGCTTATATAATCGCGAGAAGTTCCTTATTATAGATCTTGTAGTTACATTCTTATAGTATAAGCTTAGACGAATAGAATATGACTGGGTAGAGGAGACTGTTATTACCTATCTAGAAAAGAACGCCTGCGTTAACGTGGTCTGAGGAGTTAGTCTTAAGATAAAGTTATCGTCCTGGTATAAAGTAAGCTAAAATAGGTGCTTTAGTAAAAGTATCTTTAAGGTCTTAAAACGCCTTCTTATATTTAGGCGTCTAAATAAAACGTAAATATATTTTTCTTTCTTTTATAGAAAGGCCCTTTGTTTACATTATTGCTATAAGTAGTACTATAATACCTAAGAAGTTGTATATAAATTTTTAATAGAAGTTAGCGAAACTAAGGAAAGCTTATACGTCTTTAATATAGTTAGGGGTTTACTATTTAGTAATTATGCGTACCTTTTTAGGGTCTATACGGACACCCTTAGTAGTAACAATTAGTTTAAGGTATTTTACTTCTATAACTAAGAATTTGCACTTCTTTAAATTAATATAAAGTCTTACGTCCCTAAGGCGCTATAGGACCTTTTAAACGTGCTTAGTATACTTAAAAGGGTCGTCGCTATAAATAAGTATATTATCTAGGTACGTAAAGTAGAAGTTATTAAGGTAGTCCCGTAAGGCGTTATTAATATAGCTTTAGAAGCTGCCTAGGCCGTTATATACGCTAAAGGGCATAATAGTATATTTAAATTGGCTAAAGCGCGATGCGAATGCGGTTTTCTATTTATTACCTTTTTATATTTAGAGGCGGTTAAAGGCGGCAATAATATTAAGCTTGGTATAGATTTTAGCTTAGCTAAGCCGCTTAAGAGTCTTATATATAAGCGGTATAGGGTATTAGTTCTTAATTATAATAGCGTTAAGTCCTCTATAGTTAACGTAGAATTAAATACCTCCTTTTAGCTTCTTAGTAAGGAGGATAGGGGCAGCTGCTAGGGATATGCTAGGGCGAATAAACCCTTTATTAAGGTGCTCGTTAATATACTTTTTAATAACTAAAAGTTTATTTTTTAATATTAGGTAGAGTCTCTTATAGGGTAGCGTTTTTCCTTATTTAATATTAATAGTATAGTTATTAGGTTAATATAGGGGGAGTGTATCTGCGCTCTTTTATAAGCACACGTTAATAAAGTTATAGTACCTCTTAGGGAGGAGCTTGCGGAGTTTTTTATTAGTAAGTCCTTTTTTAAGCTTTATAAACTTCTTAAAGTCTAAAGGTAAAAGTCCGTAGAGTTCTACAGGGGCATCATTTTCTAAGAGGTTAACTATGTCTATCCTATTACTATAAAGGACGTGGTTTTATTCTTTATTAAGCTTATATAGTTATAATTAGGAGGCTACGGTAATGGTTTAGCCTTTCCTATATACTATATAGTAGAAGGCCGCGGTACTTATATAGTGGCAGTTAGTTATAGGTAGGGTAATAAGGGGTTCCTTAGGTTAGTATCCTAGGGAGTAGATAGAGGCGGCTAGGCCATATCCTAGGTAGGTCTCTCTATAGTATTTAAAGTTAAAGGTTACTTCTCTCTTTTTCTAGTTAATGGCGGGGTTATATTATTTAAGCTAGTTTATTCTAAGGATAATAGGGTAGTTAGTAAGTAATATAATATAGGCCTAGAGTTCTTTCTAGTGCCCATTTATATCTAGGTAGAGTTATATTATGTAGGTAATCTTCTATATAGTATAACTACTATCGGCGAGTTATAGGGCGCGGGCTTTAGTAAGGGGTAAGGTAGGTAGGTTATAAATACGCACAAATTAGGTATTTATAAATTTATTAGTAGCTTCATAATTAATTATAAAACGGCTTTTATATTATTTTTTAGCAGTAGTTCCTATTATAGGTAAAACTATCTATTTCCGTCTATTTATCTTTACTAAGTTATCTATTAAGCAGGCTAATATATAAATCCCCTTATTATTAGGGCATCCTAACCTGCAACTTAGGGCTAGGACTTAGCGTTTTTTATTTCCGTATCCAACTTTACTGCTATTACTGCGTCTTTATCTTATACAGTAGTGGTATATAGCGACATATTTAGTGTTTAAGGTACTAGGTTAGGTATTAGGCAGTAGCTACTAAACCTAGCTATTAGGCAGTTTAGGCTATAGCTATAATAGTTTTCTTAATAATATCTATAGCAACGCTTTAGCTTCTAGAGTAGCTTACATTCTCTATCTAGTAGCTTTTACAGGAAGGTTAGTATAGAAAGGTCAATATTAGGACTAGTAGTGTTACTTAGGGTAATAGGCGTTAGTAGTTTGGTAGGTCCGGAGGGCTTCTATAGGGAGATCTTTAGGTAGGGGTTTATAGTAGTAATCTAATTTAGTTATTATTTAATCTTCTATATAGCTGCTACCATATTATAAACATTATTATAGTTATGGTTAGCGGCTGCGTAACTAAGGTAATAAGTAACTTTTTTAAGGAGATCTTCCTAGTTTTTAGTATTATCTCAGGTAAGGGCTTTGGTATATTCCTAGAATTTAACATAGAACTTATTAAATAATTTAGTAGGGCTTATCTTTAGGGCACGTAGTTTAGCTTAGTTAGTGGCTAGTAGGTTATAGTCGCGGTATATTAGGTTAAGATTATTAAGGACTTCTTAATAGGACTGCCAGTTTTAAGGGCTATTAGTCTCCTATTAGGCGAAGAGTCTATTAAATAGTATACCCTTTATTCGCCCAATAATATAGCCAATCTTAGTATCTTCTATAGAAAAAAGATAGGCGCTCTAAGTTAGTTTCTTATAGATTTACATCTTCTAGTGGCTATATTCTTTACAATCTCCCTAGAAAACTAGGGGATTAGGGTAACGTATATTAGACCCTATAGTAGCAGCTTAGGTTTAGTTATTATAGCTTTTATTATCGCTTTAGTAGGGGTTCCTATTAGGTAAGGCTACTTAGCGCTAACCCTCTATTAAGCGTTAAGTAGGTAAAGTTGCTAGGGGCGTAAAAACTTAAGTGGCGTTATATACAGTAGAGAGGTGTCTAGCGTTATTATAAATATGCTTATTAAGCTAAGATTATAGGTATTTAATTATGCCTTCTCTTTTAGTAACCGTAGTAATAAGTATAATCTTAGCCTTCTTTAACTATTAAATGTCGCGTTTAGATATACAGAGGTTATCTTTAGTTTCTTAATGCGTGTTATTGGCAAGCGCCTCGCGAGCTTATAGGTCTTAGATAATATCGCGATCTTAGGCAGTACATATCTCAGCTTATATAAGCTTTAGGTAGTAGTTCTATAGAAGGCGGTAGTATTTATTGGGTTCTTATACTACCATTTTTACAAACGTCTCGGCGTCTCATATTTCAATTTTAATAGGTAGTAGCCCTTCTACTTACTTATCCATAGTTATATAGTTAATAAAAGATAAGACATTATTAGTGTCTATCTCCTTAGGGGTTAAGGCTAGGGCTGATAAATCGAATTCTTCTGGGATTGATTGGCGTTGTAGGTTAAGTGTAGGTATTAGATTGTTCTTTAGGTTTAATATAGTAGCTAGTAAAGAATATTATCTTACTATTATAGGTTCCTTAGAAGTATAAAGTAAGGTAACTCGTAGGCACGCTGCTTTTAGCAGCGCCTATAGTATTATAAAGACGTAGAATTAGTTATAGGCTAGGTGTCAGTAGTAAAAAGGCATAATGTAATATTATGGGACGGGGGCAGTGGCTATAAGACGTATGTATTTAAGGAGTCTATAAGACGTTGCGCGATCGATTATAAGGGTTAAGGGCGTAAGGAGGTAATATACCTACGCGTAGCTGACATAAGCTGTACGCGAGGTATACGCAAGAGCACGGGGCTCTCCTATAGAGGCCCCTGCGGTAGGGTTCCGTAACACCTATATTAACCAGCTTAACCTATAACCTTAATTAATAACCCCTAATAAGCGTAAGATCCCCTTACTTCGCGGTCTAATAACCTTTAAACTCCGCCGACTAGATCTACGTTACTATCGCAGCCTATAATATAATATAGCCAAATACTAATTAGAGGCACCTTAAAAATACTTATAAAGCTTATAAAGCTCTATTTAGAATAGAAAAAGAAGTTTAGCGGAGAACTGTATAATATCCTTAATTTAAAGTTATATATCTTCTATAACTATTACTAGAAGGTTAGACTAGAACCTAATTAATACTATATTACTTATTTAGTTATACTTAAGGGCCGAGCTAGTACCTTTTATTATAATTATTTAGTAGGAAAAGGATACGATTTTAACCGAATAATATATAAAATAAGATGCTACTTTAAAATAGAGGAGAATAAGCAGCAGTATATATTGGAGTAGAGAGAGACTACCTTTTTAAGAATTATTGCTATAAACCTAGGTGCCTCTCAACTTAATTATCTTTAAAAGCTCTTTAATTAACTCTAGATAATTTAGCGTAGTTTATCCAAATTATATTAAGAGGACTTTAGCCTATATAATTAAGTTATTAGCGTATACCGAGGTGTTAAAGAATATAACCTTACTCTCTTTAACCCTATAAGTACTTATAAAGAAGTATATACTTAATTAAGATCCTCTATTAGCACCGCCCTACGCTCTTAAGAAGTATAGCAATTTAACGCCTAACTCTAACCTACTTTAATTAACCCAGCCGACCAATATGATTATAACTAGACTAATTAAATATATAGTAGTTGTGGCAGGGGATACGGTAGAGGGTATAATTAACGTTAACTATAAAGCAATCATAGAGGTTCTCGTGGAGGTTCATTTCGCAATAATTAGTAGAAGAAATGCTACATTTATAAGAAGCTAAATTGCTAGTTAACTAGACACCCCCTTAATAAACGAAAGGAGGTATATAATAAGTTTCGCTAGAGCGCACGAAACATCGGAAACTAAGAAGTTATTATAGCCTACTTCTAAAGCCTCCTAGTTTAATATAAAGGCGAAAAAGATTTTAAGGGTAAGATTATAAGGCTAAATAGCTCCTTATAGATATAGAAATTGAGGATTACTCTCCTAACTAATACTTCACCGAGTATAGTAAGGTAAATAGTATATAAACCGTTGCTATCCTTAATAACTAATCTACGCTTTATTCTGTTATAAGGTTAGATATCTTTAATAAGCTAAAGGAAAGTTCTGCGTTCTCCTTTAATAACAGATACTCGGCGAACGTCTTTTATGGTATTATACCAGATACTAGAGCCGTAGGAGTATCTATAGTAGGAGAACCTTAAGTCTAAGCTCTTTAGCAGCTTAATAGTTCTATTTAGATTAACTAATTAACGGCAGGCTAATATATAATTCGCTTTAGTAAGGGTACTATAATCTCTCTTAGCATAATTAAGGTCTAAACCCTATTAGGATATATTACTTTCCACATTATTCCTATAAATACCCCGTTCCTATTTTACATCTAAAATATAAATAAATTAGGCATTAAGCTTAACAACCTTAAGAATATGCTTATTTAGGGAGATAATCAGGTGCCCGTTATACGCAAGTAGGGTCACCCTTAGTTGCTCCTTTAACAGCTAGAAAGGAGCGTTACTTAGAGTTACTTAACCAAGTTAAAGCTATGTCAACTATATCGTTATTTTAGCCACCTATCCATTTACTAACTACTTAGGGTTCTTTAATAAGCAGGTTATAAAGTTAAGGTTAAGGCAATTAAATATCTTATAAAGTACTGCTATTACTGCTAAATAAACCAGAAGTCCCCTAGCCGATTTAAGTTTACCCTTAAAAACAACTACGACTTTAACTTCTATATCATTATAGATGTTATATATCTTAGCGGCAAGCTAGTACTCTAAGTTGTTAACTTCTTAACCTTCTTCTAAGCCGTACGCTTTTTAAAAGATATATCAGCTAGGAATGTATAGGATACTCTTTAATTATACTAGATTAATATTTATCTAGAACCCCCTAATTAAATCGTTTATAATATAGGAAAGAACTTCTTATCTACGGAGTTTTGATAATAGGTAAAGGCAATAATAATTAAGGTTAAGGAAGTCCCCGTTAAGACATATAATAGTATTAAAAAGGTAAAACAATACTATACGCCATTACGCCGCGTATATAAGATTATTTCTTTAAAACTAGAGGGTGCTAGTAAAGAGCTTATCCTATAGATGGCTATTAAGGCTATTAACGATACCACTAGCCTAGATGGGCTTATACCTATATTACTAGTCTTTAGCGCCTACCCTTAAATAACTAATAATTCTCCACTATCTCCCTCTATTGTATAACGAGCTAAGGCGATTTATAAGGTAATAAAGAAGGTGCAACGTCTTTACGCTACGCGCTAGGTTAATAATGTACTAGGAATAAGAAATGGCCCAAATACTTTAACTACGCTTAATCTGCCACTCCAATCTAAGGTATACGTATAGCGTAAAAAGGGAGGATAGTTAGGCCTACATAAACTTATTATAATTAATAGTTAGACTTATACTCTTTAGATGCCCTATAGACCTACTTAATTCCATTTAACTATTATTAAGCCTTACTATAAAGATAACAGTTCTAAGCCTTTATAGGATACCCTAGAAGATACCCCAGGAGATACCCTAGAAGGCGACTACGACCCTAATACAACTGTAGTAGATACGCCGTAACCATAACACGGTAGAGGTTACCCGAAAGGATTATAAAACCGCTAATACCTTATTAATTTTAAAGAGTAACTTGTTGCCGCTATTAAGAATAGAGTTAAGCTATTAATGGCCTTTATAACAGCTAAAGAGAAGGCTAACTTTAAGCTCGCAAAACAGCTCCAAAAGGAAGGCTATATTATAACTCTAGGAGCTCCTTTCCAAGCATCTAATAAGCAGGAGATTAACGGTCTTATTATAAGAGGAGTTTTTAAGTTTAAGAAGTATAACCCTACCAAGTTCAATAGGGTTCGTATATTTAGGTTAAGAATAGTTAACAAGATTAAAGGTAAAGCTACTAATACTCTATTTAAGAAGTTAAGGCTAGTTATTTAAGGTTATAATAACGATAGTAAGGAAGTAATTCTTATATAATCCCTTATAATTTAACGAGCTAGTTAGCGAGTTATTATTACGCTAGCTCCCTCCTTAATAAAGAATAGAATGGCGGTTTATTTGCGAGATATTACCTAGGCCTATACCCAATTAGAGATACGCCTTTAGCGCTTAATACTAGCATACCTTCTAGAGTAAATTCGCCACTAATATCCTAAAGATATAATTATGGTTGTACTTAAGCCACTATATAGAATTGTAGAGGCAGGAACTTATTAGTGGGCTATTTATAGTAAGCACTATAAAGAGAAGCTTTTAATAACTACTTCTATATTTAATCCCTACTTCCTTATTATAGCCACGGGAACTCTATTTAGAATTATTGGTATATAAACGGATGATATAATTATCTTAGGAGACGACTAATTCTTAGCTCTTAAAGAAAATAAGTTAATAAAGGTAAATCTTATAGCAAAGCTAAAGGAAAGACTTAATTTAATAACACTATTACTCTTTAATAGATATATCATTTTCCTAAATAAGGATTCCATTGCCCTACGCCAGAAAGGTTAAAGCAAGAAGATTAACGTTATTAACGTTAATTCTCTAAAGTAAGGATATGTAGAGCAACGCGCTTGCGGAGCTTATATAGCTTCTATCTATTAATCTAAAGCTTCCTTTAATCTCTCTATTGCTGCTTAATACTAAGAACTAACTAAGGAGGACATCCTTACCCTAAATAAGTGTCTTTTTTAGCAAAGGAGCTATCTTAATTAAGGACTGCTCTATATACCTATTAACCTTCCTACCGCTAAGCTTTTTATATTTGTTAATAAATCGTTTATAAATAACAAAGATTTTAGCTCCTAGCTAGGATATAAAATTATTATTGCGAACAAATCTACCGGAGAAAGTAACTTTATAATTTACGGTAATCTTATCTATTGGAGCTTAACTAAGAGTAAACGCGTTACTTAAAGCGTTCTAGCGTTAGAGATATATAGAATAGTCGGCGGAGTTAATATAGCAATTGCAATTAGAACTACCTTAAAGATAATTATAGATTAACTTAAACTCCCCGTTATCCCTACAATTGTATACACTAACTTATATTCCCTCTATAAGTATTTAGTTAAGCTTAATACTATAAAGGAGAAGCGCCTTATAATTAATATTATGGCACTATAGCAATCTTATAAGCGTTAAGAACTCTTTAAGATTTAATAGATTAATAGCCAAGATAACCTAGCAGATATAATAACGAAGGTAAACCCAAATAAGGCACTAGAGACGTTCGTTAACATAAATACTCTACATATATAAGTTAAAGGTTAGGTTAAAAGGGAGTAGAAGATACGGCAAGGGCTGCTAAGGCGCTAGTAATAAGCGAGCTAATAGCGATTTTCCATCCCGGGGATAGAAAATCGTAATTAGTTAGTAAAAGTCCGGGTTAGCAGAATAAGGCGTATTACCTACTAAATTCTACCATAGTCTGCCCACGGTCATATTATTATATACTATCTATTTACATATAGATAGCAACTACAAAAAAAAGAGTTGCCAGTGTTAGGAATAAGGCAATTTGCCCTTATATATGGCATATTACCGTTATATAAGGCAACTTGCCGTCATATGCCATCGCGGCACTAGCGTGGTAAGGAACCTTAAATTCCTTACCCTCCCCTATCTAGAACAACAACCTTTTCCATCACTATATCTACTTAAGTAGTATTGGTGATTTGCCCTATATTTCTAACAATAATGAAGATCTTGTCTAATCTGACTAATATAATATATATTAAGTTCGAGCTTTATTATCGCGATATTGCGTTATAATTAATTAATTAAATCTACAGCTTTATTTTGCCAAGACTACGTTAAATCTAGATTATTTAGTTGGTTTACTTACTAAACGACCTTTTTTAACAGCGCATGGGATAGGCTAGTAAACTAGGCGATACTAATAGGTAGCTAGATACGGCTAGTAAGAGTAAAGTTATAAAAAAGACTATAAACCTAGGTAGTAAAGCGCTAATTTAGCTTGCCTTCTAAAACGCGTATATTTTAACGTAGCGATAGAATATAAAGAGAAGGCTATAAAAAGGACTGCCGTAAGTAGGCCGCAATAATATTAGTATAGGTCCCCTATTTTATAATAGGTAGAATCTAAGTAAAATTACCGCCTAAAATAATAAGAATATTACTAAAAAGAGCCTAGGTATTAAAACGGACGTTCGTAAGTATATAGTGTATAGCTTTAAAGTAGTAATAGTGCTATATTGGCACTTTATTCTAAATTATAAGAGTAGTAGAGTGTAGTAACTATACTAGCTAGGAGTCTTTAGGTACGTTATATATAGATTTCTTATATAGATTAATAGGAATATAAAAACGGGAGTAGGTAGTTTAGCCGCTAGGTAGTAAAAGGGCAGCTATACTAAAAGAGGTAATATAGAGAATAATGCGGCCGTAGAAGCGGTAGTAGTGGTAGATATAAAATAAAGAAAGGTTTTACTAGTGCCTATAGGGCCCTACGTTAGGAAAAAATTTAGCAGCATTTAGCTAGCATTTTTAGCATTTCGTAGCATTTCGCAGTATTTAAAACAGACTATACGCATTAAGCAGCATCTAGGTAGCTATATATATATATTATATATAAAAAATTTATTTTTAGATAAATAGTTGGATATAGTATATTATATAATAATTTTTTTTATAAATTACTGTCGGAACGTTAATTATGTAACGTGGTCACAAGACCACGTAGTAAGGTTAGCTAACCTAACCTTAGAGCAACCCCTTACTTCTAGACAACAATTAACTACTAACTTCAATACCGCATACGTACCACTATAAGTGATATTCGTATATGTTAATAAAGCGAGTATACTAACACTAATTAGTAGACGTATAGATTAGGAAATATGCAATAGTAAAGCTTAAAACCACATATTAGCTTAACTGCCGACGCGTTAAATTACAGAGCTATCACCCTATTTTAGTTAAAGGAGAAAACTACGTTACCCTTAAAGCTTAAAACCACGTATTAGCTTAACTACTAACGCGTTAAATTACCTAAAGAACCGTATCTTTACTTAGAGAGAGTTACATTATCCTTAAAGCTTAAGACTACATATTAGCTCGCTAATACGCCAGATTGCCTAAAGGACCCTTAAAGCTCGAAACCACGTATTAACTTAACTGTTAACACGTTAAATCGCCTAGAGGACCGTATCTCTACTAAAAATCGTCTACAGTATCTAAGAACTATAGATTTGTTAATAGGACACGTATATACCTTTACACCCTTAACCTTAACCTCAACCACACCCCTAACCTTAACACAACCCTTAACCTTAACCTTAACCTTAACCTTAACCTTAACCTTAACCCCAACCTTAAACCTTAACCTTAAACTTAAACCTCTAGAACCTCTATTTAACCTTAAACCAAATATATACAAAAACACGACAATATAGAAATTAACTAGAAGGAAAGAATTGCTAAATATAGCAACAGAATTAACTTGGAGACGGCTATAAATAATAATCTAGCGGAGTATATAGAGACTAAGATGCACTTATATATACAATCTAACCTTATAAACTCTTTATTATGGACAGTGTTTTAGGAAAACTTTAAGGACTTTATACTAGAAATCTTTATACAAGTATAATCTAATACTAAAATAGGAATCCGTAAATACCTAGTTAAGAAAGGAGTATATATTGTTAAGTAAAACAAGAAATACTCCCTTGGCAAGGTACTAACGGACATTACTAATAAAGAAGAGTTTTATAAATAGACAGACAAAGAGATTAGTTTAGCCCTTAATAATATTAAGCTAATAATTACTATAGCTCTGCAAGACCAACTTAATACAACCCTAGATAAGCTCGCTGCACCACCAGCTACTCCAATCGCTGCACTACTAGCTACTCCAATTACTGCACTACCAGCTACTCCGGTCGCTGCCCCTACTACCCCTACTACCCCCCCAGATCTACTCCTACCGCTATACCGCCAGCTACTCCAATCGCTACCCCTACTACCCCTACTACCCCTCCCGGTCCTTAATCCTCTAACTATAACCAAATCTACGCTCTTATTAACTAACTGCTATAGCCAAAAAAACAGCAACTATAGTAGCTATAGCAGCCGTAGCAACCGTAGCAGCTATATATATATATACTACCTAAACTAGCTATACCTAGTGTAAAACAAGGACCTAGATAAGGACCTAGATACAGTAAAGAGGTAGCCACAATTATAAAGATCTATATAGACGACTAAAAGTACAATAGAGTTAGTAACAGCTTTAACTTTAAGTTAACTATCTTCTATAATATCTGTAAGAGATCTAGCTTGCTACTAGAAGGCTATATAGTAGCATTCCCTAGTATACTAAAAGGGCTTACTTAGGACCACTACTATAACAGCAACCTCAAGTTAAGACCTTTTACTAAAGCCTATAACTATATGCGATAGTTCTTTAAAGGGCTAGAATACTACTATAAGAACCTTACAGAGTGGAATAGTATAACCCTTTAAGAAGTTATGGACGAGAACCCTAATAAGTTAATCTATTAGAACTTCTAACTACTTATAGATAAACTACTAAAGTAACGTTATAGACTATACCCAGACTTCCATATAAACCGCATTCTTATAAATAAGTTAGTTACCGCTTGCTAGGGAGTACTAATATACTATATCGCTGTCTCTAACCCCTTAAAAGACCTTTCTTAGTTAATTAGTAAGCTATAATCCTCTATTATTACATAGGAAAAAGAACACCCCTTATAGGCCTTAATAAGACCATCTTACTAAGCCTTTTTTACGGATTAACGCTACTATTAGAATAACTAAAGTTGAGACCAAAACACTAATCACTATAGTAGCAATTACTCTTGTAGAACTAATAGCAGACTAAAGGCCAAGTGCTATATCTGCAAAAAGGAGGACTGCCGTTTATAGAAATATATAGAGGAGGAGCGTAATTAGTCCAGAGATAACTATAAGAGACGCTTTATTAATATTAAGGGCCGCAATAAGGGCAACTTCAACAACTACTTTAAGTAATACGTCGCTGCTTATAAAAGAGATAAAGATAACGATTTAGACTTCGAAGCCTATATATAAGACGCTGACAACTCTAGGAGCGATGCTGGAGAACCTAACAATAGTTCTACCTATATCACTACCTTTAGAACACTTACTACGGAGAAAGCAACCTTTATAAGCGTAGAGCTAGCTAATAAGGCTTATATGTACCTGCTTATAGCTTTAGAACTTACCACGAAGTCTACTACAGAACCTTATACAAAGACCGACCCATTTGCCTATAGTACGGCTACAGCCACAGCGTTACGATACACCTTGACGGTCTTTATAGGAATTATAATCAATATAGGTACTTTACACAAGTCTATAGCTGGCTACGGTCAATTCTAAGCTCTATAGGCCGTAGACAAGTCCGTAAGTCTTAACACGTTAACTAAGGGCCAAATAACTATTTAATTCGGGATCAGAGCCTCTACGTCTATCGAAACTATAGACGTTAACAGCCCTATAGGTAAGGTATAATTCCACATTATCAAAGCAGATACTCCTTTCCTACTTTGCTTAGCAGACATAGATAGACTCTATATTAAATACGATAACCTAAAAGACGTCATCATCACTCGCACTAAAAAGGTGCCAGTAGTTAGATGATTTGGCCACCTATTTCTCCTATAGAGCTTCTCCCTATAGTCTTATTTAGTTAAGTCTTTTAATATAAACCCTTACTACTTAACTAATATAGAACTACAACGTCTACACCATCGATTTGGTTACCTATTAGTTAATAAACTATAAAAGCTTCTTAATAAGGCTGGCCACGGCCACAACACTAATAGATCTGCTATTAAAGAACTAACTAGACTCTGCCACCACTGCCAGAAGTTTAGCAGACCCCCAGGTAGATTTCGCTTTACCTTATAAGACAACGTTAATTTTAATTATAATATCATCGTCGACATTATATATATTAGCGGCTCCCCCCTACTACACATAGTTAACGAAGCAACTTAATTTTAAGCTGGCAGATAGCTATAAGACATCAGCGCTAAGCATACTTAGGACGTTCTTCGAATATGCTAGATTAATAGCTATTTAGGACTACTAGACTTAATCACTACAGATACTAGGAAGAACTTTATTAGTAAGGAGTTTAAGCACTATATAGCTACTATAGGAGCAACCATAAAGTTGGTTCTAGTTAAATTATATAATTCCATTAGAATAGTAGAATACTACTACAGCCCGCTATAACAAGCCTACCAAATTATTACAACTAAAATCCCTAAAATTAGTAAGGAGATGGCCCTACAAATGGCCTTTAAAGCTATTAATAACACAGCTGGCCTAAAAGGCCTAGTCCCTACACTCCTAGTCTTTAGAGCCTACCCCTAAATAGTTAAATTGGATATACTATCACCTTCAGTTACACAACGAGCTACAGCTATTAAAAAAGCAATAGTAGAAATCTAAAAGCTACGAGCTAAATAATAGATCGCTAACGCTCTTAATATACAAAATAGACCACAAACCAACGCTATTTACGGCCTTCTACCTAATTCGCCTATCTTAGTCTAAAGAGAAGGTAATACTAGCTAAAGTGGCCATTAGGACAGACTATATATACTACTTACTATTAACGGCAAGACCTATACTATAAAGCTACCAAATAGGCCTACGACCTTCCGCTCTACAGTTATAAAACCTTACCTACTAGACCTATAAGACCTAGTCAAACCATAAAAGTCTGCTAAATTAGATAAACCAGTACCTTTACCAGCCGAACCTCAATCGTTACCTAAGGCTAAACTATAGCTACCGCCAAAGCGAGGTAGAGGTCGCCCCCATAAATACTTATTACTTACAGCCGTCGCAGACATAACTATTATAGATACTACAATAGATACAGACGCTTTTACGGGTAATATTATAGATATTGCGGATATTATAGATATTACTATCTACTTATAGGACAATAATACCGCAGATACAGCTAGCACTACTATTTACTTACAAAACAATAGCAATACCCAATTCAGCGCTTCACGATAAAAGGAGGTTATAGGCCTACTCGAGAAAGGCGTCTTTAAGATTATCAAACTATATAATATACTAAAGGGGGTTAGACTCTTTAATTTACAGTTTATTAATAAGATTAAAAATAAGAGAACTAATAAAGCCTTTAAGAAATCACGACTTATTATATAAGCCTATAATAACTTAGAGAAAGAGCTGGTCCTTACTTAGTCACCAATAATTTAACGAGTTAGCCAGCGGCTAATTCTCTATATCGCTGCTATGCTACCATAGACACGACTCTACCTCTAAGATATCTTATAAGCCTATATCTAGTCTACAACGAACCTAAACCGCGAGTTCTACATATAACCACTATATAAGCTAAATAAACAATTAGGAATTAATATGGACTCCGTTTTAAAGGTTATAAAGCTACTTTATAGAGTACCTAAAGCTAGAAACTACTAGTTTAAGACCTACTATTTACACCACATTAATTAGCTGTAAATAGACCAGTCCATATACAACCCTTACTTACTTTACAGCAACAAGCCTTTCGGAATCATCGGCCTATAAACTAACAATATACTATTCCTCGCAGATAATACCTTTATAGAGGCTAAATAAAGCAAACTACATAAGGCTAAATTTATGGCTAAGGAGCGAGAGCAATTAACCGCTAATATACTAATTAAGTTTAATAGAGGACTTATTTAATTAATACAAGATAGAAGTATTACGCTAATATAAAAGCGCCAGTGTAAGAACCTTAGTGTGGTTAACACTACGCTAGTAGACAGCACTAGCTCCAGAGGAGTTACGCGTAGCCTACTTACGCCAAAGGACTAGTATATTGCTTAACGCGCTAGAGAAGCCTATATCGCCTTAGTCTATTAGCTAGAGGCCTTATTTAACCTATCCTTTACTACCTAGGTAATTAACCCAGTTAAAGACAATGCAAAGAGTCTTAATAAGCGATTAAGCTAGCAGATTAAGAACGTAAATAGAGGCCTAAAGTTCGTTAAGCTAGACATTAACACCTTATAACTCCTAGTATTTACAGACGCTTCCTTCACCAACAATAAGGACTTATCTTTGTAAATTAGCTACGTACTTATACTAGCAGACGCCTTAAATAAGGCAAATATTGTTTACTAGTCCTTAATTAAGTGTAAAAGAGTCACTAGGAGTGTATTAGCCTTAGAGTTATACGGTATGGCGTATAGTTTCAATATAGGCGCTGTAATTAAATCTATACTAGATAAGGTCTTACAGGTTAACTTACCACTCATTCTCTATACTAATTTAAAGTCTTTATACAACTGTCTTGTCCGACTAGAAACTACGCAAGAGAAATGCTTAATAATTAATATAATATGCCTTTACTAAGCTTATAAACAAAGACAGATTACTAAAGTTAAGTAGATTAATGGAGATACTAACCCTACGGACGCTATAATAAAGGGTAAGCCCTATACAGCACTATTATAGCTTATTAATACGAATCGAGTTAAATTATAGGCCGTAGGGTGGGTTAAGCGAACGGATTTAACTTTAGTTTAGTGTTGGCGCTAGTACTAAGCGGGCTAATAGCGATTTTCTATCCCAGGGATGGAAAATCCTAATTGGTTAGTAGAAGTTAGGTTCGGCAGAATTTGGCAGAATTCGGTAATATAGCAGAATTTGGCAGAATTCAGTAACATGGTAGAATTTGGCAGAATTTAGTAATATAGCAGAATTTAGCAGAAAGTCGCTATTGCGTATATGCTACGAATAGTCTAGAAGTAGGCTTAACTTTAAAGTATAAATTAGCCTTCTTTTTAGAGTTGCTCTAGTATCGGAACGTTAATCATATAATATGGTCACAAGACTATATAGCGAGGTTAGCTAACCTAACCTTAGAGTAACCCCTTACTTCTAGACAATAATTAATTACTAACTTCAACACCGCATACGTACCACTACAAGTGATATTTGTGTACGTTGATAAAGCGAGTATACCGACAATTACTTATAAATTACGTAAGTTATTCTACTTCTTAAAAAAAATTCAAAAAAAATTCAAACTTTTTTTAGAAGTAGAATAACTTACGTAATTTATGGGTAATTTATAAAAAAATTATATAATATACTATATCTAATTATTTATCTAAAAATAAATTATTTATATATAATATATATATATAGCTGCCTAGATACTGCTTAATGCGTATAGTCTGTTTTAAATACTATAAAATGCTACGAAATGCTAAAAATGCTGGCTAAATGCTGCTAAAAATTTTCCTAATGTATAGGAAAAAATAGGCGGTCTGCAGGTCTATATCTATAGTAGTAGTAACTATAGTAAAGTAGGTGGCCTAGTTAGAATTTAGCTAAAAGTATAACTCTATAAAAAGACAGCCTTTCTTAGTAGTGCTATAATTAAGCTCTATTATTACAGCACTGTTATAGACCCTAGTTAGGAGCTTGGCTAAGCCTTAGCGCTATATATATAGATATATCCTTTCCTTAACCTTCTTTTAGACCTTGTTTTAGAATTCTTATTTACTAGCTACTAATAGATTCTGTTCTTTTGACTAAGCCTTTATATCTATAGTAATAAGTAAATTATTATCTATAAGGTCCTAGCAGTGCTATAGTAGAGGTAGAAAGTAATCTATAAAAGTTTTACTATAGTTTATAAGTACCCGCTAGATAAGATATAGGCTATAATCTAGATATATATCCTTAATACTACCTAAAAGATTAGGCTAATATACTAAAACGTAAGGGAGATTATTATAGAGAGACGGCTTAAATTTATCTAAAGGGTAAGCGGGTTTGTTATAGGGCCGTAAACTAAGGTAGTTATAAAAAGAGACCGTAGCTAGGCGCTAGTAGCGAATATAGATGCTTCCTATAGGTAGTTAAACTACTTATAGTTATTATTAAGGAGCCCTAAAACTATATAGGCGGCTTAAAAGGTTAGGTAAATAGTACTAGTAATAGTATAGAGGTATAAGGGATATTATTGCGGTTACCTTAGGTTGCCCTTAAAATAACCCCTAAACGCCCCTTAGATAGTCGCCGGTCACATACTAGAGGCATATACCTATAGTATATAATCTCTATAATCCTAAAGGCCTTACCTCCTTAAGGATTTATCTCTCTTACTAATTTATCCTGTTCTATAATTATATCCTTATAGCCCCCTATCTATAAGATCCCCTTATATTTAAATTCTTCCTACTCTTTTTTAGAAGGGTAGTTGGCTTTAAGGAGATTGTTTATTTATATCTTTTATTTATAACCACTATCCTCCCTTAAAATCTTACAATAACTTAAATGGAAACTTTATAGATACCTTATAGAAAGCCGTTACGTAAAGGCAGGAAGGTCCCTCTAATAGTAAGAGATTGCGATAATATAACCCTCTAGGTAAGATAGCTAAATAAGCCCTAATACCTAGATGCTCTAGGAGCTCGAAGACTCTTATATACCTATAGTTACCGCTAAAAAAAACGTAGATACCCTTTATAACGGTTATAACGCTACTAGAAAATAACTAGAACCCCTCCGGCCCCACCTAGGTTAATTAAAAGATTAAGCATTAGAGGTAACTTTAAGATCTTCCCTAAGCTAGAAATGCTAGAGGAATATACTAATATATTTAACTAGGGAACTAACCAGAACCCTCCTAGAAGACCACCGGCCTATAATTGGCATAGTGGTGGTATATAAACTGCTTATAAGCTAAATAGGCCTACCCCTTTAGGTAATCTAAGCCAATTACTAACTTAAGACCCGAGCCTTATTGGGAAGCCTATACTAGCTACTAGTACTAATACTACCTCTATAGTAGGAGCCTCCCTAAGCCCGAGTTTAGAAGGTTAAGAGCCCTATACTAATCTCCTTTAAGATAGATATTAGGAAGCTATTATAAGGCTCTTAGAAGCTATACGGGAGAAAGCCACTAATAAATATATTAAAACCCTCTAAGGGTAAATCTAGATTTAGTAGGGTCTAATTTAAGCTAGGTAAATTTTTTTATAACTTAGTTAAGGCTAAGGGCTTTTTAAAAGTTACTTAGTACCTACCTAAGGAGGTATAGAAGACTTAGAGAGTTATCTACGCTATAAACGGAAAAAGGATATAGACTAACTAGCTAAGGCCTCTGGTAGTCTAGAACTCCGCTATAGACTTAATGCCTAGCAGTTAGATAATTGAGTTTATAAGGTAGACAACTTCTTTAAGATGCTAATAATATAAGATAATACTAAAGAGCATATATACTAGATTATTAGTAAGATTAAAGACCGATTGCTAAACTAGATCTGTAAGGGTACTTTTGGTCCCTTACTCGGCTACATCCTAGGAGCTCTTAGGGGCTGCCAAGGCTAGCCTTCGGCTAGGCCTTAGCCACCCCTTATAAGCTCCTCGGGCTTACAGCTTCCTTCCTCCCCTATTGGTTCGTCTCTCTCAGTACGAGGCTATTGCCTACTCTTTACCATATCGTCCTCTTCTATCGACTCCCTATGTGACTCATGCTCGGCTTGCCTACTCCCTACTATACACCCTAGCAATACTGCCTTACAAAATCGCACTTAATTAGCTTAATAAAGAGTAAATTACTATATAGCTATAGCTGTAAACCTTTCTAAAGAAATAGACTTAAGATTTATATATTATATAATACGATAATATAGAGCTATTTTAGAATGGGATATAGCTAGACCGCTATAACTTCCGCTAGTTTATAAACTTTATAAAAACTTATACTTAGTAAATAGATCTAAAGCCCTTTAAAAATAAGGATGGTAGTATCTATAAAAAAAAAGATTGGGTTTATCTGGGCTAGAATTAAGCTAGTAATTTGTAATAAAATGAAGTATATAGGAGCCCTATTGCGGATTACTATATATACGGATTTTAAACGAGTAGTTCTAAACGCTAAAGATACGGTAAGGAACTAGACCTCTTTTAGTAGGAAGTTAGGGGGTTACTAAAAGTATAGGCACTCTAGTAGTAATATAGGGCAGACTTAACCTTTAAAAAAGCCATTCTTAAAGAGAACTTTAGAAAGGTTAAAGTTAGGAACCTTAAATAACGGGAAAGACTTTTAGGGCCAATTTAATACCTATTTAGCACCTTTACAGGAACACTTTAAGAAGTTAAGAGAAAACTCCAAAGGTAAATCTTATTGGAAAAATAAATAGAGTAATAATCGCACTAATAATCTATAATAAAAAAAAGCCCTATTTATAGACTTTTTCTAGCTATAACTAGGGTAAGATATGGAAGAAAAGACTTTCCGTATTGCTGTTAAGCTAGAAATAACACTCCTTATAGGTAAGGTACGTTAGTTCCAAGTACTGTATAATAGTGGCGCCGAAATTAATCTTATACGATATAATTTGGTAAAAGAGTATAAACTTATTCTATTGTAAAGGTAGTAAAAACCTATTATAGGCTTTCTGGATAAGTATTGGATTAAACTATATAGTGCCTATAAGCTTATAGTATTAGTGGCCGATATATATAACCGTACTAAGGTGGTTAGCCCATAACCCTTCTAGGCGGCTAACTTTATAGGTTATAACCTTATTTTTAGATACCCTTAGCTAGTAGAAGCAGATCCTAAGATACGCTTTAAAACTAGAGCCTTTAAATAATAGAACAATAAAGATTTAAAAGGGCGTATATTACTAATAAGCCTAAAGGATATCCTAGAGAATGTAGCCCTAGGCGAAATAGTGTACGCTTTATACCTAAAGGAGTATTGGATTTAACCCCTATTTAATAGTAAGATAGGTATAAAGCCTAGTATAGGTGATAACCCCTCTATAACGGAGACCCTATAGGGAACTACCGGATAGGTCGCGGAGATATTATAGGGAGGCGGCGATTTTAAGAATCTTATAAGATACTTTAACCGTTATAGGCTACTCTAGCTTAAGCAATATATAGAGAGTATGCTAAAGTATTATGGTGGGGTAAAATGGGCCACTACTTAGTGCCTTAGCATTTTCCTATATATATCGAGCTTCGGCTTCTCTCCTTCTCCCTAGCAGGACCTACCGGAATACATTCTTTCCTTTCTTCTTACTAACTGCTTTCCTACTAATTGATTACGACTGACGACTAACCGACCGACAGATAGACAGCATTGTGACTTCCTATCTAAGAGGGACCGCGTCCACCACCACAGTATCTCAAGCGCTGCGTTAGGGATTTCCCTACTCTTTATTAGCTACTATATAAAACGGTATAATATATAGTAGTAACTATATATAAGCAACCACTATAGCGTATAACGCTGCCTATAAGTATTTTAAGGGAGCTCTAGAACCTACCTAATAATGATATAAAGGATAAACGTAACCCTAATTTGTTAAATATTCTAGTAGGCCTAAGGGACTTATTAAGGGTATTTTTAGGTAGGAGAGCTAAAGTCCTACCGCAGAACTTAGAGTACGATTATGTAATTAATTTGGAAAAAGGTAAATAACCACTAAACCTTTCTATCTATAACCTCTTACGTAAAGAGCTTAAGATCCTATAAGAGTACCTTAATAGCTTACTAAAAAAGGGATAGATCCAACCCAGTAAGTTACCGTTAGGCACGCCGATCCTTTTTGTTCTAAAACTAGATAGAACTATAAGGCTATATATAGACTATTGCGGTCTTAATAAGATTATAATTAAGAACCGTTACCCACTACTACTGGTTAGTAAAATGCTGGATTAACTATTTAGGATAAAGATCTTTATAAAGTTAGATCTATAAGACACCTATTATAGGCTCTATATTAAAGAAGGGGATAAATAAAAGATCGCTTTTAAGACCTAATACAGCCACTTTAAGTATCTAGTAATACCTTTTAGGCTAGCTAATACGCCTATAATATTCCAATTATATATTTATAGAGCCTTAGGGGGACTAGTTAACCGCATATATATATTATTTATTTAGATAACATCTTAATCTACTTAAAAAACAAGGATTAACACGAGTAATATATCCGCGAAGTGCTGGAACGTTTAAATAATTAGGGCCTCTACGCTAAGGCGTTAAAGTATATCTTTAATACTAAGTAGGTTAAGTTCCTAGGTTATATTATAACGCCTATAGGTATAGTTATAGACCTAATATAGGTATAGACGATCTAGGAATGGCTAGAGCTAAAGAGCTACTAGGATGTTTAAGTATTCTTAGGCTTTACCAATTTTTATAGGCGCTTTATTTATAACTACTTAGATATTGCTTAATACCTATTTAACTATATTATAGAAGCTTCCTAAAACCCAACCTAAGGAGTAAAAAGCTTAAAGGCGGTAAGAAAAAAAACTAAAAAGGGACTAACTAAATAGTATAAGCTATGGTTATAGCCCGGAAAGGTTTAAAAGGCCTTTTAGAAACTTTATATAAAGTTTATAAAAGCTTTATTGCTATGGCATTTTAACCTAGATTAGCTATTAATAATAATTACTAATGTATTAAACTTTGCTCTTACTAGTATCCTACTATAACCTAATAGGCATCTAGACGCTACCCAGCTCTATTAAAGACTAATAGTATTTTATAGTAGAAAATTCTAGGGACCTAAAGTTAGGTATTATACCTATAATAAGGAACTGCTGGCTATAGTTAACTGCTTTAAACAGTGGTAATACTACCTTAAGTACGCGAGTTATACCACTTATATATATTATAGACGCTTTAAGTACAATGTTATAACTACTTAGAGAGGAGTCGGAAGAAGCTAGTTAGTTAATTTAGGCACGGTCCAGGATAGAGCTAGTAGAGCTATATGACGAGAAATAGTAGCTAAGGTTATATGACGTTATACGTAGTATACGCGATATATAAAGGGAATATACGTATAACACGTACAACACATATCTTACGTATAAAGGGGATTTCTTAGGAGTACGGTTATATATTTAAAGGACCACAGTCCCTACCTAGATAGTTCTCTCCTTTGTAGTAATTCTCAGAATACAATTAAAGTTAATCTATTAGGCAACCACTCCACTAGTTATTATTACGTTGTTAACTTTAATTTATATTACTTATACACCTAGCCTAATAATAAGCCCATTGTAGTTCTTGCTATAAGGTTCCGTTATATAATTACCTAGTTATAGCATTAAATACAGAAAGTTAAATAACATGCCACTAAAAGCAGCCACTACAACGCTATTAATGGAGGTAACTACTTTAAGGTCAGGTAACACCAGTATAGTAGATACTAACTTATAGCAACCTGTGACAGTTGGACAACTATAAGAGATAGTCGACTAACTAACGGAAAATAATGCAATATTAGAAAATAGGATTAACGAAATAGGCGCAGTAAAGGTAAAGTTACTATCAATTAAAAGATACTCAGGAAAGAGATTAAAGCTTAAAGGATTTCTTACGTAAATACACTTTAAGGTAGCACAGGAGGGAGTAAAGCTAGCAATACCTATAAATCAAATAGCGTATACAGGACTGTTCTTAATAGGAAGAGCACTTAAATAGTTTAAGCTTTACCTTATAGAGATATAAGCAAATAAGATAATAATAACAAATTAAGAAGTACGGTTTATGTTCTTAAGCTAGAATGGATTCGTAGAATAATTTATATAAATATTCGGAGACCTAGAGGCAATAACTACGGCAGAGAGAAAACTCCAAGATATTACGTAACGAACTTTAGTAATTAAGTATATAATATAGTTCCAAACGTTAGCAATATAAGTAAAGTGGAATAATAGGGTGCTTATAGCATAGTATAAATAGGGACTTAAGGCTAAAGTCTAAGACGCGATTATTCTAATAGAAGATGTGGACACCCTATAGGATTTAATAGATTAGGCGATTAAGATTAATAATTAGATCTACTAAAGGGAATAGGCTAAGAGAGGCTAGGATAGAGTTCTATAGTTATATAAGGCGTAGAGTATATATTAACTAAAGCTAAGTTATAAATTATAGTATAGCGCAGAGCTAATGGACCTAAGTGGTACTAAAGAAGCCTATAAGAGATAGAGTAAGAAACCGTAAAAACCTAGAGGTTAAGGATTTAGTAATTATAGGACTAAGGAGTAGAGGCTAAACCAGGGATCTTAGTAGCAGAAGACGTTTAGGTAGACTCTATAGTAAAGTTAACGGTTTAAAGATAGAGCTTATATAAATTGCAGGAAACAAGGTCATTTTGTAAGGGATTATAAAGATAGTTAAAGTTACTATATAATAAAGGGAACCAGACTAATATTAGAAGACGCATATATATAGAGGGATAATAGCGTACTACAAGGAACAAAGGAATGTTCAATTAGAAGTTTCGCGTTTTATTATAATATCGCATACTAAATTTATAAAGACACTAAGTATAGCGCAAGCTATTAGCTATAGGAGCTATATTTAGTAGAATGTAAAGGAACCAACGAACTAGTTCGCAGATCGGATATTAAGGACGATAAATTTAATATAGGCAAAACATTTTATAACAATAAGGCGATAAAGGCGGTTTACTAGGAATACGTAAACCTTAGAGATATTATATAAGAGGTAAAGGATAATTCTACTATAGAATAGGGAACATTAATAGGGATCAAGACCCTACTAGACATAATATTTATCGCTTTATAAGACGTAAGAGAAATAGGATAGAGAACCACTTCGGTATTTAATAAAGGTAAAAGGCTAAAGGCTTAAGATTCTTAAGATAAGATAAGGTATACCTAAGGACCTATAACGGATAGAAACCGATAAAGTAGGGCAGTAGCTTAGTTTAAAGATATATAAATAAGCTCGGAATAGAGTTTCCTATAGGCATAAAACTCTTAAGACGAGATAAGAACACTAAGTAAGCCTAGTTAAACTAAGGCAGGAGCGAGGCTTAAGTTAGAAGTAAGCTTAGAATTAAGAATCCTATAGAACTAAGACTTTAAGGTATAAATAAGGACTATTAATAAGATTAGAGAATCTATAGTATAAATAGCAACTAGATTAGGAGACAGATATATAAACCTAAAGGACTTACTAGGGGAACAAAGTATTTAGCCTAAAGATTAAAAAGTTAATATTAAGATTAAGAAGTAAGAAGACTTTAAGGATCTACTTATAAGGCGCAAAAGGAAAGAAACTATAGAGGAATTCAGAGCGAGAATTACCTCGTAGTAAGAATAGAAACTAGATAAGAGATCTAGTATACTAGGTTGTATAAGGGACAGAGCACCTATATAAAAGATCACTAATAGGCCTAGAGCGGGTATACTAAGACCTAAGTAGCTTACCGAACTGGAATAAGAAGAGGATTTAGAGATTCTAATTAGGTTTAAGAAATAACACACTAAGGGCTGTTACAACGTAGTAATAAGAAGATACTTCTTTACGGATAAGCTGTATACACTCTAGTAGTTATACTAAAAGTGGTATAGGCAAAGGCATAATAATAAGTGGGAAGATTTCTATATATAGTTGGACAAAAAAGTTATCTAAGACCACCCTATTACGGAAAAAGCGATAAGTTATATTAAAGGAGCCTTAATTATAATATTAAAAGATCTAGAGGAATATTTAGAGGATTAGAGAAGCGAGAGATATATCTTAGTACCTATAAATAAAGTCGCAACGTTTAAATTAACATAAGAAAGGTTTAAACTTAAGGATAAAGACGAGCTAAGAGTTAACCTAAAACACTAAGTATACTATACGTTGGCATAGATTGTATATATAGATAATACGTGTAATATATATAGAGCACCTAAAGATAAGAATTAAAAATACCCTATAAGAATATATTAGTTAGCAGAAAAATAAAGGTATTAAAACGCTAAGTATATATATAGTTAGCATCTAGTAGAAGTTTAGGAGTTAGGAGACTTAATACTTTAGCTAGAAAGATTCCTTACGGAAGAATATCTAGACGGATAATAGTAGTGGGAATGCCTAAAGAATATATATTTATAGTATATTAAAGATAAAAAGCGAACTAAGTATTGGCTAAAAGTAGACCAAGTATAAAGAGGATTAAGTAGCTAGTAGTTAGGAAAAGTAGAGGCCTATAAAACTAGAGGGAACCAATAATAGAGCCTTAAACCCTTAAAGGAATTTAAGAACAATACCTAAATTTATAAGTTAAATAGTAAGATTAATAGTTTAAGGCATTAATAGATAGTGGAGTAATAAGGAACCATATCTCACTAGTAGTAGTTAAGAGAATAGGATTACCACACGGGGAAAAGGAGCACCATTACCTATTAGTAACAATTTTAGGAGATCCAATAGCCTATAGAGAAGGCATTATTAATCTTAAAATAGGACCTATTTAGTTAACCATTAAAGGGAGATAAATTAAGATGTCTTTTAATATATTACTATTAGGCAAAGATAAGGCAGTACTAGAAATGCCTTAGTTATAGGAATATAATCTAAAGATCGATTGGGTTATAGGTTAAGTTAATATTAGGAATACTTAATAACGTAAGATACAATAGTAAACTAAGTTAGTATGGTACTAAGTCGGAGCGATATATAAAGAGACTGAGTAAGGCTTAAGTTATATACTAAAGAGATACTATAAGTATAGCAAAAAACTATAGTCACTAAAAAGTGAAAAATTATTAGAATATGTAGTATAGAACTATAAGATAGAATTAAAACTAGGAATAAGTTTAAAGTTTTTTTTAATTTATAAGCTTACTAAAGAAGAAGGTAAAGCATTAAAAGAGTTTATCTAGGAAAATCTATAAAAGGGATACATTAGACTATCGCAGTTATTAGCGGGTTATCCAGTACTGTTTATACTAAAGAAAAATAGCAAACTAAGGCTGTATATCGACTATAAATAGTTAAACAGTATTACTAGAAAGGATAGGTATCCTTTACCCTTAATTAGCAAAATCTAAGATAGGATAGGCAACGTATAAATCTTTACGAAGATAGATCTAAGATAGGTATACTATTAGATTAGGATTAAGGAAGGCAATAAATAAAAGGCAGCCTTTAGGTTAAAGGAAGAACTATATAAACCATTAGTTATATAATTCGGGCTTATAAACGTACTAGTAACGTTCTAGAAGCGTATTAATAATATATTAGGAGAACACTTAGATAAATTTGTTATAGTATATCTTAACAATATTATTATCTACTTAATAACTAAGGAAGAATATAGAGAACACGTTAAATAGGTTTTAAAGAGACTATAGGAAGAATAAATGCCAGTAGCAATTAAAAAATGCGAGTTCTTTACTAGGAAGACTAATTTTATTAGATTTATTATTAAACTAGGCCAGCTTAGTATAGATCTAAAAAAGATTAAGGCTATAGTAAATTGGCAAGAACTAGAGAACGTTACGTAATTAAAATTATTCCTAGGGTTTTACAATTACTACAGAAGGTTTATAGCGTAATAGTTAAAAAACATTAAGCTATTTATATAATTAATAAAGAAAGAAGAACTATAGGCATAAGGAAAGGAATAGTAGGGGTTATTTAAGAAAGTTAAGGAACTATTTACCCAGGAACCAGTTCTTAAGATCTATTAACTAGGACTAAAAACGGTTATAGAAATAGATATATTAGACTATACACTAGGGGTATACTTTATATAGAAATATTAAGATAGATAGCACCTAGTAGCATATTATAGTTGAAAGATAATACCACTAGAGTTAAACTATAACATCTATAATAAAGAGTTATTAGGTATAGTTACAGTATTAAAGAAATAAAGAGTATTCTTATAAGGTATAAAGAAACTATTTATATCACGGCACTAACCTAACGCATACTGTTTCATACTGTCTTGTACTATTTCCTACTATTAGCTGGCCCATCACTAGCGACTTAGCGGCCGGCCCTACTATTTATATATAATACCCCCTTTCCACCTTCTTCCCCTCTTTATACCACAACGTAGTTATTTAGTCTACTTTATTGCAGCACTATAATAGTTTGTAGTATCTTTAATTTATGCCCTATCGCGATTACTAATTCCTTATACCCTAGCTAATTAACCTCCGCCCTAGAGTAATCGCGACCTACGCGCGCCTCTGCTAAAACTAATATATCCCTAGCACAGTCCTAAAATAATCCTTAGTTTTTACCTAGCGCCTAGATAGGCGACACTAATAATGCCGAAATGGCCAAAACCTAAAACCCCCGCGATGTCTTTATAGACCTCTTTATAGAGATATACCCTAATATCGTATAAACAATCTACCGCTCCCTACTATACCCTAAGACCTTTAAGCCTAGTAAAGCTTACCTTACCCTTATTAACTATACTAATGAGTTCCTTAATAATATTAAAGTAGGACTATAGTGTATATATAATATAAACACCGCTAATAAAAAAGCTAACAAAAACCTTAGTACTCTTATCGCTTTTTAAACAGGAACTATTAACTCCTAGGTAAAGACTATTACCGTTCTAAAATAATTAACCCCTATAACAACGGTAGTAACCTAGCAAAAAAAACGGAGATCTAAAGACCCGCCAATATTTAGTGGAAAAGGTACCCTACTAGAATAATAAGCTAATTTTAAGACCTAGTATATTAAGATTAAGGGAGTCTTTAACCGGGACTGGGACTACTTTAATATAGTTTAGTCTTAGATCCTTTATATTTTAGATATACTAAAGGACAAGGCCTATAAGTTTATTAAGTAGGGCCTAAAGCTTATATATAAGAACCCAAACAACATATCTGCGTGGAAATGGCCTACTAAGGAAAATATGCTTAAAGACCTTACTACCTACTATGAGGTCCTTAATATAACCTAAGTTGTAAAGAATAAGCTTAACTATTTCCCCTAGGGCGAGCGTAACTACTAGTCCTAAAAGGGAGAGCTTAATAAGCTAATAGTCCGTGCTAAGAAAATAGATAAATAGAAGGTAGACCTATTTTAAAAGTTTATCTCTTTAAAGATAAAAGAGCTAGTACTTAGACTTACTTACGAAATTAATAACAGTAACTATACAGGTTAGAGTAAGTAGATAGATGTATTCGCTAAGAACCTTGCGAACTATATATACTAAGCCAACCTTAAAAAGAACGCTAACTACCGCCTACCTACCTAAGCCCCTGCCCCTATATTAACCCTAACCCTAATAATAACTAGAGAACCTATAGACCTTAATAGAATCTTAGATATAAAGCGTAAGTGCTATATTAATAATAGACTATACCTTACCTGTGGCCTGCCTAGCCACTAAAAAAATGCCTATAACCCTACTAAGATAGTAAACTTAGTCCTAATGCCACTCCGTTAAATAACGTAAACTAATAACCGCGGACGCGGCGACTGTGGAGTCTATTATAGACGCGGCAACCGTGGAGCCTATTATGGCCGCGGCGGATAACCCCCCCCCTTTAACCCTATAGCTTAGTTACTTTAAACTATACCCTATATAGGAGCCCAACCCGTTAATAATGCTTAGTATTAGTAACTTCGCGCTAGCGAATATAAACACGGCTACGTTATTGGCGAGGTATTGTCTTCTTATACCCTAACTAAAACTAAGACTACTTGGGCCCTGTCGGGTTACTTACGTAATACACCTACGGTGTAGCCCGCACGTAGTGCGGGCCTATACCCTTAACGATAATACTACCTCAACGATAAATTATATATAATTAGTATTATAATTAAATAACTACGCCCCAACGTAATGGATTATAATTCGCTATCTAATTCCTTACTAATATTAGTATCCTCCTTAATATCAGATTCCTCTAAGTCCTCTTTTCTTAGCTTATGGGCACGTGCGTAGCGTATAATCCGGGCTATCCTTTTTCTATTCTCTGCATTTTAGGGGCCTATAACCCTCTTTACGAAGCCTACTTAATAGGCTGGGTGGTCCTCCGGCATGTAATAAGCAAGTCTATTTACCCCTAATATGGGTAGAGAAGTAGGATCGGCAATAGGTGGAATTTAAAGCGTCAGCTAAGGGGGCCCTTGGAGGCCTTTAAATACACCTATAAGTGGCCTAATAGGACCTAGGGGTGCCTCGTAAACGTATCCAATGTTACTCTAAACCTTAATTTGACGTCTAAGGTTAGGCCCTAGTTTCTTTACCTTTCTAGTCTTCGTTCTTTAAACTTAAAGCTTACACTTCCGTAGATAGGCCTGTATCTTAGTATCTCCTTTATTACTAATGCGCTGTCGCTTTATACGCCGAGCGTCCTCAACGTATACTGGCCCGCCGGCCTGCAGAGCCTTAGAGCGGCCTGATTTGCGACTATTATATGCCTTCTAAGCGGCCTGGGTCTTTAAAAGTTCCGATTTAAATATAGCCCCGCTAAAGGCTTAGATTCTGGCCCCCTTAAGCGTATTATTAAGCGCTTAGAAGATAGGCTGGGGTAACTCTTCTTGTAGTAACTAATCTAATTGGCGCTTGAGCGTTTAAACAGTCATTAGAGTATACCAATCTGGGCCTAGTTAAAGAGGTGGCGTATAGGCTAATTTACGTGCCCGGCGGTTCCAATCGCGTACTTCTTAAGGGATTTAATAGCCACCCTCTGATTCGTTGTTGCTTGATAGAGTCTTAGGGCCCTCCAAGAGGCGTAGATCTAGGTATGGATTTTAAGGCTCTTTAATCTGAATTTGCTCCTGCTGCCAAAGGTACATAAAAACAACCTCTGGTTTAAAAGGGATAATGCCAGTCTTCTGCCAAGCCCCTATAATAGTACGCTGCGTAAACATACTGCGATAGATTTAGGTTAGAGCTGCTAGGAACTCAGTTCTTGTAAATTCCTTTTTAGTATATCGAGCTAATGTATTAAGAGCCTGGCTATGGTAATGTTTAAGGGGCTGGAAACAGCCAACATATAGGGGCTGGAGGAAGTGCGTTGTATAAGGGGGTAAAGTATATAGGTGGATATTATGTTTCTTTACGTACGTAACAACCTTAAAGGTGTTGTGAGAGCTATAGCCGTCCATTAAAAGGAGACGATTTCTACCTCGAATTGAGCCCTTTATTATTTTATGGAAGTGACGGATAAAATTAAGGGCTGATTTATTATTACTATAGCCTGTTTCTAATTGAGCTAATAGATAGCTAGGGGGTAAGTCGTTAAACTAATCCTCTATTAAATTCTGGCCAGAAATAATTACCATTGGAGGTATTACTTTACTAGTTAATTATATAGTCTCCACTAAAGTAACCAGCTCCCTACTATTTGAATGGGGTATGTATATATTGCGCCTACTTCCCGTCTAAACTAGCTAGTTCCTTATAATACTAAGGCGTACTCCAGATTTATTAAAGTTCCAGAAATTATCTAGATTAATGTTGTTTTCTATATAGTAGGTCTAAAGACCTTTAAACCAGTTATAAATATAGCCTGGATCTTAAGCCTTTTTCCAGGCAGTCTTAATCGGCTTCGCTTTTGTACAATTATATATTAATTGCTTAAGATATTGAGCCGGCTAATGTAGGCCTACGGTAGGTAGTTCTTCGTCGTAAAGAGGGGTATAATTTTGGGCCAAGATGGCGTTAGCTACGCCCCGCACTATAGATTTGCGTATACTAAATCCAATACTGTCAATATGGTCTAGAAACTGCTTTAGGGCTACCTCCTAGGCAGTATCAAGCTTACTATTAGGCTGGCGACGTGTGCATTAATTTGCGCCTCCGTTATAGGCCCTTTAAAGCCGCTAGTATGGCAGATTATAGGTAACAGAGAGGTCCACAAGGTTTGGTTTTTCGGATAATTTCCATAGCTCTTGGCACAGCTTAGTAATTCTTAAACATTCTTGCGAATATTTAGAATCCTTTGGCTTAGTCATAATTTAAAGGCTATAGCGGTGTGGTTAAAATATAGGGCTTTAAAGTAGGTGTATAGATTTCGAATTATCATTAAGGGTGTATTATCGTTAAGGGTGTAGGCCCGCACTACGTGCGAGCTACACCGTAGGTGTATTACGTAAGTAACCCGACAGGGCTCGAGTAATACCGTCAGCTAGACGGATACTAGACCACCCTACTAAGACAGCCCTATACCCTAGTCGTTAAAAGGCAGACCTTTAGACTAAGTTATATTTAAGGGTCTAAACCATATAAGGAGGAAGATAAGAAGATTAGGTCCCTGTTACTAGATTAATTAGTCCTTTCTATTAGTAAACTACTACTTAATCTTAAATCAGCAAATAGTAATAAGAAATTAATCCTTATTTAAACCCAACTCTCCTTATTATATAACCTATACCCCTAAGTTTATATTAATATAGTAAGCCTAGTAAACTCCGGTAGTACTATAATAGTATTTGCCAACGCAGAGTCTATTATAAGAAAGTATAACGTTATAATTAAGAAGCTGTTAGCACTTAGGCTACTGCGCCTTATAGATAGCATCCTAACTTCGCTTATTACGAACTACTTTACCGCCTAAATATTAGTTGGCCTCTATACTAAAGCTATACTCTTTTTTGTTACTAAACTCTCGCCTACTACCCTAATTATCCTAGGTATGCCCTGGCTTTAGAAGCATAAGCCCCGTCCTAGCTTTAGGAAACTTAAGATCCGCTTTAACTTAGACTACTACTTTAGGCACTACCTCCCGTAGGGGATAGCCGACGTTAATAGGGACGCCCTATATAGATACTTAGCACTACTAAGCCTAGTGCCTAAGACTATATATAAAGCCCTAATAGTAAAAGACGTTCCTAATAAAGGGGAGCCTATATAGCTATAAAGAAACAAGATAGTAGAAGACTGAACTACCCTAGCACTTAAGACCAAAATAATAGGCTAGCTAGCCCTACTAAGACTATGGAAGAAGGTCCGCTTTACGCCACTACTACTAAAAATCTAACCCTAACCTAGGCACTATTTAAACCCTAGCCGCTTAGCCTAATACCTAGAACTAAGCCATATACTATATACGCATACTATAGCTCGCGTTATAGCAAGGACTGGCTATAGAACTACTAAGACCCAGATAATAAAAACCGCGCCACTATAACGCCTAGCCTTATACCTGTCTCCCGCGCGTACTATATAGGGCCGCCGCCTCGTTTCCGCCCCTCTAGGCTAACTAAGCTATACTAGCCTAGCTATAGCACTAGAGAACTAAATACGCCCTAACCTAGACGATATTAAATACACTTATACTATTAATTTTACCTAGTTCTATAAATAAAAAGATATAAAGGTAATAAAGATCTATATAGCGGAGCTAGTAGAACTAGTTAAATAAGATAAGCACTAATAGCTGCTTAAAGAGCTGCCTATAGGCCTAATAGAAGTACTAAACCTATTAGAAAGGTCTTTCCGCCAACTAATAGAAGGCAACTATATAATAAAGGAAGCTTGTAAAGTGCTTCCCCCCTATTTTTATAACTTCCTTAAAATAAATCTAAAAACTAAACCCGAGCTTTTATATCGGAAGATAGTTAATACTAATGTTAAAAAATTCCTAAAAGGCAAACTAGGATTAACCCGCAAAGACATTCTATAACGCCTACTAAAGGAGTTTAGTAAATATATTAAGCACTTCCTCCCTAAGAACGTAGATAAGCTACCCCCTTACTAACTATGGGACCATAAAATTAAGATCACCCCTAGAAACTAGGCCCCGTACTATAAAAATAGACCACTTTTACCTACTAAACTTAGGTATGTAAAGAAGTGGATTAATAAGATGCTAGATAAGGGTTTTATCCGTAAATTAACCTTACTAGCTACTGTACTACTCCTCCTTGCTATTAAGCCCAACGGTAGTATATAAATCTACTATAACTACTAAGGCCTAAATATAGTTACTATTAAGAATTAATACCCACTGCTACTAATCCGCGAGATACTTAACGCACTCTATAGTGCTAAGTACTTTACTAAACTTAATATAATTGCTGCGTTTAACCGGATCCGGATTACAGAGGGCTATAGGTGGCTTATAGCATTTATTACCCGGTTTGGACTCTATAAAATACTAGTTATACTATTTAGCCTCTATAACGCACCCGCTATATTTTAAAACTATATTAACTATATTTTATATAACGCCCTTAATAACTACTATACTGCCTACCTTAATAACGTCCTTGTCTTTTCTAAAATACGCGCTAAGTATACTAAGTATGTAAATAAAGTCATCTAAAAACTCGGTAATGCTAGACTTTAAATTAATATTAATAAGTCTAAGTTTTACTCTACTAAAATAAAATACCTCGGCTTAATTATCTTAACTAATGGCATAACTATGGACCCTAAGAAGGTATAGGCCTTATAGGAATAGAAGGACCCAATATTAATTAAAGAACTATAACAATTTCTCGGCTTCGCGAACTTCTACCAACGATTTATCTAAGGCTACTCTACTATCGCTATAAGGGACTAAGGAGCCGTTTAAAATTATTACTAACTATAAGAACCTACAGACGTTTATAACTACTAAGTAGCTAAACTAGCACTAAGTCCGGTGGGCAGAGTTCCTTTTATAGTTTAACTTTGTAATTATATATAGACTTAGTAGTAAAGCCACGCTCCCTAACGCCCTAAGCTAGCTACTAGGAATAAGGCCTAAGGACGCTAATAATAAACGCCTCCGCTACTAAGCCTAAGTCGTTATACCGCCCTAGAAAGTTAACCTTATAATCTTAGAAGAATTACTATATAAGTCCCATAACTCTAACAACGCGGAGTTTATAGCCGCTCTAGACCCTAAAATAGCTAAAAAGTTACTAGATAAGTTAATTTAGCTAGGATACTAGGAGAACAAACTCGTAAAAGATATAGTAGCAGCCCTATATAATTGGAAAGCTCGCCGTTAGCTAAAGAAGATTAGGAAACTACTCTATTATAATAAGTTAGAATATAGTATTGTTAATAGATAGATCTACTTCTACTAACGTCTCTTTATCCCTAACGCCCTAGACCTCCGCCTAAAAGTTACCTATTACTCTTATAGTAGCGGCCCCGCTAGTTACCCTAGCCGAGTTAAGACTTTTAACCTCTTAAACTAAATATACTAGTGGCTAGGAATCTCCTAGTTTACGGCTACCTTTGTTAAAGACTATGCCCTATACTTTCGCACTAAAAACCCCTATTTTACCCCACCCGGTTTCCTAAAGCTACTAGAATTACCTACCCGCCCGTAAACTAATATCTTAATTAACTATATTATAACGCTGCCGGTATACTAACGCTACGGTAAGGTATATAAATATATCCTTGTTATTATAGACCGCCTAACTAAAATATAATACCTTATTCTAGTAATAGGACTCTTAACAGAGGAGCTAGTTAATGGCTTTATTAACAACGTATATAAGCTTTACGGTGTACTAAGTATAATTATCTCTAATCGCGGCATATAATTTGTTAGCGACTTTTAGCGACGATTAAGTAAACGCCTTAAGATAACCTTGCAACTAAGCTTAGCCTAATACCTAGAAATGGATGGCTAAACCAAAATTATTAACGCTGCCGTAAATAAATACCTTTATGCTTTATTAGCTTTATATAGGACAACTAGGTTAACTACCTACTGCTTACTAAGTTTGCTACAAATAACTAAGTTAATAAAAGCATAGGTATCTCCCCGTTTTTTGTAAACTATGGCTTTAACCCTTACCTTAAAATTAAGCCTGCTGGCCCCTACCTACTAACACTATTAGTATAAGTAAAGAAGGAGTTCTTTTATATAGACTCTATAGCTAACCGCTTTAAGCAGATATTAATATAGCTTAAGGCCCTAGCCTGGATTTTATAGTAACGCTATAAAGATAATGCTAATACCTATAGGGATAAGAGTGTGTTATTCTATAAAGGCGATATAGTTATAGTTAGCTTAGAAAATATAAAAATAAATAGACNTAAGAAGAAATAGGACNANAAATAGGACGGCCCGTACCCTATACTCGNNNTATACTAAGGGGCAGTTATAGTAGACCTCCCAGACTATATCTAAGTAAATAAATCCTTTTATATATCTAAGGTCCGCCTTTAGGCTGCTAAAGAGATCCTTAGCTAATTAAATATTAATACTATAGAGCGTTGTAATGTATAAGGACGAGTGGTAGAGAGAGACGATAATAGCAATATAGAAGATAAATAGGAGTTTAAGAAAATCTTTAATATATATAATAAAGACCCCTAGGGCCTAACTTATAAGATTAAATAGAAATATTATAAGGATATAACCTAGCAGCTAGAGGAAGACCTAAAGGGTTGTAAATAAGCTGTATAGCGCTTTTATAAGTAACACCCTAAGAAGCTAGGACCCCCAGACTGGGTATAAGATAAGGAAAAGTTACGCTAAGGTCGCGGTCAACCACCGTGTTAAAATTTATGGTGGTTAAGATATTATAGAACTTTAACCGGCGGTTAAAGTTATCTAATTAGCCAAATTCTCACTAAGAAACGCCACGCGGATTAATTTGGGTGGCGGTATAGAGTTCCGCCGACCTTACTTACTAAACTAACCAATTAGGATTTTCTATGCCAGGCATAGAAAATCGCTATTAACTCGGTTAATGGCGGTAAGCGGAACTAATATCTTTGTGGTAAAAAATAGGCAACCCTATATACTGCCTATTTTTAAGTTATTTATTTGGTTTAGGGACCAAACTATCTAGGGGAGAGGAGTACTGTTACGGCACTGACCTGACGTATACTGTTTTATACTGTTTTATACTATTTTCTACTATTAGCTGGCCCACCACTAGCGACTTAGCGGCTGGCCCTACTATTTGTATACAATATGTCACAGTACTGCAATAAAGTAGACTAAATAACTACGTTGTGGTATAAAGAGGAGAAGAAGGTGAAAAGGGGTATTGTACACAAATAGTAGGGCCAGCCGCTAAGGCGCTAGTGGTGGGTCAGCTAACGGTAGGAAATAGTATAAGACAGTATGGAACAGTATGCGATAAGTCAGTGCCGTAATAGTACTCCCCTCCCCAAAAGGTTTAGTCCCTAAACTAAATAGGTAACTCTAAACCAAATAAGTAACTCTAAAAACGGGTAATGCGCGTTTTTGTCGTGAAGATGTTAGTTCCGCTTACCGCCCTTAACCGGGCCAATGGCGATTTTCTATCCCGGGGATAGAAAATCCTAATTAGTCGGCTTAGTGAATAAAGTTGGCAGAATTCCACGCCGCCATCCGAATTGGTCTAGCGCTACGCCTTTAGCAAGAATCTAACTAATTAGACAACTTTAACCGGCGGTTAAAGTTCTATAACATCTTAACCATTACGTGATTAACCTCGGCGTAATAACTCTCCCTTATCTTATGCCCAGTTTAGGGGTCCTGGCTTCTTAGGGTGTTGCTTATAGAACTTTAGTAGTGCGCGCTCGCACCCTTTTAGAGATTTTTTAGGTTCCTAGGTTTTCTTACTATAATACTTCTACTTAATATAATATGTTAAGCCGTGCTCGTCTATTTGTTTATTGTGTATATTAAGAATCTTTTTAAATTCCCACTTGTCTGTGATATTACCGTTATTATCCCTTTTGGCTATCCTACCTGTAATATTATAACGTTCTTCTTTGTTAATGCGTGCTTGGCTAGGGATCTCTTTAGGGAACCAGAGTCGGACTTTTAAAGTATGGAAAGACTTATTAACATAGATATAGTCTAGAAGGTTCACTATAATTAATCCTCTATAGGTAGCTAAGACGGGCCAGGGTCCATCCCAGTTGTCGTCCCACTTTCTCTTAGGCCGGTTAGTCTTTATGTTTTTAAGGCTAACTATAACCATATTATCCTTTTTAAATATTATACCTTTATCCCGTTTTATATTAGTGTTATCTTTATAGCGTTGCTGGGAGATATAAGCTAGGGCCTTAAGCTAAGTTAGAATACGCTTAAAGCGGTTCACAATAGTATCAGCTTATAAGTACTCCTTCTTTGTATATACGGGCAGGGCTAATGGCTAGGGGCCCGCTGGTTTAACGCCCAGACGTGGGTTGTAGCTATAATTGGCAAAGAATGGTGAGATTTTGGTGGTCTCGTTGACCTAGTTATTTATGGCAAACTTAGTAAGGGGGAGCTAATCTACCTAGTTGTCTTGGGTGAAGCTTATAAAGGCGCGTAAGTACTTATTTATTGCTGCATTAATAATCTTAGTTTGGCCATCTATTTTAGGGTGCCATACGGAACTGGGGCTTAGGGTTACTTTTAGGCGTTGGTTTAGGCGACGCTAGAAGTTAGAAATGAATAAAGAACCTCTGTTAGAAATAATAGTATTTAGGGCGTTATGTAACTTATAGATAGTGTAAATAAATGCTTTGACGAGCTCCTTAGTATCTAGGTTAGTGATAGGAATAAAGTGTCTTATTTTTATTAGGCGGTTAATAACGATAAAGATATATCTGTATGTTTTACCGTTGCAAAGGCATTTAGGCAGGTTGATGACGTGGTTAATAGAGATATCAGTCTATGGGCGGACTGGTAGTTCTAGTAGTTTTAGGAAACCGGGCGGTGCTAAGCGTGGGGTCTTTATGCGGAAGTAGAGAGCGCAGTCTTTTATAAAGGTAGCTATAAACTATAAAATACCTGGCCACTAATAGGTTTAATTAAGGAGGTCTAGTGTCTTAACGCGGCCTGGGTGGCCCGTAGGGCCTAAACTGTGCGTGCGGTATACAACTTCTAGTCGGAGTTTAGGTAAATTAGGGACAAATACTCGATTCCTATAGTAGATTAGGCCGTCAATAATTGAATATTTGGATTTATTACAGCGGAGTAACTTCCTGATCTGCTTAGGCCAACGGCGTGCTTTACGGCCTTCCTGTTTGCGTAGCACAGCCAATATATCCCTAGCAAGTTTATTCTCCTTATAGGCATTCTTAATAAGCTCCTTAAGCGGTTTTTTCTTAGGTTCTGGGTCCATTACTGCGATAAAATCTTTGACGCTCTAGTCTTGGGATTCGCTTAGCAGCTCTTCTAGGATAGTAGGGTCGACTTTCTTCGTTGGTAAGATAACGCGGTCTCGGTGTCGTAGACGTTCGTTACTAGCATTAGCAGGTGCTACGCCTGGGAGGCGGTTAAGAGTGTTTAGGATCGTGGCTTTAGTACCGGGCCTATAGGTAATAACAAAATTAAATTAGGAAAAGAACTTAGCCTAGCGGACTTGGCGCTGGTTTAGTTATTTCGTTATTATAAAGGTCTGGAGGTTTTTATAGTCCGTAATAATTTTAAACGGCTGCTTAGTTCCTTATAGTTTAGGGCGCCATTCTTTTAGCGCCTTAATAATTACTAGGAGCTCCTTATTATATATTTCGTAGTTATATTTAGGGGCTAGGTGCTTAGCAGAGAAGAATGCGACTGGCTTAAGCTTATTACTTTCGTTAGCTTGGTAGAGCACTCCACCTAAAGCCTAGTTTAAGGCGTCTGTCTCTACTATGGTCTTCTTCATATGGTTGTAATACGCTAGGACCGGCGCTGTAGTGAACGCTATTTTTAGGGTCTGGAATGCTTGTGCTTAATTGGGGCCCCATAGCTAGCTAGTGCTCTTCTTTAGTAGCCTAGTTATAGGTTCGACTACCTTGGAATAGCCTTAGATAAATCGTTGGTAAAAGTTCGCGAAGCTAAGAAATTGCTGTAGTTCTTTAACTAACGTTGGGTTCTTCTATTCCTGTAAGGCCTATACCTTCTTAGGGTCTATGGTTATGCCGTTAGTGGAGATAATTAAGCTAAGGTATTTTATTTTAGTAGCATAAAACTTAGACTTATTAATGTTAATCTAGAGTCCAGTATTACCAAGTCTCTGGATAATTTCGTTTACATATTTCGTGTGCTCGGCGCGTGTTTTTAAGAAAATAAGGATATTATTAAGATACGCAGTGCAGTAGTTGTTAAGGGCGTTGTGTAAAATATGGTTAATATAGTTCTGGAATATAGTAGGTGCGTTATAGAGACTAAATGGTGTAACTAATATTTTATAGAGCCCAAACCGGGTAATAAATGCTATAAGCTACTTATGGCCCTCCGTAATCCGGATCCGGTTAAATGTAGTAATTACATTAAGCTTAGTAAAGTATTTGGCACTATAGAGTGCATTAAGTGTCTTACGGATTAGCGGCAATAGGTACCGATTCTTAATAGTAACTGTGTTTAGGCCTTGGTAGTTATAGCAGATTTATATACTACCGCCAGGTTTTGCGGCAAGGAGGAGTGGTACGGCGGCTAGTGAGGTCGATTTGCGGATAAAACCCTTATCTAGTATCTCGTCAATCCACTTCTTTACGTAACTAAGTTTAGTAGGTAAAAGTAGTCTGTTCTTATAATACGGGGCCTGCTTTCTGGGTATAATCTTAATCTTATGGTCCTATAGTCGGTAAGGGGGCAGCTTGTCTGCGTTTTTAGGGAGGAAGTATTTAATATATTTATAAAACTCCTTTAGCAGGCGTTATAAAATGTCTTTATAGGTTAATCCTAGTTTGCCTTTTAGGAATTTTTCGATATTAGTATTAACTACTTTCCGGCGTAGGGACTCGGACTTAGTTTTTAGGTTTATTTTAAGGAAGTCATAGAAATAAGGGGGTAGTGCTTTATAGGCTTCCTCTATCATATAGTCGCCTTCTACTAGCTGGCAGAAAGACCTTTTTAACAGGTCCGGTACTTCTATTAGGCCTATAGGCAGCTTCTTAAGCAGCTATTGGTGTTCTTCTTATTTAACCAGTTCTACTAGCTCCGCTATATAGATCCTTATCACCTTTACGCCTTTTTATTTATAGAACTGGGTAAAGTTAACGGCACAAGTATATTTAATATTGTCTAGGTTAGGGCGTGTCTGGTTCTCCGGTGCTATAACTAGGCTAGCACAGCTTGGTTGGCCCAGGGGGGCAGAAGTAAGGCGGCGGCCCTATACAGTACGCGCGGGAGACGGGTATAAGGTTAGGCGTTACGGGGGGGAGGTCTTAATTGCTCTGGTTTTAGCCTTAGCTATAACGCTCTTAACTGTTATATATATGGTCGCATATACGTATAGCAAATGTCTTAAAGTTAGGTGTCTTATTGCCTAACCTAGGTTAAGGGGGTGTATGTAGGGGACTTATGGTTCTAGTAGTATTATAGTGCAGGTAGGAGACGGTGGATTGCGGTGGGACTTGGTAGATAGTTATAGTAGAACTTAGTAGACAGTTACGGTGGAACTTAGTAAATAGTTGCGGTGGGACTTAGTGGAAAGTTGCGGTGGGACTTAGTAGATATTTGCGGTGGAGCTTGGTGGACATTTACGGTAGAACTTAGTAGAAAGTTGCGGTGGGACTTAGTGGACAGTTGTAGTGAAATTTAGTAGAATTTATTTTCTTAGAGACGGGGCAGTAGTCTAGTCTTCTAGGATCTCCGCTTTGTTTATTATATATATTAGTTTACTAATATTAGGCACCTCTTTTACTGTTGGTTAACGGTATCTAAGCGTTAGCCGTATAATGCGTCCGCGTGGTGCTGCTTAGTTACAGTCAGGAATATGCTATAGGAGACAGTTATAGGCATAGTAATTAGAGTCGAAATTAAGCTCTAGGGCGGGGAAATCTATGCTTAGGTTATGCTTTTTAAGCTAGGGCATTCTAAGGATTACTAATATTAAGGGTGATAACTTCATGACGTAGAAAAGCATAGATTCTGTATAGTAGCCGATTATTATTTTTGCTGTAAAGTAATGGGTAATAAAGCTGGATAGGAGTCCGTTGGCAAGGCGGAGTGGTTTTAGGACTAGGAGTCTTTTTATTATAATATTATGCTTTTTTATAAGCGAGTCTTCGTCTGTAAACGCTGGTGCTATACTACCACTATTAATAAGGCTTACTGTTTCAATAAAAACTTCTAGGAGTAGGTTGCGTAGTAAGGAGAGATAGGTCTAAATAAGGATGGCATTTCTATTATTACTTACTATTCTAAGGTTAAATAGCAACTGGCTTAGAACAAGGTTTAACTAATCTAGTAGCATAGATCTAATCCTTTTATCCTCCTCCCCGTATAGTTCTAACCCTTAGAGGCGACTTAGTCTAAGGGTTAGCCTTTTAATAACTGGATTATAGGGCTTAGCTGGTGGCTATGGTCTTGGCTAGTATATCCTAACGTATTAGTCTCTGACGGTGTATATATGCTAGAGGGTACTTTACTAAGGACTTAGCCGGTTTTACAATTAGTGGCGGTATAGAGTACTTATCCGTAGTTTACGTACGAGACTATCGGCTGGGGCTATATTAGGGAAGGAAATCGCAGGGGTAGGTCTTTATGTCCGGACCCACGTCCCTATCCACGGTTACCACCTTAGTTACTATCCCCTCTATTAAAGAATCTGCCGCGGCTAGAAAGGGGTTAGCGCCGTAGCATTAGGAGGGGATTTAGGTTTTTACTAGGGTTGTAAGCGTCTTTCTAGTGGCTAGGTTAACCATATGCTATGCAGAGTCTATTATCTATATAATATCTTCAGACGTCGTTAGGGAGACTACCGCTACCGCTACCGAATTTAGCGGCGTCAAGGTTTATTAGATCATTCTGCGGTAATATAGGTTAATAGCCGCTAGCGGTGCTTAGTTTAGCGGTATTTAGCTTAGTGTGGTAAGCATGGTTCTATAAGTTATAAGTAAACACATCCATCTGCTTACTCTATCCTACGTAGTTAGCATCACTAATCTTACGGCTGAGGGTAAGGGCTAGGTCCTTTATCTTTAAGGAAATATTCTTTTTAAGCAAATCCACTTTTTGTTCCTTAGTCTTATTTACTTTAATTATTAACTTATTAAGCTCTGCTTTCTAGGACCAGTAGTTACACTTGCCCTGGTTTAGGGTATCCAACTTATTTTTTACTACTTAGGTTATATCTATAGTCTTATAGTGCTTCCTTATATATATAAGCATAGACTCTTAGTCGGAGAAGATCCATTTACTTGAGTTGTTTGGGTATATGCGTAGCGTATTAAGGCCATGCTTAATATAGTTATAAGCCTTATCTGTCAGCATGTCTAATATATAGAGGACTTCGTCTATTAGGGTTTTAAAGTACTTTGCATCCCTCTAGAAAACGCCTTAGACCTTCGTTTCCCATATTTTAAATTTTTCTTGCTTTTTAGTTGGTGATCCCTTACCATTAAATGGGGTTGGATTTTTTGCTTCACGCTTTTTCTTACGGGGCTTAGTAGGAGAATAGGAGCTAGCAGCTATATTCTTGTCGGCAATGGTCTAGGTAAGTATAGAAATCTAAGAGCTTAGGTTTTGTATAGTTGTAGTATATATTAAAGCTTGCTGTTTGTATTGTTATATACGTAGTTTAAGCGTTATAAGGGAATTGATCCTGTGCTAGGCTTCTTTAAGTTAGGACTTTACGGCTTGTCCTTTATTATAGACGGCTTAGAGGCCGCTCTTAACGCTAGTTAAAAAGGTTGTATATATAGAGAGGTGCTGGAAGGTTCCTGCTATGTTAAGGTCCTTAGGGTACTCCGGACTACTCCTAATTGCCTAGGCAATATAGTTATAGGAGGTATTGAAGAGGCAGGCGAGTGCTTCGCGTATATTCGCCGATGGGATGTTTTCTATATTATGGTCGCCCATTCTAGAGGGTCTGGGTAAAGCAATTGAAATTTGTAAGGCTGGCTGTAATACTAAGATTATCTGGAATTGTACTAAGGTTGTTTGGGACTGTGGTATAGTGTTGTTGGTCGCGCTGGGTTGCGATTATACTGGGAAAATAGAGATAGTGGACTGGGAAAAACAGAGATCGCGACGGGGCGTAATTAGAGATACCATAAACTGTTACAGTGCTGCAATAAAGTAGACTAAATAACTACGTTGTGGTATAAAGAGGAGAAGAAGGTGAAAAGGGGTATTGTATATAAATAGTAGGGCCAGCCGCCAAGGCGCTAGTGGTGGGTTAGCTAACGGTAGGAAATAGTACGAGACAGTATGGAACAGTATGCGATAAGTCAGTGCCGTGACACAATACCCCCTTTCTACCTTCTTCCCCTCTTTATACCATAACGTAGTTATTTAGTCTACTTTATTGCAGCACTGTAACAATTTATAGTTAAGACGGATTATAAGAACCTAATAGGATTCCTAATAATAAAGAAACTTAATTAAAGACAGGTTAAATAGGCAGAGATGCTTATAGAATACTATTTTAAGATTTAGTATACTAAGGGTATAGATAATACATAAGTAGATACTCTAAGTAGAAAAGCTAAACTATAGAATAATAAAAAGCCATTAGGGGCTTTACTGCGAAAAGATATAGACAGATTAATTAGGTATAATTATCTAAAGATTATAGTAATTTAAGAACTAGAGAAGAGTTACAAGTTACTAGAAAGCTTTTAGGAATAAAGGATTCTAGAAATATAACTAGAAGATTTATAAACGGATATATACGAAAATTAAAAAGTAAAGTATATCCTAAGAAATATAGCAGAATAATTTATAGAAGATTTCTATAAGGGATTAACTTAAGGACATAATAGAGCTATAAGCTTAGTGTTAAGACTTTAGGAGGAGTATATTATTAATAGAATCTAGGGCTTAGTATAAAAAGTTATAAAGGAATATCTAGATTACTAAAGAAATAAACTAATAAGGTATAAGCTATATAGAGGGCTATAACCTATTAAAATACTAAAGAGACTATAGGAGGTTATATTATAGGACTTTATTATTAAGTTGCTAAAATTAAAAGATCCTATTACCGGATAAGATTATAATATAATCTTAGTAATAGTAGATAAGTTTATAAAGTAGGGATACTTTATAGCGTATATAGAAGAAGTATTAGCAGAAGACGTTGCTAGAATCTATATTAAAGAAGTGTTTATAAGATATAAAGCATTAAGCAAGATTATATTGGATAGAGATCTAAGATTTATAGTAGCATTTTAGGAGGTATTTTTAGCGGAACAAGGAGTAAGAGTAGTAACTTTTACCGCATATTACCTATAGACAGACGGTTAAACAAAAAGATTAAATTAGACACTAGAGCAGTATTTAAGACATTATATCAATTACGCATAAAATAATTAGGTATTACTATTACTAGTTATATAGTTTATATACAATGCAACACCATAGAAAGGAATAGGCATATTACTATTTAAGGTAAATTATAGATATAAGCTAAGGATATTATTATTACTATAATAAGTAAAGAAAACAAGTAGCACGGCTAAAGTAAAAATAAAGACGTTAATAAATCTTTATGCAGACCTTATAGAATTAATAAAAAAAGTATAAGAGAGAATAAAAAAGTACTATAACGCTAAAAGATCTAAGGGACTAGATCTTAAGGAGGGAGATAAAGTATAGCTACTACATAAAAATTTCAAGAGTTAACGACTAAGTAAGAAGTTGGACTACGTTAAACTAAAACCTTTTAAAATTATATAAAGGATTTCACTAGTTATATTTAAGTTAAACCTACCAGCCAAAATTAAGATCTACCCTATATAGCATATTATAATGCTAGAGCTAGTATATAGGAATATTAAGCCACTAGTTTATAAAGCAGATACGTATAGAGGATAGGAAGAAGACAAATAGTAAGTTTTAAAGATTATTAGTTACAAGGACATTAACAATAAAATATAGTACGAGGTAAAGTAAATAGGTTATACTAAAACTACCTAGGAGCTACTAGAGAATTTAAAAAATGCTATAGGAAAGGTACAGGAGTATCGGAAGAAATTAGGTCAGGCAGTATTAATAAAAAAGGATCGCCAAAGAATAAGTCACCTAAGGGGGACCCAAAAGAGCAGTTACCAAGCTATTTAGATCTATTTCTTTCTCGGCCAGAAGAGAATCCATTCTTTTATTACTAAGTTCCTATAGACCCTATTCTATAAGCTTCTACTCCTTAAAATAAACCTTTTTAAGACGGAGTAATTAAGCAAACGCCGCAATATGGGCTTTAAAGGCCTTCTGCTCTATATTACAAGAATATTCTAACTTAGTAAGGGCTTAAGACAGTTTACTATCTAGCCGCGCAGTAGTAGATTAAATATAAGACCCTAAGACAAATTAATTAGGGAACTAAACGACTATTAAGAGTAATAGGTCGCGTATATTTAGCATTAGAGATAGAGTAAATATCATAGGACGAACGAATATTCGCTTTAGTGCACTCTAAGTAAGAGGACGGTTATCGCGAAGATGGACTTACTAATATAATATAGACTAACCCTTCTTTTAAATAGCGAGAATATAAAGATGGTATAATCTTATTAAGAGATAATATCGCAGCAATAGTATAAGTACAACGTTGCGCCTATAAAGAGGAAGGAGCCTTAGGCATAATAAGTAATAATATTAACTAAATTAATTAGACGGATATTACACCTTTAGTAAACAACTTAGAGATATTTAGGATCTTTAAGGACGAAGATAAAGAGGAGGGAGATAGTGTTATGGACGCTTTAAGTATAATATTACGACTACTTAAAGAGGAGTTAAAAAAAGCTAGTTAGTTAATTTAGGCACAGTCTAGGATGGAGCCGGTAGAGCTATATAATAAGGAATAGTAGCTAAGGTTATATAACGTTATACGTAGTATACATAATGTATAAAGGAAACGTACGTATAATACGTATAACACATATCTTACGTATAAAGGGGATTTCTTAGGAGTACGGTTATGTATTTAAAGGACTATAGTCCCTACCCAGATAGTTCTCTCCTTTATAGTGATTCTTAGAATATAATTAGAGTTAATCTATTGGGCAACCACTCCACTAGTTATTATTACGTTGTTAACTTTNATTTGCATTACCTATACACCTAGCCNAATAACGAGCCTATTGTAGTTCTTTCTATAAGGTTCCGTTATAATATACTTTTAGATTACTATAATCTACGCTACTTTATAACTATAAAGGAGCTTATACCTTAATAAGCTAAATAGGTAAAGGAGCTTACGCAATTTAATTTTGAGATTAAATATAAGCTAGGGGAAAATAACCCTACTAATAGACTGTTATAACGGCTAGATTATACCAAAGGCTTTAAAACGGGAGAAGGAAAATAGATAATAGATATCTTACTCCCTATATTATAGAATAAGCTCTAGGTATAGAATGCTTAAGCACCTATAGCTCTATATATTAAGTCTTAGGTAGTATAAGCCCTATTAGTTTCTACTAATATTTTGGCTAGTACCCGGTCCATTACTAATAAGGGTCCAAATATACCTAAATAGGACGTCCTTAATATATTCTTAAAACCTAGTAATATACTATCCCTAATTACTAAGCTATCCTCTTAAGCTAATAGTAAAGCTATAGAGCAATTAAAACTTAGAGCTCTATAATAATTAAAGGACTTTAACCTTATAGCGGCCTTCCTAACGTATATATATTAAAGAGTTATAAGATCTATAGTACTATCTAGTCTTATACTTAGAGTAGTATAGGATAAAACAGCTTTTACCTAAAAACTATCTAAAAAGTTAACGGATCTTATCCGTGAAGTATAATGGAGGGATACTTTCTATACTATTTTTAATATAGAAGTAGACTGGAAATGTAATGGAAAGGAAGCTATAAGGCGCTACTATTAGAAACTAGACCTAATAGGCCTACTACGTAGAGGTAGTAAGGTTTAGGTGCTATAAGAAGCAAATCTATAATAAAAGATTCTTATAAAGAATTATAATAATCCTTTAGGCGGCTACTATAGTTAAGCAAAGATAGTGGAATTACTTTAGCGTAAATACTATTAGCTAAGGCTTAATTAGGAAGTAAAGGAGTATATTAGCCATTATAAGAAGTATTAAGTATATAAGATCTATAGGCACAAGCTATAGGGTCTACTTAAATTAGTTCCCCCCACTAGTAAGCTATAACGATATTACGCTATAGACTTTATTACGGATCTCCTACTATCTAAAGATAGCTAAGGATAAATATACGATTTGGTCCTTATACTTATTAATAGGTTTTTAAAGTACGTCTAATACCTTCCTATTAACAAAACAATTAATATACAAGCGCTAGCCAACCTAATTAAGGAGAAATACTTTCTTAAAGTAGATTAGCTGCACTCTATTATTACTAATAGGGGCAGCGTCTTTATAAGCCAGTACTAGTCAAACCTATACTTCTATTTAAAGATAGACTACTATTATAGTATAGCTTTCTATCTATAAACGGATAGGTAAATAAAACGCCAGAACTAGGAACTGGAGTCTTACCTATAAATATATTTAAACTACTAGTAAGATAATTAGTATAAGCTACTTCTGTACGTAGAGTATACTTATAATTTAAAGGAATACGTATTATATAAGTATACACTAATCTAGATTGCCTATAGCGTTTAACTATTTAGGTTTAATAGTATACCTAATAATTACTAGCTAAGGCCGTATGATTAGTTATAGGATCTTATTGGAAAGTGTAAGGATATTTACTAAAAAGTATAAGGATACCTCTAGAAATAGGAGGAGTAATAAAAGCATGTAAAGTAGAGCCTATAAGATACCTAAGAGTAGTAAAGACTTTAGTATAACTATAAGTACCAGGATAAGCATTTTAGAGTAGGTAATAAGGTTCTATTACGTTTAACAAATATTAAAACCCGTTAACTATTAAAAAAGCTTAATATAAGATACCTAGGTCCCTTTTAAGTTAAGGAATAAATTAGTAAGCTAGCCTATTATCTCTAGCTACCCCTATTTATAGCCTATATATATCTAGTATTTTATATAAACCTACTAGAGCTATAGTATAGACTACTACCAAAAAAGAACTTCCGTCTAGGCCTAATTAAACACCCTAAGGTAGTAAGTAAGTGGTATAAAGTTAAAGCTATATTATACTATAAGTCTATTAAGAATAAGCTTTAATTTAAAGTTAAATAGCTAGGCTAGCCCACTAAGGACTCTATATAAGAACTAGAGGATTACCTTAATTATTACAAAAATATTATAAAAGAATATTAGGACTAAGGTCTACAATTTATAAGTTATAAAAAGCGCTCTAATACTATGGTATTATCGCAACCTATAAAGAAAGCTTATATTAGGCCGTAAAAGGCCCTAAAAAGTAAATAGGTTAAATTAGATATAGTATAGATAAGCTCCGAAAACTATAGGGATAGGGCTATAGCCTAAGGCAGGACGGGTCCTTAGCCTTTTCTTATATAGTATAGAGTTAATAGGGCATTTTACTAGAATTGCATTCCTATTTATTAATCTATATTAGGAACATTATTTTTAGGGCTTCTAAGCCCTTTTTAAAAGCCTTTTAAGGCCTTCCTAAGCACCTAATTAAGGTCCTTAATTGCTACTATATATAAGAATAAATCCCAAATACCTAATCTAAAAAGCCACTATACCTTATCCTTAGGAGTAGGATTAGTATTTATTGGCCATCTAAGGGATAGCTAATAAGAATAAAACCTAGAACCCTTATTAGGGGTATAGGTAGGTATAAAAATAGGGGTAAGATAATAAGGTGTAGCCAGAGCAGAGACTCTTAAACGTTTAATACTAATATTAGGTCCAAACTAATACTAATAAAGCTCTTAGGGAGTAAGCTTATAGTTAATAAAGATACGCTTAAGCCTAGAATAAATGAAGACGTTAGCTGGTTAGTATAGTCTAAAACTACCAATGTTACGGCACTAGTAGAACTTTGCGGTCACGTGACTAGAGGACCGCATAAAAGAACCCTTCTTCGACTGGCGTTGCTCTCCTTCTCCTTTCCTTTCTCTAGCTTTAGATTCTCGTTTATAGACAATCTAATCGTACAGGCTTGCGCGTTCCTTTTGCCGTATCTATACCTTGATTAACTAAGTCGCTAATATTATCTAAAGCTTACTCTACTCTTTCTTCCTAAGAAGGAACTTAAATATATTTATAAGACTATAAATAGGATAAGAACATAGAATAGGACCCTAAGAATATTACTAGGACCATAAGGACAGGACCTAAAAGAAAAGAATAGAACCCTAAGGAAAGGACCTATAAGACATACATAGACTAGAACCCCTAAAGAAATTACCTAGAATTACCTAACACCCCTCCTACTATGCCACAAAATACAATAGCAGGTAAAGTAGCTGTAGGACCCTTAAATACTTTAGATAAAGAAATAATTAACGTTTTAAACCCCTAGGCGGAGCTTACGGCTGCTAATACCAAAATTAAACGACTGCGAGAGCTGCTTAAAGCTAGAGATACCCCTATATCTAATAATAAGTCATTATTAGACAATTAAAGACTTACTATAGTCCTTTAGGCCCTATTCTAGCGCCTTAGTAGATTTACTAAGGCCTATATAGTACCGAAGTGGTTAGCAAAGGTCGCGGATCCCCTACTGCTTATAGACAAAACCGACCCTATATTTAATAATTAGAAGCTTTAATTATAGGATAAGCTTAAAGTTAATATAGACTACTTCCCTAACGCCTAAGCTAGAATGGCCTATGTCTTCGGCTATACTAGCGGAGATACCTAGACGTATTTACGCCCACAATATACTAAAGACTTAGCAAACCCCTTTATCTCTAAAGAAGAAATAATTAAATACTTATCTTTTATTTATAAAGACCCTTTTAAAGTATAAAACGCCCGCCTTAACTATAAAAGCCTAAATATAAAAATAACGGAGACCTTTTCGGCCTTCTAAACCCGTTTTCAATACCTAGCCAAATAGGCCTAGATCCCCTAAGAAGACCTACTACTAGACCTCTTTAATAAGCTTACCCTGGACCTACAGCGGGCTATATTACTAGCTTATACTATGGTATAAATATTAAAGAAACTTATGGACTATTACCTAGCTATTAACTAAGGCCTTTATTAAATTAAGGCACGCGCTAATTAGTTAAAAACTAGAAACCTTATAAACCAGGCCGTAAGTACTACAAGTATAGCCTATAGTGCCCTAGCATAATTAGTAACTCCTACAGTTAACCTAGCAGCTAGCCGTATAGCTACCCCTACTACGGGCCTAGTATACACCCGGCCTATATATAGCAACCCCTATATATAGGCCCTTAGTAATTAAGGAGCTTACTTCTCGTGTAGTTAAATAGGCTACCCTATAAGGAACTACCTAATAAAGGTAAAGATAAATAAGGTCCTATTAATTTAGGAGGATAGTATAAAGCTAAAAAAAGAGAAACCTTAGAGGAAGACTCCTCTCTAGGGTTAAAAGGGATTAATATATTATATATTAATCTAGGTCAGCTAGTTAATAGAAGAAGCTATACTATCCCTTATACTTTATTCCGTAATAGATATTAAGTTTTAACCTCTACTTTAGCTAACTTAAAAGCAAATGCCTTTACCTTAATTAATATAAAGTGCGCTATAAAACTGGCTAACTTTTTAAATATACCCCTTAAAGAACTGCCTAAACTAATCCCTATTTGCGGGTATAACGGACGGATAGGGCTACCTATTATAACTATCTTATAGATCTACCTCCGCGTTAACGGACAAAGATAATATAATATCCCCTTCCTTATTACGGACCTTAAAAGCTATAATATAATCTTAGGAAGAAAATAGCTAGCCTATTTAGGTTTATAGCTTAACGTATAAAATAGGCAGCTTATCTAGCCTAAAACTATACCCCCAACGCCTTCCTTTATAAAAGAGATCAGTATTATAATAGAAAACCTTATACGGCCACAAATAAACACCATTTACTAGGCCAATGCGACGCGTAGGGACTAGGCTTTTAAGAAGGATATATAGCTTAATCCGCAACGGATCTGTATACTACGCCGCCCCTAAACTGCCTATATCACACCACCCGCACTAAAGACTTAGGAAGTTAGTATTAGCCTAGCTAAGTCCCTAATAAAGAGCTTAGGCCCTACGCAGCCATAAAGAAAGGCTAGGGATATTAGACGATATACCAAGCTAATAAATTAGAAGGACAACTTATAGAAAATAGAATGTGAGCTAAGGAAGACTATAAACCCTATACCGCAAAATACGGCCTAAATATCCGTAAAGAAACCTACGGACCTCCTACTAGTTAATATCTGCTATATTAGCGCTATAGGATTCTACTAGAACCTAGTTTAGCCTAATACTGTTACCTTTATAACTAGCTTATATAAAATTAATTAAATAATTAAAGAGAAAGAAGCCCTAGCCTAAGAGAAAGGCGAACTTATAGATAAAAAGCTAGTAAAATAGAAACTGCCCCGTTAATACTAGAAATTTAAAAACACCTTCTCCAAAGCAGCGTCTAATATACTTCCGCCTCACCGACCGTATAACTATAAGATTAAAATTAAGCTAGACAAGGTAGTTACCCTTAGCTATAGCCCCCTCCGACAGTAATCTACTGCCAAACTATAGGCTATAAAGCAGTATCTTATTAATAACCTAGATAAGGGCTTTATTAAGCCTAGTTAAGCCCCTTTTAACTTACTTATTCTCTTTACCAAAAAACTAAATAGAGGACTTTGTTTCTGTATTAACTACTATAAGCTTAATAATTTAACCCTTAAAGACCGCTACCCACTGCCTTTACTTAATGAGACTTTAGCCCGAATAAGTAGGGCTAAGATCTTTACAAAGCTTAATATCCGCTAGGCTTTTTACCGAATTAGGATAGACCCTAAATTAGAAAACCTTACTACGTTTTAGATTTGTTACAAAACGTATAAATATAAAGTACTACCTTTTAGACTAACTAACGGACCGGCTATATACTAACGATATATAAATAATATACTATTTAATTACCTTAATAACTTCTATATAGTATACCTAGATAATATTATAATCTACTCTAAAATAAACTAGAATATAAAGAGTATATCTATAAAGTCCTATAGCGGCTTTAGGAAGCTGGCCTCTAAGCTAATATTAAGAAGTTAGAATTCAGTATTAAGCGTATAAAGTACTTAGGGTTTATTATTAGTATAAGCGGAATTAAGGCAGACCTAGAAAAGACGGCCGTAATTAACTAATAGGTACCCCTAAGGACCGTAAAGGGGGTACAGTTATTCTTAGGGTTCTATAACTTCTACTAACGCTTTATTAAGAACTACAGCAGGATTACCCGGCCACTAAGCCTACTTACCTATAAGGACTAGCCCTTTTACTTTAATACCATATATAGGCAGGCCTTTAATAAGCTTAAGAAATAACTAGTCTCTGCTCCCTTACTCGCCCACTTTAACCTAAAATGGCCCTTAATGCTAAAAACTAATACCTTAGATAGCGTTATAGCTAGCGTTTACTCCTAAAAGCAGATAGACGGAGAATAGCACCCTATTACTTACTATTTAAAGACTATAGTAGATGCTAAGCTAAACTACCCAATTCACGATAAAGAAATGCTAGCTATTATCTCTAGCTTTTAGCACTGGCGAGCCTAACTAGAGGGCACCCCTAAGTCTATTTAGGTAGTTTCCAATTATAAGGCCTTAGAATATTTTATAATAATAAAGGCCCTTACGGCCTAACAGGCGCGCTAGGCGGATACTCTATCTTAGTTTAACTTCCTAATTATATATAGGCCCAGCGCCACTAACCGTGCGGACGCTTTTATAAGGTATAAATAGGATATAAATAACCAAACAGCCGTAAATATCTTATTATAGACCTAGGCGCTACTACAACTAAAGCACCTTAACCCCTAAATACGGGCAGAACTAAATATAGACTCTTTAGATGCCGAGATATGCCCTATTAACTCTATGGAACTAGACCTTATTAATAAACTACTATAGGCAAACCGTACGGCCCCTTCTCTATAGGAGTACCGCGAAAAGGCAAAGAACGTTTCTAGCCTATAGTCCCTTAAAAGTAGACTGCTTAAGCACTGTAAACGGCTAGTAGTAGTAGAGGAATAGAACTTACGGACTTGGCTTATTGCCGAAGCATATACCTAGGTCTCTACGGCCTACCCTAGAAAAAATAAAACCTATAGGATTATTAGTAACCGCTACTACTGGCCCGGAATAATTATAGATATTAACCGCTATATACGAAACTGCAATAACTGCTATAGGTCTATAATTCTACGAGATAAGACCCTAGGACTATTAAAACCCCTCTTAATACCCGACCGCCCCTAGTAATATATCTCTATAGACTTTTATAAGCTACCTCTAAACCGTAACGGATATAATATAGTTATAATCCTAGTCAACGGCTTTAGTAAGCGCCCGTTCTTAATTCCCTATTACAAAAATATTAATACTAAAGAGGCGGCCCGACTGTATATCCACTACATTTACTAAATTTACGGACTACTAGATACTATTATATCCAATTATAGGCCGCAGTTTATATTAGCCTTTTGGAATAAGTTTACCCAGATTCTAGGTATTAAGCTAAAGCTTTCTATAGCATATTACCCCCAGACAGACGGTTAAACGGAGATTATAAATTAATACTTGGACCAGAGACTCCGGCCTTTTATTAACTACTTCTAGAATAACTAGGCTAAACTGTTACCCTTAATAAACTACGCCCAAGCGACCCTACCCCATAACTCTACCGGATTTGCCCCTATTTAACTAAAAATAGGTTACCTACCCCGCATAAGCTTTAACTAGGAAAGACTAGAAGGGCCCCAGACTATACGCGAAAAACTATCTTATAAGGAAGCCTAGCAGTACGCTAAGCGCTTAAAAGAAGCTTGGAAAGTAGCTTATATAAACCTAGAAAAGGCCTAGAAATTAATAAAATAGTAGGCAAATAAGTATAGGCGCGAGCCTAACTTTACTATAGGCGATATAGTCTAGGTTATAATAAAAAACTAGAAGATAGAACGGCCTAGCCATAAGCTAGACTATAAGATAGTAGAACCGTATAAGATTCTTAATAAAGTAGGTAACTCGTATAAGGTTAAGCTCCTAGACTTAATTAAAGTTTACCCTATTTTCTTACCGGATAAGCTATGGAAAGCTATAAATAACCTACTGCCTAGATAAAAGAATAAACCTCCCCTACTAATTTAAGTTAATGGCGATAATAAATAGGAAATTAAAGAAATACTGGCTTGTAAACTTGTAAAGGGAACGTTAAAGTATTATATTAGTTGGAAAGGATATAACCTAAACCCCACTTAGTACCCTATATAGAACTTTATAGGTAGTCCCTATAAGCTTTAAAAGTTCTATAGCCGTTACCCTAATAAACTTAGACCGCTAAAGTACCTAGGCAAGTAGATAGAATGCTAGTATAATAAAGACAATAAGCTACTAGAAGAATATAAGGATAAAAACGCCCTAGAAATTTCTTAGTTATATAAGGTCTTAAGATATCTAGAAACTTTAACCGGCGGTTAAAGTTATCTAATTAGTTAGATTCTCTTACTAAGACTTTTAGCAACAAAGCCTAAGGGCAGGCTTTTTTGGAGGGGGGGGGGGGGGAATGTTACGGCACTAGTAGAACTTTGCGGTTACGTGACTAGAGGACCGCATAAAAGAACCCTTCTTTAACTAGCGCTGCTCTCCTTCTCCTTTCCTTTCTTTAGCTTTAGATTCTCGTTTATAGACAATCTAATCGTATAGGCTTACGCGTCCCTTTTGCCGTGCCTATGCCTTAATTGACTGAGTCGCTAACAACTAAGACTTTACTATAGTAACTGTTAGTTACCTATTTGCTAGGTACCTAAAGGGTAACCTACCTAATACTATATTATATTATACTCTTTTAAAACTTAACGNGTATANNNNAACTCCTTNNTATAGTAGACGGCAACCTTNTTNTTATTACCCCTATCCTGTACCCTATCCTTAGTATACTAACCTTACTCTTATATTAGGCGTTACTAGCTAGCTTACTAAGAATTATGGGCGGTGTAAATAGCTATAGTATAGTCTTAAATACAACCTAGATATTTAGTATTAGCGCTTAAATAGAAGAGAGCCCGGGCGATGTAATAGTTAAGGATATTAAAAAAACGTCGCTACTTAGGCCTAGGCTATTAAAGTTAGTAATGAAAATCTATTAAGGATAGAAAAGCTTACCGTAACGTAACTGCCGCTCTTAGTACGTATATATTAATTATAAGAACTAAAGGTATTAGATTTAATATAATGCGTCTTATTATAAGCCTCCAGAATCCTATTATTAGATTTCTAGTCTTTTAAAGACGTATAGGCAAAATTATTTAGGTAGGACCAGCACTAGTTATAGGTTAGCGGGGGTTAGGTTTTTATATGTAAAGGTAGGGCTAGGATATACTATAAAATTTACTTAAAAGAGCAGTTAGTAGGAGAACAAAGAGGTATATTAAATTAATAATAAAAAGGAAGAAAATCTTAATAATATATTAAAGATACATCTAAATTAGATAAAGGTTAATAATGGGAAGTAAGGTGTTAAGGAAAAGGATTAAGCTTAATAAGTAAAGTGTCTTTATACTTTACCGTTTAATACCCTTTTAGTAAATAGCCGCAACCTTACTAATATAACTCCGTTATAATAGCGCTATTTAAAAAGAAGGAAACACGCGTATAAGTTATTTAACTATTACTTCCTTATAAAAACTAACTATACGGCTAGGGGAAGGCAAATAAAACGTTAAATTAAAGATATATATAGGTTAAATTAGACCTAAAACAATACTATAGTATTAAAGAATAACATTATAAACATTTTTAACAATTATATAATAGCTATAATTACTATCGCAAAATGTCCCTATTTACTAGGTAGTAGAGCTACGCTAAATATACAGTATAGGACTACTAGATTTAAAAGTATATATACTAAATCTTAGAAGACAAGTCTCCTTAATTAACTAATTAATACCTTAACCGCATTTAATAGCCTAAGGGCAAATGTAGGAATAATGCGTTAGTAATGTAGAGGATTATATAAAATGATCACAGATCACATTTTAATAGTTAAAAGACGACGGCAAGCTAAGGCCCTATATATTAAGCTATATACTAAATAGTTCTATAGAACTATACTAGGAATACTAAATTGCCTATAATACTTGTAATTAATTATAGACTAGCATAAAGGCTTAAATATAAAGTTGTATAAAAATCCTTAAGTCAGCCTAGGTAGTTACTAGTAGGCTTCTAGTAGGCTTCTAGTAGGTTTTTAGCAATCCTCGCATCTTTTCTCTAGTTACGTTTTTCCCTTATTAAGGTTTTTTAGAAGTTTAAAGCAGGGGTTAGATAGATAGATAATATATAGCGGTATACTAATACCTCTCTAATATCTCTCCGAACCCCTTCTAGGACGAGCCCTTATAATCTCCCTACCACAAGGTAATAGCGATTAGGGGCCGACCGTAAGAGGGGGGGAAGTAATATAAGGGATATTATTGCGGTTACCTTAGGTTGCCCTTAGGACAACCCCTAAACACCCCTTAAATAGTTACCAGTTACGTGCTGAAGGTATATACCCGTAGTATATAGTCTCTACAATCCTAAAGGCCTTACCTCCTTAAGGATTTATCTCTTTTACCAATCTACCCTATTCTATAATTATGTCCTTATAGCCCCCTATCTACAAGATCCCCTTATAGGAGGTACTTAAAAGAGGTAGCGCTAGAAATAATAGTAAGTAGTAGCTATAAGTAATACCGCTTATTGGTAATAGGGTTGTAATAATATATATAGCTAATAGCGGTATCCTTTAGGCGGGTATAGCGCTGCTACTATTATGTTTTTACTATAAAGGTATATCTATAAGGGAAGTCCTAGTAAAGCATAGTACGACTATTTATATTTTTGGTATTATATTAAAACTAAGTAGTTAAAGTTAAATAGGCTATCTTAAGCCGCTATTATAAGTCCTTTATAGATTAATTTAGCTAAAAATAAATGGGCTGCTAGCCGGGAAGGCATACAGTAAGGTATATTATAGGGGGGTACTCCTTATAAATAGGAAACTTAAATAGCCGCTAAATGGCCTCTATAGGGCCGATATATTTACTATAAAGGTACTTACTAATTTTATTGTTATTATCTAAGAGCTATATAGTTATACGGTTGTCCCCCTTATAGATATACTTATTAATATACTTTATAGCCTATATAGAGGCGTAGACCTTAACATTAATATAAACCCTATACTTTACACTAAGATACGGATTATATAGTACTATATAGCAGTTATTAAGGTTTATAGTAGTACCGTTACTACTTAGTATACAAATAAGTCATAACTATAAATTATCGCGGCGCTAATATTAAGGGTACCTATTATTATATACGACCGTTATAGAGTAGAACGGCTTTAGAAACTACTTTAAGTAGGTTAATAAATGCCCTAGAGTACTAGCAACTATATAGGGGGCGTTTAAATTAGTAGTACCGTAGGGCCTATAGACTATTATGGTCCGTATAATATCCATAAGGCGTTTAGTAAGGTTATCTTAGGGCTATAAAAGCTCTACGGATATATAGCGGTTAATAGCTACCAAATTTATAACTAAATTATAGTCCTCCGGATATAAAAAGAGAAAAAGGTAAAGATATAGTAGGCCCCATTTTTAATATTTAATAGTTTAAATATAGTTAAGGAATTTACTAAAAATCTGGTTTTTCTTAAGGTTAACAAGAAGGTAGGTAACATTTATACAAAAAACACGGGTAACTAAATTAGGGTAGTTAGTAGTAGTTTAGAAAGGTAAAAGCTTATATATAACTTTATCCTACCATAAATTAGCCATAAAAGTAATAAATAGGCTTAGACAGCTGTAATGGCGGACTATAGCTATAGTATCTTAGTAGCACTAGCTAATAAAACGGGCGCTACCTAGGTAGCTTAAAGGAAGGATAACACAGCGGCTAATAGAATTAGCGTTAATATCTCTATAGGAGATAGTATTCGCAATATTATTATATAGGTCTACGTAAAGGTTAGACTAGTAGAAATATATCTAGTTAAGCTTATTCTAGTTATATAGGGCCTAAGCGTTAACTATATACTACTAAAATAGCTAATAAAAGGCAAACGGCACTAGTTTAGAGCTATTATAGATATAAAGTTAAAACTAAAAATAAGCTCACTAGGGAAGCTAGTTATACTAATAGGTATAGGAATTACTACAGAGCTATATACCCTAGTGCTAGCTATAATCGCCGTAATGGAAGAGTAGTATATAGTATAGCGGTATATAAGCGGCGTAAGTTAGGCTAATATAGTAGTAATATAGGGGCTTACTAGGCGGCCTATGGTTAGCAAGAATAATATTACAGTAGCTAGAATTTTTATACTTATTAGGAATAATAATAGTAACCTTACTAGCTATAAATAGATTTTTACAGCGCCAATTAGCCCCTACTTTAAAAATTAGCTTTATCTATAGGTTAAGAATAATCTATAATAGAGTAGACATAATTTACGCCTAAAGCCATTCTATAGTAGTTTGGTATAACGTAATAAACGGACTACTAATCTTATATAGTATATTAGTAAGGCGCCGTAAAACGTCTGTATTAAGCTACGGATATTAGTAGCGTAGGTAGGGTTATAAAAATAAAGCTAAGTATATTAAGGTGTAGCTCTAAAGGGAGCTTTTATAAGCCTAATAAGATAATACAGTTTTCTATAAATTTGGAAACAGTTAATACTAGCTAAAGTAATACTATAGTTAGTAGCGATATAGTTAACGGAGGTAAAAGCTAAAGCCGCGTTATATAAGTAGAGTTAGTTCTAAAATATACAGGCGAAGCGCTTTTAGGACTATAGTAGGGTCTATAAATACTATAGCGGGGGTTTAAATAAAGGTAGAATAATATTGCCTTACTTATAGCAGGTCTTAAAGTAAGGGTCTTTAGCCTAGGTAGAGCTAACCCGTTTATCTATCTAGTACAAAGCTTCGCAGTAATTATAGGCCGTATTTATAGGCCTAATATCTAACTACTTTATAATAGGGCGGATGGTAGTAATAGCGGCTATACTTATAGGCCTAGTATCTAACTAGTCCGTAATAGGGCGGACTATAGTAGGTTGCGGCTAGATTAATACGGGCGGTATAAAAAGGCGGGAAGTAGAGGGGGATATAGCGGTAAAAGTAGCGGCGGAAGTAGCAACGGAAGTAGCGGCAGAAGTAGTAGCAGAAGTAGGCTGGTTTATAGGCTGCTAAAGGTCTATTAAAGATTGTTAGAACTAGCCCTTTCTCTTCTCCTATATATATAGAGTTAGAAAGGCAGTAAAAAGAAGGAAAAAAAGAATAACCTTATAAGATTTATAGGTCTTATACAAAGCTCTAAAATGGTTTGTTATAAAGTTAGTAGAAGAGCGATACTGCTTATAGGTAGTATAAAATATATAATTAGAAGGCATTTTAGTAGTAAGTAGGAAGTAATAAATAGGGGGAAAGATAGAGAGTAGGAAGGGGTTTAAAATTTAATAGGGTAGCACGTAATAGAATTAGGTAACCCAAATAATTTTTTAACTAATTAAAACCCGCTAAGCCTCTAACAATAGTATAATATAGATAAGAATATAAGAACGTAATATACTGACCTACTAACGTACTAATATACTTAGTATATTTCTTAGGCGCAGTATTATATATTTAAAGGACTATAATTCTTACCTAAATAGTTCTCTTCTTTATAGTAAATCTTAGAATATAATTAAAGTTAATCTATTAGGTAATCTACTCTACTAGTTATATTTACGTTTAATTATTCCTTAACCTATCCCTTAACCCGTTAAAATTCGTCTAACGGTTATCAGCTAATTAAAGTATCTAAATTAGCGAAAGACACCCAATAAAATCTAGTCGCGAACTTAAGCGACCGTAGTGTAGGACTCTAACAGGTTAAGGGATATACTTAGCCCATTAATAAGTTTACCGTAGTATTTCCTATAAGGCTTTATTATAATAACTAGTTATAAATATATTAGAAAAAACTTACTATTTACCTTTATTACGGACGCTTTAAGTACAATATTATAACTACTTAGAGAAGAGTCGGAAGAAGCTAGTTAGTTAATTTAGGCACGGTCCAGAATGGAATCGGTGGAGCTATATAATAAGGAATAGTAACTAAGGTTATATAATATTGTACGCAGTATACGCAGTATATAAAGGGAACGTACGTATAATACGTATAATACGTATCTTACGTATAAAGGGGATTTCTTAGAAGTACGGTTGTGTATTTAAAGGACCATAGTTTCTACCTAGATAGTTCTCTCCTTTATAGTGAATCTTAAAATATAATTGGAGTTAATCTATTAGGTAACCACTCCACTAGTTATTATTATATTGTTAACTTCTTATTTACCTATATACCTAGCCCATTAATAAGTCCACCGTAGTTCCTACTATAAGGCTTTATTATATATTTACTACTAGGGTTACGGTATTAATAAAGTTAAATAATATGCTACTAAAAGCAGCTACTATAACGCCATTAATGGCGGTAACTACTTTAAGGTTAGATAACGACACTAGTATAGTAGATACTAACTTACAGCAACCTATAACGGTTAGATAACTATAAAAGATAGTTAACTAGTTAACGGAAAATAATGCGACGTTGGAAAATAGGATTAATGGGATAGGAGTAGTAAAAATTAAGTTACTATTAATTGAAAGATACTTAGGAGAAAGATTAAAACTTAAAGGATTTCTTATATAAATGTACTTTAAGGTTATATAAGAAGGAGCGAAGCTACTAATACCTATAGATCGAATAGTGTATACGGGACTATTCCTATTAAAAAGAGCACTTAAGTGGTTTAAGCCTTACCTTACGGAAATATAAGTAAATAGGATGACGACCACTAATTAAGAGGTGCGGTTTATATTTGTAAGCTAGGAAGGGTTTATAGAGCGACTTATATAAATATTTAGAGACCTAGAGGTAGTGACTATAGCGGAAAGAAAACTCTAAGATATTACGCAACGAACCTTAGTAATTAAGTATACTACGCAGTTCCAGACGTTAGCGACGTAAGTTAAGTAGAATAATAAGGCGCTTATAGTACAGTATAAATAAGGACTTAAGGCTAAAGTCTAGGACGTAATTATTCTAATAGAAAATGCGGAAACCCTACGGGAACTAATAGATTAAGCGATTAAGATTAATAATTAGATCTACTAAAGGGAGCAGGCTAAGAGAGGCTAGGATAGAGTTCTATAGTTATATAAGGCGTAAAGTACGCAATAGCTAAAGCTAAGTTAAAAACTATGGTATAGCGTAGAGCTAATAGACCTAAGCGGTACTAAAGAGTTTAAAAGATAAAATAAGAAATGATAAAAACCTAGAGGACAAGGATTAAGTAATTAAAGGTTTAAGGAGTAGAGGCTAAATTAGGGATCTTAATAGCAGAAGACATTTAGGTGGACTCTATAGTAAGAAAAATAGTTTAAAAAAGGAGCTTGCATAAATTGCGGAAAATAGGGTTATTATATTAAAGACTATAGAAGTAGGTAAAGTTACTACGTAGTAAAAGGGACGAGACTAGTAGACGATATATATATATAGAGGGATAATAATATGCTGCAAGGAACAAAAGAATGTTTAATTAAAAGTTTTACGTTTTGTTATAATAACGTATACTAAATTTATAAAGACGCTAAGTACGGCGTAAGCTATTGGCTATAAAAGCTATACTTAGCAGAATATAGAGGAACTAATAAACTAGTTCGCAGATCGGATATTAAGGGTAATGCATTTAATATAGGCGAAATATTTTATAATAATAAGGCAATAAAAGTAGCTTACTAGGAGTATATAGACCTTAGAGATGTTATATAAGAGGTAGAGGATAATTCCACTATAGAATAGGGAATATTAGTAGGGATTAAGACCCCACTAGATATGATATCTATTGCTTCGCGAGACGTAAGAGAAATAGGGTAGCGAACTACTTCGGCACTTAATAAAGGCAAAAGGCCAAAGGCTTAAGATTCTTAAGACGAGATAAGGTAAGCTTAAGGACCTACAATAGATAATAACTAATAGAGCAGAGCAATAGCTTAGTTTAGTAATATATAAATAAGCTTAGGACGAAGTTTCTTAAAGGCATAAGACTCTTAAGATAAGATAAGAACACCGAGTAAGCCTAGTTAAACTAAGGCTGGAGCTAAGCTTAAGATAGAAGCAAGCTTAGAATTAAGAATCTTATAGGACTAAGATTTTAGCAATAGAATAAGGACTATTAAAGAAATTGCGGGTAAGACCCAGTAACTAGATTAAAATATTAATACTAAGATTAAGAAGCACTAAGACTTTAAAAATCTAAGTATATAATACAAACCAAAAGAAACCATAGAAGAGTTTAGATAAAGAATTATTATATAGCAAGAATAGAAACTAGATAAGAGATCTAGCATACTAGGCCGTATAAGGGACAGAACACCTATATAAAGAATTACTAATAGGCCGAAAGTAGGTACACTAAGAGCTAAGTAGCTTACTAAACTGGAAAATAAAGAGGATCTAGGGATCCCTACTAGGTTTAAGGAATAATATATAAAAGGCTATTATAATATAGTAATAAGAAGATACTTCCTTACGGATAAGCCGTGTATACTCTAGCAGTTATACTAAAAGTGGTATAGGCAACAATATAATAATAAGTAGGAAGATTTTTATATATAGTTAGATAAACGAGTTATTTAGGACTACCTAATTATAGAGAAGGCTATAACTTATATTAAAGGAGCCTTAATTATAATATTAAAGGATCTAGAGGAACGATTAGAGGACTAGAGAAGTAAAAGACATATTTTAGTACCTATAAACGAAGTTATAACGTTTAGATTAGCACGATAAAGGTTTAAACTTAAGGATAAAGACGAGTTAAGAGTTAACCTAAAGCACCTAGTACACTATACGCTATTATAAATTGCATGTATAGATAATATATATAAGATGCATAAGAATCCAAAGGAAAAGAATTGGAAGTACCCTATAAGGATATATTAGGCGCTAGATAAGCAATAGTATAGGAATGTTAAGTATATATATGGCTAGTATCTAACAGAAGTTTAAGAGTTAGGAGACTTAATACTTTAACTAAAAAGATTTTTTACGGAAGAATACTTAGACGGATAATAGTAGTGGGAATGCTTAGAGAATATATATTTATAGTATATTAAAAATATAAAAATAAACTAAATATTGGCTAAAGAATAAGCTAAGTGTGATAGGATTAAGCAGCTAATAGTTAGGAAAAGTAGAGGCCTATAGGACTAGAGGGAGCTAGTAGTAGAGCCTTAAACCCTTAAAGGAATTTAAGGATAATACCTAAATTTATAAGTTAAATAGTAAGATTAGTAGTTTGAAGTACTAATAGATAGTAAAGCAACGCGGAACTATATCTTACTAGTAGCAGTTAAGAGAATAGAATTGTTTTATAGATAAAAGGAGCAACCTTACCTATTAGTTATAATTTTAGGAGATCTAATAGCCTATAAAGGGGGGATTATTAATCTTAAAACAGGACCTATTTAGATAACTATTAAAGAAAGATAAATTAAAATATCTTTTAATATCCTACTATTGGGACGGGATAAGGCTATATTAGGTATGCCTTAGTTATAAGAATATAACCTAAGGATTAATTAGATTATAGGTTAGGTTAATATTAAAGATACTTAATAATATAAGATGCGATAGTAAACTAAGTTAGTATAGTATTAAGTTAGAGCGATATATAAAGAGACTAAGCGAGGCTTAAGTTATATACCAAAGAAATACTATAAGTATAGTAAAAAACTATAGAGCCTAGAAAGTAAAAAGTTAGTAAATTATATAGTATAGGACTATAAGATAGAGTTAGAACTAGATATAAGTTTAAGGTTCTTTCTAACCTATAAGCTTACTTAAGAGGAGGTAAGCGCACTTAAAGAGTTTATCTAAGAAAACTTACGAAAGGGATATATTAGACTATTATAGTTATTAGCAGGCTATCTAGTATTATTTATACTAAAGAAAAACGGAAAACTTAGGTTATGCATTAACTATAGATAGTTAAATAGCATTACTTAGAAGGATAGGTATCCTTTACCCTTAATTAGCGANATNTAGGATNNGATAGGNAATGCGTAAATCTTTANAAAGATANATTTAAGATAGGNGNACNATTAGATTAGAATTAAGGAAGGCAATAAATAAAAGGCAGCCTTTAGGTTAAGAGAAGGACTATATAAACCGTTAGTTATATAATTCGGGTTAATAAATATACTAGTAATATTTTAGAAACAAATTAATAGCGTATTAGGAGAATACCTTAATAAGTTTGTTATAGTATACTTTAACGATATTATTATCTACTTAATAACTAAGGAAGAATACGGGGAATACGTTAAATAGGTCTTAAAGAGACTATAAAAAGAATAGATGCTAGTAGCAATTAAGAAATACGAGTTCTTTATAAGAAAGACCAATTTTATTAAATTTATTATTAAACTAGGTTATATTAGTATGGACCTAAAGAAGATTAAAGCTATAGTAAGTTAGTAAGAACTAGAGAATATAATATAGTTAAGGTTATTCTTAGGGTTTTGTAACTACTATAGAAGGTTTATAGTATAATAGTTAAAGAACATTAAACCGTTTATTAGGCTTATAAAGAAAGAGGAACTATAGGTATAGGGAGATAAGTAAAAGAAGTTGTTTAAAGAACTTAAGGAATTATTTACCTAGGAGCTAATCCTTAAGATCTATTAACTAGGATTAGATACGGTTATAGAAACAGATATATTAGACTACGTATTAGGAGCATACTTGCTATAAAAGTATAAGGATATATGGCACCTAGTAGCATACTATAGTAGAAAGATAACATTACTAGAGTTAAACTATGACGTTTATAATAAGGAGTTATTAGGTATAATTACAGTACTTAAAAAATAGAGAGCATTCTTATAAGGTATAGAAAAACTATTTATAGTTAAAATAGATTATAAGAACCTAACGGGGTTTCTAACAACAAAAGAACTTAATTAAAGATAGGTTAGATGGGTAGAAATACTTACAGAATACCATTTTAAGATTTAGTACACTAAAGGAACCAAAAATATAAGAGTAGATGCACTTAGCAGGAAAGCTGAATTATAAAACGACGAAAAGCTATTAGGAGTAATACTACGCAGAGATAAGGATGGATTAATTAGATATAACCACCCTAAACTAGCAGCAACTTAAGAGGATAATAAACTAGAAAGGGTCTATAAGATACTAAAAAGCTTTTAGGCATAAAGAATCTTTAAAGCATAGCTAGAGAAACAGTTAGAATATTTAAAAGAAGAAATACTGTATAAATATAGAGAGGCGAAGTATATCCTAAGAAGCATAGTAGAGTATTTTATAGAAGACTTCTATAAGGGAATAACTTAAGGATATAATAGAGCAACAGGCTTAGTGTTAAGACTTTAAAAAGAATATATTATTAACGGAATCTAGAATATTGCAAAAAAAGTAATAAAAAAGTGTCTGTTTGAATAAGGTTCTGTAATATAGTAGACATAGTTACTTATAACCAATTGGGTTAACCACGTAAGCTAAGCGAGCTCAGGAGATCCATTAAATTCCACCTGTAGAAGTAGAAGAAAGAAGAAGAAGAAATTGATTAAAACTAAAACCCCCCCCTACCGTGATCCGAACACTGATTAGTGCCGCATAAATCAGCAAAGGAATAACGAAGAGAGGCACTATCTAATTCTCTAGACCTCTTATTAAAGGCTAAGAATTAAGGTATTGCTTGCTAAGCCTAAAGGCCAGATTATAAGGTTACTCGCGCTTCTAACCTATATCCATCACGCCTTTAGAACAATTAGTTTATAGTTATTTCCACACTTTTAGTCTAACTATTAAATCAAATTAACTGCGGAATTAAAAAGATGGCTATCTCCGCAATAAATACTAACGCGATAGCTACCTCCGCGACAAATACCAAAAAATAGGAGACTGGAATTAACGCGACCGCAACTAATATTAAGGAAGTTAAAGCATTTATTAATTGGCGTTTATTAATATATAAGGAAAAGGGATAGAAGGGATTTAACCTATAGGAGAGCTTTGTTAACGATTTCGAGTTGTTTACAAAGGATATACTTAATAACCTTAGCAAGGATCGTTTAAAGGAGATTAGGGATTACCTCCGCGAAAATAGCATATACGTACGGAAGAAGGCAAGGAAGTTAATTGCAGACGGCCTCCTAGGAGCTATAAACGAACCAACTCCCTTAAAATGGCCTACCGACGACCCTACCGACGACCCTACTGACGACCCTACCGACGGCCCTGCTGACGACCCTACCGACAGCCCTACCAACGGCCCTACTGACGGCCCTACCGACGGTCCTACCGACGACCCTACCGACAACCCTACCCTAGCTCTACCGTCACTATCGACTACCCCCGTTTAAATTACCTAAGCTATAGACTAGCTCGCCCTACAAGGAAGCTTTAGAAAAGAGATTACTAACTTAGCTAAGCTCTATATAGACAAAGTTAAGTACTCTAGTAAATAAGACAACTTTAATTTTAAGTTTAAAATCTTCCAAAACTACTACCTCTAAGCCGGCGTCCCTAAGCAAGCGTATACCATTGCTATTCCAACTATACTCCGCGGCCTTGCCCTTAAATACTACTTTACCCACCTTAAAGATCTTAACCTTCTCGAGAATATATGCATAGGCCTAAAATTATACTTTAAGGGCGACGAATATAAACGCAATATCCTATTAAAATAGAATGCAATTACGCTTAAATAAGTCACTGCTTAAAAAGGACTTAATATAGGCTAAGCATTTCAGGTATTAATCGATAAGATGTGGTAGCTATAACGCGGGTTAGCAAAGGACCTCTAAAATAATACAACATTTTATAATAAGCTCCTTACTGCGTGCTAAGACGTACCAGCTTATAAACCAGCCTACTTTTGACCCGCTACTACCCTTACTAGCCTTATTAGCGACATTAAATCCTTAATTATAACGTACGGTAAACAAGAACTAGAGATTAAATTATTCTATACCGACCAATAATACTACTCCTCCAACCGATAACACTACCCCCCTAACCGTTAATACCGCAATAAGGGCAAAAAGTGCTTTATATGCAGCAAATCTAGATATTAGTCTATAAACTATATAAAGGATAAAAGGGACCGAAAAATACGTTAATATATCTCCGATTTTAAGGGCAGTAATGGTGATACTAACGATGACAATAACCAAGGGGATACCTTTATAGCAAGGTTTGGAGCTTTTAACTTCTACCTTAACATAGAACCCTATCCTAGTTATTATGGCAACCCTAAGGCGGAGGTGTTTTGGACCGAATTTAAAAAGGGAGAGGGATAGAAACTACAGACTTATTTACTAGTACCTTTTTATTCTTTCTTATTTCCTAGTTGTTGCCAGTGTCTAAATAAGGTTCTGTAATATAGTAAACACAGTTACTTATAACTAATTAGGTTAACTACGTAAGCTAAGCGAGCTTAGGAGATCCATTAAATTCCACCTATAGAAGTAGAAGAAAGAAGAAGAAGAAATTAATTAAAACTAAAACCCCCCCCACTGTGATCTGAATAGTGTCTAAATTACTAAAGGAATAAACTAATAAGGTATAGGCTATACGGAGGGCTATAACCTATTAAAATACTAGAAAGACTATAGGAGGTTATATTATAAGACTTTATCGTTAAGTTACTAAAGTTAAGAGATCCTATTACTGGATAAGATTATAACGTAATCTTAGTAATAGTAGATAAGTTAACTAAATAGGGCTACTTTGTAGCATATACAGAAGAAATCTTAGTAGAAGATATCGCTAGAATCTATATTAAAGAAGTGTTTGCAAGATATAGAGCATTAAGTAAAATTATATTAGACAGAGATCTAAGATTTATAGTAGTATTTTAGGAGGTATTCTTAGCAAAGTAAGGAGTTTAAGCAGTAACTTCCACCGTATATTATCTGCAGACGGACGGACAAATAGAAAGATTAAATTAGACGCTAGAGTAGTATCTAAGATATTATATTAATTATATATAAAACAATTAGGTGTCGCTATTACTAGTTATATAGTTTATATATAATATAATACCATAAAAAGGAATAGGTATATTACTATTTAAGGCAAATTATGGATATAAGCTAAGAACATTATTATTACTATAGTAAGCAAAGAAAATAAGTAGTATAGCTAAAGAAAGGATAAAGTATAAGGGGATCTTATAGACAGGGGGCTATAAGGACACGATTGGAACAGGATAGATTGGTAAGAGAGACGAATCCTTAAGGAGGTAAGGCCTCTGGGATTGTGGAGACTATATACTACGGGCACGTGCTTCTAGTATATAACTGGTGACTATCTAAGGGGCGTCCGGGGGTTGTCCTAAGGGCAACCCAAGGTGTCCGCAATAATATCCCTTACATTNCCCCCCCCCTTCTTACGGTCGGCCCCCGATCGCTATTACCTTACGGTAGGGAGATTATAAGGGCTCGTCCCGGAAGAGGTTTGGAGAGATATTAGAGAGGTATTAGTATACCGCTATATATTATCTATCTATCTAACCCCTGCTTTAAACTCCTAAAAAACCTTAATAAGGAAAAAATATAACTAAAGAAAAGACGCAAGGATTACTAGAAGACCTATTAGAAGCCTACTAGAAGCATGCTGGTGACTACCTAGGCTAATATAGGGATTTTTATACAACTCTGCTTCTAAGCCTTTATACTAGTCTATAATTAATTATAAGTATTATAGGTAATTTAGTGTTCTAGTATAGTTCCATAGAACCTTTAGTATAGGATTTAACATACGGAGCCTTAGCTTACCGTTATCTTTAACTGCTAAGATATAGTCTATAATCTTTTCTTATAATCCTTTTCTTATAATCCCCTGCGTTACTAACGCATTACTCCCGTATTTACCCTTAGGTTATTAGATACGGTTAAGGTATTAATTAGTTAGTTAAAGAGACTTATCTCTTAAGATTTAGTATATATAGTTTCAAATCTAGTAGTCCTGTGCCATATATTTAGCGTAGCTCTACTACCTAGCAAATAGGGACATTTTGCGATAGCAATTATAGCTATTATACAATTGTCATGAACGTCTATAACGTTATTCTTTAATACTATAGTATCGTTTTAGGTCTAATTTAACCCATATACATCTTTAATTTAACGTCTTAATTGCCTTTCCCTAGCCACGTAGTTAGTTTTTGTAAGGAAGTAATAGTTAAATAACTTATACGCGTATTTCCTTTCTTCTAAATAGCGCTATTATAACGGAGTTATATTAGCAAGGTTATGGTTATTTACTAAAAGGGTATTAGAAGGTAAAGTATAAAGACACCTTACTTATTAAGCTGCTCCTTTTCTTAAACACTTTACTTCTCGCTATTAACCGTTATCCAATTTTAGACGTATCTTTAATATATTATTAAGATTTTCTTCTTTTTTATTAATAATTTAATATACCTCTTTATTCTCCTACTAACTACTCTTTTAAGTAAATTCTATAGCGTATTCTAGCCCTACCTTTATATATAGAACCCTAACCCCTACTAACCCGCAACTAGTGCTGGTCCTACCTAAATAATTTTGCCTATACGTCTTTAAAAGACTAGAAATCTAATAATAGGATTTTAGAGGCTTATAATAAGACGCACTATATTAGATCTAATACCTTTAGTCTTTATAATTGATGTATGCATATTAAAAGCGGTAGTTACGTTAAGGTAAGTTTTTCTATCCTTAATAGATTTCTATTACTAACTTTAAGCTTTAATAATAGCCTAGGCCTAAGTAGCGACGTTCCTTTAATATCCTTAACTACTATATTACCCGGGCTCTCTCTTATTCTAGCGTAAATACTAAACAACTTAGCCAAATTTAAGACTATGCTACGGCCATCTATACTACCTATAATTCCTAGTAAGCTAGCTAGTAACGCCTAATGTAAAAGTAAGGTTAGTATACTAAGGATAGGGTAAGGGATGGGGGTAATAAGAAGAAGGTTGCCGTCTACTATAGGAAGGAGTTCGCGTATATGCGTTAAGTTTTAAAAGAGCATAATATAATGCGGTATTAGGTAGGTTACCCTTCGGGTACCTAGCGGATAGGTAACTAATAGTTACCATAGTAAGGTCTTAGTGGTTTTAGACTATACTAGCCAGTTAACATCTCTGTTTATTTTAGGCTTAAGCGTATCTTTATTAACTATAAGCTTACGCCGTAAGAGCTTTATTAGTATTAGTTTGGACCTAATATTAGTATTAAGCGTTTAAGAGTCTCTGCTCTAGCTACACCTTATTATTCTGCCCCTATTTTTATACTTACTTATACGCCTACTAAGGCATCTAGATCCTATTCTTATTAGCTATTACTTAATGGCCTAATAGATACTAATCCTACTCCTAATAATAATAGGGCGTAGTGGCTTTTTAGATTAGGCATTTGTGGTTTAGACTTTTAGGATTCGTTCTTGTATATAGTAGCAATTAAAGACCTTAATTAGGTGCTTAGGAAGGCCTCGGAAGGCTTTCAGGAAGGGCTTAAGAGCCCTAGAAATAATATTTCTAGTATAGATTAATAAATAGGAATATAATTCTAGCAAAATGCCCTATTAACTCTATACTATATATATAAAAAGGCTAAGGACCCGTCCTACCTTAGGCTATATAGCCCTAATCCTTATAGTTTCCGGAGCTTATCCGTTCTATATCCGATTTAACCTATTTACTCTTTTCGCGAGCTTTCTTTATAGGTTGCGATAATACTATAGTATTAGAGCGCTTTCTGCGATTTGCAGATTATGGACCTTAGTCCCAATATTCTTTTAGAATATCTTTATAATAATTAAGGTAATCCTCTAGTTCCTATATAGAGTCCTTAGTAGGCTAGCCTAGCTATTTAACTTTAAATTAAAGCTTGTTCTTAACAAACTTATAGCGTAGTATAGCTTTAACCTCATACCGCTCGCCTACTACCTTAGGGTGTTTAATTAGGCCTAAACGGAAGTTTTTTTCCGGCGGTAGTCTATACTATAGCTTTAGTAGGTTTATGTGAAATACTAAATATATACGGGCCATAGATGGGGGTAGCTAGAGACGATAGGCTAGCTTACTAATTTATTCCTTAACTTAGAAGGGACCTAGGTATCTTATATTAAGCTTTTTTAATAGTTAACGGGTTTTAATATTCGTTAAACGTAATAGAACCTTATCGCCTACTCTAAAATACTTGTCCTAGTACTTACGGTTATACTAAAGTCTCTGCTGCTCTTAAGTATCTTATAGGCTCTACTTCGCATACTTCTATTACTCCTTCTATTCCTAAAGGTATCCTTATACTCTCTGGTGGATATTCTTAGACTTCCCGGTAGGATCCCATAACTAATTATACGGCCTTAGCCAGTGATTATTAGGTATACTATTAAACCCAAATAGTTAGACGCCATAGGCAATCTGGATTAGTGCATACTTATATAATATATATTGCTTTAAATTATAAGCATACTCTATATACAGAAGTAGCTCGCACTAGTTGTCTTACTAGTAGTTTAAATATATCCGTAGGTAAGACTCTAATTCCTAGTTCTAGCGTTCCATTTACCTATCCGTCTATAGGTGGAAAGCTATACTATAACGGTGGTCTATCTTTAAATGGAAGTATAGATCTGACCAGTACTAGCTTATAAAGATACTGCCCCTATTAGTAATAATAGAGTGCGGCTAATCTACTTTAAAAAAGCATTTCTTCTTAATTAGGTTGGCGAGCTCTTATATATTAATTGTCTTATTAACAGGAAGGTATTAGACGTACTTTAAAAACCTATTAATAAGTACAAGGACTAAATCGTATATTCGTTTTTAGCTATCTTTAGATAGCAGGAGATTCGTAATAAAGTCTATAGCGTAATATTACTATAGCTTACTAGCGGGGGGAACTAATTTAAGTAGACCCTATAGCTTGTGCCTATGGATCTTATATACTTAATACTTCTTATAATAGCTAATATACTCCTTTGCTTCCTAATTGAGCCTTAGCTAATAGTATTTGCGCTAAAGTAATTCTACTATCTTCGCTTAACTATAGTGGCCGCCTAGAGGATTATTATAATTCTTTATAAGAATCTTTTGTTATAGATTTACTTCTTATAGCACCTAAACCTTACCACCTTTACGCAGTAGGCCTATTGGGTTTAGTTCCTAATAGTAGCGCCTAGCAGCTTCCTTTCTGTTACGTTTCCGGTCTACTTCTATATTAAGAATGGCATAAAAAGCGTCCCTCCGTTGCACCTTACGGATAAGATCTATTAACCCTTTGGATGGTTCTTAGGTAAAAGCTGTTTTATCCTATACTGCTCTAAGTATAAGACTAGATAGTACTATAGATTTTGCAACTCTTTAATACGTATACGTTAGGAAGGCCGTTATAAGGTTAAAGTCCTTTAGTTATTACAGGGCTCTAAGTTCTAATTGCTTTATGGCTTTGCTATTAGTTTAAGGGGATAGCTTAGCAATTAGGGATAGTTGTATTACTAGGTTCTAAGAATATATTGGGGACGTCCTATCTAGGTATATTTGGACCCTTATTGGTAACGGACTAGGTACTAGCTAAAATATTAGTAGAAACCAATAGGGCTTGCACTGCCTAAGACTTAGTGTATAGAGCTATGGGTGCTTAAGTATCCTATACCTAGAGCTTGTTCTGTAATATAGGGAGTAAGATATCTATTATCTATTTTCCTTCCCCCGTTTTAAAGCCTTTGGTATAGTCTGGCCGTTATAANGGTNTATTAGNAGGGTTNTTTTCCCCTAGCTTATATTNNATCTTAAAATTAAATCGCGNNAGCTNCTCTGNCTATCTAGCTTATTAAGGTATAAGCTCCTTTATAGTTATAAAGTAGCGTAGATTATAGTGATCTGAGAGTACACGAGTGGTATAGCTCGCGTGCTTAAGGTAATGTCGCCACTGTTTAAAGTAGTTAACTATAGCTAGTAGTTCCTTATTGTGGGTATAATACCTAACTTTAGGTCCCTGGAATTTTCTACTATAAAATACTACTAGTCTCTAATAGAGCTGGGTAGCGTCTAAATGCCTATTAGGTTATAGTAGGATACTAGTAAAGGCAAAATTCGATATATTAGTAATTATTATTAATGGCTAATCTGGGTTAAAATGCCATAGTAATAGAGCTTCCGTAAACTTTATGTAAAATTCCTAAAAGGCCTTCTAAACCTTTTTAGGCTATAACTATAGCTTATACTATTTAGTTAGTCCCTTTTTAGTTTTCTTCCTTACCGCCTTTAAGCTTTTTACTTCTTAGGTTAGGTCTTAGGAAGCTTTTATAATATAGTTAAATAGGTATTAGGTGACGTCTGAGTAGTTATAGATAAAGCGCCTATAGAAATTGGTAAAGCCTAGGAACACTTAAATATCCTAGTAGCTTTCTAGCTCTGGCCACTCCTAGATTATCTACACCCGTATTAGGTCTATAACTACACCTATAAGCGTTATAATATAACCTAGGAACTCGACCTACTTAGTGTTAAAGATATACTTTAATACTTTGGCGTAGAGGCCCTAATTATCTAAACGTTTTAGTACTTCGCGGACGTGTTGCTTATGTTAATCCTTATCTTTTAAGTAGATTAAGATATTATCTAAATAGATAACGTATATGCGGTTAACTAGTCCCCCTAAGGCTCTGTAAATATATAATTAGAATATCGTAGGCGTATTAGCTAGCCCAAAAGGCATTACTAGATACTTAAAGTGGCCGTATTAGGTCTTAAAAGCGGTCTTTTACTTATCCCCTTCTTTAATACAGAGCCTATAATAGGCGTCTTATAGATCCAACTTCGTAAAGATCTTTGCCCTAAATAGTTGATCTAGCATTTTACTAACTAGTAGTAGTGGGTAACGGTTCTTAATTATAATCTTATTAAGACCGTAATAGTCTATATATAGCCTTATGGTTCTATCTAGTTTTGGGATAAAGAGGATTAGCGCGCCTAACGGCGACTTGCTAAGCCGGATCTATCCCTTTTCCAGTAAGCCATTAAGGTACTCCTATAGGATCTTAAGCTCTTTACGCAAGAGGTTATAGATAGAAAGGTTTAGCGGTTATTTACCTTCTTTTAGATTAATTACGTAATCGTACTCCAAGTTCTACGGTAGGACTTTAGCTCTCCTACCCGAAAATACCCTTAGTAAGTCCCTTAGGCCTACTAGAATATTTAATAAATTAGGGTCGCGTTTATCCTCCGCGTTATTATTAGGTAGGTCCTAAAGCTTCCTTAGGATGCTTGCGGGCAGCGTTATACGCTATAGTGGTTGCTTATATATAGTTACTACCGTATATTAAACCGTTTTATACGGTAGCTAATAGAGGATAGGGAACTCCTTAATGCAGTGTTTAAGGTGCCGTAGTATACTCTTTGTATATTGCTTAAGCTAGAGTAACCTATAGCGGTTAAAGTATCTTATAAGATCCTTAAAATCGCCGCCTCCCTATAATGTCTCTGCGACCTATTTAGCAGTTCCCTATAGGGTCTCTATTATAGAGGGGTTGTTACCTATGCTAAGCTTTATACCTATCTTGCTATTAAATAGGGGTTGGATCTAATACTCCTTTAGGTATAAAGTATACACTGTTTTACCTAGGGCTACATTCTCTAGGATATCCTTTAGGCTTATTAGTAATATACGCCCTTCTAAATCTTTATTATTCCACTATTTAAAGGCTCCTATCTTAAAGCATATCTTAAGATCTACTTCTATAAGCTAAGGGTATTTAAGGATAAAGTTATAACCTATAAAGTTAGCTACCTAAAAGGGTTGTGGGCTAACCGCCTTAGTGCGGTTATATATATTGGCCACTAATACTATAAGCTTATAGGCACTATATAGCTTAATCCAATGCTTATTTAGGAAGCCTATAATAGGTTTCCGCTACCTTTATAATAGAATAAGTTTATACTCTTTTACCAAATTATATTATATAAGATTAATTTCGGCGCCGCTGTTATATAGTGCTTAGAACTATTATACCTTACCTATAGGGAGTGTTATTTCTAGCTTAATAGTAATACGGAGAGTCTCTCCTTCCGTATCTTGCCCTAGTTGCAGCTAGAAGAGGTCCCCAACTAAGGCTTTTCTTTTTTTAGATTGTTAGTGCGGTTATCGCCCTATTTATTTTTCCAATAAGATCTACCTCTAGAGTTTTTTTTTAACTTCTTAAAGTGTTCCTATAAAGGTGCTAAATAGGTATTAGGTTGGCCCTAGAAGTCTTTTCCGTTATTTAAGGTTTCTAACTTTAACCCTTCTAAAGTTCTCTTTAAGAACGGCTTCTTTAAAGGTTAGGTCTGCCCTACATTACTACTAAAATGCCCGCGCTTTTAGTGACCCCCTAGCTTCCTACTAGAAGAGGTCTGGTTCCTTATCGCGTCTTTAGCGTTTAAAACTGCTCGTTTAAAATCCGTATATATAGTAATCCGCAATAGGGCTCCTATACGCTTTATTTTGTTATAAATTACTAGCTTAATTCTAGCCTAGATAAACCCAATCTTCTCCTTCTTATAGATGCTACCGTCCTTGTTTTTAAAGGGCTCTAGATTTATTTATTAAGCATGAGTTTCTATAAAGTTTATAAACTGGCGGAAGTTATAGTGGTCTAGCTATGTCCCATTCTAGAATAGCTCTGCATTATTATATTATATAATATACGGATCTTAAGTCCATTTCTTTAGGAAAGTTTGCAGCTATAGCTATATAGTAATTTGCTTTTTATTAAGCTAATTAAGTACAATCTAGTTTAGTAATTGGTCTTTAATCTTACTAATAATCTAGCATATACGCTCTTTAGTATTATCTTGTATTATTAGTATCTTAAAGAAGTTATCTACCTTATAAACCTAATTATCTAACTGTTAGGCGTTAGGTCTATAGCGGAGTTTTAGACTATTAAAGGCCTTAGCTAGTTAGTCTATATCCTTTTTCTATTTATAGTGTAGATAACTCTCTAAGTCTTCTACACCTTTTTAGGTAGGTACTAGGTAGCTTTTAAGAAGCCCTTAGCCTTAACTAGGTTATAAAAGAATTTACCTAGCTTAGATTAGACCCTACTAGATCTAGATTTACCCTTAGAGGGTTCTAATATATTTATTAGTAGCTTCCTCCCGTATAGCTTCTAAGAGCCTTATAATAGCTTCCTAATATCCGTCTTAAAGGAGATTAATATAGGGCTCTTAACCTTCTAAACTTAGGCCTAGGGAGGCTCCTGCTATAGAGGTAGTATTAGTACTAGTAGCTAGTATAGGCTTCCTAACGAGGCTCGGGTCCTAAGTTAGTAATTAGCTTAGATTACCTAAAGGGGTAGGCCCGCTTAGCTTGTGAGCAGTCTATATACCACTACTATACCAATTATAGGCCGGTGGTCTTCCGGGAGGGTTCCGGTTGGTTCCCTAGTTAAACGCATTAGTGTATTTCTCTGGCATTTCTAGCTTAGGGGAAGATCTTAGAGTTGCCTCTAGCGCTTAATCTTCCGATTAGCCTAGGTAGGGCTAGAGAGGTTCCGGTTACTTTCTAGCAGCGTTACAACTATTATAGAGGGTGTCTGCGTTTTCCTTAGCGGTAACTGTAGGTATGCAAGAGTTTTTGAGCTCCTAGAGCATCTGGGTATTAGGGCTTATTCGGCCGTCTTACCTAGAGGGTTATATTGTTATAATCTCTTGCTATTAGAGGGACCTTTCTGCCTTTACGCGATAGCTTTCTATAAGGTATCCGTGGAGTTTCCGTTTAGGTCGTCGTAAGATTTTAAGGAAGAATGGTGGTTATTAATAAAAGATATAAATAAACAATCTAGTCCTTAAAGCCGACTACCCTTCTAAAAAAGAGTAGGAAGAATTTAAATGTAAGGGGATCTTATAAATAGGGGGCTATAAGGACACGATTAGAACAGGATAGATTAGTAAGAGAGACGAATCCTTAAGGAGGTAAGGCCTCTAGGATTGTGGAGACTATATACTACGGGTACGTGCCTCTAGTATATAACTGGCGACCATCTAAGAGGCGTCTAGGGGTTGTCCTAAAGGCAACCCGAGGTGTCTGTAATAATATCCCTTATATAAAGATACTAATAAATCTTTATATAGACCTTATAGAATTAGAAAAGAAAGTATAAAAAAGAATAAAAAAGTACTATAACGTTAAAAGATCTAAGGGACCAGATCTTAAGGAGGGAGATAAAGTATAGCTACTATATAAAAATTTTAAGAGTTAATAACTAAGTAAGAAGTTGGACTATGTTAGACTAGGACCTTTTAAAATTATTTAGAGGATTTTACCGGTTACGTTTAAGTTAAACCTACTAGCTAAGATAAAGATCTACCCTATATAATATATTGTGTCAGGGCACTGAGTAGGCTGATAGAATGACATATATAATACTCTATAAGGAAGAATCTTAGGGGCTTAAAGGCCCCGAGAAGATATCTATACGATGGCCCGCGCGCTGTCACGTGACACGTCGCTGAGCTTAAAGAGACTGCCCAAGTACCCCCCCTACCAATATATTGTAATGCTAGAGCTAATATATAGGAATATTAAGCCACTAGTTTATAAAGTAGACATATATAAAGGACAGGAAAAAGACAAATAGTAAGTTTTAAAGATTATTAGTTATAAGGATATTAATAATAAAATATAGTATAAGGTTAAGTGGATAGGCTATAATAAGACTACCTAGGAGCTACTAAAGAATTTAAAAAACGTTATAAGAAAGGTATAGAAGTATCGGAAGAAATTAGGTTAAGTAGTATTAATAAAGAAGGATTACTAAAAAATAAGTTACCTAAGGGGGGCCTAAGAAGAGCAGTTGCCGAACTACTTAAATCTATTTCCTTCTTGGTTAAAAGAAAATCCGTTTTTTTATTACTAAGTTCCTATAAGCCTTATTTTATAAGTTTCTACTTCTTAAAATAAACCTTCTTATAAACCTTCTTAAGATGGAATAACTAAGCGGACGCCGTAATATAGGCTTTAAGAGCCTTCTACTCTATATTATAAGAATATTCTAGTTTAGCAAGGGCTTAAAACAGTTTACTATCTAGCCGCGTAGCAGTAGATTAAATATAAGACCCTAAAATAAATTAATTAAGGAACTAGACGACTATTAAGGATAATAAATTATATATATTTAGTATTAGAGATAAAGTAAACGTTATAGGACAAACGAATATTTGCTTTAGTATACTCTAAGCAAAAGAACGGTTATCGCGAAGATGGACTTACCAACGTAATATAAACTAACCCCTCTTTCGAGCAGTAAGAATACGGAAATGGTATAATCTTACTAAGAGACAATATCGTAGTAATAGTGCGAGTACGACGTTGCGCCTGCGAAGAGGAAGAGGCCTTAGGTATAATAAGCAACAATATTAACTAAATTAATTAGATGGATATTACACCTCTAGTAAACAACTTAGAGATATTTAGGATCTTTAAGGATAAAGATAAAGAGGAGGGAGATAGTGTTATGGACGCTTTAAGTATAATATTATAACTACTTAGAGAAAAGTTAGAAGAAGCTAGTTAGTTAATTTAGGTATAGTCTAGAATGGAACCGGTGGAGCTATATAATAAGGAATAGTAACTAAGGTTATATAATATTATACGTAGTATATACAGTATACGAAGGGAACGTACGTATAATACGTATAACACGTATAATATGTATAAAGGGGATTTCTTAGGAGTATAGTTGTGTATTTAAAGGACTATAGTCCCTACTTAGAGAGTTCTTTCCTTTATAGTAAATCTTAGAATATAATTAGAGTTAATCTATTAGGCAACCACTCCACTAGTTATTATTACGTTGTTAACTTCTTGTTTACCTATATACCCAGCCTATTAACAAGTCTACCGTAGTTCCTGCTACAAGGCTTCGTTACAACCTTTATAGGATTTTTTTATTTTAAATAGGCTTTATAAATAGCTTAAACTATTAAAATTGCAATAAAATAGGCTATAAATAGCTTATATAGCTCTTTAAGGTAATAATTATTATATTAAAAATATTTTTATAATAGATTTAAGATATATATATAAGAAAAGATAAGGTAGAAGGTAAGGTCAAATTGAGAGAGGCGAGGTGGGGTTTGGTGTGGTAGGCGGAGGTTTCGCCTATCGGGCCGACATTTTAGCGTGGTCGCGCCGACCTGTACGCACTGTGTGACCACTCCCCGGGCCACACCAGTCCTCGGGCCACCCTCAAAATGTATGTAAAATCAGCATTTCCAACCCCCAGCAATTTTAACAACCACTTAATAAAATCGCCTGAGATTTAAAATTTTTAGAATCTATGCCTATGAGATACCGTTATATAGTTTATATGCTGTACCAGTTTGTCATTATATATGGATGAGCATTTGGCGCTATCCCTTGCATCGATAAACGCGTCCTTAGAGTTGTGCTCCGTGCGCACCAATCAGGAAGCTGCATACGTAGGCGGTCGATCGTTCTGCCAGAAAACTAAGGCCTCGTAGATGAGGCTATAAATATATTAAATTCGGTATATATATTATATACAAAGCTTCATTCTTTGGTGTTAAGTCGATCTATATGCTCCTGCTAATACGGCCCCGTCTTATAGAGGGGTATGCGACATAATCTGCACCTAAATTTAGTTCGTGGAAACCTTTAAGGCCTCTTTTAGGCTTTACTGCTTTGAGGCTTCCTTATAGTATTTGGTGATAGCTTATAAAGAGGCTTTCAGCAACTAATTCTTTGAACTTGAGTCTTCCTTCCTGCTTATAGGCAAGCTGTACAAGTAACTGCCGTCTCGTTAATCCTCTCGGGCTTATACCTGTGCTTTACTACCAGGCACTATATTATCTTATCTATAGAGACACTTGATTTATACTGCTAAGGAAGTTGGGTAGAGTGCTTAAATAAGGCATTAACGAGATCTTCGCGAAAGGCCTTATGGCTAGCGTAATTAAGCTAGCCGCGAGTTGCGTAGGACGATAGCTTATAGGCGTTGGTGACTGTAGTATTAAGAAGGAAATAAAAGAGAGCCTTCTAAGTGCGGTGATGGATCTTAAGGGAGGTATAATAGGATCTTATTTGGTTAGCGGTATTGACGCCTTTTATAAAGCGATTGTATATATTAATAAACTCTGGTATAGGTAACTACTTTCTAGCAGCGTTACTAAATACCTTGCGAGTCTGCTGAGAGCTTAAGGAGGTAGTAGCAGGCCGTCGTTGCTCGCGTTTAATAGAGTTTAAGCCTATAATAGATGACGTCATTAGCTATAGAGCTTTGGTGTTAAACTAAATTACAAACCGTTGCTAATAGTACTTATAAATAGGACTATATTAGCATCCTTCTAAGCAAACTCCATCACTGTTCCGTCCTCTAAAAGCCTCCCATATAGTATACCCCATTCAATTTAGCTTTGGTAGAGGAGTTTAAGGTTTATAAGCGTTTAATTAATCTACTTATTTAGTGATATAGTTTAGCTATTTTCCTGCCCTTCCCTCTGTCCTTCCCTCTGTCCCTTTTTACCATTAAGTTCCTTACGTCTTATCCTTATTGTTTGGACTGTTCCTATACCCCTAATTCTAAGCTGCCGGAGTTAACGAAGGAGTTTAACAGATATAAAGAGGTTATCTAGCCAGACGGTGTGCCTATTTAGCTAGTAGAGGCGGTGGCCGGTAGTAGGATCTTCCTAGGTTAGGAAATCTAGTACTACTGCCTGCGTCTTTAAAAAGCCTTCCTCCTCTACCTAGTAATCATCCAAATCTACCAGGTCTTTACTGTCGCCTTTTATATAAAACATCCAATTAAGAACGTAGCCCTAATTAGCCAGTAGCTAGATCTTAAAGCCTTTGGGCATAGGCTTAGTTGGTATATTAACAATTTTAGGTACACGGCCAGTAAAGCGCTAAATAGTTTTATTAACGGTAAGGTGTATTCCGGGCTTATATAACTTTATTAAAGCAAGGTAAAGCTCCTTACTAAGCTCCTTAATTCTTTTAAAAGTACTCTAGAAGCCTTTGTCCTCCTTACGTCTTAGCTTAATATAGTAGAAATAGCGATTAATTTGCTGCCATTGATTTGCTCTAATATAATTCCAAATAATATATATTATACTATGCGAGAAGTCCTTATGCTAATAGTCTTTAATGGTGCTTTCTATGTGTAACCCTATATAAATAAGTACTACTAAATATACATATAGCTCCTGCTTAGATGTAGGCGTCTACCTATATAGGAAGTCCTTATCCTTCGGAGGTGGGTGTAGCTCTATATTCTCATTTATATACTCCACAAGTTAATTAACCAATTCATTAGTCTAAAACAGCCTAAAGATCTACTAAGGATCCTTATTGTCGATATATTCTAGAAGATTTGGCTTACTATATTCGCAATTATTATATATAGGGAGAGGCTTAAAGGAAGTGTTATAGTGCTGCAATGAAGTAGACTAAATAACTACGTTGTGGTATAAAGAGGGGAAGAAGGTGGAAAGGGGGTATTGTATATAAATAGTAGGGCCGGCCGCCAAGTCGCTAGTAGTGGGCCAGCCAACAGTAGGGAATAGTACGAGACAGTATAAAACAGTATGCGTTAGGTCAGTGCCGTGACAGTACTCCTCTCCCCTAGATGGTTTAGTCCCTAAACTGAATAAATAACTTAAAAATAGGCAGTATATAGGGTTGCCTATTTTCTACCGCAAAAATATTAGTTCCGCTTACCGCCCTTAACTAAGCTAATAGCGATTTTCTATGCCGGGCATGGAAAATCCTAATTGGTTAGTTTAGTAAGTAAGGTTAGTAGAACTCCACACTACCACCCAAATCGGTCCGTGTGGCGTTTCTTAGCAAGAATTTAGCTAATTAGATAACTTTAACCACTAGTCGAAGTTCTATAACATCTTAACCACCATAAATTTTAATATGGTAGTTGGCTGCGACCTTAGCATAACTTTTCCTTATCTCGTGCCTAGTCTGGGGGTCTTAGCTTCTTAGGGTGTTGCTTATAGAAGTGCTATACAGCTTATTTGCAACCCTTTAGGTCTTCCTTTAGCTACTAGGTTATATCCTTATAATATTTCTATTTAATCTTATAAGTTAGGCCCTAGGGGTCTTCGTTATATACATTAAGGATTTTCTTAAACTCCTATTTGTCTTCTATATTACCGTTATTATCTCTCTCTACTACTCGTCCTTATATATTACGGCGCTCTATAGTATTAATATTTGCTTAGCTAGGGATTTCTTTAGCAGCCTAGAGGCGGACCTTAGATATATAAAAGGATTTGTTTACTTAGATGTGGTCTAGAAGGTCTACTATAACTACCCCTTAGTATACTGTGAGTACGGGGTACAGGCCGTCCTATTTATTGTCCTATTTCTTCTTAGGTCTGTTTATCTTTATATTTTCTAAGCTAACTATAACTATATTACCTTTATAGAATAACGCGCTCTTATCCCTACGGGTATTAGTATTATCTTTATAGCGTTACTATAAAATCTGGGCTAGGGCCTTAAGCTATATTAATATCCGCTTAAAGCGGTTGGCCATAGAGTCTATGTGGAAGAACTCCTTTTTTGCTTATACTAATAGTGTTGGTAGGCGGGGGCTAGCAGGCTTAATTCCGAGGTAAGGGTTAAAGCTATAGTTTATAAAAAACGGGGAGATGCCTATACTCTTATTAACTTAGTTATTTATAGCAAACTTAATAAGCGGTAGGTAGTTAACCTAGTTGTTCTATATAAAGCTAACAAAAGCATAAAGGTATTTATTTACGGCGGCGTTAATAATTTTAGTTTAGCCGTCCGTTTTTAGGTGCTAGGCTAAGCTTAGTCGCAAGATTGTCTTAAGGCGTTTACTTAGTTATTGCTAAAAGTCGCTAATAAATTATGTGCCGCGATTAGAGATAATTATACTTAGTATACTATAGAGCTTATATATATTGTTAATAAAGCCATTAACTAACTCCTTTATTAAGAGTCCTGTTACTAGAACAAGGTGTTATATTTTAATTAGGCGGTCCATAATAATAAGGATATATTTATATGCCTTACTGTAGCGTTAGTATACTAGCAGCGTTATAATATAGTTAATTAAGATATTAGTCTACGGGTAGGTGGGTAATTTTAGTGGCTTTAGGAAACCGGGCGGGGCAGAATAGGGGGTTTTAGTATAAAAGTATAGGGCATAGTCTTTAATGAAGGTAGCCGTAAACTGGGAGATTCCTAGCCACTAGTATATTCGGTTTAAGAGGTTAAAAGTCTTAACCTAGCTAGGGTAACTAGCGGGGCCGCTACTATAAGAGTGATAGGTAACTTTTAGGTAAAGGTTTAGGGCGTTAGGAACGAAGAGATATTAGCGGAAGTAGATCTATCTGTTAATAATACTATATTCTAACTTATTATAATAAAGTAATTTCCTAATTTTCTTTAGCTAATGGTAAGCTTTCTAATTACGTAGGGCTACTATTATATCTCTTGCGAGTTTATTCTCCTAGTATTTTAGCTAGATTAACTTATCTAGTAACTTTTTAGCTATTTTAGGGTCTAGAGCGGCTATAAACTTTGCGTTATTAGAGTTACGGGACTTATATAGTAATTCTTTTAAGATTATAGGGTTAACTTTCTAGGGCGGTATAACGACTTGGGCTTGGTGGCGGAGGCGTTTATTATTAGCGTCCTTAGGCCTTATTTCTAGTAGCTGGTTTAGGGCGTTAGGGAGCGTGGCTTTACTACTAGGTCTATATATAATTATAAAGTTAAACTATAAAAGGAACTCTGCCTACTAGACTTGGCGCTGGTTTAGCTGCTTAGTAGTTATAAACGTCTATAGGTTCTTATAGTTAGTAATAATTTTAAACGGCTCCTTAGTCCCTTGCAGCTTAGGACGCTATTCCTTTAAAGCCTTAACAATAGCTAGGAGTTCTTTATTATAGATCTTATAGTTATATTTTAGCGCGGAGTGCTTTACGGAGAAAAATGTAACTAGTTTTAATTTTCCGTTATTATTATACTGGGAAAGGACTCCGCCGGAAGCCTAATTTGATACGTTTGTCTCTACCACTATTTTCTTTATATAGTTATAGTATGCTAATACTAGTGCTAAAGTAAAGGCTCCCTTAAGGGCCTTAAATGATTTAGCTTGTTCTGGTCCCTATAGCCATCTAATATCCTTCTTTAGAAGTTTTATTATAGGTGTAGCGATAGTAAAGTAGCCTTAGATAAATTGTTAGTAGAAGTTCGCGAAGTTAAGAAATTGTTATGGTTCTTTAATTAATATCGGGTCCTTCTATTCCTATAAGGCCTATATCTTCTTAAGGTCTATAGTTATACTATTAGTTAAGATAATTAAGCTAAGGTATTTTATTTTAGTAGAGTAGAACTTAGACTTATTAATATTAATCTAAAGTCTAGTATTACCGAGTTTTTAGATGACTTTATTTATATACTTAGTGTGCTTGGCGCGTGTTTTAGAAAAGACAAGGACGTTATTAAGGTAGGCAGTATAGTAGTTGTTAAAGGCGTTATATAGAATATGGTTAATATAGTTTTAAAATATAGTGGGTGTGTTATAGAGGCTAAATAGTATAACTAGCATCTTATAGAGTCCGAACTGGGTAATAAATGCTATAAGTTACTTATAGCCCTTTATAATCCGGATCTGGTTAAACGCAGCAATTATATTAAGTTTAGTAAAGTACTTGGCGCTATAAAGTGCGTTAAGTGTCTTATAGATTAGTGGCAGTAGGTATCAATTTTTAATAGTAACTGTGTTTAGGCCTTAGTAGTTATAGTAGATTTATATACTACCGCTAGGCTTAGTAGTAAGGAGGAGTAGTACGGTAGCTAGTAAGGTTGATTTACGGATAAAACCCTTATCTAGCATCTTATTAATCCACTTCTTTACATACCTAAGTTTAGTAGGTAAGAGTGGTTTATTTTTATAGTATAGGGCCTAGTTTCTAGGGGTAATCTTAATTTTATAGTCCTATAGTTAGTAAGGGGGCAGCTTATCTATATTCTTAGGGAGGAAGTGCTTAATATATTTACTAAACTCCTTTAGTAGGCGTTATAGAATATCTTCGCGGGTTAATCCTGGTTTGCCTTTTAGGAATTTTTTAATATTAGTATTAACTATCTTCCAATATAAAAGCTTGGGTTTAGTTTTTAGATTTGTTTTAAGGAAGTTGTAGAAATAAGGGGGGAGCGCTTTACGGGCTTCCTTTATTATATAGTTGCCTTCTACTAGCTGGCGGAAAGACCTTTTTAATAGGTTCGGTACTTCTATTAGGCCTATAGGCAGCTCTTTAAGCAGCTATTAGTGCTTATCTTATTTAACTAGTTCTACCAGCTCCGCTATATAGATCCTTATTATCTTTATATCTTTTTATTTATAGAACTGGGTAAAATTAATAGTATAGGTGTATTTAATATCGTCTAGGTTAGGGCGTGTTTAGCTCTCTAGTGCTATAGTTAGGCTAGCACGGCTTAGTCGGCCTAGGGGGGCGGAAATAAGGCGGCGGCCCTATATAGTACGCGCGGGAGATAGGTATAAGGTTAGGCGTTATGGTGGCGCGGTTTCTATTATCCGGGTCTTAGTAGTTCTATAGCCAGTCCTTACTATAATGCGAGCTATAGTGTGCGTATATAGCATATGGCTTAGTTTTGGGTGTTAGGCTAGGTGGCTAGGGTTTAAATAGTGCCTAGGTTGGGGTTAGTTTCTTAGTAGTAGCGGCACAAAGCAGACCTTCTTCCTTGGTCTCGGTAGGGCTGGCTAGCCTATTGTTTTGGTCTTAAGTACTAGGTTAGTCCAGTCTTCTACTATTTTATTTCTTTATAGCTATATAGGCTCCCCTTTATTAGGAACGTCTTCTACTATTAGGGCTTTATATATAGTCCTAGGCACTAGGCTTAGTAGTGCTAAGTGTCTATATAGGGCGTCCCTGCTAACGTCGGCTATCCCCCACAGGAGGTAGTGCCTAAAGTAGTAGTCTAAGTTAAAGCGGATCTTAAGTTTCCTAAAGCTGGGATAGGGCTTGTGCTTTTAAAGCCAGGGCATACCTAGGATAATTAGGGTAGTAGGCGAGAGTTTAGTAATAAAAAAGAGCATAGCTTTAGTATAGAGGCCAATTAATATTTAGGTGGTAAAGTAGTCTATAATAAGCGAAGTTAGGATACTATCTGTAAGGTGTAGTAGCTTAGGTACTAGCAGCTTCTTAGTTATAACGTTATACTTTCTTATAATAGACTCTGCGTTAGTAAATGCTATTATAGTACTACCAGAGTCTACTAGGTTTACTATATTAATATAAACTTAGGGGTATGGGTTATATAATAAGGAGAGTTAGGTTTAAATAAGGATTAATTTCTTATTACTATTTGCTAATNTAAGATTAAGTNGTAGTTTACTAATAGAAAGGACTAATTAATCTAGTAATAGGGACCTAATCTTCTCGTCTTCCTCCTTATATGGTTTAGACCCTTAGGCGTAACTTAGTTTAAGGGTTTACCTTTTAATGACTAGGGTATAAGGCTGTCTTAGTAAGGCAGTCTAGTGTCTATCTAGCTAGTGGTGTCTATTTCTATTTTAGTTGGGGTATAAAAAGATAATACCTCGCCAATAATATGGCCGTGTTTATATTTGCTAGCGCGAAGTCACTAATACTAGGCGTTATTAACGGGTTAGGCTCCTATATAGGGTATAGTTTAGAGTAACTAAGCTATAGGGTTAAAGGGGGGGGGTTATCCGCCGCGGCTATAATAGGCTCCGTAGTTGCCGCGTCTATAATAGACTTTACGGTCGCCGCATTTACGGTTATTTGTTTATATTATTTAATAAAGTGGCATTAGGATTGGGTTTGCTATCTTAGTAGGGTTATAGGCATTTTTTTAGTGGCCGGGCAGGCCATAAGTAAGGTATAGTCTATTATTAACACGGCGCTTACGCTCCGTGTCTAAAATTCTATTAAGGTCTATAGGTTCTCTAGTTACTACTAGGGTTAGGGTTAATATAGGGGCAGGGGCTTAGGTAGGTAGGCGGTGGTTAGCGTTCTTCTTAAGGTTGGCTTAGTGTATATAGTTCGCGAGGTTTTTAGTAAATATATTTACCTACTTACTCTAACCTATATAGTTGCTATTATTAATTTTATAGGCTAGTCTAAGTACTAGCTTTTTTATCTTTAGAGAGATAAACTTTTAGAGTAGGTTTACCTTCTATTTATTTATCTTCTTAGCGCGGACTATTAGCTTATTAAGCTCTCCCTTCTAGGACTAGTAATTACGCTCGCCTTAGGGGAAATAGTTAAGCTTATTTTTTGTGACCTAGGTTATATTAAGGACCTTATAGTAGGTAGTAAGGTCTTTAAGTATATCTTCCTTAGTAGGCCATTTCCACATAGATATATTATTTGGGTTCTTATATATAAGCTCTAGGCCCTACTTAATAAACTTATAGGCCTTATTCTTTAGCATATCTAAGATATAAAGGATTTAGGACTAAACTATATTAAAGTAGTCCTAGTCCCAGTTAAAGACTCCCTTAATCTTAATATACCAGGTCTTAAAATTAGCTTATTATTCTAGCGGGGTACCTTTTCCGCTAAATATTGGCGGGTCTTTAGATCTCCGTTTTTTTTACTAGGTTACTACTATTATTATAGGGGTTAATTATTTTAGAACGGTAATAGTCTCTGCCTAGAAGTTAATAGTTCCTATCTAGAAAGCAATAAGGGCACTAAGGTTTTTATTAGCTTTTTTATTAGCGGTGTTTGTGTTATATATACACTATAGTCCTACTTTAATATTATTAAGGAACTTATTAGTATAGTTAATAAGGGTAAGGTAAGCTTTGCTAGGCTTAAAGGTCTTAGGGTATAGTAGGGAGCGGCGGATTATCTATATAATATTAAGGTATATTTTTATAAATAGGTCTATAAAAACGTTATAGGGGTTTTAAGTTTCGGCTATTTCGGCGTTATTAGTGTCGCCTATCTAGGCACTAGGTAAAAACTAAGGATTATTCTAGGACTGTATTAAGGACGTATTAGTTTTAGTAGAGGCGCATATAGGTCGCGATTGCTCTAGGGCAGAGGTTAATTAGCTAGGGTATAGGGAATTAGTGATTATAATAGGGCGCAAATTAAAGATACCACAAACTGTCACAGTGCTACAATAAAGTAGACTAAATAACTACGTTGTGGTATAAAGAGGGAAAGAAGGTGGAAAGGGGGTATTGTATACAAATAGTAGGGCCGGCCGCTAAGTCGCTAGTGGTGGGCCAGCCAACAGTAGGGAACAGTACGAGACAGTATGAAACAGTATGCGTCAGGTCAGTGCCGTGACAGGAAGGTAGTGGTTCGGGGGCTGGCGGTGGCTTTTTCGCGACCTGACTTCTGGAAGTAGGATATTAAGTAGGCTGTATAAGATCTATATCATTAGAAATATAGTTACGAACCGTTGTGGTGGTGTAATTAATTGATGAAGTTATCTATTCTCTACGCGACGCGACAAAGTTGATGTTCTTTAATCGCGTGCACGGGCCACAGCTCTAAGTATACTATCGATGCAAGGGATATCGCGGGCCAGAATCTCTACTTAAATATCTTATCTTTAAGCTAAAGGTCTATAATTAAGAAAAGAATATTAAAATGTTATAAATACTCATTATTATTAATTACAAGCAAAAATAATAAGTGGTTGTTGAAATTACTGGGGCTGACTTTACTAACATTTTGAGGGTGGCCCGAGGACTGGTGTGGTGAGTGGTCAAACACGTTAAATGAAATAGATGACTAATATTACCCCAAATTTTCTGAAGTATATTTGAATTGTGGCAAAAATTTATGTTAAGGATTACCTATAACCCCACGCCGATGTGATACATAGCTTTGATGGGATTGTCGAAAGATAACGGGCGGGTGGTAGACACCCCAACAGGCGGGGCGGCAGGCGATCTGTTTCGGTTGTCACCCCCGCCACGTGCATTTTGATTGGGCATGACCTCTGCTCACAATCTCTGCTCCCCACCGGCCTCAAGAGCTTCGTTCTTCCTTGTCCTACGTCCTTCCAGCTTGTCATTCCTAGCAACTTTACAGCTAATTATTCTAGCAATTTGAACCTTATCTTTACCATTTAGCATGAGATTCGGCAGCACCCTCCGCAAGACCATCTATCCGCCATGGAAGGACAAGTACGTTGACTATGATAAGCTCAAGAAGCTGTTGAAGGAGAGCGACATCGATTCGCCAATTGAGGAAGAGGATGATCAGTGGACAGCGGATGATGAGAGTGCGTTTGTGGACGAGCTCTGCAACGTCCAGTTGGAGAAGGTGCATTCTTTCCAAGTCGAGACCTACCAGAAGTTGCGTGACAGGACATCAGCCTGCGAAGCGAAACTAGACCCATTGGCAGTTGGCTTAAAGCCTGAACAAACAGAGGCTGGTGATGCAAATTCCTCTGCAGACAATGGAGAGAAGAAGTCGGAGGTTAGCCCGGTGGAGAGGGAGATGATTCTGAAAGGAGTCCTCAAGGAGTTGGATAACATCACCAAGGAGGTCAATGAGCTGGAGAAGTATAGCCGTATCAACTACACGGCTTTCTACAAGGCTACGAAGAAGCATGATAGGAAGCGCGGTGAGGCCTACAAGCTTCGAGCCTTCCTCGAAGCGCGGCTTTCAGAGTTGCCTTTCAACAAGGAGGACTACTCACCACTACTATACAGGCTATCGGCGATGTACTCTTTCGTCCGACAGAGTTTGGAGGGAAAGAAACAAGAAGCTCTGTCGTTCTCTGATAGCCAAATCGGGGGTGAAAGCTTTACTTCACACAAATGTACGCTAATTCTCCCTCGAGAGACACAATTGCTAACGAGTTACTAGTCTGGGTACATCCTGAGAACCTCCTTGAGGTAAAGACGGTCATCCTTCGCCGCCTTCCCGTGCTTGTATACAACCCGCAAACTTCCAAGATTGCCGAAGGCTCCCAACGTGACCCTACCCTTACATCTATATATTTTGATAACCCCAGTTTCTCTCTTTACACGAATAAGGTTAACAATGAACCGGATGCAGCTTCATTGCGTCTCCGTTGGTATGGCCAGCTGGCAGAAAAACCTGATGTCCTCTTCGAGAGGAAAGTAATCAATGATGGGAATAGCAGTGAGGAGCAGAGATTCCCGATAAAAGACAAATACGTTCAGCCATTCATCAAGGATACGTACAAGATGGAAAAGAGTATACAAAAGCTTCAGGAAAGGGTCGGAGAAGAAAGCAATGAGGTGGAGGAGTTCCAGAAGACGGTGGATGATATCCAAACATTCATCAAAGACAACGAGCTTCAACCTATCCTGCGAGCAAACTATACACGCACTGCTTTCCAGATACCCGGAGATGATAGAGTCAGGATATCTATGGATACAAATCTAGCTTTGATCCGTGAAGATGCCTTGGACATGGACAGGCCTTGCCGAGACCCTGATGATTGGCACCGAAGAGATATTGACGATGCTCAAATGGAGTATCCGTTTGATGGCATCCGGAAGGGCGAAATAAACCGGTTCCCATTTGCACTACTAGAAATCAAAATCAAGGGTAGGAAGAGGTACGAGTGGGTGGACGACCTAATGAACTCTCACCTTGTCAAGAAAGCCCCTCGGTTCTCCAAGTTTGTTCATGGTGTGGCAATGTTGTTCGAGGACAATGTCAACATTTTCCCATTCTGGCGAAGCGAAGTCGACACTGATATCAGACAAGAACCTCAGAAGGCCTTTGAAGAAGAACAAGAACGAAAGGCCAAGGCTGCAGAAGACGAATTTGCTGTGGGTAGCTTATTTGGCGTTAGAGCTAGCCCCAGCTTCAAGCCTGCTGTTCGCTCTCCCGTCGGTTCACCAGCAGGTCCAACGTCTCTCAGAGATCGTACTCCTCTTAGATCGTCGATCGATGCGCGATCTTCATTGTCGCACGCAACGAAAACGAATGGCAAAGATAAAGTCGGCGAGGAGATAGATTCTGACGAAGATAGCACACACGCCAGCTGGGATCAATCTCCTTTCGCCAAATCCACGGGTCTACGGTCCCTCTTGCCTTCATTCTCGTCGTCAAAGTACGCCCGCGCTCACCAACAGCGCCAAGTGAAACTACCTCCTGGCGTTCGCGACCCTGGGGTGTGGATTAAAGACCAAGGTCCTGTCAGAGTGGAGGCGAAAGTCTGGCTTGCTAACCAGCGTACCTTCATTAAGTGGCAGCATGTTACTATCCTGCTTGCCTCGCTTTCATTAGGTCTTTACAACGCCGCAGGGCAGACGAACGGGGTTGCCAAAGCGCTCGCTGTGGTCTATACACTTGTTGCACTCTTCACATTGCTGTGGGGCTATGGAATTTACATGTACAGAAACAGCCTTATCCATCAGAGGAGCGGGAAGGACTTTGACAATCGATTTGGTCCAGTGGTAGTATGTTTAGGTCTAATTATAGCGCTGTGCCTGAATTTTGGATTTAAGGTACGTATTCGTAAAATGTGGTGAAGTTGGGTTCTGTGCTGTGCCCCTTGGAGGATTAACAATGCGAGCTGACATCCGTTTACAGTATAATGCGATTATTACGGGTGACGCAAATAGGGACAAGGGTGTGAATTCAACATCCTACGAACACATCGAATTAGTATAAGTCTGTGGACATATACTCCGTAGCTTAGTTGGGGCAGTGCGGAATTCCGAGAAGTGTAATGGACGTGCAAGTCGCAATGGTCTCACAGAAAAGCGCTCTGGGTTTCACGCAAGCAATTTCCATTTCTGGACACTTTGTTTTACCTGTGACGTTCAATTAGTCTTGTGTATTTGTATACGTCTCACAAGATTGTATTCTACGTGATGTATACAGCTGCTTGTTTAATGCTATAATATGTTCCTGGCCGAGACAAGCGTATGGTTCAGGAGTATTAAAGTTTCAGGCGGCGCTTTTTGTACGCGTCCATTTTGTCATCCCGTATGAACCAGCACATTTTGGCCTTGCATAGCGTTCGAAAGTACAGACGTACCTAACCTGATGGGTGCAACCTTTCAGCCTTACGTCATTGCTACTGGTCGATTGTCTCTCAGCAATGATATTCAGGGATCGGAGTGCGGCATTGATGGATGAGCGTTTGTACCGCAATATCCTTCCTGTGACCATTAATTATATTTTAGGTGGCCGATGAGGATGCCACTCTTGCCACATTGCTTCTGGCGCAGATCGTTGGGAGATGTAACTCCCCGTTATTCTACATTGAGGTAGCAATCTATTCTACCACACTCGAATTTGGATGTGCAAGCCTGCCATATGTCCGGCGGTGCATTTTGTCAGCATTGGCTGGGTGCTTTGCAAGCCGTACGCTTGGCTTATGGCCAGAATACTTCGACGAAAACAACTCGTCATTAGGTAAGACACAATCGTGTTCGTGAAAGGAGGTACTCGACAAGGCTGGCGTCATGCTGAGAAGCACCGCCGCAATCATATAGCGAAGGCGGAATCTGACAGCAGATCTTGGAACTTCCCAAAGAAGGCCGTCTCCAGAAGCTCTGAAGAAGACTATTACAGCAGTTTCGTTTGAGCAAGATTAGTAGGTCACGGCACTAAAATTCCCAATTTCGAGAACATTGAGCATAGCAAATCATCATTTGCAGACTGCCGTGATTCGGAGAGATTGCATCCCTGATGCTGATCCTTTGATGTGCCCTACTAACCAACAGTCACATCGGATGTTGGGGTGGTCGGCACAAGAGGCTGCTGGGCACTGGTTGCAAGGATGAATGACAAGGTCAAGGCGGCGCCTCTCCCGCAATTCGACGTCTGTCGACCACTGCCAGCAGCTTTCCCTCCTGTCACTGCTGTATTCGCTGTCATGCGCTTGTTCTCAAGACCAACCAAACGAATGGCCTTTTTATGAGTGTGACCCTCATGCCCTGCACTACTCTCGGCCCCCTGACAACCAGTCCCTCTGTAAGTTTTCGCATGCTTCGAACCGGTAAGGATACACAGGGACTATCTCCACAAATGTCACCTCTTCGCGTGACGCAGCACCGCCAACGCGCTTGCCGTAGGTCCGGATCTGGCATCTTTTCAGGTCCGATTGGCAGTACCTTGAATTGCATGGAGATCTGGTTGAAAAGGCCAGCACGCTAGTGCATGGTAACCAGCGGTCGTCTCCCAAACAACGGCCGCAGAGGCGGTGCTCCACGAGCTATGGGGCAAACATTGACAGTGCGCCTAGCCCTTCTATTTTTCTTTAACAAGGCAACTTGCGTCACTGCTGCGAGAGATTGTACTTACTATATATTTTGCACACCGTGTTTGACGCCCCGTAGCTCCACCAGAACATCCCCTTCGGAGCTTTGTGCTACTCATATTCACCCCACATGGCCGCGCCCTCAACCACATTTCTTCCTAAGTCTTATTCCCGTTGATCCCGCGGTGCCACTCGTTTTGGGGCGAAGTTGTTTGGGCCCGGGTTCACTCATTGCACATCTTTTTTTTCCACATATATATCCCTTCAGCCTCACTCGTCTTTGGTCAAGTTTGCTCCAAAAGGGTTTCACCACCGTCACTGCACTAGCATTTACTTGTTGAAAGGACCTTGAAGCAATTCAACAAAAGCACTGTATCGATTACGACCCGTTTTCTAAAGCTTTCGAACCCACATAATAATGCGTATCACAACATTCGCTGCCCTAGCAAGCTTACTCTCCCTAACCTCTTCCACTCCGGTCGCAGCTCCAGCACCAAAACTTCAAGTCCTCCATGCACGCCAAAATGCTACCAACACGACCACACCATGCGCTTCTGTATCCTTGGCCTATTTTAACCAAGTCAATCCATCGCCGACTGTACCTGCGAAGATGGCCATGGACTGCATCAAGAGTGTCCCGCTCAATGTTACTTCCGCCAAAGTGCTACTTAGTGAAATTCGGCCATATATCAATTGGCAGAGCACGCTTTCGTTTTTGAAGAACCCACCTACCGAGTACGTGGCCAAGATTCAGCGGGCCGTGGATATTTTGGGCGGACTAGATGCGATTGAGGCGAATGTGACTGCTGGTGCTTATGGAGGAGAGTATGAGGTGAGTTGCCACCAATTTTTTCACGTATTCCGGAGGGAATTTCCCTAAGGTGTTGAGGGTTCGGATGGATGGATGTGATTGGCGGGCGCGTGATTTTCAAGGACGGCACATCACAAAGCTGCATTCAAGATTAAGTATTTTCGATGATACTAGCACCAACTTCCGCTTCTCACTTCTCGCAGTTATTACAAGATGCGGCTAGAGGAGATTAGAGCTCATTTTAAGAACGTACCTGACATATTTCTAGTTCGGAATGGCGCTCTACCAACTCATCCAATCTGCGCATGACGGCCATTTCACCTTCGTGCCAGATTCCGTGGGTAACGTCTTCAACTTTGGTAGGACTGTACCGTTGGTCTCCGTTTCCGAAGACGGGCAAAAATTGCCTGCTGTGTTCGCTTACACCGATGTCCTTGGCTCGCATTTCAATAACATCTCGTATACTCCTTCTGCCGTAGTATCAATCGATGGCGAGGATGTTAATACGTTCCTCGAAAACTGGAGCCAGTGGGGCTCACTGCAAGATCGGGATGCACTCTACAACAACGTCTTCTATGAGCTCGCCCAAGTGTCGCTTGGAGGGTCTGGCACCGGAACTGGAACTTTCACTGGCGGTGGACGTGGTCGGTGGGTCTACCCTGGTCCTACCACTACGCTTAAGTTTGCCAACGGCACCACGGGCACTTTCCAAAACTACGCCCGAGTGCTAGTTAACTTCCGAGGTATTGAGTCTGGCGAGGACCTTGCCAAGAATTACTTCTATTACGGGGCGGCCGGTCAAGCTAGCCAGGCGAACATTAATAAACAAGCCATTGCAGCCACTACCACGACCGAAGTGAAGGTCGCTGCAGCTACTAGAAGCTCACCCCCTGGCTACCCTGCTGTCGTAGTGGAGGGTCCTCAGAATCTCATCAACGGATACTATATTGACGCGCCCGGTTACGAAGATGTTGCAGTTCTTTCAGTGCCCAATTTTGTTGGAGATGTCAGTGCCGAGATACCCTTCCAACAAACCACTCAGAACTTTCTTCCAAAAGCCGTTGCAGATGGCAAGACTAAGTTGATCATCGACGTCTCGGCCAATGGTGGTGGTACCATCTTGCAAGGCTACGACATGTTTAAGCAACTGTTCCCATCCATATTACCCTACGGTGCGACGCGATTCCGCGCACACGAAGCCCTCGACCTAATCGGACAGAGCACCAGCGCCTTTGCAACAGCATACCCACGCTCAATTACTCAACCCAACGCCACGATATCTGAAGCGCAAGCTACATACTTCGACTATCAGACCGATGCCAATGTTAACTACCAACCCTTCAAGTCTTGGGCAGACAAATTCGGCCCGGTGACCTACAATGGCGATAACTTCACCTTCATCGCGCGCTGGAACCTGTCCGATGTCCTCATAGAATACAACTCCGGCGGCATCGACATCACAGGCTACGGCCCACGCGCCAACTTCACCCAGCAGCCCTTCAAAGCCGAGAACATCGTCATCGTCTACGACGGCTACTGTGCATCGACCTGCACAATCTTTTCAGAGCTGATGCGGCAGCAAGGCGGCGTGAAGACCATCGCCATGGGGGGCCGCTCGAACCGCAACGCGATCCAGGCCGTCGGCGGCGTCAAGGGCACCAGCTACTACCAGTGGGGCTACATCCAGGCGCTCGCGCAGGGCGCCATCACCGACGCGGCGCCGGACCAGCAGCAGCGCTACAACAGCAGCGTCCTGCGCGACTACTACTCCGACACGCCTTTCGCGCGCGCCGCCGCGCCGCCGGGCGCCAATGTTCGTGATGGATTGCGCCAGAACGACACGTCCGGCGTGCCGCTGCAGTTCCGCTACGAGGAGGCGGATTGCCGCCTCTACTACACGCCGGAGATGACGGTCGATGTCACGGCCATCTGGAAGGCGGCGGCGGATGCCAGGTGGGGGAGCGGCAAGTGTGTGGGCGGGCAGACTGGGGCTAATTCCAGGCGCGAGGAAAAGGAGGTCACGACGTCGTTGGGGAAGAGAGGTAATTTCAGAGGCCGTGCGGCGCTGAGCATGAAAGAGGCGCTGGAGCGGAGTTTGACGCTTGAGACGGAGCCGCTGATGCAGGGAGATGGGTTCATGGTGCCGTAATTTAGGGCGTGGGGAGTATGGCATGTATGGTCTGGTGGCTCATATTGCATTGCATGTTTTTACGATGAGCGTATAAGCGCTATGAGTGACTATGATAGCCCTTACATTTTCTTGTTATTCGGGCCAGGGAAAAGGGAATATCAACGCTGTAATGTGTGGTATGGTGATTTCGGGACTACATAATTGAATTGGTTTGGGCATTGGCAATTTTGCACAAATGGCTTGACAGGTGAAGTTGCGAGGGTTATGACAAAGTTCTCGTAAGGCTGGTAGGGATGCAAGGTTCGGCCTACAATAGTGCAACATCAAAAGTTAAGCACATATAGCTGAAAGCAAGTGTTAATCACGCACGGAACATTTCGAGTTCGATTGACTAACGGCCTGGGGTGTGATTAATTATTCTTAAAAACGATGATAAATTTGTCCCGACTGATTGGTAGGATTATCAACGTTTTTGGTGGGACCCGAAAAGACAGTGTAAGCCCGAGCTCTGTTCTAGGTGATTACATGCGTTAATGGAATTATGAACGGCCTATTATGGAAGTGTATGAAGCAGAATGTACGGGTAGACTGAATCACAGTCCTGATTCGGGCCGACAAACTGGCACAGCGAGGTCAATTCGCAGTAGTTGCTGGACTACACTCCTAACCCTGGAGATCTAAATGAGGCAGACGGTTGAGCGGTCTAGTCTCTAGATACGTAGTGCAATGGTAGCTACGTAGCCAATGACCTGTCTTACAAATCAAGACACTGCCCAGAACTTTTGTGATCCTCGCCGCTAATTTTGGCATAGAAATCCATAATCCCTTTCTAGTGATGGAAAAGTCGGATATGTTGCTCCACAAACGTAATACCCAGTTTTTCTGCTGTATCGAAAACAGCCTGATCATTTTGGCTGCCCGTTGGAGCCGCGATATACTTCACTCCACTCCTTGCTGCTCTGAACACGTTGTCAATGAATGGGAAGAAAGCATCGGAGCTCACAGCCACTTCTGATAGTTTCTCCAGGAATGCCTTGCGTTCTTCTGCACTAAATGGTTGCGGAACCTGTCCCTCTTCAAAATTCGCCTCGAAATCCTCACGTTCTATACCAGATTCGGGCACAGAGCCGCTACATATCATATCGATCGCATTCGATTTGGAGGGCCGTTTAGTACCCTTCTTCCACTTGAGGGACAGAGTACGTTCATGGAAGCGCATCCACCAATTATCGGCCTTGTCACCTGCAAGACGCGTGCAATGAATACGTGCTAAGAAACTGTCAGTTTTTTTGTTCGAAACAAACGTAGGTGAGCAAGGGGCAGGACTTACATTGTTGGCCGGCACCTAAGCCAATGATTTGCCCATTGAGAGCATAACAAACACTATTTGACTAAAAAGACTAAGTTTTATCGTCTTGAGAGGGTTCTGTTCTTCTCACTCACTTGGGTATATTTTAGGGCAATTGTGGCAACAGTAAGATCCCGTAACGCGGACTCAGGCAATGCGCCAAAGTCTTTGGGAGTGATGATAGTGTTGAACGTATCCGATGGTGAGATGCGAGCGTCGTTACGATGTTGCCGGAGGTTGATCCCATACACACTTCTCGTTTCAGTCGCTGGTGGTTCATATTCTAGGTCTATCTCTAGGATCAAGTATTTTCCACCTTTCTTCTTCTTTAGTATCTCTAACGCTTCATCCGAGTACTTTGGTGCGATGACACCGTCAGAAACTTCCCGACTGATGATCTTTGCGGTGGGAACCTATATGATACTCAAGTCAACGATAGGTTATGGAAGAAGGGCTTGTTTAACATACGTCGACTTCCTCAGATAGTGCAATCATGTCACCAAAACTCGACATGCGGTCAGCACCTCGTGCACGGGCGTAGGCTTGCGCAAGGCCGGAACTTCCAATGCCATCTATATCATCAACCATGTAGACCTTCCTCTCAACCTCGCTTAGGGGCACTCCAATAGCAGCACCAGCTGGTGATACGTGCTTCAAACCAGTTAGCTCAGCTACCACCTAAAATTTTGCTAACCCCCTTACCTTGAAGCTCGCAGCAGCTGGGTATTGCAGAGCCTGACTAAGCTCCTTCACCAGTGGCCATGAGTTGAAAGCGTCGAGAAGGTTAATGTATCCTGGTGCTCCACAAAGGACCTTGAAAGGCAACCTAGAGTCTTTCATGAACACGGTTGCAGGTTTCTGGTGCGGGTTCGCGCCATATCGCAGTGCCAATTGTTGGAACCCATCACTAGCGTACTTCTTCCTGAAGAAGTCTGAGATCGCAGTGTCATAGTCTGCTGTTTGCTCGAATGCCTTCAGTGCATACATCTGTCGGCTTTTTTCAGATACTTCTCCGTCTTTCTCCAGTTCTGTTAGGAAGTCATGATAATCCTTAGGATCGCTAATGATGGTTACTCGGGAGTGGTTCTTGGCCGCCGCTCGAAGTAGTGTGACGCCACCTAGAAAGGTACTTTTCATCAGTTTGGTGCTGTGCCAAAGGTACTCAGAAGGAGACTACCTATGTCAATCTCCTATGCTGCGTCAGAGATGGTACTTTTTAAATATAGGATGATACGGTTCGCACCTCCACAGCCTCTGGTATTGTAACGTTGATCTTTGCGACAGTCTCCGAAAATGGATATAAATTGCAGACTACATAGTCGATCTAGATATTATAATACGTCAGCATTGATGTCTCATTTTCGTTTTCCACTAGTGTTCCCTAGTGGAGTGTATCTAGCCGCTACGTTTTCCACCTTTCATCTCACCTTCTCAATACTGTGTTCGGCCAAATCTTTCGCGTCTGAAGCAAGATCTCTAGCCAATATGCCGCCATGGACCGCTGGATGTAGAGTCTTCACTCGTCCTCCAAGCATCTCTGGAGCTTTCGTGATGGCTGAAACATCTTCGACCGGGAAATTGGCTTCACGAATCATTCGTGCGGTTCCACCAGATGCAAGCATCTTGACTCCTCGATCCTGGAGGCCTTTCGCAAGGTCTAGAAGACCTGTCTTGTCGTACACAGATAAAATAGCTGGCCGAGGTTAGCGGATACCTCATTGGAGGGAGATGAGCGCTAAGCACCCGTTTTCTGCCCGCCATCTGAAGACATTGCGACGGTATTTCCAGCAGCTAGTTCAGTAGCAGGACGATTCTTTCCAAATTAAGTGGACAGAAGTAGTTACAGAAGGAATTGAAAACAAAGACGATGCCTTTCGCCTGTGCCTCAATGGATTTTCTCGATAAGTTTTAACTTCCCTGACGATTGTGCTGCCCCTCTATCCAAGCTCGCAAGGCTGTGCATTCAGGAAAAATAAAAATCCGAAACACCGGCTATATGAGACCCTAAATTAGACTAGCGCCTATGAATGCAAGAAAACACGCTGTACGCGATATAAATACTAATTGCTCTATTTGTAATACTATATGCCGCTTGTTTTACTCACTTATTTTGAGGAGCGTAGCCTATATTGATTTTCTCTTTTCCTCAGTAATTTGATAAACATTTTCATTCTTACATCCGGACTTCGGAGATCGTGCCGAGGATCATAGACGGCAACTATTCTAGGATCCACATAGACAAGATGGAGGGTGGAAATGAAGAGCTTATTCAACATTTAAAAGCCGTTCTTTTAGACCTGACAGCAAATCCTTACTCGGAGGTGGCCTGTCCTCCAACTGCCCAGCGTCGAGCTTCAGTAGCTCTGATCCTCCGCATTCAGCCGCATCACTCCCACTGGCCCGCTCCACAATCCAGGCATGCCCGTCCTTACGGCCAGCGCCGCAGGTCCTCCGCTGCCTCTGACCGCAAGCTTTCTCTCAAAGATGTATTAGACACTTTCTTTGACCAAGATTGGGTCAAGCATGGGGACCCGGAAATATTGTTCATCAAGCGCGCAACCAGGGTAGGGGACAAATGGAATGGCCATGTAGCCCTCCCAGGCGGTAAGAGAGACCCGGAAGACGAGGATGATCAGGTTACGGCGGTCCGAGAAGCTATGGAGGAGGTGGGCGTAGATTTGTCCTACGCACATGCGCTCTGCATTGGGAACCTGCCACAACGAGTCGTTACCACATCGTGGGGGAAAGTGCCGTAAGTAAATGAATCCTATTCCTGATTGAAACGAAGTGTCAAGCTGACCGACAGCTCTTAGATTAATGGTGCTCTGCCCGTACGTTTTCCTCCTTACCCATCATGACGTTCCTCCTCTCCGGTTACAACCTACAGAAGTCGCGTCGATTCACTGGGTCTCTCTGCGCGCTTTGCTCTCCCCCGCACAAAGGACGTATGAGTATGCGGACGTCTCGAATCGCTTAGCTAAACAAGAATTGGGCATTAAGAGATGGTTTCTACAGGCTATGCTCAGTAAGATGATGTTTGCTGCAGTACAACTCATTCCTTCGGAAAGCATATACTGCAGCTCCATACCCGGATTTATTCCAGAATTCGAAGCTGGCGGTAAAAGCTCCACAGACGGAAAACTAAAACGATGGCGGAAGAGCGGGAAAGCTGGCTCAACAGCCACGCAGAAACCCCTCCTTCTCTGGGGCCTCACCCTAGGCGTGATCTCGGACTTCTTGGAGCATATACCGCCTCATAAGGCACTAGAGCTCTGGACATATCCAACTTTTACGAACTGGGATGTTCGTTTCACATTATGGGCCATGTCGTATTCCTTCCGAAAACAGAAGCAGATAGAAATGATGCAAACACCAAATGACGCTGCGCCAGCATCAGCGGTAATTGACGAGAGAGTTGATGCAGCAGGGATGCCGAAGCAAGATTTGTCGGAGAGCGGATCAGTAGAGGAGGTGCAACCTGGAGAGGTCGGAATAGGTGGATTGGGTGTAGGTAGGCATTGGGGAAGATCAAGAAGAGATGTATTAGGTTCAAGGGGGAGTGCTGTCAATTCTATGTTGGAAGGATACTATCCTATTATTCGAAAAGCAGTTACTGTGGCGTTGGTCGGGCGAATATCTATTGTTACTATCTTGGTAGCCTTTCTTTGGACGAAATACGGGAGAAAGAGGAGTTAAATAGATTGGTCAACAATAATCATACACCCTACCCAAACAGCTACTAATATTATATCGGTATAGTAAAGTCGGATAAGCTGTTTGTAATAGGGTATAAGAGGTACCTTAAAAAGTTTAAGGGTATATAGAGGCGTAGTAGTAGAATACGGCCGCCGTATTAATGGAGGTGGTTACTTTGCCCCCTAATACGTTGGTTTAGCTAGTTTAATTAATTAGAATATATTAGTAGGAGAGGTTATAATATAAATGCATCGTGAACTATAGTAATAGCTGCTAAATTGGCCCTAGTATAGCTATTTAAGTTTAATGCGCGTTAGAGATGGCATACAAGTTGCATCTCTCAGACGCTTCGCAGAGGAATTTTGGGGGTGTAGGGGTCTAGGGGTAGCGCGAGGTTCTATTGGCTCAGTTAGTCTGAGCCGCTGATTGGCTCAGGAGTTTGCACGAGTTTGCAGAGTGGGTATATATTTTTAATTAAACGTTATTATTCTGTACGAATGCTCCGCGTATAAAAGCTCTACACGAGGCTCTGCACGAAACTCGAACCGTTGTGCTTGCTAGCAGTTACTGCTTTTCATTTTTGGTCATTGGGCTAGCATGTACGGCACTGGAGCCGGGGCAAACTCCCGTCCCGGAATGAGCTAGAGAGCGACGCGCATGCGTGTACAGTCAAAACTCTTTATAACGATGCAGGTCGTACGGCCGATCGTATCGTAATACCAATGGTATTGTTATACATAGAGTCACGTGTTAGGTTAATAAGCAGGAAATAAGAGGCCGCTACGTGNCCGGGTATCCTAAAAGGGTATAGGGCATCTACCTTACGGGCCAAGTAGGGCCCCTCCCATACAAANTCTCTACTGGTTATAACGATTTTGGTAGGGAAAACTTAACGATATTGTAAATAGTCAGTATATTGTAATATTACACTAAAACAACTTTGATCAAGGGGTGTAGATCGTAATATAGAGTATATCGTTGTAATCAAATATCGTACTAAAGAGTTTTGACTGTACTCGTTTGATGGCAGCTTTGGATTCATTTCGGACTAGGTTAGCTGGAAGGGCCCTCGTTGGGATACTAATAATAACCTTGTTCTATCTCATTAACGTTATGCGGCGTATTCTGAGAGAAAAGGAATTAAATTCACATTTCCAACCTTGCCGGAATTTATAGGAGCTAACCTATCCTTAATATTACTACTGATCCTTTTCTATATCCTAGCACTACTTATGGTAGTTTCTGTACTTATCTATCTAGCCTCGGTTCCATTGTTCCTGGTTTATGACTTTACACTGGTTTAAAAGAGAAAGTGGTATTTCATCTACCTGAATTCATATAATTGGTTTCTTTGGATTTCTGCAATTACTTTAGTTCTACCTTGCTGCGCTTTTGTTATATCTAAGGTGTATAAGAAGAGCTTAGTCGATTTTCTAGATGATTTGTCGTCGCGCACATGGCTTTTAGTCTATATTGCGTAGAAATTTGCGCTATATTTCGACTCTATCTTACCGACCGTACGGGCCGGAATACTTTGAAACCGGGCTGGGTTGATTGGCTAGAAATTTGAAGGGTGGGTAGTTATATTATGGATCCCGCCTGTGACACCGGGGCGGTGGTACAATACGGAGGTAGGCTCTTCTGTGGCATGGCATTAGCCTGCGTGCAGATAAAATTGTGGTTCTTGTGGGCATAACGTACCGGAAGTTTTCACTAATTCATCTAATTAAGTAAAAAAACAGAAAGGACTTGCTTGGAGAAGCTATTTTATTGCATTTCCATAAGGGCCGGGCTATCTACATTCCAGTCTGCCCGGTCCGACAGCATCGTCAGAAAGATAGCATCCCTAGCAAGGTATCTTACCATTACGCATGAAAAAAGAGATACCCCATGCCGCAATAACTAGAGAAAGAAATAAGGAATGCCAGCCTTATGAGGAGCAGGGTAATGCAACGCCATCAGTTCGGGGCAAAATGACCGTGACATGTCGTGCTCAATCGTTATAGGGCATGAGTCGTGGAGGCATTCCAAAAACCTGCAGTAGCTTTCTGAGTCTACTTATTGCTCATCAGGGTCCTCCGGCTGGTCGAATAGGAAGTTTGCGGCGAGCTCTTCGTTCTTGTCACAAGCAAAGTATGCCTGGATGACGAGGTCCCGTTCGAATCCAAGGCGACATAGCTGCATATGTTAGCATGTGAACGGTTGCCAGACAGTTGTCTAACTTACTCTCTCAATAGCTTCCCGTTCCTCCTCGGTGACGCTGATAGCCTGAGCGCCCGGTGGCAGAGGCGCGTCTTCATCAGCATCTTCAGCAAGAAGTGAGAGGAACTGCTCCGGATTGCTGGCAATCATTTGCGCTAATTGGGGATTCCCAGCGCCTACTTGCTGCAGAATCGGCTCCAGCATCTGAGGTTGCTGTTGCACAACTTGCCGCAGCTGCTGGAATTGTGGATTATTACGTAGAAATTCCAGGCTGCTTGCGCCCAAAGCCGCCGCACCTCCAGCTCCAGCACCTGCTTGAGCTCCTGCTGTTGCACCTGCTCGGGCACCACCAGGGCCCCGGCCGCCTTGCCCAGCTTGTGCAGCAGCTTCGAAGAGGTTGACGGGCTCGTCACCTCCTCCAGTTGTAGCAGCAGCGGCTGTGTTTCCACCAGTAGCAGGAGGGGGCGAAGTCGGACCTTGGGCTTGTCTTGGCGAAGCATGGGATTCTTGGAGGGCACTCTCCGGAATTCCCTTACAAGGTTCACGTTAGCAGAAGTTGAGATATGCGTTAGTAGGCAAGATTATCTTACTGTTAGGAGATACTCAACCGCACGATCAGGGTTGAAGTAAGCTGCCCGCATGGCGCGATCAATATCCGCTCTGGCAAAACCCATGCTCTCCATGTTCGCAATGGCGGCATCCCGCTCACTTCCCATTGTCAAAGCCGATGGGTCGTTGAATCGAATCGGGTCATTGGAGTGCGCTTGACTGACAGGTGCGGGGGAGGGGGTGGCGGGGACATTTTGTTGAGCTGTAGAACTTGACGGAGTGGGGGCTGCTGGAGCAGCAGGTGTCTGCACTGCTACTGGAACCGGTGTTGAGGGCGCAGGCTTACTTGATGATCCTGGCTTTGGCTAGAGGGTGTGAGCAGGAGGACGGTGACTATGATGTAACCTTTCCATAAGAACTAACCTTCGAAACCATGCATACAACGAAACCCTTCTCTTCAATATTATATGATTCTACAGTGTTGGAATCTTGTAAGATCTTGCCTATGGAAGCTGTTAGAACCAATGGCCTTGGCGATGCTCAACACAGCATGTCCGCGAGAGTGCCAACGTACCTGAATAGATCAACTTCTGTAATGAAGGCTCCCATCCTTTCTCGGCCGCGATCTTTGCCTTTACATCGGCGATCTAAATGAAAATGATTTGTCAGCTTTCCTGCAAGCTTTCGTAGATCCGAGAGCTATGCGTACCGTTTCAGAAGGTTCTGCATCAACGACGAACTTCTGTTGCTTCAGATCCTGGAGCGCTTAAGTCAGCTTTGTGTTAACTCGGAGCACCAGGCGGAGAGAGGTACCTTGAAAGTGAGCTTCATGGTGATAGTGGCTGCGAAGTAGCAGGGTGGTTGGAGCTGGAGCTGGAGTTATAGAGCTGGAGGCGGGGATGGTAAAAGATGCGAAGTTGAAACAACGGTAGAGCTTTATATTGCTCGTGTGTCAAAAGAGAACCAAATATGAATTTCGGAAGTGAATGGAAATGGCGGTTGCTAGATGCCTTTGCACAGGGCAAAGATGATGTCGAGATGTGGGTTGATGCTCCAGGCAGGAGCCTCTCGTCACCACCCAAGCCTTCACTCAACGACCCCAATGGAAACGCTCCGAAGCATCATGGTCGGAAAAACCCTTTTAGCTTGTGGCGAAGCGATACGGAGTGTGCCATAGGCTTACCTGCTGGCCAGGCTGCCGCTTAGGCAGCCGCTTGTCGGCTTTGTTGACGCCTCAGGCACCGCCATGTCTCTGAAACGCACCCAGGCGTTTCATCAGCCGCAGTCGTGCGACGAGATAGTTAAAATCTCACCAACAACACCGTCAGCTCTGACCTTTGTGCTAAGTCGACTGCCACGGCACACAGATTCTGTGCCGCTGTCCTACAGACCGACTTAGGCCATAACAAATGTTGTGCGAGCTGAACGCAGAAGGTAGGAGGGTAGGAAGACGTGGAAGCAATAGGCAATTGGCAATACGCACGGCAACGCTTACGATTCATTATTTGAGGCAACTAGCAATTGAGGTAACTGAGAGTGTTACTAGATAGCAGCCATGATTACTGCCAGCTGACAGCAACGGTCCACGCTTGTTTTTAATAACAACACGTACTGTAAGTAGGGAGCTATCCCCTTCTAAATTAAGCCTAAGGGCAATCAAACACTGCAGACACGAGTTTCTTGGCAATATATCACTTATTAAACTTTACCGAAGCTTTATAATAACGCGTATATATATATCTTTATAATATATATTAATAGAGGCGGTATCCCTTGCATGGATAGGTGCTATAAAATGTGGCCCGTGCACGCGCGATCAAGAACATCAACCCTCTCGCGTCAAGATGTAAATAGACAACTTTATCAATCAAATACGCCACCAAGATGGTGCGTAACTATACATCCAATGATATAGACCTTGTGCAGCCTACTCAATATCCTATTTCCAAAAATTGGATTGGAAAAAAGCCTCCACCAGAGCCCAAACCACTGCCTACTTTTGATCCTCTCCCAATATTTAATAAAAACGAATATGGCCAGCTAAAGCTTCCAGAAAATATCGACAATAAGGGTCCTGTATAGCTTTTTAGGCTATTTTGGACGGACGAATTGCTTAACTAGCTCGTGGAGTATATAAACAAAAATGCAGAACTACACCCATCTTTAGAGGATAAGGAATTTCTACGCAGGTGGAGGCTTATATTAAGGCAGGAGCTGTATATATATTTAGCAGTGCTAATTTATATAGGCTTGCACATAGAAAGTAGTATTAAGGATTATTGGCGCCTAATGTAAGGCACATTGCCAGGGTGTTACGGCGCTGGTGGAAACTGGTAGAAACTGTGATGGATATCGGTGGATTATGGCGGACAGTCGTAGACAGTCGCAGACAGTTTCACATAGTTCCAGACAATTGCCGTCACGTGACTAGAGGATTGTATATAACGTTAAGCGGCGCTACCCTCCGTCTCCTTTCCTTTCTCTAGCTTTAAATCCTTTTTTATAGACTACTAATTATATAGGCCTACGCGTCCCTCTTGCTATACTTATGCCTTAATTAACTAAGTTACTAATATTATCTAAAGCTTAACTACCTTTTTTTCCTAAGAAGGAACTTAAATATATTTACGGACTATAAACTAGAATACGAAAAAACACAATGCAATCGCCCGCTAAAGAAACCTGCGAAACAAGCCCAATAGAGCTCCTACGAGCTCTAGAGGACTACAGAAACCCTTCCTATTAAAACTATACACCCCAATTTGGCGTTAGTGGAGGTATATGTGGTGTTTTTTAATATACAGCCCCTAAAACCGGATCACAATAAATAAATAAACCCCTAACCCTAACCCTAACTACCCTAACTACCCCAATTGAATAGCGCGCCTTTTAAGAACGCGTTCTATAGATTATATAAACCGTAGAATAAACCTAGTAGGCACTATAGAAACGATCTCTTGATGTAGACAAGGAGCGCTCTATTATGCTCTCCTTCCTTACTACCGCGATTATAACCCTTTAGATAGCCTTTACTATATTAGTAGAGCTTATCTGGACCTAAGGAACCTAGGAGCAATATGCTTAGGATATAAAGGTAATCCGGATAAATATTGGCGCCCTTAGAAAGGCCGTAACGATGGCTATAAAGAGCGGACCGACGTCTATAGGCCCGCTGTTGTACGCACACGTTGCTGCTATTATACCTATAATGCCCCAAGCTATAAGATAAGCTGCCTATAAACCTATAGAAGTATATAAGATTATAATCCGCATAGGCGACGCCGCCGACCGTAAGGAAACCTTAAAGTAGAATAGCTAAGCCCTGGTATATAAACTCCAGGCCGTAGGACCCCTAGACACCTATAGGATATAGGCCGTAAAGAAGTTATAAAGCGGTAACGTTAGGGCGTATATTATGGATAAAGATATAAAAGATAGGTTGCTATAAGAAATAGAGTGGACGAAGGTCCTTAGACGCTTTACTATACTAGCTGTTCCGCTAGTACTAGTAGAGGTCTACGCGGTACCTATAAGCCTCGCCATTTAAGGCCTAAAGGCTAAGTAGATAATAGAAGATATAATAAAGCAGAACTGTACTATAGTGGGGCTTATAGTAGAAAGGCTGGAGTGAAAAAGGCTAGGAAGAGTCCGAACGGGATAAAAGGTTAAATTGTTACTTATTATAGGTATATAGTTAGAAAAGTTAGCAAATGCGCTATTTAATTAGGGCCTCTTTTTAGGAGAAGACTACTACCTAGTTATAAGGCACAAGATAACGTTTCTAGTAACGTAGTGCTTTAAATGCTAAGGCTTTAACTATATAGCTAAGAGTTATAGGAGAGAAGCTAGATGCGGACGCTGCGCTGGGTAATATAATACTAGTAAATGTATAGGAGATCTACCTAAAAAGTGTATTAACTATAAAGTAGACTATGAGGTATAAAACGGGGCGTATAGTGTTAAGTAGATATAGTAGGAGAAGGCTATAGTAATTAGGGCCTATACGCTAATATACTACGTAGGTACCTATAATGTAAGCTTTACAGTATGTGGGAATTGAACGAGCAACTTTATTGTAAATCTATGGAAATCAAGTGGTATAAATACATGAAAGTAGACCGAGTCGGTGAGCGAGTCAAGGGCTAGGCAACTGAAACAAGGTGGTACGCTAGTGAGACAAGGTAGTGTTTTGGTAGGGTACCGTAGTCGGTTACATATAAGGTACCTATAAGCGGACAGCAATTATAATTATAGTATAAGATCACCACTAAGGAGGTCTTATAATGAGCTAAGAAAAGGAAGCTAAAGGAGATAGTTACGTAAGAGAGCTCTATATAGGTAGAAGAAGCCCCCTAGAAGGTTGGCCGGCCGTAGACTTTTAATTATTCTAGGAAGGAAATAGGCCAGAAAACCCTCTAATTAATACTCTAAATAGCACTATATGGTAGTATATACGCCCTAATTTAAATCCTAGTAATCTAGAAGCCTTTACTAAATATAGAGTTTAATATAGAGGTGGAAGTAGAAGCCTAGATTTGGAGAGAGGTATCTAGAGGCTCTAAAACTGCGTTATAAGGAAGTAAACGGACGCTAAAGGGCACTGACTTAGCTAACTTAGAGGCTAGTATGGACCTTTTATATTAGGACACCGGAAAACATTTATAATTATATAATATAATACTAATAATAGTAGGAACGGCGTACTGCTCTACTTCCTATAAGAGGTAGAGTAAGTGGACTCCTAGCTAGATATATTAGCTATCTAAGAGCTATAGCGGAGGGATTAAGGAAATATAATATATACTATAAAATTCTATTACCTAGTATACGCGGGAGTAGGTAATATAAGGGTCTGCTTCTATATAAATAAGGCTATTAATATAAATAAATAGGCGCCTATATACTACTTAGCGGACGTATATATAATTAAGCTAGAGGGCTATAAGAGGACTATCTAGATTTATAATATTTATAACCCCTAATAAACAAATAGTAGTATTTATGTGCTACCGGAGCTGCTAAGGGCCGAAGAAGAATATATACTATTAGGTAATTTTAATCTATACTACCCCTTCTGGGGGGGTGTAATAGTAATATACGCGGATAATGCGGTAGATAACCTTATCCGCGCTATAGAGGCAGCTAGCCTAAGCCTAGCTACTAAGGCGGGTATAGAGATATAGGTAAAGGGCATATTAAGGAGTACGCTAGACCTAGTGTTTACCTCCCCTTAGATTACTAATAGGCTGCTATAGAGTTAAAGATAAAACTGCTAGCATATAGGGTCTAATTACTTTTTTATTATTATAGAGGTGGACATAAAGACGCTAGAGGGGCCCCCCTTACCTAGAAGACCGCTATAAAAGAAGGCTAATTAGAAGGTAGTATAGAGTAAGCTAGAGGGCTAACTCTAGCCCCTATATAGACTCCCGTACGATATAAGAGATAAACTAAACATACTAGTAGAGGCTATATACTAAGCAATTAAGAATACTATAGTAAAAATAGTACTTAACGCATGGCCCTTGCCGCAAGCCTCTAAAGTATAGTTAGAGGAATGTATAGAAGTGGTAAAGGAAACCTAATAGGCCTTTTAGGCATAGAAGGTCTCTTAGTTAGTACCTAACTAGATTAATTATAGAGTTATATAGAATAAGAAGAAAAGGGTAATCTAATAAGAGGCTAATAAGCTATGGAGGAGGACCGTTAAAAAGCTAATAAATAACCCTAAAGGGATATAGAGGATAGTAAAATGGGCGCGTATAGCGGACGGGAAGCCGAAGGCCCTACTATAGTTTCCTCCTATTAGTAGACTAGAAGAGGAGACCCTATACTATAATAATAAGGAGAAGGCCACCATCCTTATAGAGTAGTTTTTTCCGCTGCTGGTAGAGGCGGACCTTAGTAATATACTAGGGTTTGTATACCTAGAGCCGCGAATAATAAAGGAAGTAGTTAAGGAGGAGGATATTATTACGGCCTTAAAGGGGCTTGCCCCTAATAAGGCCCTAGGTTTAAAGAAGATCACTAATTAATTCCTTAAGACGTGTGGAGAGCAGCTAGCCCTAGTGCTGGCTAAACTCTTTAGCAGCTATATAGCAATTGGACATTACCTAAAACCGTTTAAAGACTCTATTATAGTAGTCCTCCAGAAACTACAGAAGCTATCCTATACCACGGTAAAGGCATACTGGCCGATTACGCTGCTTAATATTATTAGGAAGCTACTTAAGAGAATAGTAGCTAGCTAACTATCTAAAATTGTAGAGGAGATAGGTATACTATTAGCTAGTTAGATAGGAGTAAGGCTAGGGCGCTTAATATAGATAGTACTGGAGCTACTAACCTAATAGGTATATATAGTGTGGAGAAGTAACCTAAACCTAGTAGCTTTATTACTTAGCCTTAATATTTCCGGGGCTTTTAACCGAGTCTTCTATAAAAGAATAATCTATAATATAAAGGCCTAAGCCGTGCCCTACTGGATAGTATAGTTTATAAAGTCCTTCCTTAAAGATTAAATAATAAGGCTCTTAATTGGAGGATATATGGCATAAACAATATAAATAAACACCGGTATACCCTAAGGCTTAGCGCTGTTGCCAATCCTATTCCTCTTTTTTGCCTATATACTTCTACTAGAGCTGTAAGGGGGAACTATTACGGTATTTGGATTTATTAACGACTCTAATATACTAACGTATAGCAAGACTATGGAGGAAAACTGTAAAACTATAGAAAGGGCGTATAAGGTATATATAGCGTGGGCACGCCAGTATAGGGTAGTGTTTGCCCCTAAAAAATACTACCTTATTTATTTTATAAGGAGCTATAAGAAGTTTAATATAAAGGCTATAACTAATATATATGGCTTTACGGAAGGCCTAGTTAGTAACCTATGTATATTAGGGTATAAGTTAACTTAAAGCTTAAATAGGGACTATATATTAACATTGTTAAGACAAAGGTAATTACCTAAATAGCCGTACTAACCTGGCTTACGGCCTCTATATAGGGCGCCTCCTTTTAAAAGGCGCGGATAATATACTCCGCCGTAGTCCGGCCGGCAATCTTATACGGATATAGTATTTAGTACTCGCCACCAAAGTGGATAAAGCCTAAGGAGATAAGTAAAACCAAGCTGCGCTAGCTAGGTGTAGTATAAAACCTATACCTCCGTACTATTACAGGGGCGTATAAATTAATGCTAATAGTAGTACTGGAGCATAAGACGGGGTTTCCGCCGCTTTAGATATACCTTAAAGAGCTAGCTATAGCCTACGCGGAAAGGACGCGGGAAGGATTAGTAAGAGAGTATATTAAAAAGGAGTGCAATACTATACAGGCTATAATAGCCTACTAACTCCGGCCTAGAATAAAGCTACTAATGCGGCCCACTAGACGGGATAAGCTTAAGAGGATAGCGGCTGCTATTTTAGGGATAGATATACGGCTAATGGACTTATCTAAAGCGTAGTATAAGAGAAGTAAAAGGGCTAGGGTATAAGAGGCGTTTAAGGAGCGGTGGAAAAGGGAATAGGAAAAGTACTAGAGTACGCTCACCTACTATATAACGGCCTAGGCCAAGCTATAGAATAAGGAAGTTTTTAAACGCTACGCGAGGCTTATAAAGGTAGAGAGTATAATTAATACGCTGCTTAGAACTAAGTATATAGGGCTTAACAGATACCTCTACTACTAAAAAGTACTAGGGTACCTAACCCTAGCCTGCCTATGCGGCTATAGCTAATAATTAACAATATACGTAGTGGTGTTCTACCCTAGACACACTACTAGCCGGGTGGAAATATATTACTATACTAGAATATCCTTATATAAAGAGCTCCTAACTAAGCTAAAGGCTACTAAGGTAGTTGCGGACTGGTTTATATAGATAAACCTCTTACTATACCTTTTATTTACTAGAGAGCTAGCTAGGGTAAAGAGAGGAGGCTAGGAAGTGCTTTAAGAGGCGGAGGATAAATACTATAGGGATAGCAGAATATAGTAGAATTTAGCAGATAGCAACCTAGTAGAAGTTAGCAGAACTCTAGTAACCTAGCAGAATTTGGCAGAACTTATTAACCTGGCAGAATTTAGTAGAATTTAGCAACCTAATAGAAGTTAGTAGAATTTTAGCAACCTAATAGAATTTGGCAGAGTTTTGGCAACCTAACAGAATTTGGCAGTGTTTTGGTAACCTAATAGAATTTAGCAGAATCTTGGCAACCTAGCAGAATCTAATAACCTAATAAAAGTTAGCAGAACTTTAGTAATCTAGTAGAATTTAATAGAATCTAGTAACCTAGTAGAACTTAGTAGAGGTTAATATCCTAATAGAACTTAATAAAACTTAGCAAGGTATAGAGCTGCGTATATTAACGTAGATGTAAATAACGGAACCTTTTATACTACTACTAGCCTTATAGGCCACCGGCCTACGCCCTACTTAGATAACCGGAGTAGCCAGAAATAGAACCTAGGCCCTAGCTATACACCCTACCGGATAAACCCAGGAGTACGCATTAAGATGGCTTTTCTATAGCGCCTTAAAGAGACGTCTACCCGTGCTTAGTAGTTACTAATTAGAAGAGAGGCTATATAGGCCGTATAATAAGCTATATAGGCCGTATAATAAGAGAAGGAAAGGTTTTATCCGGCCCTAGCGGTACGGTTCCCCTCTTATATATGTATATATATATACCCATATAAACCCGCTGTATAGACCCTAACGGGAGCCGTAATAGTGTAATTGAATATTATAATATAATATATAAACTAGAATAAAATATAGAATTAAACCTAAAGAATATTACTAGAACTAGAAGAATAGAAAAGAATAATAAGACCTATAGAATATATATAGACTAAAACCCCTATAGAATCCTACTAAAAGTTACCCTAATAACTATACTATAATTCTAAGAAATATAGCAGCCGGTAAAGCAGCTATAGGACCCTTAAATACCTTTAATAGTAAAATAGTAACTAACTTAAACTTTTAGGTAGAGCTTATAGCAGCTAATACTAAAATTAAATTACTTTAAGAGCTGCTTAAAGCTAGAGAACCCCCTATGCCTAGTAAGGAATTATTAAACACCTAAAGACTTGCTATAGTTCTTAAGGCTCTAGCCTAATATATAGTATTAACATTATTATAATCTGTAAAGGTTATAGACCCCCTATTACTTATAGATAGAACTAACCCTATATTTAATAATTGGAAGCTTTAACTATAAGATAAGCTTAAAGTTAATGCGGACTACTTCCCTATTACTTAGGCTAAAATGGCCTACGTCTTTAGTTGTACTGGTAGGGATATATAGATATACCTACGTCCGCGATATGTATAGGACTTAGTAAATCTCTTTCTCTCTAAGGAAGAAATAATTATTTACCTATTTTCTATTTATAAGGACCCCTTTAAAGTATAAAACGCCTAATTTAATTATAAAAGTCTAAATATAAAAACAATAGAGACCTTCTTAGCCTTTTAGACCTACTTTCTGCACCTAGCTCGCTAGGCTTAAATTCCTTAGGAAGATTTAATGCTAGACCTATTTAATAAGCTTACCTTAGACCTATAGTAAGCCGTATTACTAGTTTTTACTACTATATAGACGCTAAAGGAACTTATAAACTAGTGCTTAGCTATTAACTAAGGCCTTTACTAAATTAAGGTATATACCAAACGGTATAAAGCTAGAAACTTTTTAAATTAGACTATAAGCAATATAAGAACGGCCCGTAATGCCCTAGTATAATTAGCAACCCCTATAGCACTACCTATATAACCTACTACTAATTTAGCAGCTAGCTATATAGCTAGTCCTACTATAGGTTTAGTAAATGCTTAGCCTATATATAGCAACCCCTATATATAGGCCCTTAGTAATTAAGGAGCTTGCTTTTCTTATAGTTAAAAAGGTTACTATATAAAGGATTGCCTAATAAATATAAAAGTAGATAAGATTCTATTAATCTAGGAGGATAGTATAGAGTTAGAAAAAGAAGAACCTTAAAGGAAGACTTCTCTCTAGGGTTAAAAGGGATTAATATATTAGATATTAATCTAGGTTAGCTAGTTAGTAGAAAAAGCTATACTATCCCTTATACTTTATTCCGTAATAAATACTAAGTTATAACCTCTACTTTAGCTAACTCTAGAGTAAATGCCTTTACCTTAATAGACACCTAGTATACTATAAAGCTAGCTAACTTTCTAAATATACCTATTAAAGAACTGCCTAAATTAATTCTTATTCGTGGGTATAACGGGCGGATAGGGCTACCTATTATAACTATCTTACAGATTTACCTCCGTGTTAACGGACGAAGGTAGTATAATATCCCCTTCCTTATTACGGACCTAGGTAGCTATAATATAATCTTAGGGCGAAAATAGTTAGCCTATTTAGGTTTATACCTCAATATATAAAATAGACGGCTTATTTAGCCTAAAACTCTACCCCTAACCCCTTCCTTTATAAAAGAAATTAGTATTATAATAAAAAACCTTATACAGCCCTAGATTAACACTATTTACTAGGCTAATGCTATATATAAAGACTAGGCCTTTAAGAAAGATATACAGCTTAATTTATAATAGATCTGTATACTATATCGCCCCTAGACTACCTATATTACGCCACCCGCATTAAAGACCTAGGAAGTTAATAGTGACCTAAAAAAGCCCCCTATAGAGAGCTTAGGCCCTATATAGCTATAAAAAATAATAAGGGATATTAGACGTTATACTAAACTAATAGATTAAAGGGATAACCTATAGAAAATGGAATAGGAGCTAGAAAAGATTATAAACCCTAAACTATAAAATATAGTCCGGAAAACGGCTATAAGGAAACTAGCGGACTTCTTACTAGTTAATGTCTACTATACTAGTGCTGTAGGATTCTACTAGAACTTAGTTTAGCCTAATGCCGTCGCCTTTATAACGAGCTTATATAAAATTAATTAAATAATTAAGGAAAAGGGAAGTAAGCTTAGCGAATAAGAAAGCGAGTTTATAGATAAGGAATTAGTAGAACAAAAGCTGCCCTATTAATACTAGAAATTTAAGGATATATTCTCTAAAGTAGCGTCTAATATACTTCTACCTTACCAACTATATAACTATAAGATTGAGATTAAGTAGGGTAAGGAAAACACCCTTAGCTTTAGCCCCCTTTATAAGCAGTCTATTACCAAATTATAGGCTATAAAATAGTATTTTATTAATAACCTAAATAAGGGCTTTATTAAGCCTAGCTAAGCCCCTTTCGCCTTACCTATTCTCTTTATTAAAAAACTAAATAGAGGACTCCGCTTCTGTATTAACTACTATAAGCTAAATAATATAACCTATAAGGACCGCTATCCGCTGCCCCTACTTAATAAGACTTTAGCCTAAATAAGTAGAGCTAAGGTCTTTATAAAGCTTAATATTTACTAGGCCTTTTACTAAATTAAAATAAACCCTAGGTCTAAAGATTTTATTATATTTTAGACCTATTACGGAATATATAAATATAAGGTACTCCCTTTTAAACTAACTAATAGACTAGCTACGTACTAGCAGTATATAAATAATATACTCTTTAACTACCTTAACAACTTCTATACGGCCTATTTAAATAATATTATAATCTACTCTAAGAATAAGCTAGAATACGAGAAGCACGTCTATAAAGTCCTATAATAGCTCTATAAGGCTAGCCTCTAGGTTAATATTAAGAAGTTAAAGTTTAGTGTTAAGTATATAAAGTACCTAGGTTTTATTATCAGTATAAATAGAATTAAAACCGACCTAGAGAAGACGGCCGTAATTAACTAGTAGGTACCTCTACGGACTATAAAGGAGGTATAATTATTTTTAGGTTTTTATAACTTCTACTAATACTTTATTAAGAACTATAGTAGGATTGCCTGGCCTCTTAACCGTCTTACTAAAAAAAACTAACCCTTTTACTTTAACGCTATATATAGGCAGGCCTTTAATAAGCTTAAGAAACGGCTGGTATCGGCTCCTCTACTTACCTATTTTAACTTAAAACGGCCCTTAATGCTAAAAACTAATGCCTTAAATAGCGTAATAGCTAGTATTTTTCCCTAAAAGCAACCGGATGGAGAATAGCACCCTATTATATACTATTTAAAGACTATAATAGATTCTAAGCTAAACTACTATATCTATAACAAGGAAATGCTAGCTATTATCTCTAGCTTTTAGCACTAGCGTATATAGCTAGAGGGGACCCCTAAGCTAATTAAAGTAGTTTTAGATTATAAGGCCCTAGAATACTTTATAATAACTAAGGCCCTTACGGCCTAGTCGGCACGCTAGGCGAATACCCTATCTTAGTTTAACTTCTTAATTATATATAGACTAGGCGCTATAAACCGTATAGATGCTTTTATAAAGTATATGCAAGACCTAGTATTACAAACGCTTTAAGTATAATGTTACGACTACTTGGGGAAGAGTTAAAAGAAGCTAGTTAGTTAATTTAGGCATGGTCCAGGATAGAGCTAATAGAACTATGTAACGAGGAATAGTAACTAAGGTTACGTAAGGTGATCTGTATAATCTATAGGATCTATATAATCCGTAATAGAGTAGATAGAGCACGCGTATATTACGTATAAGAAGGATTTCTTAGGAGTACGGTTGTATATTTAAAGGACTACAGTCCCTACCTAGATAGTTCCTTCCTTATAGTAATTCTCAGAATATAATTAGAGTTAATTTGTTAGGCAACTACTCCACCAATTATTATTATATTATTAACTTTAACTTACTTTACCTATATACCTAGCCTATTAACAAGCCTATTATAGTACTTACTATAAGGTTCCGTTATATAATTACTACCTAGTTATAGTAATAAGTGCGGAAAGTTAAATAATATGCCACTAAAAGCAGCCACTATAACGCCATTAATTGCGGCAACTACTTTAAGGTTAGGAGGGGATACTAGTATAGCGGATACTAACTCTTAACAACCTATAACAGTCGGACAGCTATAAGAAATAGTTAACTAGTTAATAACAAACAATACGGCGCTAGAAGAAAGGGTTAATAGAATAGGAGCGGTAAAGATTAAGTTACTATTAATTAAAAGGTACTTAGGAGAAAGATTAAAGCTTAAAGGATTCCTTATATAAATATACTTTAAGGTTACGTAAGAAGGAGCTAAGCTACTAATACCTATGGATTAAATAGCCTATATAGGACTATTCCTATTAGGAAGAGCACTTAAGTAGTTTAAGCTTTACCTTATAGAGATATAGGCAAATAGAATAATAACCACTAATTAAGAGGTATAGTTTATATTCTTAAGTTAAAAAGAATTTACAGAGCGACTTATATAAATATTCAGAGATCTAGAGGTAGTAACTATAGTAGAAAGAAAACTCTAGGACATTACGCAATAAACCTTAGCAATTAAGTATATAATATAGTTCTAGACATTAGCGATATAAGTAGAGTGGAATAATAAGGCGCTTATAGCATAGTATAAATAAGGACTTAAGGCTAAAGTTTAAGATATAATTATCTTAATAGAAGATATGGACACCCTAAGGGAGTTAATAGATTAAGCAATTAAGATTAATAATTAGATCTACTAAAGGAAATAGGCTAAGAGAGGTTAGGATAGAGTTCTATAGTTATATAAGACGTAAAGTATATAATAACTAAAGCTAAGTTAAAAACTATAGTATAGCGCAGAGCTAATGGACCTAAGTAGTACTAAAGAAGCCTATAAAAGATGGAGTAAGAAACTATAAAAACTTAAAAGTTAAGGACCTAGTAATTATAGGACTAAAGAGCAAAGGCTAAACTAGGGATCTTAGCAGTAGAAGACGTTTAGGCGAACTCTATAGCAAAGTTAATGGTTTAAAAATAGAGCTTATATAAATTATAGAAAATAGGGTTATTTCGCAAGGGATTATAAAGATAGTTAGAGTTACTATATAATAAAGGGAATCTAACTAGTAGAAAATATATATATATAGAGGGATAATAGTATACTATAAGGAACAAAAGAGTATTTAATTAAAAGCTTTACGTTTTGTTATAATAACGTATACCAAATTTATAAAGACGCTAAGTATAGCGTAGGCTATTGGCTATAGGAGCTAAAATCCTTAGAGTATAGAGGAACTAACGAACTAGTTCGCAGATTGGATATTAAGGATAATAAATTTAATATAGGCGAAATATTTTATAATAATAAGGCAATAAAGGCAGCTTACTGGGAGCATGTAGACCTTAGAAATATTATAATAAAGGTAGAGAATAATTCCACTACAGAATAGGGAATATTAGTAGAGATTAAGACCCCACTAGATATAATGTCTATTGATTTATAAAACGCAAGAGAAGTAGGATAGTAAGCCACTTTAGTACTTAATAAAGGCAAGAAGCTAAAGGCTTAAGATTCTTAAAATAAGATAAGAGATAACTAAAATTCTTAAGACGAGATAAGGCAAACCTAAGGACCTACAATAGATAGAAACCAATAAAGTAGGGCGGTAGCTTAGTTTAAAGGTATATAAATAAGCTTGGGATAGAGTTTCCTATAGGCATAAAACTTTTAAAACAAGATAAGTGAGATTTAAGACTTTTAAGATAAGATAAGAACACTAAATAAGCCTAGTTAGACTAAAGCAGGAGTAAAGCTTAAGTTAAAAGCGAGCTTAGAATTGAGAATCCTATAGAACTAAGACTTTAAGATATAAATAAGGACTATTAACTAGATTAGAGAATCTACGGCGCAAATAGTAACTAGACTAGGAGACCGGTATATAGACCTAGAAGACCTACTAGGAGAACATAGTATTTAGCCTAAAAATTAAAAAGTTAACATTAAGATTAAGAAGTAAGAGAACTTTAAGGATCCGCTTATAAGACGCGAAAAGAAAGAAACTATAGAGGAATTTAGAGCAAGAATTACCTTATAGCAAGAACAGAAACTAGATAAGAGATTTAGCATATTGGGATGTATAAGGGACAGAGCACCTATATAAAAAATTACTAATAGGCCTAGGGCAGGTATATTAAGAGCTAAGTGGCTTACTAAACTAGAATAGGAAGAGGATTTAGGGATTCTAACTAGATTTAAGGAACAATATATAAAAGGCTGTTATAATATAGTAATAAGGAGATACTTCCTTACGGACGAACCGTATATACTTTAGCAGCTATACCAAAAGTAGTATAAGCAAAGGCATAATAATGAGTGGGAAGACTTCTATATATAGTTAGATAAGAAAGTTATCTAAAACCACCTAATTATAAAAGAGGCGATAAGTTATATTAAGGGAGCCTTAATTATAATATTAAAAGATTTAAAGAAGTGTTTAGAGGACTAGAGAAGCAAAAGACGTATCTTAGTACCTATAAATAAAGTTATAACGTTTATATTAACACGGTAGAGGTTTAAACTTAAGGATAAAGATAAACCGAGAGTTAACCTAAAGCATTAAGTATATTATATATTATTATAGATTATATACGTAAATAATATATATAATATATATAAAGCACCAAAGGATAAATACTAGAAGTACCCTATAAGAATATATTAGCTAGTAGAAGAATAGAAGTATTAAAACGCTAAGTATATATATAGCTGGCATCTAGTAGAAGTTTAAGAGTTAGGCAACTTAATACTTTTGTTACGGACGCTTTAAGTACAATATTACAACTACTTAGAGAGGAGTTAGAAGAAGCTAGTTAGTTAATTTAGGCACGGTCTAGGATAGAGCCGGTAGAACTATATAACGAGGAATAGTAGCCAAGGTCATATAATATAATCTGTGTAATCTATATAATCTATATAATCTATAACAGAGTAGATAGAACATATATATATTACGTATAAGAAGGATTTTATAGGAGTACGGTTGTGTATTTAAGGACCCTTAATCCCTACCTAGATAGTTCCTTCCTTATAGTAATTCTTAGAATACAATTAGAGTTAATCTGTTAGGCAACCACTCCACTAGTTATTATTACGTTATTAACTTTTATACTTATATTTCCTATACACCTAGCCTAATAACAGGACCTACCGTAGTTCTTACTATAAGATTCCGTTATATAATCACTACCTAGTTACAGTATTAACAATAATAAGTCGGATAATATACCACCAAAAGTAGCTACTACAACGCCATTAACGGCAGCAACTACATTAAGGTTAGGTAACGACACTAGTATAGCAGACACTAACTTATAGCAACCTATAACGGTCGGAAAACTATAAGAGATAGTTAACCAGTTAATAGAAAATAATATAATGTTAGAAAATAGGATTAATAGGATAAGTATAGTAAAGGTTAAGTTACCATTAATTAAAAGATACTTAAGAGAGAGATTAAAGCTTAAAGGATTCCTTATGTAAATGCACTTTAAGGTAGCGCAAGAGGGAGCTAAGCTGGCAACACCTATAGATCAAATAGTATATATAGGATTGTTCTTAATAGGAAGAGCGCTTAAATAGTTTAAGTCTTACCTTATAGAAATCTAGGTAAACGGAATAATAACTATAAACTAAGAGGTACGGTTTATGTTCTTAAGCTAGAACGGATTTGTAGAGCGACTTATATAAATATTTAGAGACCTAAAGGCAGCAACTACGGCGGAAAGAAAACTCTAAGATATTACGCAACGAACCTTAGTAATTAAGTATATAATATAGTTCCAGACGTTAGCAATATAAGTAGAGTAGAATAATAAGGCGCTTATAGCATAGTATAAATAGGGACTTAAGGCTAAAGTCTAGGACGTAATTATCCTAATAGAAGATGCGGACACCTTAAGGGAACTAATAGATTGGGCGATTAAGATTAACAATTAGATCTACTAAAGAGAATAGGCTAAGAGAGGTTAGGATAGAGTTCTACAGTTATATAAGGCGTAGAGTATATAATAACTAAAGCTAAGTTAAAAACTATGGTATGGCGTAGAGCTAATAGACCTAAGCGGTACTAAAGAAGCCTATAAGAGATAGAGTAAGAAACCGTGGAAACCTAGAGGATAAGGATTAAGTAATTAAAGGTCTAAGGAGTAGAGGCTAAACTAGGGATCTTAGTAGCAGAAGATGTTTAGGCAGACTCTATAGCAAAAGTAATAGTTTAGAGAGGGAGCTTATATAAATTATGGAAAACAGGGTTACTTTGTAAGGGATTATAAAAATGGTTAGAGGTACTATATAATAAAGGGAACTAGACTAGCAGTAGACGATATATACGTATAGAGGGATAATAATATACTACGAGGAACAAAAGAGTGTTTAATTAAAAGTTTTACGTTTTATTATAACAACGCATGCCGAATTTATAAGGACGCTAAGTATGGCGCAAGCTACTAGCTATAGGAGCCAGTACCTATAGAATATAGAGAAACCAATAAACTAGTTCGTAGATCGGATATTAAGGATAATAAATTTAATATAGGCGAAATATTTAGTAATAATAAGGCAATATAAGCGGTTTACTAGGAACATATAGCCATCGGAAATATTACAATAAAGGTAGAGAATAATTCCACTACAAAATAGGGAATATTAGTAGGGATTAAGACCCCACTAGATATAATGTCTATTACTTCGCGAGACGTAAGAGAAGTAGGATAGTGAACTACTTCAGCACTTAATAAAGGCAAAAGGCTAAAGGCTTAAGATTCTTAAGACGAGATGAGGTAAGCTTAAGGACCTACAATAGATAAAAACCGATGGAGCAGAGCAGTAGCTTAGTTTAAAGATATATAAATAAGCTTAGGACGAAGTTTCCTACAGGTATAAGATTCTTAAGACAAGATAAGTAAAATTTAAGACTCTTAAAACGAGATAAGAACACTAAGTAAGCCTAGTTGGACTAAGGCTAGAGTAAGGCTTAAGTTAAAAACAAGCTTAGGATTAATAAATCCAAGGGATTAAGAATTTGGAGTACAAATTAGAGCACCTATAGGTAAGAGGTAAGGAGCTTCTTTATAGATTAGAGAATCTGCAGTATAAATAGCAACTAGACTAGGAGACAGATATATAGACCTAGAGGACTTACTAGTAGAACACGGCGTTTAAACTAAAGATCGAAAAGTTAATACTAAGATTAAGAAGTAAGACGACTTTAAGGATTAAAGCGCGAGACGTAAACCAAAAGAAACTATAGACGAATTTAGAGCAAGAATTACCGCATGGCAAGAACAGAAACTAGATAAGAAATCTAGCATATTAGGACGTATAAGGGACAGAGCACTAGTATAAAGAATCACTAATAGGCCTAGGGCAGGCATACTAAGAGCTAAGTGGCTTACTAAACTGGAATAAGAAGAGGATTTAGGGATTCCTATTAGGTTCGAAGAATAACATATAAAGGGCTATTACGACGTAGTAATAAGAAGATACTTCCTTATGGATAAGCCGTATATACTCTAGTAACTATACTAAAAGTGGTATAAGCAGAGGCACAATGATAAGTGGGAAGATTTCTATATATAATTAGATAAAAAAGTTATCTAGGACTACCTAATTACGGAAAAGGCTATAACTTATATTAAGGGGGCCTTAATTATAACGTTAAAGGATCTAAAGGAGCGTTTAGAGGACTAGAGAAGTAAGAGACGTATCTTAGTACCTGCGAATAAAGTTACAACTTTTAGATTAATACAATAAAGGTTTAAACTTAAAGATAAAGATAAGTTAAGAGTTAACCTAAAGCACTTAGTACACTACACGCTATTATAGATTGCATGCATGGATAATATATACGAAATGTATAAGAATCCAAAGAAAAAGAATTAGAAATACCCTATAAGGATATACTAGATAATAGATAAGCAATAGTATAGGAATACTAAGTATATATATAGATAGCATCCAGCAGAAGTCCAAGAGGAAGGAGACTTAATACTTTAACTAAGAAGATTCCTTACGGAAGAATGCTTAGATGGATAATAATAGTAGGAATGCCTAAAGAACATATATCTATAGTATATTAAAGATAAAAAGTGAACTAGGTATTAGCTAAAGAGTAAGCTAAATATAATAAGATTAAGCAGCTAATAGTTAGGAAAAGTAGAGGCCTATAAAACTAAAGGGAGCTAGTAGTAGAGCCTTAGACCCTTAAAGGAATTTAAGGACAATACCTAAATTTATAAGTTAAATAGTAAGATTAATAGTTTAAGGCATTAATAGATAGTGGAGTAATAAGAAACTATATCTCGCTAGTAGTAGTTAAGAGAATAGGATTACCTTATAGACAAAAGGAGAAGCCTTACCTATTAGTAATAATTTTAGGAGATCTAATAGCCTATAGAGGGGGGATTATTAATCTTAAAATAGGACCTATTTAGTTAATTATTAAAGGGAGATAAATCGAGATGTCTTTTAATATATTACTATTAGGGAATAATAAGGCAGTATTAGGAATGCCTTAGTTATAGGAATACAATCCAAAGATTAATTAGATTATAGGTTAGGTCAATATTAGAGATACTTAACGCCGTAAGCTGTAATAATAAGCCAAGTTAGTATGGTACTAAGTAGGAGCAACCTATAAAGAAATAGAAAAAGGACTAAGTTATATACTAAAGAGATACTATAAGTATAGTAAGAAACTATAGTTACTAAAAAGCGAAAAACTGTTAGAATATATAGCATAGGACTATAAGATAGAATTAGAACTAGGAATAAGTTTAAGGTTCTTTCTAATCTACAAGCTTACTAAAGAGGAAGGTAGAGCATTAAAAGAGTTTATCTAAGAAAATCTACAAAAGGGATATATTAGACCATCGCAGTTATTAGCGGGTTATCTAGTACTATTTGTACTAAAGAAAAATAGTAAACTAAGGCTGTATATTAACTATAGGCAGTTAAATAGCATTACTAGAAAGGATAGGTATCCTTTACCCTTAATTAGCAAAATCTAGGACAGGATAGGCAATGCGTAAATCTTTACAAAGATAGATCTAAGATAGGTGTACCATTAGATTAGAATTAAGGAAGGTAATAAATAGAAGGCAGCCTTTAGGTTAAAAGAAGGACTATATAAACTACTAGTTATGCAATTTGGGCTTATAAACGCACCAGCAATATTCTAAAAGCGTATTAATAATATATTAGGAGAACACTTAGATGAATTTATTATAGTATACCTTAATAATATTATTATCTACTTAATAACTAAGAAAGAATATAGGGAATACGTTAAATGGGTTTTAAAGAGACTATAAGAAGAACAGATATTAGTAGCAATTAAGAAATATAAGTTCTTTACTAGGAAAACCAATTTCGTTAAATTTATTATTAAACTAGGCTAACTTAGCATAGATCTAAAGAAGATTAAGGCTATAGTGAATTAGTAAGAACTAGAGAACGTTACGTAGTTAAGATTATTTTTAGGGTTTTATAATTACTACAGAAGGTTTATAGCGCAATAGTTAAAGGATATTAAACTACTTACGCGACTAATAAAGAAAGAAGAACTATAGATATAGGGAAAGGAATAGTAGGAACTCTTTAAGAAAATTAAAAAGTTATTTACCTAGGAGCTAGTTTTAAAGATCTATTAACTAGGACTTAAAACGGTTATAGAGATAGACGTATTAGACTATATACTAGGGGTGTGCTTTATATAGAAATATTAAGATAGATGGCACCTAGTGGTATATTATAGTTGAAAGATAATACCATTAGAGTTAAACTATAACATCTATAATAAGGAGTTATTAGGTATAGTTATAGTATTAAAGAAATAGAGAGCATTCTTATAAGGTATAGAGAAACTATTTATAGTTAAAATGGATTATAAAAACCTAATAGGATTCCTAATAATAAAGGAACTTAATTAAAGATAGGTTAGATAGGCAGAGATGCTTATAGAATACTATTTTAAAATTTAGTATACTAAGGGTACAGACAATATATAGGCAGATATACTAAGCTGTAAAGCTAAACTATAAAGTAATAAAAAGCCATTAGGGGCTTTACTGCAAAAAGATATAGACGGATTAATTAGATATAATTACCTAAAAATTATAGCAACTTAGGAAGAACTAGAAAGAGTTTATAAGATACTAGAGAGCTTTTAGATATAAAGAATTCTAAAAGTATAGCTAGAAGATCTATAGGCGGATATATACAGAAATTAAGAAGCCAAGTATATCCTAAAAAGCATAGTAGAGTAATTTATGGAAGAATTTTATAAGGGATTAACTTAGGGACACAATAGAGCCATAGGCTTAGTGTTAAGACTTTAAGAGGAGTATATTATTAATAAAATCTAAAGGATAGCTAGGAAGGTTATAAAAGAATATCTAAATTACTAAAGGAATAAACTAATAAGGCATAAGCTATACGGAGGACTACAACCTATTAAAACACTAGAAAGACTATAGGAGGTTATATTATAGGACTTTATTATTAAGTTGCTAAAGTTAAAAGACCCTATTACTGGATAAGATTATAACGCGATCTTAGTAATAGTAGATAAGCTTACGAAGTAGGGATACTTTATAGCATATACAGAAGAAATCTTAGCGGAAGATATTGCTAAAATCTATGTTAAAGAAGTATTTATAAAACACGGAGTACTAAGTAAGATTATATTAGATAGAGATCTAAGATTTATAGTAGTATTTTAGGAAGTATTCTTAGCGGAATAAGGAGTTAGAGTAGTAACTTCCACTATATATTATCCGTAGATAGATAGTTAAATAGAAAGACTAAATTAGACACTAGAGCAGTATCTAAGACACTATATTAATTATATATAGAATAATTAGGTATCGCTATTACTAGTTATACAGTTTATATATAATACAACACTATAAAAAGGAATAGGTATATTACTATTTAAGGCAAACTATGGATATAAGCTAAGAATATTGTTATTACTATAATAAGCGAAGAAAATAAGTAGTATAGCTAAAGAAAGAATAAAGATATTAATAAATCTTTATATAGACCTTATAGAATTAGTAAAGAAAGTATAAGAAAGAATAAAAAGGTATTATAATACTAGGAGATCTAAGGAACCAGATCTTAAGGAGGGAGATAAAGTATAGCTACTACACAAAATTTTTAAGAGTTAACAACTAAGTAAGAAGTTGGACTACGTTAGACTAGGACCTTTTAAAATTATATAGAAGATTTTACTAGTTATATTTAAGTTAAACCTACTAGCTAAAATAAAGATCTACCCTATATAGTATATCGTAATGCTAAAGCTAGTATACAGGAATGTTAAGCTATTAGTTTATAAGGCAAATATGTATAGAGGGCAGGAAGAAGATAAATAGTAAGTTTTAAAGATTATTAGTTATAAAGATATTAATAATAAAATATAGTATAAGGTTAAGTGGATAGGCTATACTAAGACTACCTAGGAACTACTAAAGAATTTAAAAAACGCTATAGGAAAGGTATAGGAGTATCGGAAAAGATTAGGTTAGGTAGTATTTAAAAAAAAAGATTGCTAAAGAATAAGTTACCTAAGGGGGGCAGTTGCCGAACTACTTAGATCTATTTTCTTCTCTATTAAAAGAGAATCCGTTCTTTTATTACTAAGTTCCTATAAACCTTATTTTATAAGTTTCTACTCCTTAAAATAAACCTTTTTATACACCTTTTTAAGACGGATTAACTAAGCGGACGCCGTAAGACGAGACTTAAAAGCCCGTTGCTAAGTATTAGCAGCCTCCTATTTAGCGTCCCGAGAACAGCGCAACTTAGTAAAAGTAATAGACAGTTTATTATCTAGCCGCGCAGCAGTAAATTAAATATAAGACCCTAAGACAAATTAATTAGGGAACTAGACGACTATTAAGAGTAATAGGTCGCGTATACTTAGCATTAGAGATAGAGCGAACGTCATAGGACGAATAAATATTTGCTTTAGTGCACTTTAAATAAAAGGACGGTTGTTATAAAGATGGGTTCGCTAATGCAATATAGACTAACCCCTCTTTTAAGCAACGAGAATACGGAGATAGTATAATCTTACTAAGAGATAATATCGTAGCCATAGTGCGAACACAACGAGCAGTTAAAGAGGAAGAAATTGCTTTAGATATAATAAGTAATAATATTAACTAAATTAATTAGACGGATATTATACCTCTAATAAATAACTTAGAGATGTTTTAAATCTTTAAGGATAAAGATAAAAAGGAGGGAGATAGTATTACGGACGCTTTAAGTATAATATTATAACTACTTAGAGAGGAGTCGGAAGAAGCTAGTTAGTTAATTTAGGTACAGTCTAGGATAGAGCTGGTAGAACTATATAACGAGGAATGGTAGCTAAGGTTATATAATATAATCTATAATAGAGTAGATAGAGCATACGTATATTACGTATAAGAAGGATTTTATAGGAGTACGGTTGTGTATTTAAGGACCCTTAGTCCCTACCTAGATAGTTCCTTCCTTATAGTAATTCTTAGAATATAATTAGAGTTAATCTGTTGGGCAACCACTCCACCAGTTGTTATTACGTTGTCGACTTTTATACTTATATTTCCTATACACCTAGCCCAATAACAGGACCCACCGTAGTTCTTACTACAAGGTTCCGTTACAACTTTAGCTAAAAAAATTCCTTATAGAAGAATGCCTAAATAAATAATAGTAGTAGAAATACCTAGAGAACATATGTCTTTGGTATATTAAAGATAAAAAGTAAACTAAGTATTAGCTAAAAGTAGACTAAGTATAAATAGGATTAAGCAGCTAATAGTTAGGAAAAGTAGAGGCCTATAAAACTAGAGGGAGCTAGTAGTAGAGCCTTAGACCCTTAAAGGAATTTAAAGATAACACCTAAATTTATAAGTTAAATAGTAAGATTAGCAGTTCGAAGCATTAATAGATAGTGGAGCAATAAGGAACTATATCTTACTAGCAGTAGTTAAAAGGATGGGATTACTATATAGGGAAAAAGAGCACTCTTACCTATTAGTGATAATTTTAGGAGATCCAATAGCCTATAGAGGAGGTATTATTAACCTTAAAATAGGACCTATTTAGCTAACCATTAAAGGGAGATAAGTTAAAATGTCTTTTAATATATTACTATTAGGAAATAATAAGGCAGTACTAAAAATGCCTTAGTTATAAGAATATAATCTAAAGATTAATTAGGTTATAGGTTAAGTTAATATTAAAGATACTTAGTAATATAAGATGCGATAATAAGCTAAGTTAGTATAGTACTAAGTAAAAGCGACCTATAAAGAAACAGAGAAAGGACTAAGTTATATACTAAAGAGATACTATAAGTATAGCAAGAAACTATAGTCACTAGAGAGTAAGAAGCTGTTAGAATATATAGTATAAAACTATAAGATAGAATTAGAACTAGAAATAAGTCTAAGGTTCTTTTTAATCTATAAGCTTACTAAAAAAGAAGGTAGAGTACTAAAAGAGTTTATCTAAAAAAACTTATAAAAGGGATATATTAGACCATCGCAGTTATTAGTGGGTTATCTAGTACTGTTTATACTAAAGAAAAATAGTAAACTAAGGCTGTATATTAACTATAGATAGTTAAACAGCATTACTAAAAAGGATAGGTATCCTTTACCCTTAATTAGCGAAATTTAGAATAGGATAGGTAACGCGCAAATCTTTATAAAAATAGATCTAAGATAGGCGTACTATTAGATTAGAATTAAGGAAGGCGATAAATAAAAGGCAGCCTTTAGGTTAAAAGAAGGACTATATAAACTATTAGTTATATAATTTAGGCTTATAAACGCACTAGCAACGTTTTAGAAGCGTATTAATAATGTATTAGGAGAATACTTGGATAAATTTATTATAGTATACTTTAATAATATTNTTATCTACTTAATAACTAAGGAAGAACACGGGGAATACGTTAAATAGGTCTTAAAGAGACTATAAGAAGAATAGATGCTAGTAGTAATTAAGAAATGCGAGTTCTTTACTAGGAAGACTAATTTTGTTAGATTTATTATTAAACTAAGCCAACTTAGCATAGATCTAAAAAAGATTAAGGCTATAGTAAATTGGTAAGAACTAGAAAACGTTACGCAGTTAAGATTATTCCTAGGGTTTTGTAATTACTATAGGAGGTTTATAGCGTAATAGTTAAAAAATATTAAACTATTTACGCGACTAATAAAGAAAGAAGAACTATATGTATAGGGAAAGGAACAGTAAGAAGTTATTTACCTAGAAGCTAGTTTTTAAAATCTATTAACTAGGATTAGAGACGGTTATAGAAATAAATATATTAGACTATATACTAGAGGCATACTTTATATAAAGATATTAAAATAGATGGCACCTAGTAGCATACTATAGTCGGAAGATAACACTACTAGAGTTAAACTACGATATCTATAATAAGGAGTTATTAGGGATAGTAGCAGTACTAAAGAAATAGAGAGCATTCTTATAAGGTATAAAGAAACTATTTATAGTTAAAATGGATTATAAAAACCTAATAGGATTCCTAACAATAAAGGAACTTAACTAAAAATAGGTTAGATGGGCAGAGATGCTTATAGAATACCATTTTAAGATTTAGTATACTAAGGGTATAGACAACATATAAGCAGATACTTTAAGTTAAAAGGCTAAACTATAAAATAATAAAAAGCCATTAGGGGCTTTACTGCGAAAAGATATAGACGGACTGATTAGGTATAATTATCCAAAAATTGCAGCAACTTAAAAAAATAAGGAACTAGAAAAAGTCTATAAGACACCAGAGAGCTTTTAGGTATAAAGAATTCTAAAAGTATAGCTAGAAGATTTATAGATGGATATATATAAAAATTAAAAGGCTAAGTATATTCTAAAAAGTATAGTAGAGTATTTTATAGAAGATTTCTATAAGGGAATAACTTAGGGACATAATAGAGCTAAGGGCTTAGTATTAAGACTCTAAAAGGAGTATATTATTAATAAAATCTAGGGCTTAGCATAAAAAGTTATAAAAGAGTATCTAAACTGCTAAAGAAATAAACTAATAAGGTATAAGCTATACGGAGGGCTATAACCTATTAAAGTACTAGAGAGACTATAGGAGGTTATATTATAGGACTTTATTATTAAGTTACTAAGGTTAAAAGACCCTATTACTAAACAAGATTATAATATAATTTTAGTAATAGTATATAAGCTTATAAAGTGGGGATACTTTATAGCATATATAGAAGAAATATTAGCAGAAGATGTCGCTAGAATCTATATTAAAGAAGTATTTATAAGATACAGAGCACTAAGTAAAATTATATCAGATAGAGATTTAAGATTTATAGTAGTATTTTAGGAAGTATTCTTAGCAGAATAAGGAGTTAGAGTAGCAACTTCTACTGTATATTATCCGCAGATAGACGGTTAAACGGAAAGACTAAACTAGACACTAGAATAATATCTAAGGCACTATATTAATTACACGTAGAATAATTAGGTATTATTATTACTAGTTATATAGTTTATATATAATATAACACCTTAAAAAGGAATAAGCATATTACTATTTAAGGTAAATTACGGATATAAGCTAAGAATATCGTTATTACTATAATAAGCGAAGAAAATAACTAGCACAGCTAAAGAAAGGATAAAGACACTAATAAATCTTTATATAGACCTTATAGAATTAGTAAAGAAGATATAAGAGAGAATAAAAAAGTACTATAACGCTAAGAGATCTAAGGGACTAGATCTTAAGGAGGGAGATAAAGTATAGCTACTATATAAAAATTTTAAGAGTTAATAACTAAGCAAGAAGCTAGACCACATTAGACTAGAACCTTTTAAAATTATAAAGAAAATTTTTATTAGTCACGTTTAAGTTAGACCTACTAGCTAAGATAAAGATCTACCCTATATAGTATATTATAATGCTAGAGCTAGTATATAGGAATATTAAGCCACTGGTTTATAAGGTAAATATATATAGAAAATAAGAAAAAGATAAATAGTAAGTTTTAAAGATCGTTAGTTATAAGGATATTAACAATAAAATATAGTACAAGGTTAAGTAGATAGGCTACACTAAGACTACCTAGAAACTACTAGAAAATTTAAAAAACGCTATAGGAAAGGTATAAAAGTATTAAAAGAAATTAGGTTAGGTAGCATTAATAAAGAAGGATCGCTAAAGAATAAGTTACCTAAGGGAAACCTAAGAAGAGCAGTTGCCGAACTACTTAGATCTGTTTCCTTCTCTATTAAAGGATAATCTATTCTTTTATTACTAAGTTCCTATAGACCTTATTTTATAAGTTTCTACTCCTTAGAATAAACCTTCTTATAAACCTTCTTAAGATAGTGTATAATTACAGCACCTGTCGTACCAACCGCGTGCCTACGCGTTCGGTACGCCAGGTACGCGTTTACGCGTTCGACGCACTAACCACCCGCTTACGCGTTTGGTGCACAAGCACTGACTAATTAGGGGGGAAGGACGCATTAGTATATAGACCACGTAGTCTGCTTTAATATAAGAGACAGTCACCATTATCCAAAAGAGCATACGATACTATACGTATTTCGTGCCCCTGGATCTAACTTACTCGTGCTATTAAATTAGTACGAACACTGATTAGTGAGCGCGCACAGATCAGCAATTACTCGATACCTCCCCCAAGCGATACTCGACAGCGACCACCCGTTTAATCCCAGTACGACCTGCCGGAAGGTCGGAAGGTGAAGGATTACGGACCTATTACCAACTCTGTATACTTATTTAAGTCTTAGTACGGTTTACTAGAAGTTTATAGACGCGAATACAGACCTGTACAGAACCCCCTACCCTTAACCTCTTTAAACCTTAAACCCCTATTCCTTAATACCCCCGACCTCTTTTCGGACCCCTTACGGAGACCTTTTACCCTTTTACGAACTACTACGGACCTGTTAATTGCCTCTATGGACCGTTATAAGACCTTATAGAAACCCCCTACCCTTCTATAAACCGTTACGGACATCTACCGCCTTTACGGACCACTATAAGACCCTTCCTACCCGCTACGCACTACACTATATAGTATGGCAGATATAAGCAAGCAAATCGATAAAGGCTAAGAGAAGTGGAGCTAGGGAGTCGACCTTACGTCTATAAACGATGTTAATAACTATATTAAGTTTAAAGTCCTTAAATACGGACATTATAAGCTTATAAACGACGACCTATAGGAACAATATAAGGAAGACTTTGCAGACTTTACGGAAGCTACTTTTAAGGCTTGCAGCATTATACCTGTCCGTAACCTACGAAACCTTTTACGTCACTAAGGTATATAGGTTAAAAAAGACAAATGAGTCACTATTGTACGGTCCCTGTACGATATACTGTGTAAGGAAGACTAAACGAAATGGATTAAAAAGTAGATCTTAGATTACATTAAAACCAACGACCTCTTTGCCTCCTTTAAACTTAACAGAATCTCTAGCCTTATAGCTGACCTATTTAACCAAATTCGTTCTACAAACCTAAGTGGCATTAGAATTAATCTTACTAGCCAAAGTATACCTAATACTTAAGTTATGGACTATAATACCCCTATAACCCAAGTCACGGACCATAATACCCCTGTAAACCAAAATATGGGCTAAAACCCTTCCGCCGTTGCCTAAGCTATAGATCCGCAACTTACCTAAGTTATAGATCCGTAACCTGTCTAAGTTATAGATTTATAAGCCATATATCCGCAAACCATATATCCGCAAGCTATAGATCCGTAAGTTATAAATCCGTAACCTACTTAAGCGAAGACCTATAGTAAGGAGCTAGCTAACCTGGCTAAGCTCTATACCGACAAATCTAAGTATAGCGGTGAAAATAATAACTTTAACTTTAAACTGACTATCTTTACGGACCTCTGTTAGAAGGCCGATATTCCTAAATAGGAGTTTAGCTAAGCCTACTCTACTATGCTGCGCGGCCTAGCACTTAACCACTACTATACTAACCTTAAAAGTAACCCACTTGGTATTCCCTTTAATAAGCTATATAAAGCTATATATAACTACTTTAAAGGACCGGAATATAAGCGTAATATCCTTACCTAATGGAATACGACTAAGCTACGGACCGTAATTAACGAGAATACCGAAAAATCGACTATAGAGTGTCTGCAAATCCTTATTAAAGACCTCCGGTACCTATAGCACGGCCTTAACACCAAGCTTTAAATAGATGACTTGCTATATAATAAACTTATTACGGCTTACTAGGAAGTAGAGCCCTACAAGTATACCTACTATAAGCCTACAGATACCTTAGCTAGCCTTATTAATGATCTACGCTTCTCTATTATAATGTATAAAGTTTTAAACCCGCTAGGTAGCACTTAAGCCTTTACTATAGATATTTAATATCCGTAAACAGACTTAGACGTCTACTTTACGGACCGCCGTTACCGCTAGCAGCACTTATACCGACTAAGTCCTACCCGCAACCCCTATAGCAACCTCCGTACAAAAACATACCCCTATAAATAAACTAGCTAGAAGTGCTTCGTGTGTGGCAAGGAAGGATATTAGTTTATAAGGTATACCTAGGAAGAACGTAACAGGTCTAAGAAGAGATTTAATAAACGGATTAGCTAGTTTATCTTAGAATATAAAGGAGAGGAAGAAGAGGAACCCCCTAATAAGTTAATAGAAGCCCTTATAATTAACTTTAACCTAAATAACTAGGAATAGGAGACCTTAGAGACGTTCCTAACTACTTTTAGACCTTTTACAGATAGCTAATGTAATGGAACCTTATAGCAAGAACTACGGTAGGCTCGTTATTGGGCTAGGTATATAGGAAATGCAGTATAGGAGTCGACATAATAATAATAACTGGTGGAGTGGTTGCCTAATAGATTAACTCTAATTATATTCTGAAAATTACTATAAGGAAGGAACTATCTAGGTAGGGACTAAGGGTCCTTAAATATATAACCGTACTCCTATAAAATCCTTCTTATACGTGATGTACGTGTACTTTATATACTCTATTATAGATTATATAGATCTTATAGATTATACGGATTACCCCACATGACCTTAGTTACTATTCCTCGTTATATAGCTCTATCGGCTCCATCCTAAACTGTGCTCTTATTAACTAACTAGCTTCTTCTAACTCTTCTCTAAGTAGTTATAATATCGTACTTAAAGCGTCTATAACACCATCTCCCTCCTCTTTATCTTTATCCTTAAAGATTTAAAATATCTCTAAGTTATCTACTAGAGGTATAATGTCCGTCTAATTAATTTAGTTAATATTATTGCTTATTATGCCTAAAGCAATTTCTTCTTCTTTAACCGTCCGTTGTGCTCGCACTATTACTACGATACTATCTCTTAGTAAGATTATACCGTCTCCGTATTCTCGCTGTTTAAAAGAGGGGTTAGTTTATATTGCGTTAGCGAACCCATCTTTGCAACAACCGTCCTCTTGCTTAAAGTATACTAAAGTGAATATTTATTCGTCCTATAACGTTCGCTCTATCTCTAATACTAAATATATATAACCTATTACTCTTAATAGTCGTCTAGTTCCCTAATTAATTTATCTTAGGGTTTTATATTTAATCTACTACTACATAACTAGATAATAAACTATCTATTACTTTAGTAGAACTACGCCGTTCTTGTAATACTAAATGAAAAGCTACCAATACTTAATAACGGGCTCTTAAATCTTGTCTTACGGTGTCCGCTTAATTAATTTGTCTTAAAAAGGTATATAAAAAGGTTCGTTCTAAGGAGTAAAAGCTTGTAGAATAAGGTTTATAGGAACTTAGCAATAAAAGAACGGATTCTTTTCTAACCAAGAAGGAAATAAACTTAAGTACCTCAGTAGCTGCTCTTCTTAGGTCCCCTTTAGGTGACTTATTTTTTAGCGATCCTTCTTTATTAATACTACCTAACCTAATCTCCTCTAATACTCCTATACCTTTCCTATAGCGTTCTTTAAATTCTCTAGTAGCTTCTAGGTAGTCTTAGTATAGCCTATCTACTTAACCTTATACTATGTTTTATTGTTAACGTCCTCGTAACTAACGATCTTTAAAACTTGCCATTTGTCTTCTTCTTGTCCTTTATATATGTCTACTTCATAAACTAGTGGCTTAATATTCCCATATGCTGGCTTTAGCATTACGATATACTATATAGGGTAGATCTTTATTCTAACTAGTAGGTTTAACTTAAACATAACTAGTGAAATCTTCTACGTAATTTTAAAAGGTCCTAGTCTAACGTGGTCCAACTTCTTACTTAGTCATTAACTCTTGAAATTTTTATATAGTAGCTATACTTTATCTCCCTCCTTAAGATCTAGTCCCTTAGATCTTTTATTATTATAGTACTTTTTTATTTTCTTTTATACTCTCTTTACTAATTCTATAAGGTTTATATAAAGATTTATTAGTATCTTTATTCTTTCTTTAGCTGTGCTACTTGTTTTCTTCGCTTACTATAGTAATAACGATATTCTTAGCTTATATCTATAATTTGCCTTAAATAGTAATATACCTATTTCTTTTTAAGGTATTATATTATATGTAAGCTATATAACTAGTAATAGCAATACCTAATTATTCTATGCATAATTGATATAATGCCTTAGATACTGTTCTAGCGTCTAATTTAATTTTTCCGTTTAATTGTCTGTCTGCGGATAATATGCGGTAAAAGTTACTACTTAAACTCCTTACTCCGCTAAGAATACTTCCTAGAATGCTACTACGAATCTTAGATTTCTATCCGATATAATCTTACTTAGTGCTCTATATCTTATAAACACTTCTTTAATATAGATTCTAGCGATATCTTCCGCTGAGATTTCTTCTATATATGCTATAAAGTATCCCTATTTTATAAGCTTGTCTACTATTACTAAGATCGCGTTATAATCTTATCCGGTAATAGGATTTTTTAACTTTAGCAACTTAATAATAAAGTCCTATAATATAACCTTTTATAGTCTTTTTGGTATTTTAATAGGTTATAACCTTTTATATAGTTTATGCCTTATTAGTTTATTTCTTTAGTAATCTAGACACTCTCTAGTAACCCTTTTAGCTATCCTCTAGATTCTATTAATAATATACTCCTCCTAGAGTCTTAATACTAAGCCTATAACTCTATTATATCCTTAAGTTAATCCCTTATAAAAGTCCTCCACGAACTACTCTGCTATGCTTCTTAGGATATACTTCGCTTCTCGATTTTTGTATATATCTACCTATAGATCTTCTAGCTGTGCTTTTAGAATTCTTTATACCCAAAAGCTTTCCGGTATCTTATAAACTCTTTCTAGTTTACTACTTTCTTAAATTACTGCGATTTTTGGATAATTATACCTAATTAATCCGTCTATATCTTTTCGCAGTAAAGCCCTTAATGGCTTTTTATCGTTTTATAGTTCAGCCTTACGACTTAGAGAATCTGCCCGCGTATTATCTATACCCTTAGTATACTAAATCTTAAAATAGTATTTTATAAGCATCTCTACCCATCTAACCTGTCTTTAGTTAAGTTCCTTTATTATTAGGAATCCTGTTAGGTTCTTATAATCCGTCTTAACTATAAATAGTTTTTCTGTACCTTATAAGAATGCTCTCTATTCCTTTAATACTATAACTATACCTAATAACTCCTTGTTATAGATGTTATAGTTTAACTCTAGTAGTATTATCTTCTAACTGTAATATACTACTAGGTGCCATCTATCCTAATGCCTTTATATAAAGTATGCCCCTAGTATATAGTCTAATATATCTATTTTTACAACTATCTCTAATCCTAGTTAATAGATCTTAAGAACTAACTCCTAGGTAAACAACTCCTTAACTTTTTTAAAGAGTTCTCTTTATTCTTCTCCCTATACCTATAGTTCTTCTTTCTTTATTAATTACGTAAACGGCTTAATATTTTTTAACTATTATGCTATAAACCTTCTATAGTAATTATAAAACCCTAGGAACAATCTTAACTGTGTAACGTTCTTTAGTTCTTACCAATTCACTATAGCCTTAATCTTCTTTAGATCTATACTAAGTTGGCCTAGTTTAATAATAAATCCAACAAAATCGGTCTTCCTAGTAAAGAACTTGCATTTCTTAATTACTACTAGCATCTGTTCTTCTTATAGTCTCTTTAAGACCTATTTAACGTATTCTCTATATTCTTTCTTAGTTATTAAGTAGATAATAATATCATTAAGATATACCATAACAAATTTATCTAAGTATTCCCCTAATATATTGTTAATACGCTTTTAGAACGTTACTAGTGCATTTATAAGCCTAAATTGCATAACTAATAGCTTATATAGTCCTTCCTTTAACCTAAAGGCTGCCTTCTACTTATCGCCTTCCTTAATTCTAATCTAATAGTACGCCTATCTTAGATCTATCTTTATAAAGATTTGCGCGTTGCCTATTCTATCTTAGATTTCGCTAATTAAGGGTAAAGGATACCTATCCTTCCTAGTAATACTGTTTAACTATCTATAGTTAATACACAGTCTTAGTTTGCTATTCTTCTTTAGTATAAATAGTACTAGATAACCTGCTAATAACTATAATGGTCTAATATATCCCTTCCATAAGTTTTCTTAGATAAACTCTTTTAGTGCTCTATCTTCCTCTTTAGTAAGCTTATAGATTAGAAAGAACTTAGACTTATTCCTAGTTCTAACTCTATCTTATAGTCCTATACTATATACTCTAATAGCTTTTTACTTTCCGGTAACTATAGTTTCTTACTATACTTATAGTATCTTTTTAGTATATAACTTAGTCCTTTTTCTATTTCTTTATAGGTTGCTCCTACTTAGTACCATACTAACTTGGCTTATTATTGCTGCTTATGGCGTTAAGTATCCCTAATATCGACTTGCCCTATAATCTAATCAATCCTTAGATTATATTTTTATAACTAAGGCATACCTAATACTGCCTCGTCCTGTCCTAATGGTAGGATATTAAAAGACATCTTAATTTGTCTCCCTTTAATAGTTATCTAAATAGGTCCTATTTAAGATTAATAATCCCTTTTCTATAGGCTATTGGATCTCCTAAAATTGTAACTAATAGGTAAGGTTACTCCTTTTATCTGTAAGGTAGCCCTATTCTCTTAACTACTACTAGTAAGATATAGTTCCGCGTTACTCCACTATCTATTAGCGCTTTAAACTGCTAATCTTACCATTTAACTTATAAATTTAGGTGTTATCCTTAAATTCCTTTAAGGGTCTAAGGCTCTATCACTAGCTCCCTCTAGTCCCGTAGGCCTCTACTTTTCCTAACTATTAGCTGCTTAATCCTTATATACTTGGCTTACTCTTTAGCTAATACCTAGTTTACTTCTTTTCTTTAATATACTATAGACACGTATTCTCTAGGCATTCCCACTACTATTATCCGTCTAAGTATTCTTCTATAAGAAATCTTCCTAGTTAAAGTATTAAGCTTCCTTTCTTTTAAACCTCTGCTAGATGCCATCTATATATATATTTAGTATTCCTATACTATTACTTATCTATTATCTAGTACATCCTTATAGAGTATTTTCAATTCTTTTCTTTTAGATTCTTGTGCATCTTGTATATATCGTCTACGCACGCAATCTATAATAATATATAGTATGCTAGGTGCTTTAGGTCAACTCTTAGCTTATCTTTATCCCTAAGTTTAAACCTTTATCGCGCTAATCTAAACGTTATAACTTTATTTATAGGAACTAAGATACATTTCTCACTTCTCTAGTCCTCTAATTATTTCTCTAGATCCTTTAACATTATAATTAAGGCTCCTTTAATGTGCGTTATGGCCTTTTCTATAATTAGGTAGTCTTAGATAACTCTTTTATTTAGCTATATATAAAAATCTTCCTACTTATTATTATGCCTTTACCTATACCACTTTTAGTATAGCTACTAGAGTGTATACGGCTTATCCGTAAGGAAGTATCTTCTTATTACTATATTATAACAGCCCTTTATATATCGTTCCTTAAACCTAGTTAGGATTCCTAGATCTTCTTTATCTTCCAGTTTAGTAAGCTACTTAGCTCTTAGTATGCCTGCCCTAGGCCTATTAGTAATTCTTTATACTAATACTCTATCCTTTATACATTCTAATATGCTAGATTTCTTATCTAGTTTCTATTCTTGCCATGCGATAATTCTTTGCCTAAACTCTTCTATGGTTTCTTTTAGTTTACGCTTTACGCTTTAATCCTTAAAGCTCTCTTGCTTTTTAATCTTTATATTAACTTTTTAATCTTTAGTCCAAATACTATGTTCTACTGGTAAGTCTTCTAGGTTTATATATTCGTCTCCTAGTCTAATTACTGTTTGCGCTACAGATTCTCTAATCTATAAAGAAGCTCCTTACCTCTTATCTATAGGTATCCTAATTCACATTCCGAATTCTTAGTCCCTTTAGATCCTTAATCCTAAGCTTGCTTCTAGCTTAAGCTTAGCTCTAACCTTAGTCTAACTAGGCTTACTTAGTATTCTTATCTCATCTTAAGAGTCTTAAATCTCACTTATCTCGTCTTAAGAATCTTATATCTATAGGAACTTCCGTCCCGAGCTTATTTATATATCACTAAACTAAGCCTCTACTCTACTCTATTGGTTATCGTCCATTATAGGTCCTTAAGCTTACCTTATCTCGTCTTAAGAATCTTAGTTATCTCTTATCTCGTCATAAGAATCTTAAGCCTTTAGCCTTTTACCTTTATTAAGTGCTAAAGTAGTTTACTGTCCTACTTCTCTTGCGTCTTATAAAGCAATAGATATTATGTCTAGTAGGGTCTTAATCCCTACTAATGTTCCCTATTCTGTAGTGGAATTATCCTTTACCTCTAGTATAATATCTCCAAGGTTTACGTGCTCCTAGTAAGCCGCCTTTATTATCTTATTGTTATAAAATATTTCGCCTATATTAAATTTATCGTCCTTAATATCCGATCTATAAACTAGTTCGTTAGTTCCTCTATATCCTATAGGTTATAGCTCTTATAGCCAATAGCTTGCACCATACTTAGCGTCCTTATAAATTCGGTATACGTTATTATAACAGAACGCAAAACTTTTAATTAAATATTCTTTTATTCCTCGTAGTATATTATCGTCCCTCTATACGTATATATCGTCTGCTAGTCTTATACCCTTTACCGTATAGTAACTCTACCCGCTTCTATAGTCTCTAGCGTAATAACCCTATTTTCCGCAATTTATGTAAGCTCCTTCTTTAAACTATCTTTCTTACTATAGAGTCCGCCTAAATATCTTCTGCTGCTAAAATCCCTAATTTAGCCTCTACTCCTTAAATTCTTAATTACTTAATCCTTATCCTCTAGGTTTCTATGGTTTCTTACTCCTTTTCTTATAGGCTTTTTTAGTACTACTTAGGTCTATTAGCTCTGCGCCGTACTATAGTTTCTAACTTAGCTTCTATTATTGCGTGCTCTGCGCCTTATATAACTATAAAACTCTATCCTAACCTTTCTTAGCCTGTTCCCTTTAGTAAATCTAATTATTAATCTTAATCGCCTAATCTATTAGTTCCCTTAGGGTATCCGCATCTTCTATTAGGATAATCACGTCCTAGACTTTAGCCTTAAGTCCCTATTTATACTATGCCATAAGCGCCCTATTATTCTACTTTACTTACATCGCTAACGTCTAGAATTACGTTATATACTTAATTGCTAAGGTTCGTTACGTTAGGTTTTAGAGCTTTCTCTCTGCCGTAGTTATTACCTCCGGGTCTCTAAATATCTATATAAGTCGCTCTACAAATCCGTTCTAGCTTAAGAACATAAACTATACCTCTTAGTTAGTGGTCGTTATACCATTCGCTTATATCTCTATAAGGTAAAGCTTAAACTATTTAAGTGCCCTTCCTATTAAGAACAGTCCTGCATATACTATTTAATCTATAGGTGTTGCCAGCTTTACTCCTTCCTGTGCTACCTTAAAGTGCATTTATATAAGAAATCCTTTAAGCTTTAATTTCTCTCCTAAGTATCTTTCAATCGATAGTAACTTAACCTTTACTACGCCTATCCCGTTAATCCTATTTTCTAGCATTACATTATTTTCTATTAACTAGTTAACTATCTTTTATAACTGTCCAACCGTTACAGGTTGCTGTAAGTTAGTGTCTGCTATACTAGTGTCGTTACCTAACCTTAATATAGTTGCTGCCGTCGATAGCGTTGTAGTGGCTGCTTTTGGTGGCATATTATTTAACTTCTTATACTAATACTATAATTAGGTAGTAATTGTGTAACGGAACCTTGTAGCAAGAACTACGGTAGGCTTATTATTAGGCTAGGTGTGTAGGAAATGCAGTATAGGAGTTAACACAATAATAATAACTGGTGGAGTGGTTGCCTAACAGATTAACTCTAATTATATTCTAAGAATTACTATAAGGAAGGAACCATCTAGGTAGGGACTAAGGGTCCTTAAATACATAACCGTACTCCTATAAAATCCTTCTTATACGTAATGTACGTGTGCTTTATATACTCTGTCACAGATTACACAGATCCTACAGATTATACGGATCACCCTACGTAACCTCGGTTACCATTCCTCGTCATATGGCTCTATCGGCTCCATCCTGGACCGTGCTCTTATTAACCAACTAGCTTCTTCCGACTCTTCTCCAAGTAGTTGTAACATTGTACTTAAAGCGTCCGTAACAGCTAAGCCTTTAATATTACAAGCGTATTAGCCAACTACTTATTTATACACTTAATTGCACCCGAAAACTAATCTATAAGTATACCCGCTAGACCTATTACGGACATTACGGATTACGAATAGGATCTATTTGCATATATTACTACGGAACGCTATACCCCTAAGGAATTCTACGGCGTTATAATCGATATAGGTGCCTTTAAGAAGTCTACCATAGGCTACGGACAATACCTTATATATAAGGCCACTATAAATAATAATGCGGATATCGACACTACGTAAACTGGGGCCGTAAACGTCTAATTCGGCATCGGCTTAACCGTATTAATTAGATTAGTTAAAGTTAAGACTCTAATTGGCCTAGTTAACTTCCACATAGTAAAAGCGGACACCCCCTTCCTACTCTCTCTTATAGATATGGATAGGTTATAGGTATACTATAACAATATTATGGATACCCTAATTGGCCCCGCAACTACCCTAGGAAGTAAGCATATTACTCTACTAATTATACGACGATTTAGACACCCGTTCCTTATATAGGGAGAGACTTTACGGACCTATATTTAGGAATCTTTTAACTATAACCCGTGCTACCTTACTAGTACGGAAATCCACCGCCTATACCGCTATTTCGGCTACCCCTTAGCTGAAAAGCTATATAGAGTCCTTAAATGCTTTAGACATGATGACGTTAATAGGAAGGCAATTAACTACCTAACTAAATACTGCTCTTACTGCTAGAAATACGGACGTACCCTAGGCCGATTTAAGTTTACCCTTTATAAGGATCTTAACTTTAACTATTTAGTGTACGTAGACATTATATATATTAACGGCAGCCTAGTATTATATATAATTGATAAGGCAACCCACTACTAAGCCGCCTGTTAGTTGTAAAATATATCCACAAAGTATACTTAGGATATTTTACAGACCTGCTAAATTAATACGTACGTTAGACCTCCTAAGTATATTACCCACGACGCCGGTAGGAACTTTATTAGTAAGGAATTCTAGTAGTATGCTACGGCTATAGCTATATTAACAAAAGCTGTTCCAGTTAAGGCGTATTAGTCCGTTAGGCTTATTAAATAAGCTTACCTAGCCTTATAGAGAGCCTACTAGATTATTATGGACGAATGTAAGGACATCTAAAAGGAACTAGCTCTATAGATAGCCGTAAAAGCCGTTAATAACACCGCTGGCCCGGACGGACTAGTACCTACCCTTTTGGTTTACGGAGCTTACCCAAGGATAAGTAACCTAGGCTCTTCTACCCCGTCTATTATGGAACGAGTAGCTATAATACAAAAGGTAATAGCTGAGATAGTTAAGCTACGGGCTAAATAAACTGTTAATAACGCCCTATACTACCGTAACGGACCTAACACAACCTTAGTACACGACCTCTTACTTAACTCTAAAGTCCTTATATGGCGTGAAAGCGGTAAGTAGACTGGACCCTACCGTTTACTGGCCGTAGAAAACGAGACGTACTATATATAACTCCCTAGCGGGCCAACTAGCTTTAGAAGCACGTCCGTAAAACCCTATTTTTGGTCCAAAAACACCTATAATATTAAGCTAGACAAACCAGAAGCACCCGCCGAGCTAGACAAACTAGAAGCACCCGCTAAATTAGGTAAACTAGAAACACCCGCTAAATTAAATAAACTGGAAGTATTCTTACCTACCCTAGAGGTCCCCTAGAAACCTATTAAACCTACTAAACCTACCGTAAAGCGTGGCCGAGGACGCCCCCGTAAGAACCCCGTAATGGAGAATCACCTAACCTCTACAGGTATATCCGCAAGGCAATCTCCGCCTACGGATATATTAGTTCTAGTATAGGAAACCCCTTTTACGGACTCATAATGTAAAGAGATTAACGAACTACTTAAAAAGGGCGTCTTTGCAATTATAACGGAAAAAGACATTCCGCAAGGCGTCCGTATATTTAACTTACGCTTCGTTAACAAGATTAAGTACCCTAGTACTAATAAAGCCTTTAAGAAATTAAGGCTTGTTATATAAGCTTATAACGACTAGGGAAAGGGCCTAGTCCTTATGCAATCGCCTATAATTTAACGAGTCAGTTAACGGATTATACTTGCACTTACGCCTAGACTACAGCAAACTAAACCTATAGCCCTCTACTTACGGGATATCTCGTAAGCCTATATACAGTCTAATACCTACCTAAATAGAGATATCTTTATATAACTACTACTGGAGCTTAATTTGCAACTAGGAACAATTTTATAGGTTATAAAACCTCTTTACGGAGTACTAGAAGCTGGAAACCATTAGTTTAAGATATACTACTAGCACCACATTAGTAAACTTAAAATAGAATAGTTAACCTATAACCCCTACCTCCTATATAGCCCATTAAACGGCCTTAGTATCGTTAGACTCTAAATAGACGATACTCTCTTTTTAGCGGACTAGACTTTTATAGATGCTAAAGAAACTAAACTATAAGAAGCTAAGTTCCTAGTAAAGCCGCGAGAGTAGTTAACTAAGTAGACTCTAATTAAGTTTAACAGAGGCTTAATTATATAAAAGGGCAACTTAATTTAGCTAACCTAGGAACGCTAAGCTTAAAACCTAAAGCTTGTTATAGTAAAGCCTACGGACCTTACTAGCTCCCGCGGAGAGACCCGTAAGACCGTAAATATAAAGGACTAATACGCTGTATAGCGCGTAAGAGGCGCCTATATTTCCACAGTCTGCTAACCCAAATCTGCCTATAACTTATCCTTTATGGCCTAGGTAGTAGATCCGCAAGAAGAAAATATTAAGTAGTTTAATAAGCGCATTTAATGGCAAATTGATAACGCGATAAGAGGACTTACTTTTATACCACTAGACCTAAATTCCCTTAGCCTACTAGCATTTACGGACGCCTCCTTTGCTAATAATAAAGACCTATTATTATAAATTGGCTTTATAATTGTACTTACGGACCGCAATTAGGACGCAAATATACTATACTGGTCTTTAATTAAGTATAAACGAGTAACCCGAAGTGTACTAGCTTTTAAACTATATATACTAGCCTATAGCTTTAATATAGTAGCCGCAATCAAATTAACAGTCTAGAAGATTCTATAATTGGAGTAGTTACCCCTAGTTTTATGCACTGATTTAAAGTCCCTTTATAACTGCCTAGTTAAGCTAGGTACAATATAGGAGAAGAGGCTTATAGTCGACCTAATGTGCTTACGTTAAGCCTATAAATGACGCAAGATTATAGAGGTTAAATAGATTAGCAGCGGAGATAACCTAGTAGACGCTATAACTAAGGCAAAGCCGTGTTAAGCCCTTAAAACCCTAATTAACACAAATAGGCTTAACCTAAAAGTTATAGAATGGGTAGAACGGGACTAACGGAGTACCTACGGTATGCCTACGGCCCGTTGGAAGGCCGTACGGCTCATTATACGGCCTATTCTACGGACTATAAGCTGTTAGGTGGAAAACGGTAGAAAGCTGCAATAGAACTTAGTGGACTTACGTGACCTATAGAATCCTATAGGGTAGTTAAATTAACTAATTACGATTTTCCATACCGGGCACAGAAAATCGCCATTGGCTCGCTTAGCACTAGCGCCTTAGCGGCCCTTAAGATCCGACTTACAGCTCGTCTACTGCCCGTCAAAAGGCTATATGGTTTATTTTACGGACCATAAGCAGAACTTCCGGCCAGCTTAGGGCACCGTTTGGAAGGCAGCCTAGATGGCACCTCGGGGAAATTTCCTATGTATTTCTTTTGTGTTCTATAGTTTTATTAAAGCAACTACAGAAACTATACATAAGTGGTTTCATTTTTCAAGTACCGCTAGTGTATAATTACAGCACCTGTTATACTAACCGCGTGCCTATACGTTCGGTACGCTAGGTACACGTTTACGCGTTTAACGTATTAACTACCCGCTTACGCGTCTGGTACACAAGCACTAACTAATTAGGGGGGAAGGACGCATTAGTATATAGACCACGTAGTCTGCTTTAATATAAGAGACAGTTACCATTATCTAAAAGAGCATACGATACTATATGTATTTCGTGCCCCTGGATCTAACTCACTCGTGCTATTAAATTAGTACGAATAGATAGATTAACTAAGCGGATACCACAAAATAAGACTTAAGGGCCTATTACTAAGTATTAGCAGCCTCCTATTTAGCGTCCTAGAATTGGCGTAGTTCTGCTAAAGTAATAGACAGTTTATTATCTCGCTATATAGTAGCAGATTAAATATAAAACCCTAAGATAAATTAATTAAGGAACTAGACGACTATTAAGAGTAATAAGTTGCGTATATTTAGTATTAGAGATAGAGCGAATATTATAGGACGAATAAATATTTACTTTAGTGCACTCTAAATAAGAGAATAGTTATTATAAAGATGGGTTCGCTAACGTAATATAAACTAACCCCTCTTTTAAATAGCGAGAATATAGAGACGGTATAATCTCACTAAAAGATAGTATTGTAGTAATAGTATGACTACGTTAAGTAGTTAAAGAAGAAGAAATTGCTTTAGGTATAATAAGCAACAATATTAACTAAATTAATTAGATAGATATTACACCTCTAGTAAACAACTTAGAGATATTAGGGATCTTTAAGGACGAAGATAAAGAGGAGGGAGATAGTATTACGAACGCTTTAAGTATAATATTACGACTACTTAGGGAAGAGTTAGAAGAAGCTAGTTAGTTAATTTAGGTATAGTCTAGGATAAAGCTAATAGAACTATATAACGAGGAATAGTAACTAAGGTCACGTAAGGTAATCTATATAATCTATATAATTTATATAATCTATAATAAAGTAGATAAAGTACGCGTATATTATATATAAGAAGGATTTCTTAAGAGTACGGTTATATATTTAAAGGACTGTAGTCCCTACCTAGATAGTTCCTTCCTTATAGTAATTCTTAAAATATAATTAAAGTTAATCTATTAGGTAACCACTCCACTAGTTATTATTACATTATTGACTTTAATTTACTTTACCTATATACCTAGCCTATTAACGAGCCTACTATAGTACCTACTATAAGGTTCCGTTATAAGTACACTATTATCCCTCTATATATATATATCTTCTACTATAAGTCTAGTTCCCTTTATTATATAGTAACTTTAACTATCTTTATAATCCCTTATAAAGTAACCTTATTTTCTACAATTTATATAAGCTCCGTCTTTAAACTATTAACTTTATTATAAAGTCCGCCTAAACGTCTTTTACTACTAAGATCCTTAGTTTAGCCTCTATTCCTTAGTCCTATAATTACTAAATCCTTAACTATTAGGTTTTTATAGTTTCTTACTCTATCTCTTATAGGCTTCTTTAGTACCACCTAGGTCTATTAGCTCTGCGCTATACCATAGTTTTTAACTTAGCTTTAGTTGTTATGTGCTTTACGCCTTATATAACTATAAAACTCTATCCTAACCTTTCTTAGCCTATTCCCTTTAGTAGATTTAATTATTAATCTTAATTACTTAATCTATTAACTCCCTTAGGGTGTCCGCATCTTCTATTAGGATAATTATATCCTAGACTTTAGCCTTAAGTCTTTATTTATACTATACTATAAGCGCCCTATTATTCCACTTTATTTATATTACTAATATCTAGAACTATATTATATACTTAATTGCTAAAGTTTATTACGTAATATTTTAAAGTTTTTTTTTCGCTATAGTTACTAACTTTAGGTCTCTAAATATTTATATAAGTTACTTTATAAACCCTTCCTAGCTTAAGAACATAAATCGCACCTCTTAGTTAGTAGTTGTTATTCCATTTACCTATATTTCCGTAAAGTAAGACTTAAACAACTTAACTGCTCTTCCTAATAGGAATAACCCTACATATACTATTTGATCTATAAGTGTTAGTAGTTTCGCCCCTTCCTATATAACTTTAAAGTGCATTTATATAAGGAATCCTTTAAGCTTTAATCTTTTTTCTAAGAATCTTTTAATTAATAGTAGCTTAACCCTTACTATACTTATCCTATTAACCCTTTCTTCTAGCGCCATACTATTTGTTATTAACTAGTTAATTACCTCTTATAACTATCTAACTGTTATAGGTTACTATAAGTTAGTATCTACTGTACTAGTATTACCTGACCTTAAAGTAGTTGCCTCTATTAATAACGTTATAGTAGCTGTCTTTAGTAGTATATTATTTAACTTTCTATATTTAATACTATAACTAGGTAGTAATTATATAACGGAACCTTATAGTAGGTACTACGGTAGGCTTATTATTAGGCTAGGTATATAAGTAATGCAAATTAAAGTTAACAACGTAATAATAACTAGTAGAGTAGTTGCCTAATAAATTAACTCTAATTATATTCTAAGAATTACTATAAGGAAGGAACTATCTAGGTAGGGACTAAGGGTCCTTAAATATATAACCGTACTCCTATAAAATCCTTTTTATATATAATATACGTATACTTTATCTACTCTATTACGGATTATATAGATCCTATAGATTATATAGATCACCCTACGTAACCTTGGCTACTATTCCTCGTCACATAATTCTATTGGCTCCATCCTAGACCATGCCTAAATTAACTAACTAGCTTCTTTCAACTCCCTTCCAAGTAGTCATAACATCGTACTTAAAGCGTCCGTAATAGTACTAATCTTATAATAAAGATCCTCGCGGGCAGCCGTTATATCATTAAATTCGCGCGAATCGCAATTACTTAGTATTAAACTAGTAGTATCTGCTTCTTAAGGTCTCTTTTAGGTGGTAGTTAGCTCGCAAGTATTAGCTTAAGGGGGTATAGCTTAGGGAGTAGGTAGCGAAGATAAGGCAGATTAGTAGTAAATAAAAGGGTAAGGGAGGTATTATAACGCGTTATATACGCTAGATCTTCTACGAGCCCGCACAGACGTATATTGTATATATTTTAATTAGTTTAGCGCTAGGCACGGATATCTAGAGCACCCCTAGCAATAATCGCCAAAATCCAGTTCTCAACACCAAGTCTCTATCACCACTATATGGTAGTCTTACCGCGGGTGATTATATAGTTATATCTACATAATATAATCACCAGGTGCGATTATAATTAGGTTAGTTATGTTCCTATATAATACAACATAATCGTAACTAACTAACTGATTATTGCCATCACTGTGTATAACAACACATCAGCGATTTACTGTGCCGTAATCCTTCACTTTGCTTCCAATTTGTGCCCCTTACCCCGCGGCCTCCAGCTAGCCTTACCAAGGGCTTGGAGTCATAGGGATTTAAGCGCCCTCGAGGTCTCCCACGGTCACAGGAGACGTGTTTGATTCACTGTGCCGCAATCCTTCACTTCGCTTCCAACTTTCTGTGCCGCCAACACTCTTTTTTTTGGGCGTGACAACAAGGATTTCTGTTCGCTCCTCCAAGCTTTCTAACATTTCGTCAGATTCCTTCTATAGTTGGGCATAAATCTGCGAAGCCAGTTATTTTTAGCTAAGTTGTTATTATATAAATTCTATTGCGAGAGCAACATTGCAATTGTGAGCCATCAATTACACTTTGTACAGTCACAAATGTGGACTTCGTTTACCTTGAATAGTCGCATTTCCGTACACTAAAGTACCGTTCCATCTTGAGCCTCTGCAATCACTACCTGACCAACCCTTGGTCTGTCTTTTGTTCCTTAGTAAACTAAGTCGACATAAACTCGTTTGCAACATGCAGCCTCTCAAATTTGCGTTATTTGGACTTCTTAGCTTTAATATTAAAGCCTTCGAAAGTGAGCCACACGTTCCTAGAACCCATTCTCTTCCGGCACGCGCTAACTTGGCCTAAAATAAGTCACCATCTTTAACAATGTTGGGAAGTGCGATACAAACGATGATACTATATATCGTACTACAAGTGGCGCCAGCAACGGTACCTGTTACACCTTCGATGACGCTATGCCGGGTACCGATTGCGTGCAGTATAACAAGGGTGGCGCCGAAGGGCCCACAGGCTGCACCAGCGAATCGCTTCTCCCAATGTCGGTCATTCAGGAAAACGGTAATGTTGCTTGCACTTTCTACTCACAAGGAAGCTGCCAAGGCGGCTCAGTCCAAACCACTGATAAGTGTGTGGATGGTGCCTTTGTTGGCATTAAGAACTTCAAATCATTCTCCTGCACGGTAAGTTTGCCACGTTGACGAGGGTGTCTAAACGCAGCTTGCTGATTCTCGGTGAAGTGGGACCAGAGGGTTGATATTCTGGGCAATGTTGGTTGCTATGACGGAGTGTCGACCAACGTTTGCGTCAATGATTGCAACTGCGTGTGCAACGGCCAGATCCTTATTTGCCCCCCTAAATCCTTAAGATGTACCCCAGCGGCGTACGAGCTCTGCCTGGCATTTTGCAACTGTGTAAGTCCATGATATTGCCGTCGGCGATGGGACTCTGTTGACGTAAGACTTAGACCACCTCATGTGACGGACACAATGAGCGGACGTATGCGCAGAATAGTGATTCAGATCTAATCACTGTAATCGATAGTCTCCTCAAACTCATGACTGTCCGTTTAGCTGGGGTTTGGTGGTGAACTACATGGAGACTCGGGTGTAGACTAACAGCGAAGACTTGAAGGAAGCGGCAAAGTCTTCAATGAAGGCGGCGTAGTACAGAACTCCACATACCTTTCTACTGAACGCTCTATCTTTAGAGAACTGTCGTTGGGAGGCGGCGAAGACTTTAAAGGAGGCGGCGTAGTACTGAATTCTTCCACATATCTTTCCATTGCGTATTCTATCTTTGGGGCAGTATCATTTGGAGATGGCGTGGTGCGGCGTGGATCGTGTTGCATGGTCTTGTTGGACGGTTTTGATGCGGGTGTTTTGGGAGATTAACAATGGTAGTAGCACTATCCCTCAGTAACGTCATCTAACGCTCCCGCTAACCGGATTTATGGTGGAGGCGTTTACTTCGTCATCCTCGTCCATTCTAACGAGAATGGCAACTATAGAAAGACTTTAAAAATGCAAAGGATCTAATTAGCGACTTTTACTACGCGAACCCATAGAAACTGGGCCTAAGTAGAGATTTTATACCTAATCCTCTATAGGAGCCCTTATAGAGTTAAACTGTTATATATTACCACATAAAGGTAAATTGCCGTTAGATTATGGTAAAGTGCGATTACGTGACCGAAATATCGTTAAGATGTCTAGGAACTTTAACCGGCGGTTAAATTTATCTAATTAGTTAGATTTTTAGATGCTAAGCCTTATTATATAACGTTGTTTCAAACCTTTAATAATACCCCCCTTTCTTCTTTTCTATACCTTAAGTGTCCCTTTTATATATATATAGTAACCATAGCGTTACCAGAGCTCCGCCTCTATAGGAGAGCCCCGTGCTCTTGCGTACACCTCGCGTACAGCTTATGTTAGCTACGCGTAGGTATATTGCCTTCTTACGCCCTTAACCCTTACAATCGATCGCGTAATGTTTTGTAGACTCCTTAAATATACGCTCTATAGCTACTGCCCACGTTCCGTAATATAATAGTAGAATATTAAAAGATATCTTAATTTATCTCCCTTTAATAGTTATTTAAATAGGTCCTGTTTTAAGGTTAATAATTCTACCCCTATAGGTTATTAGATCTCTTAAAATTATAACTAATAGGTAAGGTTATTTCTTCTATCTATAAGGTAATTCTAATTTTTTTTAACTATTACTAGTAAGATATAGTTCAGTGTTACTTTACTATCTATTAATACTTTAAACTGCTAATTTTACTAATTAACTTATAAATTTAGGTGTTGTTCTTAAATTCCTTTAAGGGTTTAAAGCTCTATTACTAGCTCCCTTTAATTTTATAAGCCTCTACTTTTCCTAACTATTAGCTGCTTAATCCTATTATACTTAGCTTATTCTTTAGCTAATACTTAGTTTGCTTCTTATCTTCTATATACTATAGATATATATTTTCTAGGCATTTCTACTACTATTATCTATCTAAGCATTCTTCTGTAAGGAATCTTTTTAGTTAAAGTATTAAGTCCCCTAACTCCTAAACTTCTACTAAATACTATTTATATATATACTTAGTATTTCTATACTATTGCTTATCTAGCGCCTAATATATCCTTATAGGGTACTTCTAATTCTTTTCTTTTAGATTCTTATATATCTTATATATATTATCTATATATGCAATCTATAATAGCGTATAATATACTAAGTGCTTTAGGTTAACTTTTAACTTATCTTTATCCTTACGTTTAAACCTTTATTATATTAATCTAAACATTATAACTTTATTTATAGGTACTAAGATATGCCTCTTACTTCTTTAGTCCTTTAATTATTCCTCTAAATCCTTTAACGTTATAATTAAGGCTCCCTTAATATAAGTTATAGCCTTTTTTATAATTAGGTGGTTTTAGATAACTTACTTATCTAACTATATATAGAAATCTTCCCACTTATCGTTATATTGCTGCCTATACTACTTTTAATATAGCTGCTAAAGTGTATACGGTTTATCTATAAGGAAGTATCTTCTTACTACTATGTTATAATAGCCCTTTATATATCGTTCTTTAAACTTAATAGGGATCTCTAAATCCTCTTTATTTTCTAGTTTAGTAAGCTACTTAGCTCTTAGCGTACCTACCCTAAGCCTATTAGTAATTCTTTATATAGGTACTCTATCCCTTATATAACCTAGTATGCTAAATCTCTAGTCTAGTTTCTGTTCTTACTATATAAGGATTCTCTATCTAAATTCCTCTATAGTTTCTTTTAGTTTTCGCCTTATAAGTAAATTCTTAAAGTCTTCTTACTTCTTACAGTCAGTGGCGAAATATCGTGGACTCGGGCCGGAGTAAGTCCGCACATTCCCCACTACTATTAAAATAATATACCCCCTATGGCCCCACTAATATAGCTCTATATTTTATAAATAAAGGCCTATTTTATAGCCTTATTCTAGGGCTGCAAATTAAGCCCTTATTTATATATATTGAGCTAGTTTTAGTGGAATTATATAGGGTGCTTTAAAACGGCTGCAAATTTTGAATTGAGGCTCTGTGCTGACTAATCCGACCCTCCTCCCCCCAAAAACAGCACCCCCTGTAACTCCACAAAAATAGCCCTAAACTATATAAATAAAGGCTTATTTTGTAGCCCTAAAATAGAGCTATAAAATAGGCCTCTATTTATAAAATATAGAGCTATATTAGTGGGGCTATTGGGGTATATTATTTTGATAGTGGTGGGGGATATACGGACTTACTCCGGCCCAAGTCCACGATATTTCGCCACTGACTGTAATCTTAGTTTATTTAATAGTCTTTATTTATATCTAAAAATCTTAGTCCTATAGAATTCTTAGTCCTAAGCTTACTTTTACCTTAAGCTTAGCTCTAGCCTTAGTTTAACTAGGCTTCTATAGTGTTTTTATCTTATTTTAAAAATCTTATACCTTTAGGAAACTTCGTCCTAAGCTTATTTGTATATTACTAAACTAAGCTATTACTCTACTTTATCGGTTATTGTCTATTATAGGTCCTTAAGCGTATCTTATCTCTCTTTAAAAATCTTAAGCCTATAGCCTTTTACCTTTATTAAGTGCCGAAGTAGTTCGTCGTCCTACTTCTCTTACGTCTTATAAAGTAATAGATATCGTATCTAATAGTGTCTTAATCCCTACTAATATTCCCTATTTTATAGTGAAATTATTCTTTACCTCTTTTATAATATCTCTAAGGTCTATATACTCCTAGTCCATACTTTTAGAGGTCACGCCTACTATATACAGCAGTCGTCCGGCCAACCATGACATATAGATCCAGTATTTGGGCCATTGGAGAAACTAAGAAGGGCCCCCCTAAATCACTCCTTAAACCACTTCAAAAGGTCCAGACAGCCTGCCTTTAGAGTATTATAGGCGGGTACAAGCGAACGGCCACAGCACTGCTTAAGAAGGAATCCAATATTCCCCCCCTACAGTTATATATCAAAGCCGCTGTAATATAAAGGACGCAAAATAAACGTAACTCTAATGTTATAAAGTACATTAAGACACGCCTAAGTAAACTATAGAGGGACCCTAGGGTGCCCCGTAGGAGAACAAACCAACAACCCTAAAGTAGGGAAGAGATATTAGAGAAACAGGTAAAGAAAGCAGAAGAAGAATGGTGCCGCTTTAGGGCCCAGGCCTATATAGAGGAGGAAGGGAGACGTGCAAGAGGTCAGCAAAGACAGCAAGATAGAGAAAGGAGCCAAAGTAGAACACGCAAGAACGCTAGGAAACCATCTACCGCAATACAATACTGGTTGGACCAACGCTGGAGAGGTGAATGGGAGTCGAAGGTACAGAGGCTGACTTAGGCAAGACGAACCCAAGCTATAGTATAGTTAACGCCATAGGGGGTAAATACCTAAGGGCTCCGAGAAGGCCTAATAAAGGCAGAAAATATAATAGTAACACTCTTAAGAACAGGAATAATAGGACTAAAAGATTGGCTTTACTGGGTGGGTGTCCTAGTAGGTAGCCTAAGATGCGAATATAGCTAGCTAAGACAGACACCAAAACACGTAATACTGCTATGCCCCCTACGCACCAATTAAGAAATAATACTCTTAGTAGCTGGCACAGAGAACTATAATACACTACTCTTAATATAAAAAGGCCTTAAGGCGGTCACCTAGTGGCTTATTAGTTAAAATGTGCTAAATTAGTTCCGGGTTGTAAGGGAAATAATAATAGAAGGCAAGGGGGCGAGCAGTAGGTGCCCCCTAGTAACTCTACAGTAGTAGAGTAATAGTTTATAATACTAGCGCGTCCGTAGGCTTATTATGGCAGTAGTGGTTCCTAAGGAGGTTAAACAGTAAGGTAGTAGAGCACTATAGGCGACTTATAGGCGCTAAGTAGGCGAGTCCCAAAAGGCGGGGAGATAGATTACGGGGTTTTCTTATTTTTCTTAAATAGAGTTTTCTCCCTATATATAAATAAGGAGTAGTTCGCGTGGGCCTAATAGGGATCCGAATCGGACATTAAGCAATGAATTATTATATACTCCTAGTAAGCTACCTTTATTACCTTATTATTACTAAATGTTTTACCTATATTAAATTTATCGTCCTTAATATCCGATCTACGAGATGGTTTATTAGTTCCTCTAAACTCTAATAATTTTAGCTCCTACGGCCAGTAGCTTACGCCGTACTTAGCGTCCTTATAAATTTGGTATGCGTTATTATAATAAAATATAAAACTATTAATTAAACACTCTTTAGTTCCTCGTAGTATATTATTATCCCTCTATATATATATGTCTTCTACTAGTCTTATTCCTTTTACTATATAATATCCCTAACTACTTTTATAGTCCTTAATATAATAACCTTGTTTTTTATAATTTATATAAGCTCCTTTTTAAACTATTTTTCTTGCTATAGAGTCCGCCTAAACGTCTTCTACTGCTAAAATCCCTAGTTTGGCCTCTACTCTTTAGACCTATAATTACTTAATCCTTATCCTCTAGGTTTTTATAGTTGTTTCTTTTCTTTTTTATTTTCTTTAGTACCGCTTAGGTCTATTAGCTCTACGCTATACTATAGTTTCTAGTTTTAACTTTGTTATTACGTGCCCTACGCCTTATATAACTATAAAACTTTATCCTAACGCTTCTTAGTCTACTCTCTTTAGTAGATCCTGTTATTAATCTTAATTACTTAATTAATTAATTCCCTAAGAGTATCCGTATCTTCTATTAAGATAATTACGTCTTAGACTTTTACTTTAAGTCCCTATTTATACTATACTATAAGCGCCTTATTATTCTATTTAACCTATATAGCTAATATCTAAAACTATATTGTATACTTAATTACTAAAGTTTATTGCGTTAAGTTTTAAAGCTTTTGTTTTACTATAGTGATTACTTTTAGGTCTCTAAATATTTATATTAGGCGTTCCGTGAACCCATTCTAACTAGTAAATATATATTATACTTCTTAGTTAATAGTTACTATGCCGCTTTCTTATACCTCTATAAGATAAGGTTTAAACTACTTAAATACCCTTCTCGTTAGAAATAGTTCTACGTAGGCTATTTAATCTATAGGTGTTACTAGCTTCGCTCCCTCTTATATAACCTTAAAATATATCTATATAAGGAATCCTTTAAGTTTTAACTTCTTACTTAAGAATCGCTTAATAGATAGTAGCTTAATCTTCGCTACTCCTATCCCATTAATTCTTTCCTTAAGTATCCTATTATTATCTGTTAATTAATTAACTATAGCTTATAATTGCCTAACTATAACTAGCTAAGAGTTAGTATCTGCTATACTAGTATTATTACCTAATCTCAATATAGTTGCTGCCGTTAACGGCGTTATAACTACTACTTTTAGTAGCATATTATTTAACTTTTTTTACTATAACCTTAGTAGTAAATATATAATAAAGCCTTATAGGAAATACTATGGTAGACTTATTAATAGGCTGGGTATATAGGTATAGAATAGTTAATAATGTAAATATAACTAGTGGAGTAGTTACCGAATAGATTAACTTTAATTATATTCTAAGATTTACTATAAAAAAGAGAAACTATCTATAAAGGCCGTGTGTCCTTAAATATATAACTCCTCCCTATAGTAAAGGTTAAGTACGTTAATACGTTAGTATATTACATCCCTACGTTCCTACATTCCTACGTTCCGAACTTATAACGTAACTAGCTATATAACTTAGCTACCCCTTATTCTATAGCTTGATCGGTTCCAGCGCCTCCTATACTATCTTAACTAACCCGTTTATATCTCTTTTTAGTAGTTATATTACTGCTAATATAAGGTCTATAATAGTTACTAATATACTTCTAATAGGCTTCTAATATCTTTTCTCTAGTTATATCTTTTCCTTATTAAGGTTTTTTAGGAGTTTAAAGTAGGGGTTAAGTAGATAGATAATATATAACTATCACGGGACACCCCCGTGACACCTTGCACACGTCCACCTATTTCTACCGACTTAGCAATTAGAGACTAACCGCGAAATGGCAATCTAATAGCAATCTAATGGCAATCTAATGGCAATCTAACGGCAATCTACAGCATTCTGCTATATTCTGCCAAGTTCCACCAAATTCTGCTAAGTTTTGCCAGGACTATAACCTAAACCCTATTCTGCCCCATATACGTATTAACTAAGTAACTAAGTTAATAATATATACCCTTTCTTCCCGTTTCCTACCTTCTTTCCTTACGTAACGTTTTAATCTTATTATATAGTTCATATATATAGCTTAATAATATCTACTTTGCTATATATTATCGTCGCTTATACTTACTCTATAACACTATATTACGTTAAACCTATACTACCTTACCCCGCCTAATATGCAGAATAACCTAAAAGCCCCTATATCTATAACTAACTTATATAATATATTTACCGAATAAATAAAGGGCCTGTAATAGGCCTTTATAGATACCCTTACTTAGTAAGAGGCTTAACACTAAGAAACAATTAGATCCCTAAGAAAAGAAATTAAAGAGATCTGCTGTAACCCACCGTCTGCTATACTATCGCCCCCACCCGTTTTTACTAGTGTTAACCTATAAGTACTAAATGGAGAAGATATGTCTAGAACTGGCTCCTTAACCCCAAATTCGCCAATTAGTGCCCCCGTAAAGAAGTTAAGCGAACGTCTCCCTAATCCTCTCACCTATTTAGGTAAAAGGAGCAAACTACGCTCCTTTTTTAACTAACCTAAGAATAAGCTAAACGGTAATATCGACCGCTACCCTACCCCTAGCAGCTAACTACGTTATGCTATAAGCCGTCTAACGGAAAACGCCGTAGAAACTATATACCCGTTTCAGCTAAATACTATAGAAGAACTAGTTACCATACTAGAAGCATTTTATAGCGACCTTAACCAAATTATAATAGTATAAAGGAAATTAAATAAGATGATATATAGCTCTAAGAGCTTCCTATTATACTTTACTAAGTTCTACCGCTATACTAAAGAGACTAGATAGAACGAACCCGCCTTAATTAATTGCCTAGTGGAATTCTTAAACTCTAAACTAAAGGCTTCCCTTATAGGAGTTAAACTGCCGGATACCCTCACAGCCTACGCCAATATTATTAACGGCCTGTATAATAATATACTACGCCTTACCCTAAAATATATACCTTAATACTCTGCCCCCTAGCCATCTAAGGCCCGTAAGGACCTAAACGCTATAGATATTAACGCTAGAACCCTCTTTTACGCCCTAAAAGGATCTATTAAATATAAACGACGTATTAAATACGGCCTTTGTTTTAAGTGCGGAAGTAACACTTATATCTTAAGTTACTACTCTATCCCCCTACCTAAAATAAATATTTAAATAACTAGTATAGGCGGTGTACTACTATCCTAATTATATAAAAGGACAACTAGTATAAGCAACCAATCGCCTTAACTAAGCTCTATCTACTAACCCCAATTATTATCCCGTTTTAACTCGTCCTATAATAAGTACTACTTATAAGGACGAAACTATAACTAATACGCTATAAGAACTCCGTCCTAATTACCTCTAAAAGAAAAGTCCTAGAGCTAAGTCGCTTTCCAGAACGGCTCTACCTTAAGATCTTATTAAATGCTTTAGATGTTACAAACTCTAACTTTTAGGATTATAGCATAACCGTTAACTACCGCCTATAGTAGAATAATTAATAGGTTAGTGCTTAAGTCTTAATTAATACAGAAGCTAGCGGCATAGGATTTATTAACAAGATCTTTATATAAGATAATGGTTTTACCCTAACCCCCCTTAACTAGTATATTAACGTATTTGGATTTAATAGTAAACGCACCATCTTAGGCCGTATTACCCATATAGTATTCTTAAGACTCCGATACCTAAACCACGAAGAACTAATTAGGCTTTTTATTACTACCCTAGGTCACTTAGTAATCCTTAGACAACCCTAGATAAAGCTATATAAGGTAACTATTAATTAGAACAACCTTAAGCTTCTATTTACCGCCTCCCGTTATAAGTAGAAGTGCCCTATAACCTACTACTTAGACCTAGAACCGAAATCTAAAAATTCCACTAAACCCCATAAATAGACCCCAAGTACTATACTACCCCACGCTAAGTAAAAGCTTAAGCTTACTATACGAAAGTACCAGAAGGACTGGTACTCTACTATAAAGAGTATACTTAAAGAACCTAAACCTAAACCTAACACTAACTCCGCACCTAATACTAAACCTAAAGCTAAATAGGAAGCCGTATAAGAAACTATAGACAATCTAAGCGAGCTTAGTACCCTAAACATCCGTATAATTGGAGCTACCCCGCTAGCATAACTTACTAAAAAACCCAAGTATATAATCTTCGCTATTACGATAGCCAATATTAAGAAGGCCTTAGCATTAAAGAAGTATACTAACCCTACTATAAAGGTATTAGTAGAGTATTATTATCGCCTAGATGCATTCTTATAAAAGGAAGCTAATAAGCTACCGGAGTACCAATTATACGACTATAAGATTATACTTAAAGAAGGAAAGTAGCCCAGATTTAGACCCTTATATAAAATGTCCTAAAATAAACTCTAAGTGCTATAAAAGTATTTAGACAAGAACCTAAGCAAAGGATTTATTAGAGTAAGCTTATCGCCTATAGCCGTACTAGTAATCTTTATTAAGAAACCTAGCGGCGGTCTGCGCTTCTATATAGACTACTAAGCTTTTAACGCCGTTACCGTTAAGAACTAATATCTAATCCCATTAATATAAGAGACGCTAAACTAACTAAGTAAGGCTCGTTACTACACAAAGCTTAATATTATCTCTATATTTAACCGTCTCCGTATTATAAAAAAAGATAAATAGCTTATTATATTTCGTACTCAATATAGACTATTTAAGTACTTAGTAATACCCTTCGGCCTTATAAACGCTCTAAGCTTGTTTTAACATTATATAAATAATACCCTATACCCCTACCTGGATATCTTCTATACTACCTATATTGACAATATCCTAATATATAGTAATAACCTAACCAAATATTAGAAGCACGTTAACTTTATTCTATAAGCCCTATACGGAGCTAATTTATAATTAGATATAGATAAATACAAGTTCTATAAAACGGAAGTTCTATACCTTAAACTCCTTATTTCTATAAACGGTATATAAATAAACTTAAAGAAAGTTAAAGTAATTATAAACTAGTAAAAATCCGAGAACATTAAGGACGTAAGAGCCTTTATAGGATTTACTAATTTCTACTAACGGTTTATTAATAACTTCTCCGCCCTAGTTTTACCCTTTATAGCTCTAACCTAAAAAGATAAAGTTTTTGTCTTTAATAAGGAATATAAGAAGGCCTTTGCCTATCTAAAGGTTATATTTACTACTACGCCCGTGCTTTAATACTTTAACCTAAACTAAATAAGTGTTATTGTCGGGAATGAGGCAAGCGGTCGTCACGTGTCGTCACGTGTCGCCGCGGCACTAGCGTGGTGAGGAACCTTAGGTTCCTTACCCACCCCCTAATTCTCAATAATAAGCTTTATAACTAACATTCACTATATCTACTTAAGTAGCATTAGTGAGTTACCCTGTGACACTAACACTGATTAGTAGTTAAATATACAGTTAACTATAGAACAGTAAGGTTTTTAACAGAAGAGATAGTCTCGTGTAGGGGTGCTATATACGCTTATATGGAATGGATCCCGGCGATACTATACTACCTTAAACTTACAGAAAACTAGTAATAGAAGTGTTACTAAGTACTAGGAGATACTAAGTTGCGTCTATTACGCAGAACAACCACGTTTATAAAGATTTGGTCGAGTACTTTAGGTTAAAAGTATTACTAAACCTAAGGTCCCAAGTTAACGTCCAAAACGCGTCAAAAACAATACTCTTAACACTCTGCCACGTTCCTAGCGGCCCTGCCACGTTAAAATTACGTTAATAACGCGCTCTCTAGCCCTTATACTCCTCTATTAGCATCTAAGGTAGTACTAGCGCGCCCTTACCTTATAACAATTTTAGCTTTGCCAGACTATTAAAGTTCTACTAGCACGCTATCCCTATATTCTTAACACTCTCTACATATTAAACAACTATTATTATAGCGTTAACCTATCTAAAGAAGTATAAGAAAGATATTAACCCGGAGATATAGGACAGACCTATAACCAACTTTACAACCACTAAGTAAAAGGAGCTAAATAGATTCTTATTATACCGCATGGCATACTATAAAGACAGTAAATACGATAATACTATGCTATAGTATTATATAAAGGAGGACTTTGTTAGATAGATAAAGGAAATATAGGTTCCTATATATAAGGATCTTATATAGGACTTCCGTAACTTCCTTTAGGAGTATAGAGTATTTATCCCTATAGATGGGGGAGGTATTAGAGATAATATTTAGAAGCATATTATTAAAGTAAAAGAAGAATATAAATGGACTTTATAAGAGATTAAGCACCAACTACGCACTATAAAGAAGCTTAACTTATAATGGAATCTAAGCAATACGCTACTAGAGACGTGCTCTAGTTCCATTACTTTAGAACCCCCTACTTCGCGACTTAATAACCTTTAAACTCTCCTATAGCAAGATTAAGTACTACACTCTGTTCTATTAAGCTCTACGTCCCTACTACAGCCTATAATATAATCCCCACCTCCTTAATCTCTAATACAATCTTAACCTAACCTAGCGCCACTCGGAGGCATCTTAAAGTTGCTTATAGATCTTACAAAGCTCTATTTAGACCAGGAAAAGAAGTTTAGCAGGGAGCTATATAATATCCTTAATTTAAAGCTATATATCTTCTACGACTGTTGCTAGAAAGTAGGACTAGAACTTAACCAATATTATAACGCCTATTCCGTTATACTTAAAGGCCGCGCCAGCACCTTCTACTATAATTATTTAGTAGGAAAAGGGTATAATTTTAACCGTATAATATATAAGTTAAGATACTACTTTAAAACAGAAGAGAATAAGTAATAGTATATATCGGAATAGAGAGAGACTACCTTCTTAAGGATTATTGCTATAAACCTAGGTATTTCTTAGCTCGATTATCTTTAAAAGCTCTTTAATTAACTTTAGACGATTTAGCGTGGTTTATCTAAATTATATTAAAAGGACTTTAGCCTACGCGATTAAGTTATTAGCGCATGCCGAGGTATTAAAGAATGTAATCTTACTCTTTTTAATCCTGTAAATACTTACGAAGGAGTATATACTTAATTAAAATCTTCTGTCAGCACCGCTCTACGTTCTTAAGAAGTGCAGTAATTTAACGCCTAACCCTAACCTACTTTAATTAACCTAGACGATTAACACGACTATAACTGGACTGATTAAATATATTGTGGTAGGGGATACGGCAAAGGGTACGATTAACGCCGACTATAAGGTAATCGTGGAGGTCCTTATAGAGGTTCATTTCGAAGTAATCGCTAGAAGAAGTGTTACGTTTGTAAGAAGCCAAATTACTAGTTAACTAAGCACCCTCTTAATAGACGAAAAGAGGCATATAATAAGTTTCGCCAGAGTATAAGAAACATTAGAAACTATAAGGTTACTACGGCCTACTTTTAAAGCTTCCTAGTTTAATATAAAGGTGTAGAAGATCTTAAGGGTAAGGTTAATGAGGCCGAACAACTCCTTATAGATATAGAAATTAAGGACTATCCTTCCGACTAATACTTTACTAAGTTTAGTGAGGTAGATAGTATATAAACTATTACTATTCTTAACAACTAATTTACGCTTTATTTTGTTATAAAGTTAGATATCTTTAATAAGCTAAGGGAGAGTTCCGCGTTCTTATTTAACGATAGATACTTAGCAAACATCTTCTATAGTATTATGCTAGATACTAGAGCCGTAGGAGTATCTATAGTAGGAGAACCTTAAGTACGAGCTCTTTAGCAGCTTAATAGCTCTGTTTAGATTAACTAATTAACGGCAGGCCAATATACAATTTGCTTTGGCAAGGGTACTATAATCTTTTTTAGTATAATTAAGGTCTAAACCCCGTTAGAATATATTATTTTCTACATTATTCCCGCAAATACCCCATTTCTATTCTGTATCCAAGATATAGATAAATTAGGCGTTAAGCTCGATAATCTTAAGAATATGCTTATTTAGGGAGATAATTGGGTGCCCGTTATACGTAAGTGGGGTTACCCTTAGTTGCTCCTTTAATAGCTAAAAAGGAGTATTACTTAGAGCCACTTAACCGAGTTAGAGCTACGTTAACTACACCATTGTTTTAGCTACCTATCCGTTTACTAACTGCTTAGGGTTCTTTAGCGAGTAGGTTATAAAGTTAAGATTAAGATAATTAAGCATCTTATAAAGTACTGCTATTACTACTAAATAAACTAGAAGTCCCCTAGCCGATTTAAGTTCACCCTTAAAGATAACTACAACTTTAACTTCTATATTATTATTAATATTATATATCTTAGCGGCAAGCCAGTACTCTAAGTTGTTAACTTCTTAACATTTTTTTAAGCCGCACGCTTTCTAAAGGATATGTTAGCTAAGAACGTATAGGATACTCTTTAATTATACTAGATTAATGTCTACCTAGGACCCCCTAATTAAATTATTTATAATATAGGAAAGAACTTCTTATCTATAGAGTTTCGGCAATAGGTAAAGGCAATGGAAATTAAGGTTAAGGAAGTCCCTATTAAGGCATATAATAGCGTTAAAAAAGTAAAACAATACTATACGCTATTACGCCAAGTATATAAGATTATTTCTTTAGAACTAGAGGATATTAGTAAAGAGCTTATTTTATAGATGGCTGTTAAGGCTATTAACGATTCCGCTGGTCTAGATAGGCTCATACCTACGTTGCTAGTCTTTAGCGCCTACCCTTAAATAACTAACAATTCTCTACTATCTCCCTCTATTGTGTAATAAGCTGAGGCTATCTATAAAGCAATAAAGGAGGTGTAACGTCTCTACGCTACGCGCTAGGTCAACGACGCACTAGGAATGAGAAATGGCCTAAATACCTTAACTACGCTTAATCTACCGCTCTAATCTAAGGTACGCGTATAGCGTGAAAAGGGAGAATGGTTAGGCCTATATAAACTTATTATAATTAATAGTTAAACCTATACTCTCTAGATGCCCTATAGACCTACTTAATTCCGCTTAACTGTTATTAAGCCCTACTATAAGAATAATAGCTCTAAGCCTTTATAGGATGCCCTAGAGGATACCCTAGAGAAGAATTACGATTAACGTACTCTAGAAGGCGATAACGATTCTAATATAATTATAGTAGACGTGCTATAACTATAACGCGGTAGAGGTTGCCTAAAGGGATTATAGAATTGCCAACATCTTATAGATTTTAAAGAGCAATTTATTACCGCTATTAAGAGTAGAGATAAGTTATTAATGGCTTTTATAATAGCTAAAGAAAAGGATAACTTTAAGCTCGCAAAACAGCTCTAAAAAGAAGGCCGTATTATAACTTTAGGAGCTCCTTTCTAAGTATCTAATAAATAGAAGATCAACAGTCTTATTACAAGAGGAGTCTTTAAATTTAAGAAATATAACCCTACTAAGTTTAATAGAGTTTACATCTTTAAGTTAAGAATAGTTAATAAGATTAAGGGCAAAGCTACTAACGCCCTATTTAAGAAATTAAGGCTTATTATCTAAGGTTATAACGACAATGGTAAGGAGGTAATCCTTACGTAATTTCCCACGATTTAACGAGCTAGTTAGCGAGTTATTATTGCGCTAGCTCCCTCCTTGATAAAGAGTGGAATGGTAGTTTATTTGCGAGATATTACTTAAGCCTACACCCAATTAGAGACGCACCTTTAGTGCTTAATATTAGCATATCTTCTAAAGCAAATTCGCTACTAATATCCCGAAGATATAATTATAGTTATTCTTAAGCTATTATACAGAATTGTAGAGACAGGAACCTATTGGTGGGCTACTTACAGTAAGCACTATAAAGAGAAGCTTTTGATAACTATTTTTACGTTTAATCCCTACTTCCTTATTATAACTACGGGAACTCTATTCGGAATTATTGGTATATAAACTAATAATATAATTATCTTAGGAGACGACTAATTTTTAGCCCTTAAAGAGGATAAGCTAGTAAAGGCAAACCTTATAGCAAAGCTAAAGGAAAGACTTAATTTAATAACACTATTGCTCTTTAATAGATATATCCTCTCCCTAAATAAGGATTCCATTACTTTACGCTAAAAGGGTTAAGGCAAGAAGATTAACGTTATTAATATTAATTCTCTAAAGTAAGGATATATGGAGTAACGCGCTCGCGGAGCTTATGTTACTTCTATCTATTAACCTAAGGCTTCCTTTAATCTCTCTATTGCCGCCTAATACTAAGAACTAACTAAGGATAATATTTTTAACCTAAATAAGCGTCTTTCCTGGTAAATAAACCATCTCGATTGAGGACTACTCTACGTGCTTATTAATCTTCCTACTACTAAGCTCTTTGTGTTTGTTAATAGATCGTTTATAAATAATAAAGATTTTAGCTCCTAGCTAGGATATAAGACCATTATTATAAACGAATCTACTAGAGAGAATAACTTTATAATCCACGGCAATCTTATTTATTAGAGCTTAACTAAAAGTAAGCGCATTACTTAAAGCGTTCTAGCGTTAGAGATATATAGAATAGTTAGCGGTATTAATATAGTAATTGCAATTAGAACTACCCTTAAGATAATTATAGATCGACTCGAACTTTCTACTATCCCTATAATTATATACACTAACTTATATTCCCTCTATAAGTGTTTAATTAAGCTTAGTATTATAAAGAAGAAGCGCCTTATAATTAATATTATAGCACTTTAATAATTCTATAAGCGTTAAGAACTCTTTAAAATCTAATAGATTAATAGCTAAGATAACCCGGTAGATATAATAATAAAGGTAAACCTAAATAAGGCACTAGAGACGTTTGTTAATATAAATACTCTATATATACGAGTTAAAGGTTAGGTTAAGAGGGAAATTTAGAGAAGTTAAGATCTTATAGAACTTCGACCGCTGGTTAAAGTTGTCTAATTAGTTAGATTCTTGCTAAGAGCGCTACACCTAATCGATTTGGGTAGCGGTGTAGGATTCTACCAACGCTATTTGTTGAGCTGGCTAATTAGGATTTTCCATCCCCAGGATGGAAAATCGCTATTGGCTTGGCTAAAAGCGGTAAGCGGAACTAATATCTTTGCACGAACCCGTACAGATACCTATACTACCTCTTCCCCTTTATTTCTTCTTCTTCTTCTCTTTAGCTTTATATCTTTATATAGTAGCAATCTATAAGTATATATAGATGGCAACTATAAAAGAAGAGTTGCTAGTGTCGGGAATAAGGCAAGCGGTTGTCACGTGTCGTCACGTGTCGCCGCGGCACTAGCGTGGTGAGGAACCTTAGGTTCCTTACCCACCCCCTAATTCTTAACAATAAGCTTTATAACCAACATTTACTGTGTCTACTTAAGTAGCATTAGTGAGTTACCCTGTAACACCAACAGTTATAAAAGCCAACTTATTTAACTACGTTATAGAAGGCATCCTATCTTAATATAATGAGGATAGAGTATTATACCCTATAGTATACTTCTTAAAATGACTAAGCCTAGCTAAATATAACTACGAGATCTACGATAAGGAATTGTTAGCTATTATTAGATGTTTTATATAATAGCGACCCAAACTAGAAGGCGCTGGATTTCTAATTAAGGTTCTTAGCGACTATAAGAACCTATAGTACTTTATAACTATAAAACAGCTAAGTTATTATTAGGCCTGCTAGTTAGAATATCTGTTTTATTTCCGATTTTCAATTATATACCGCCTGGGCGTTTAAGGTTAGAAGCCTAACGCCTTAACCTAACGCTCGCAAGACGCGCCAGCCCTAGAAGAAGCGCGCTCTTACCAAAATTAGACCCTACTTCGCCCTAAACTATTTAACCCTCCCACTAAAGACCTTACGGTATACGTCCTTAAAATAACTAATTAATTAATTAAATAGAGTATAGTTGATAAATACCCAAATAACGAGTTTATTTAAGAGACGCTTAAGCTAATATATAATAGTATTAGACACTCTAAAAAGATTTCTTTAAGTAAATATAAAGCCTATAGAAACCGCCTATATTACTAGAACCGCCTAGTTATACCTAACTATAATAAACTTAAGCTTAAGCTCCTTAAATATATATACGATCTACTAGTAGCCGGCTACCCAGGCTAAGGAAAAACCCTAAAACTGCTCTAATAAGAATACTATTAGCCGAATATATATAATATAATATAAAGGTACGTCTCTAGCTGCTATATCTACTAATAAGCTAAAGCTTTATATAAGTTATATAATGGCCTTCTAAAGCCACTACCTATTCCAAACCGAAGATAAAAAGATATCTTAATTAACTTTATTATTAACCTCCCTATAAGTAAAGGCTATACGAACATTATAGTAGTTATTTTATTGCGTAGGAAACTGCATCAGGAAATAAAGGCTTCCTTTACGGGCAAGGCGCCCTTACTTATTAACCCCGGCCAAGCTAAGACTGCCCCTCGACCTCAACCATAAAAGGCCATTTCTCTCACTGCTTTTCCTCTTATCCTCTATCTTTCCTTTCTCCTAACGCTGCGCCTCCTCCTCTTCTTGCTGCTAGTCCCTGGTATAGTCGCATTAAGGCATTTCTGCTGTCCCTTTAGCGCTAATACGTATATAAATCCAGCCCGCTTATTGCTTTATTCCCCTATATCTTAAACTAACAATTAATATAATTAACTGCGGCCTTTCCAATAGGCGAGTCTCCATTCTATGGTGATATATAGACGGTCTTAGCCTCCTCTCCCAATTCCCGCCTCTGGAGCCGATGGCTTTAATTTTTATTAAGCTCTTTTAGCGCCGCCTCTATCCGCTAAGCGCGTCTATATCCTTATAATTCTATCCTCTCTCTTATATACACCCTCTCTCCTTTTACCTTCTAGATAGCGCTAGTCCGCAACTATCCCATAAGAAGGGGGTTGGGGAAATTCCGCAGTTACCAGCCGCGTTAACACTATTGTCTTATTTAACTCTACCGCATATCTCCTTCTAAGGTAGGGAGGAATAAGTATACCATATCCGCCCCCTTAAGGGCTTAAGCGAGCTTACATCGCACTTATTTTAGCTAACCTACGCGCTATTTTCTTACCTAGGATATACTATTAGTTAGATAACCCGCTTTAGCGTTTGCTAATAGCTAAAGCCACCTATATTACGGCTAGTATACCTACTAGGCTACCTAGCGAAAAAGCAGCTAGACGTTACCAATTTAAGCAACCACCCCATATAGGGCTGTATTAGGCATTATTTAAACGGACATTACATAGAGTATTGCCTAGATGGCTATGCATGCCTGCCTAATAGTATAGTTGTATTACTACGGATATTTCGGAGACACCGTTTAATCTGCTAGTTTAGGGCTAAGGGGCTATTAGCTCTGCCTAACTACTTAGCGGCAGAGCGGTAAAAAATTAATAATCCAGCCTTCTAAGCTATGGGGCTATAGTAGGAACCACCCGGATTAAAATTAGAAGGTTATAGCTTTTAGGCGCATAATAGATTTATAGCACTACGGTATAACTATAAAGGAATCTCTAACACTAGCTAGCTATATTAGGAGGGCGAGTATTATATAGCACCTCGTATAACACCCTATACAGTCCTTTACCTAGCGCATTTATATATCTATATATAATTACCGTGCAAATAGCAGGCGTATCCGTCACTAGGTAGTTAGTATTAGAGAACCTTACCCACCACTAATAATAATACTACCTCCTTCTATTATAGATAGCTTGTAACGCGTACGTATAAGTAGGGCTTTATACCCTATTAATACAAGCAGCGTAGAAGATTAGCTAGATTGGTATTATTAGGAAGTAAATAGATATATTAGTACTGCCCTTTACCAAGGAACAAGGGTAGAGAACTTAAGCCACTAACCTCCTAATAAGGGGCTAGATATAACAGCTGTGTTAGAGCTAAATATGCCAGCTTAAATAGGCGGATATAGTTTAATCATAATTTGCTAAGGGTGTTAATTAGGTACTAGGAATTTAAGCCCTTATAAACCTTTATACCCTATAAACGGCAATTAACCCCAGTCTATACCGGAGGCGTACGCATTAAATGCTTTAATTTAATAAGAAACCTAGGCGAGGGGTAAAGGGTAAGGGGTAATAGGTAAGTGCTAGCGGCGAAGGGAGGACTAATATGCACTTAAAAAGACCTTTAATTCCCCCTTAAAGCTTTTAAAAGCTATAAAATAATAGCAACTCTAATAATAACAACGTTAGCACTACCTTAGTCTTTATTTTATATTCCTTTTAAAATTTCGCTTAATAAGAACAATTTCTACACTAGTCCCCCTAGAAAATCAACAGCTTTATCTTAGTACTATACAATTACAGCCCCTAAGAAAAGCGCGAGCAGTAAGCCTAAAAGGAGGAGTAGGGGAGTACCTCTTTTCCCCCTAAAAAGTTAAGAAGTATTACAAGCTTAGGCACTTAACGGCATATTATTCCACCTAGGGCCTTAATTTAGATATTCCATCTAATAAAGCGCCTACAGACCCTATATATAATTATAAAAAAGCTAATAATAAGTATTATAAGGATAATAAGGATAATAAGGATAACGAAGAAGATTTTTATAGGGATGGAAATAACAGTTAAGTCTCTAGAAGAAGTAATTAAGGTAATTATCCTAGCAATTACCCTACTACTTTCTCTCTTTCCCTAGCAGTTCTAAATATATAGTTTTAACAACTAGTAGTAAATCTAATAGTTATTAAAGATAATATAGCTAATCTAGACTTAGAAACTAAGGGCAATAAAGCTAGTAACGCTAATAACAAAGCTAATAAAGCCGATAATTAACTAATACCTTATAGATTAGGTATACGCTTCCCCTTTTAATTTACAATAGCTTATTTAATAATTAGTAGATAATAGGAATAATAATAGTAGTAAGGGCGATAAAGATAATAAAGAGCTACCTTCGTTAGAAGCGCTAGAAGAGGAGGTACGCGCACCTACGCATAATTATACTACACCCTTAACGCTAGACGGCAATCAAACGGATAATTTAGCTAAGGGGCGTCGCATCAGAACTGCTCTACAGTTTAGGTAGAAGCTTAAGATATTAATAGCTACCAGTTAAAAGTCTTTAGGAGCCAAAAAGTTAAAAAAGCGGAGGTCCAATTAGCTTAATTAGCTAGGTAGCATTAATTATATCTCTAATACTTCTATTAATAAGAGTAGCAAAAGTGTACAACCTAGGAAGTAATAAAGGTCACCTACTTCCCGGAGGACCACGCCTTCTAGCTTTCCTACCCTTAGCCTTAATAACCGTAACGGTATTAAGGAGCGAGCGGTCTCTACTACGCGGCCTACCAGCCTCTCCCCCCGGCACTATATATCTTCTTATAATACTAAACTACCAGAATATAGGACTAATAACAATTATAATTATATTCTAGATAATCTTATAAACGGCTTAACTAAAGAAAGTAATAATAAGGATAGCGAGAACGTTACAGATAAAGGTAAGGCTGGGAACTACGGTAATAGAAGTAATAATAGTAATAATACGGATAATGACAACTCTGGGGATAGTAATAGTAGTAATAGTAACGAGGATAATAAGGCCTGCGGGTATATAGGGCGATAAGAATTACTAACCCCTATTACTAGTTAATTAAAGGTAAAGCGTGCTACAAAGTATCATTTCTAGCAGTCTTACTATTCCCCTTTAATTTTATTTACGCATACGTCCGACTAAAGCACTACGCTTACTAGCAATTATTATAAGCGGGTTACATCCCCTATATATAATCGCCTCTATACCTAAAAACTGCTACTAAGCGCCGCCTCTAGCTTTAACTCTAATAAAGCAATACCGGAAGCCGCCTTAAATGCTAATTTAGAAGAAATTTTAATTTAAGCAGCTTTTAGGCGCCAAAAAGACGGGTTATATATATTAGATATCCTTTCTTAACAATTTCCTTTACCTTTTAACTTGGTTAAGTAGCCCTAGAAGCTAAAGCCCTAAGGGCTAAAGTCTAAAATAAAATTTACTAAAGAGGAAGACGCGCTACTTACTAACCTAAAAGGGAAATAAAATCTTTTATGGGACTAGATTAAAGATAGCTTTCTAATAAGAAGTCTTAGATTACTATAGGGGCATTACTATTTAAAATTAAAGGCTTAGCCTATTATATAGAAGAAACGGGGGCGGCCTACTAGGCGGAAGAATCGGCAGTAATAGTGCTGTTCTTTTTAGCCTAAAGTTTTATTTCTAGCTTTAGGTTCTACTTCTNGCTTATTCTATTTATAGCGNATTTCNTANAACNTNNTATAATTTCNAATTTAAGAAAGTTAAGCCCTTATAAACTATATAGAGCGCTAATAGGTAAAGGGATTTAGGTGTATATACTAATAAAGTATTATAAGTTTTTATAAGTGATTTAACTAGATATCTGCCGGCTATACCATATATAATCATAATATCGCCTAAAGCTATAAGCTTAATTTAAATAATGCAAAATTTCGAAAAACAACCTACTTCGCCTATAACTTTAGTCTATTTATTTGGAATCCACAAATTATAGGATTATGCTATATCATCTAACTAAGTATATTCGGTATAACCTTTAGTACTATTAATAGGTCGAGATATTAAGTATAGATATTAGGTCTATAAATAAGAATAGGCCACGGTTTATATAATCCTTTAAAGCATTATATAATAAAAAGGGTAAGGTATCCGCGTTAACTCGCATCAGCTATATATTAGCGTATTTATCCATATAGCTTCCTTTACCAGCTATATAATTTTCACAGTTAGGTAGTAAACCCTTACGTTATATACACGTAATAATACCAACTAAAGCTTAAGGCCAAGCCCCATTATAAAGTCGGGCATTAACGCCCAAAACTAGCCTTAGCTATCTTAAATTTATATTCTCTTTTTATGCGCTAGGCGCGTTACCATTTCGCGCACTATATAGGGTATAGCCCGTTAAGGATACAACGTTTCTCCTAACTTTAACCTTTAATCTTAACGCTATCCGCTCTATAGCCTACCCCACTATACTTACTACAGATCCGAAGTATTTAACTATTAAGGTAAGACAACCCTACTTTATCTATATATATTATATAGCTAGTAATAATATACACCATAGTTCTTTAGCGCGTTCCTTAGATAATATATTTATATTTTCCATTATTTTAATCCTAATATAATCCTTATCTCTCTAAAGTTAGTAGCTCTCTCTATTAGCCCTTACTTTTATCTTTAACCTATAACTATTCGGTTACTATTATTACCTAGGCTTAAACGGCATATATTAAGAGCTCTTTAGGATAATAGACGGTGGGGTTCCCGTTAATAATATCGCAAATAATAATTAGAAACTTAAAAAAAGAGCTTTAGAGCTAGTAGGCAAAATTCAAAATAGTATAAAATATATTTCGCTAAATACTATCTAGTATAAAGAGCCTATTAAAATAGGTCCAGAAATAACTGGCATATCTCTAGAGTTAGTGGACCTATTAATTTAAGCGATCTTAGTAAAAATACATAGTAGGGGGGGGGCTGTTAGGGTCTTTAGTAATATAATAAGAAATATAGTTATAGGCCCCAAGGAACCTACTAGCTTTGTTATCCTTATTATAAGGCCTAATAAGAGCTGCAGGCTATTTAGTAGTCCTATAGTGCGCTATTTTCGCCTATAAAAGGTAAGATCGAATTAAATTAACGCTTTATATAATTAAAGAGAGAGTTTAATTTTTACGCTTAACCTAAGAGTCGGCTCTAATGTAATATCAATAAATAGTAATAGAACTCCACCCTAAGGGCATATTAGTTTTAAATAGCTGTCCTAATACTACTATAGGAAAGCAAGAAGTACTATAAACTTAAGGTTTATAATCTCTCTATAATTTACTAAGCGAGTTTAAATTGCGGCTGTAGATAAAGAGCCTAGTAATATATCTTATTTTAGATTAGCATTCGGCCTTATTAATATAGGGAGGGAAAATCTATACTACTTCCTTCTTTCTGCGCTGGATTAATTATAGCCTTAGCTTATAGAGTCTAACTAGCTAAAGGATTCTGTAAATCCTAGACCGTATCTTAGCGTAGCTAATTAGTGTTTAGAGAATAAACGTCTAATTAATAAGTATAATTGCTCCAAGCTAACTCTTATTTTAAACCTATATCTTTTAGAAACGGGCGTTTCTAAAAGGGCGTAACTAAAGGATCTAATTTATAGACCTCTTTTATGGGATAAGCAAGATATTTATATTAAAGATTATATAACTTACTATTCCTATAAGGTATATAATATTCCACCGCCAGCGAGTCTAAGATAGGGCATTTAAAGGTGGCTTAGTTACTCTTAAGATACTATACAAGCCTAATCCAAGCTTAAGAATTTAAAAAGGTTACTTTTTACTTACTAAGGCTTGCAGCGCACAGTAAGACTAACCCCTAACTATAGTGATAAAGGATATCGCTAAGGAACGTTTAATAGATATTTAACTTATAAGTTATTTATTTCGTCTTTAGAATCCCAGCAGCTATAATAATAAGTTTAGCCGCTCTACTATCTAGCTATCCTAAGATCCTAAGATTCGCGACACTCTTTTAGAGTTTCTTGCTGTACTTAATAACGCCAAGCAACTAGGGCTTCGCTACAATCTGGCGCTTATCCAGCTCAGCTTTAAGCGAAATAACTATTTCTTAGCTCTACTTAAGAAGAGTCTTAAGCTCTAAGTTAGTTACTCTATTATAGCCATCTTAGTAGGAAAAGAAATCCTTTTCTTTTGCCTATAGCACGATATAAGGCAACTCCATATCTTAAGATTGGCGAAGAGGTAAGGTTAGCGCGCTAAAATAGATAGATTAAGAGGCGGCTGGATATTACAGCAGTTAAATAACAAGTTAATAGAAAGTTCATAATAGTTATAGGGCAGTTGGTAGGTATTTAAGGAGTAGTTAATAGTAGTTAAGGGGAAGTTAGGGAGAAGTTAAGAGGCAACTAGGGGGTAATTAGGGGTAAGATTACTAAACTTGGTTAGCTAATTACCTTAAGTTCATTTTACGGGTTATAATATCTTAACCCACTAATATACCGCACTCTGCATATTATTAGACTTATTATATCTTTCTTCTTTACATCCCCTAATTGGGACTTATTTTAACGCAAGCTATACTAATATTTATATAGTTAATATAAGATTAATTCTTTATTAGTCCAAAGCCTCTGCTAAACGGATATCGCCCCTTAGAGAAACAGTAGGCATACTATTATAGATCTACGACATCCACCTAACTTATGGGGATTATTTACGTAATCCTTCGCAATACCCCTTATAACTATATAAATTATAAGCTTATCCTATAACAAGAGCTAGTATATACCCTATAGCTTAACTTAGTTAAACTCTCTAATACATTAAAATGCTATTAAAGATATATAGTCTAGCGCTATCTAAGGTCAATTAGGGCAAGTAAGCGGTGCAGTAAATATTCGCGGCACAGCAGCAACTTAGGTCCTATTAACGGGTATAAAAAAAGGCAGATCCTCTAAAAAAACGATACTATCTATACTCAGCTCCTTACTCTAACCTTACACTTTAGATTAGTATTACATTATTAAAGCTTTATAGAGTAACAATGCTAGTTACATCTAAGCCCGTTACGCCAGCGCCTTCACTACCTTATAATAGTATAAAAAACACCCCCGGTAGCCCAAGCTAAACGTATCTGCATTATAGGTAGTTAGCGCAGCATCTTATAGTTAAAATGCTTGTAGCCGTATTAAAGATAGTCCAAGCGGCCTAACCTCCTCCACCTCCTTTACCTCCTTTACCTCCCCCTATAAGTTTAGGGGTTAAAGAGATACCCAAAGTAAGAGGTTCTAAGGTTGAAGTTAAGGTGTTAAATAAGATATATACTCGCGAAATCCCCAAAACATACTTAAAAATACGCTAATATAGCGTCTACTATAGCTGGGATAAATAAAACTACCAGTATAAGACTATAGAGACTTCGCTAAATACGTTAAGTAAGTGTGATATATATAATTAGTATATTTATATCCTTCGGAAGAAATTTGGTCTATTTTTTAGGTGCCTTTAAACATATTAACTTAGATACTAACTTTAAGCTAGAAAAGGATAAGAAAGACTACAGTATGTACCTAAGCATAAATTTAGAAGAAGTAAGAGACGCCTTATAAGTAGTGCTAAGCGGTATACAAGCTATCTCCCTTCGGGAAGACAAGCCTATAGTAAGTAGACCTTTTTATAGATATAGCTTATTCTAATTTAACTTCTAAATCCCTATAAACCTTATGTTTAATTTCCTACCCTAGTTAAAAACACACTAGGAGAGTTTTTCTCCCAACTTAATTAGCGCTAAGCACCTTTAGGGGTTACTAAGATTCCTTAAAGACCATTTCACGCCTATAACTAATAGTCTCCTGCCGCTTTTAAACTATAGCGAAATTAATTTTAATCTTCTTTAGGCCTTATTTAAATTAAATACGTACGTCCTTATAATTTGCGAAGGCTTGGATTAACCAAGATGCCTTATATATAATTTAGGCAACTTTAAAACCTTATTTTTTAGCAAAAAGAGCTTCGAACTTAACTGTTACTATTTTAGCTATAATAGGAAGGCGTTTAGTGAGGTAAAAACCACCCTCTCTATTCTGGAATTCCGTTTAACTATAAAAATTATATCTCTTAAGGTATTTCCGCTAGAGCGTTATAAGAGACAAGCCGAGATAAAGTAGGATCTTATTAGTAATGGCCGGAAGTTTATGTCTTTAAGAGGCATTAACCACTATAAATATAAAGGGATCGTGTTTTTCTAGACCAAAGATGGCCCGTTAAGATTTTCTATAAGCGGCCACATTATAGTAGACGCGATAGCATTTTATTATTAGAATCCTAACTATAGCAAGTAGCTAATCGCTATAGATATATATAGAATAAGCGTAATTAATTAAGGAACTAATTAGTAAGGTAATATAAAGAATTAAGGTTTAGTTCCTAAGGAGATAGGAGACAATAAGTACCTAATTTATTTACTAATAGCCCTAGCCTTTAGTTTAGCAGATAAAAAATAGGGTTAAGCTTTTTATACTTTTTTTCTAGAGCTAGCGAATTATATATACTAATATAAGCACTAATAGGTAAATTTGCCGTCGCTAATATTAAGGACATTAAATAGAATGCCTTGGCATTTAAGTCACTTATAATTAAGGAGAATAAGAAAATAGTACTTTAAGGACTTATAAAGAGCTACTAGTCTAGGTCCGGGAAATTAAAGTTTAATAATATAATTAAAGGGAAGGGGAAAGGCCTAGTTTTCTTGCTATAGTAAGTTTTCTAGTAAGGCATTAGCTATTTTAAAGGCTAACCGTTTTAGTGGCCCACCTAGGGTAGAAAAGACATTAACAGCTAAAGTACTTACCGAATCTTAGAGGAGACCCCTCTATATAGTTTGTTCCCCTTTATAAATATATTTATATACTAGTCTAACTATAAAAAGGCTTATATAGGAGACCTTAATATAAATTTAGCCCATTTAGAACAAAACCTAGCTCTAATAGTTAAAAACATTTACCGCTAGAGCGCTGTCCTTCTTTTAGATAAGGCCGATGTCTTTCTTACAGAAAGAACTTTAAATAATATCCGACGTAATAGCCTAGTATCCGTCTTCCTACAATAGATAAAGTATTTCTAAGGTATTATGTTTCTTACAATAAATAGGATTACTATATTTAATACAGCTATATAGAGTAGAATACATCTTATACTTAGATATAATGAGCTAAAGAGACTAGTAAGAGAGTAGGTATAAAAGACCTTCCTAAAGTAAGCTAATACTGCTATTAATATCTCTAAAAAGGATATAGAGCGGCTTTTAGACTATTAATTAAACGGAAGATAGGCAAGGCAATATTTAAGAGAGAGTTTAGAGGCTAGTGCTAATATACTATGTTAAATTAAGAATACTATATAAATTGGTTACAGCTTAGCTAAAAGTAAGGGGGAGAAACTTATATATAAGCATTTAGGTAAGGCTCTTATATTAAACTAAGATTTTAAAAGTGATTTTAAAGGCGCTAGATTAGTTAAGAATTTAAACTCATATATATAGATTCGCTTATATATACAAAGTATTAAATATATCTTATAGATCTTGTAGCTAATAGCATTATTACTTATTACTTTTTTAAAATTACTTTTTTACTCTTATAGCAATAAGACCTATATAGTAGGTAGTAGTATAGGCGAATCGCTTATAGATCTAGGAATAGGAGAATAAAAGCTATAGAGCATTAGTTCCTATAGGGGAGTAAAAAATATAAGTATTAGTTCCCGTAAGGAATTAAAAGCTATAAGGTAACGGAGAAAGCGGGTATTAACCCCTATAGAGAACTATAAGCTATAGGAAATTAGTTTCTATAGGGGAGTAAAAGAAATTGCTATTAGTTCTTATAGGGGAGTAAAAGCCGTATAGGAGTAGGAGCTATAGGGTAGTAGAAGATACGGTTACTATATACAGAAATGGAATTTATAGGGGATTTGTTTCATAGGGGAGTGGAAGATATAGCTAATAGTATTTATAGATCTAGGAATAGAGAACGGAAGCCATAGGGTATTAGTTCCCGTATAGAAGAGGAAAATATAGCTATTAGCCCCTATAGGGAAGCAAAAGCTATATAGGAATATAAGCCGTAGGGGATTAGTTCCTATAGGGCGGTAGAATACGTAGGCATTAGCACCCATAGGGGATTTATTAGCGTAGGGGATTTATTACCATAGGGGATTTATTACCATAGGGGAGTAGATCCCATAGAGAAGTAGATCCCGTAGGGGATTTATTACCATAGGGGAGTAGATCCTATAGGGGAGTAGATCCTATAGGGGATTTGTTAGAGTAGGAGATCAGATCCTATAGGGGATTATTAGGAGTAGGGGATTGGTTCCCATAGGGTAGCGAAATACATAGGCATTGGCTCTCGCAGGGGATTTATTTAAATAGGGGATTAGCTAAAGTAAGGGATTAATTCTTTAATAGCCTCTATTTAGATAGTACAAGGCGGCTTTTAATAGGCTAAAAAGTAGGTTACGTATTTTGTGGAAATTTAAAGCCCGTATAGGATAGTGGGGTATAAGGGCCTAGCGGAAGATTAGGTTATCCGCTTTCCTAGGTTTATTTAGCCTAGGCAACTCGCCCTATACTATTTTATATACATTTCAACTAAGGCTGCTACCTAGCCTTAGCCGCCTAAATCCCCACAAAACTTTAACCTATGCGGTGGAAGAACATAGGAAAATAAAATATTATTCTTTCTGTTAGCGACTCAGTCAATCGAGGCACGAGCACGGCAAGAGGGACGCGCAAGCCTGTACGATTGGTAGTCTATAAACGAGGATCTAAAGCTAGAGAAAGGAAAGGAGAAGAAGAGCAGCGCTGGTCGAAGTAGGGTTCTTTTTATACGGTCTTCTAGTCACGTGACCGCGAAGTTCTGCCAAGTTCTGCCAACCAAGTTCTGCCAAGTTCTGCCAACCAAGTTCTNCCAAGTTCTGCCAGTGCCGTAACATTACCCCCCCCTCCGCAAAAGCCTGCCCTTAGGCTTTGTAGTCCGTATTATGCTTATAGGGCGTTCTTATCTTTATGTTCTTCCGGTAGCTTGTCGTTTTCGCTATGCTAGCACTCCATCCACTCATCTAGGTACTTTGGGGGTCCTAGTTTATTAGGGTAGCGGTTATGGAATTCTTAAAGCTTATAGGGACTGCTAATAAAGTTCCATGTAGGGTACCAGGTAGGATCTGGGTCATAGCCTTTCCAACTAACGCGGTACTTTAGCGTTTTCCTTACTAGTTTATAGGCCAGTACTTCTTCAATTTCCTATTCGTTGTCGCCATTAACTTAAATCGGTAGGGGAGGTTTGTTCTTTTATCCAGGCAATAGGTCGTTCGCAGCTTTCCGTAGCTTATCCAGCGAGAAAACGGGGTGAACCTTAATCGAATCCGGGAGCTTTACTTTATACGAGTTACCTATCTTCTTAAGGACCTTATACGGTCCCGCCATCTGATAGTCTAGCTTACGGCTAGGCCGTTCCGTCTTCTAGTTCTTTATTGTAACCCAGACCATATCGCCTACGGTAAAGTCGGGTTCGCGCCTATACTTATTTGCCTGCTATTTTATTAATTTCTAGGCCTTTTCTAGATTTATACGGGCTACCGTCTAAGCTTCCTCTAAGCGCTTGGCGTACTGCTAGGCTTCCTTATAAGACAGTTTCTCGCGTATAGTCCGTGGTCCTTCTAGTCTATCCCAGTTAAAGCTTATTTAGGGTAAATACCCCATTTCTAGTTGGATAGGTGCAAATCCCGTAAAGTCATAGGGTAGGGTTGCCTGGGCGTAGTCTATTAGGGGTAGCAGTTCGCCCCAGTTGTCCTGGAAGTAGTTAATAAAAGGCCGGAGTCTCTGATCTAAATATTAATTTACAATCTCCGTTTGGCTGTCTGTCTAGGGGTGGTATGCTATAGAGAGCTTTAGCCTAATACCTAGGATCCGGGTAAACTCGTTCTAGAAGGCCAATATAAATTGCGGGCCGTAATTAGATATAATAGTATCTGGTAGTCCGTAAATGCGGTAGACGTAGTGGATATATAGTCGGGCCGCCTCCTTGGCATTAATATTCTTATAATAGGGAATTAAGAACGGGCGCTTGCCAAAGCGGTTAACTAGAATTATAACCATATTATATCCGTCGCGGTCTGTTGGTAGCTTATAGAAGTCTATAAAGATATGCTGCTAGGGGCGGTCGGGTATCGGGAGAGGTTTTAATAGTCCTGGGGTCTTATCTCGTGGAATTGTAGATCTACGGCAGCTGTTGTAGTTCCGTACGTAACGGTTAATATCTATAATTATTCCGGGCTAGTAGTAGCGGTCACTAATAATCTTATAGGTCTTATTTTTTCCAGGGTAGGCCGTAGAGACCTAGGCATAAGCTTCGGTAATAAGCTGGGTCCGTAAGTTCTATTCCTTGGCTACTACTAGCCGTTTCTGGTGCTTAAGTAGTCCGTTTTTAAGGGACCATAGGCTAGTAATATTCTTTGCCTTTTTATGGTATTCCTGTAGAGAGGGGGTCGTTCGGTTGGCCTGTAGTAGTTCATTAATAAGGTCAAGTTCGGAGGAGTTAATAGGATATATCTCGGCGCCTAAGGAGTCCGTGCTTAGTTCTGCCTATATTTGGGGGTTAAGGTGTTCTGGTTATAGTAGCATCTAGGTCCGTAGTAAGATCTTCACAGCTGTCTGGTTATTTAGGTCTTGCTTGCGCCTTATAAGAGCGTCCGCACGGTTTGTAGCGCCTGGTCTATATATAATTAAGAAGTTAAACTAAGATAGGGTATTCGCCTAGCGTGCCTGCCGGGCCGTAAGGGCCTTGGTTGTTATAAAGTATTCTAGGGCCTTATAATCTAAAATTACCTTAATCGGCTTAGGGGTCCCCTCTAGCTATACACGCTAGTGCTAAAAGCTAGAGATAATAGCCAGCATTTCTTTGTTATGGATGTGGTAATTTAGCTCGGCATCTATTATAGTCTTTAAATAGTATGTAATAGGGTGCCACTCTCCGTCCGGTTGCTTCTGGGAAAAAACACTAGCTATCGCGCCGTTTAAGGTATTAGTTTCTAGCATCGAGGGCCGTTCCGGGTTAAAATGGGTAAGTAGGGGAGCCGATACCAGCCGTTTCTTAAGCTTATTAAAGGCCTGCCTATATATAGCGTCAAAGTNGAAGGGCTGGTCTTTTNTAGTAAGACGGTTAAGAGGCCGGGTGATTCTGCTGTAGTTCTTAATAAAGCGTTAGTAGAAGTTACAAAACCCTAAAAAGGATTATACCCCCTTTACGGTCCGTAGGGGTGCCCACTGGTCAATTACAGCCGTTTTCTTTAGGTCGGTTTTAATTCCGTCCGTACTGATAATAAAACCTAGGTACTTTATACGCTTAACACTAAACTTTAACTTCTTAATGTTGACCTGGAGGCTAGCCTCGCGGAGCCGTTGTAGGACTTTGTGGACGTGCTCCTCGTATTCTAGCTCGTTCTCGGAGTAGATTATAATATTATCTAAATAGGCCGTATAGAAATTGTCAAGGTAGTCAAAGAGTACATTATTTATATACCGCTGGTACGTAGCTGGTCCGTTAGTCAGTTTAAAAGGGAGTACTTTATACTTATATGTTCCGTAACAGGTCTGAAATATAGTAAGATCTTTAGACCCGGGGTCCATCCTAATTTGGTGGAAGGCCTAGCGGATATTAAGCTTTGTAAAGACTTTAGCTCTACTTATTTGGGCCAGAGTCTTATTAAGTAGGGGCAGCGGATAGCAATCCTTACGGGTTATATTATTTAGCTTACGGTAGTTGATGCAGAAGCGGAGTCCTCTATTTGGCTTTTTAATAAAGAGAATAGGCGAGGCGAAAGGGGCTTGGCTAGGCTTAATAAAGCCCTTATTTAGGTTATCGATGAGATACTGCTTTGTGGCCTGCAATTTGGTGATGGACTGCTCGTAGAGGGGGCTAAAGCTAAGGGTGTTTTCTTTGCCCTACTTAATCTCAATCTTGTGGTCATATGGTTGGTAAGGTGGAAGTATATTGGACGCTACTTTAGAGAATACGTCCTTGAATTTTTGGTGTTGATAGGGCAGCTTTTATTCTACTAGTTTCTTATCTATAAGCTCGCTTTCTTATCCGCTAAGCTCGTTTCCCTTTTCCTTAATTATTTGATTAATTTCGTATAAGCTTGTTATAAAGGCGACGGTATTAGGCTGAATTAAGTTTTGGTAGAATCCTACGGCACTAATGCAGCAGATATTAACTAGTGGGAGGTCCGCTGGTTTCCTTATAGCCGTTTTCCGGACCGTATTTTGCGGTCTAGGGTTTATAATCTTTCTTAGCTCCTGTTCTATCTTCCGCAGGTTATCCCTCCGATCTATTAGTTTAGTGTAACGTCTGATGTCCCTTGCTGTTCTTTATGGCTGTATAGGGCCTAAGCTCTCTATAGGGAGCTTTTCTGGGTCACTATTGACTTCCTGGGTCTTTAATGCGGGTGGCGTGATATGGGTAGTCTAAGGGTGACGTAGTATACGGATCCGTTGCGAATTAAGCTGTACATCTTTCTTAAAGGCCTGGTCCCTACGCATAGTATTGGCCTGGTAAATAGTATTAATCTAGGGCCGTATGAGGTTTTTTATTGTAATGCTGATTTCTTTTATAAAGGAAGGGGTTGGGGGTAGGGTTTTGGGCCAGGTAAGCTGTCTACTCTGTACGTCGAGCTGTAAGCCTAAATAGGCTAGCTATTTTCGCCCTAAGATTATATTGTGGCTACCTAGGTCCGTAATAAGGAAGGGGGTGTTATACTGCCTTTGTCCGTCGACACGGAGGTAAATCCGCAAGATAGTCGTAATGGGTGGTCCTATCCGCCTATTATACCCACGGATAGGAATTAGTTTGGGCAGTTCTTTAATAGGTGCATTTAGAAAGTCAGCCAGCTTTATAGCACACTAGGTGTCTATTAAGGCGAAGGCATTTGCTTTAGAGTTAGCTAAAGTAGAGGTTAAAACTTGGTATCCATTGCGGAATAAAGTATAAGGGATAGTGCAGCTTCTTCCACTAACTAGCCGACCTAGATTAACATCTGATATATCGATCCCTTTTGACCCTAGAGAGGAGTCTTCCTCTAGGGTTCCTCTTTTTCCGACTCCGCGCTATTCTCCTGGATTAATAGAACCTCGTCCGCTTTTGCGTTTATCAGGTAATCCTTTATACGGTGACCTTTCTGTCCGCAAGAGAAGCAAGCTCCTTAATCACTAAGGGCCTATATACGGGGGTTGCTGTACGTAGGCTGAGCATTCGCCGGACCTATGGCAGGGCTGGCCGCACGGCTAGCTGCTGAATTGGCGGTGGGCTGTACGGGTGGTGCTGTGGGGGTTGCCGATCGTGCTGGGGTATTGCGGGCCGTTCTTATATTGCTTGTAGTCTGATTTGAAGGGTTTCTGGCTTTATACCGTTTGGCGCGTGCCTTAATTCGGCGGAGGCCTTGGTCGATAGCCAAGCACTAGTCTGTAAGTTCCTTTAGCGTCTGTACGGTAGTAAAAACTAGCAGTATGGCTTGCTGCAGGTTTAGGGTAAGCTTGTTAAATAGGTCTGGCATTAGATCTTCCTGGGGAATTTGAGCCTGGCCGGCTAGGTGTAGAAAGCGGGTCTAAAAGGCCGAGAAGGTCTCTGTTGTTTTTATGTTTAGGCTTTTATAATTAAGTCGGGCGTTTTGTACTTTAAAGGGGTCCTTATAAATAGAAGACAGGTGGACGATTATCTCTTCTTTAGAGAGGAAGGGCTTTGCCGAGTCCTGTGCGTACCGCGGACGTAGGTGCGTCTATGCGTCCCTGCCGGTACGGCCGAAGACGTAGGCCATTTTAGCCTGAGTGGTAGGGAAGTGGTCCGCATTAACTTCGAGCTTGTCCTGTAATTAAAGCTTCTAATTGTCGAATATAGGGTCGGTTCCGTCTGTAAGCAATGGGGGGTCCGCAACCTTTACGGACCGCGACAATGCTAATGCTGTACGTTAGGCTAGGGCCTTAAGGACCGTAGCAAGTCTCTAGGTGTCTAATGATTCCTCGCTAGGCGTAGGGGGTTCTCTAGCTTTAAGCAGCTCTCGAAGTCGTTTAATTTCGGCATTGGCTGCTGCGAGCTCCACTTGGGAGTTCGAGTCAGTTGCTGTTTCACTATCAGAGGTATTCAAGGGTCCTACGGCTGCTTTGCCGGCTGCTGTATTTCTTAGCATCATGGTACGGTTATTGGGGTAACCTCCGGTAGGATTCTGTAGGGGTTTTGGTCTGTGCGTATTCTATAGGTCTTATTATTCTTTTCTGTTCTTCTGGTTCTGGTAATATTCTTTAGGTCTAATTCTGTGTTCTGTTCTGGTTCGTGGTTTATAGATATATTTAAGTTTCTTCTTAGGAAGAAAGGGTAGTTAAGCTTTAGATAATGTTAGCAACTTAGTTAATCGAGGCACGAGCACGGTAAGAGGGACGCGTAAGCCTGTACGATTGGTAGTCTATAAACGAGGATCTAAAGCTAGAGAAAGGAAAGGAGAAGAAGAGCAGCGCTGGTTAAAGTAGGGTTCTTTTTATACGGTCTTCTAGTCACGTGACCGCGAAGTTCTGCCAAGTTCTGCCAACCAAGTTCTGCCAAGTTCTGCCAGTGCCGTAACACTTTCCCGGGTTTATTTAGCCCAGGCAACTTGCCCTATACTGTTTTACATATATTTTAACCAAGGCTACTACCTAGCCTTAGCCGCCCAAATCTCCGCAAAACTTCACTTATATAGTGGAAGAGCAATAAAATATTATTTTATCTACTTTGTTAGTACCTTTAGATCCTTCCTTACTTCCTAAAGCACCTCCTTTATTTAAAAAGGAAGTTTTTTATTATTTCCCTTTCGCCTCCTACTACCTAGAAATACTACCTTTTACAATCTATTAACCTAAGGGATTAGTGGCTAATAGTACGGCGAAAAGTTATTACCTGCACCCTTAAGAAAATCCCCTTTATTATCTACTTCTCCTTTCTTTATCTTAGCTAGCTCTTCCGTATCTATAAAATTCCACTTATTAAACCTATTAATAACATTACCTTTCCTATTAGGTCTATTATAGTGAATGCATATCTAGAATAGCACCTAAAAAAACAACTTAAAATTATACTAAGCTAAATATATCTCGCCTAGGAGCACTCTAATCGCCATAAACGCTCTTATACTGGTCTTACCCCACACTCCTAAAGGCCCTTCTCACTACTTCTTAATCGCAAGATTAAAGTTAATTAAGAATACTAGCTAAGAAGGATTATTATCTTCCTTGTTTATTATAAGGTTGCCTATTAAAATGTTATATTAGATAATGCCGGCCCGTATATATAAAGACTTATATCCTTTAATACCACCCTTTAGTATAGCAAGTATTACAGCCTAAGAGCTTACCTTATAAAGAGGCTTTCCGTAGTCCCTAGTAATAATACATTAATATACTTAATTTAGGGTTATAAGGCGCCTTTTGCCTTTAGGCGGAGAGCCTAAATATATACGCTTGCTAAGCGGTAATAAGGCGTTAGTATAGCTAGACGACCTCTTTCTGCTAAAACTTCGGCCTTACCTTATACTAATTTTCGCTCCAGCTGGTTTTAGAGGCATTATTAAGTCTTCTAGCTTATAGTTTATCGCTCTTATAATATCTAGCCCCTTACAGACGTTATTATAAATATTATCTTCTTTACCGCCTATATAAACTGTTTCATGGTAATAGTACCTAGCTATATTAACCACTTCTTTCTTTATTACCTTACGCAGCAGTTTACCTTTTTCCTCGCGCTATAGGTACTGCTATAAGTCTTTAATGACGAGGGGTATCTTAAAGGTATCCCCCTTATGGTATACTTTCTAGTAAGTAATTGCTTAACCAGCGATATAGTATACCTACTTTATAAGTTTATTAAAGATAAGATACTTAGTCTAATTATTACGTACAACCTTAATATATCGCTTGCCGTTTAATATTAGAATAGTAGGGTTAAACCTAAGCTGCTCCTTATTTATCTAGAGAAATCCCAATATCGCTAAGGTAAATTATAGTCCGTCTTTATTAATATCAAATAGTGATAATATAATACCTCCTACCCGGTCATACTCCTATAGCCATATAATAGATCTATAGAGGGTAAAGCCTAGAATAAAGCGACAAGTATCCTAAATGGCGAAGACTTCTCTTATATATTTTCCTAAATTAAACCATACCTGCGAAGCTATATCGGTATTTAAATTACTCTTTAGCTCTCCTAGTATAAGTATATACAACTAATAGTATTAAGAGCTTTTACTAGCTATTGGATTATCTATAAAACTAATATTTAGCTTTTACTTTGCTGTAGACCCTTATAAGGGCTGCTTAGTATATATAATAAGCGTTTATTATATCTTTAGGGCGGACCTATACTCCTCTACAAAGCCTAAAAATGATTTAATTAGGTTGTTAAACCACTCTAGGACATTAATCTGCTCTACGCTTTTAGGCTAGTTACACTAGCCGCCCTCAGCGTATAGTAGATTGTCCCCTTCCTTACATTTCTTAAAAACGGCGGCGCTTGCCTCTTTAAGACCCTTTACTTCCTTAAAGAATACTTTATATAAGCTAGAAATCCCCATATAAAAAGAGCCTAGCTCCTCCTTTAGAATATAATCTACGTATTTCCTATATTTAGATAAGTTGGTAAAGCTGCTTATATTATATAGATGTGGGGTTTGTTAAATATAGAGTGGTAGCGGTTAGGGGGGAGGCGTGGACTCTATTATAGTGGTAATAGTATTACTCCAAACATCCTTATCCGATTCGCGATTAATAACTATTTTTAAAAAAGGGGTAAACCGTTTAATATTAAAGTCGTTAAAATTAACTAAAGGGAAAAGTTAGAGAAGGTTACTATAAAGAATACTGTGGCTAGCGCTAGACGGGAGTAGTTAAGTAGTAAAAAGGTTCTATAATGCTAGGATAAGGTTAACTATAAGATTTTTAAGCCTTATATATATTAGAGAGAACCTATAACAGATAAATTAACAATTACCTTTATAGCCTATCTGGCGTAATAAGTCCAGAGAGCTAGGGATGCCTAAATCCTAATAAGTTAAGTTAAATAAATTGCGAAAGCTATTTAGTCCTTTCCTAATAGGATTCGTTTTAATTATCTCTAATTTAAAGAGATTCGCCATTATAAGTAAACGCGCTAAGAGCTACGTTAGGAGGGCCAGCGTGGCAGGCGGGTAGGCAGGTAAAGGGGGATTAAAGAGACTAGTATATAAGGATAGTATAATAGCAGAGAAGTAAATAAGTGCAAGAAGGTCAAATATATATTAGGCGCGTCTTAAAATAAGGGAATAGCAAAAGAGGAAAGTATAAGGGAGGAAGTAAGGTACAAGCGGAACGTGAGGAGGATTTAAAGGTTGGGCGCGGAAAAGTTAAGCTAATTTAACGTAGCTTAGACTAAGGCTTTATAGGGCTTAGTTAAATACTAAGCCACAATAACCTAAAGTGTAGAAACATCGTTTGCAGTCCTAGTTATATAGGTTAAAAATATAGTACGTATATAGGGTTCCGGTATTATTAGAAAGTTATAAGCAGTATTTATTAGTAATTGTGGTTATTAGCTTTTAGTTTATTCTGTGACGCGTAAGGCTTAAATAGAGTAAGGCTCTAATATAGTAATGCTAAAAGGCGCTAGGTAAGGTACAGCTGGCGATAATAGGTTAATTATTAGGTTGGTTATATAAGCACCTATAATTAATTACGTAGCTAGTTCTAAAATGAGCCAAACCTAATATACTAAATATAGATATAGCCAACCCTATTTTACAGCGCTTAATTAACCTATTTCCCGTAACTAGGATTTAGTTCTTAGAACTAGATCCTTTTTTAAAATCGCGCCCTTTTTATAGTAGTTAATTGGTCTGCTTCATGAACCTAAATTAGAATCTTGGTTTTAGAATTAGATTCCGTTCCTAAAATTATAACTTAAGCCATAACTAAAAATAGCTCCTCTCTTCCAAGACCGTTAAACCGCTTAGCTTAACACTATACCTTTTTAGCTATGTTTAGTATATTTAGCTTAGAATTAGGATAGAATAGAGTCTTTAAAATTAGATCTAGTTCTTAAAATAAGATCCTATTTTTAGAGTTATAACTTAGGCCAATATTAAGAAAAATATCCTATATTTATTCTTAATATTCCCACCTTATTAATATAAAATTTAGAGTTAACCTACACCCTAGTTACCTATAAAAACGCTAGAGACTTTAACACCTTAACTTTAATTCTTTATAAAGGACCAGCAAGTTATAGGGTAGCTAACTTATCGCTGCCAAGTATATAAAGGTGGAGGACTTTACTGTAAGCAAGTTCTTAACTTCAATTTAATATACATGCAAATAATAATAAGATACTCTTAATATAGAAGTAACTAGATAGAAAAACAATACCAAGCTAAAGAAATCCTAATTAGCGCCTTAATTCTTAACGCCAGAAAACAAGAACGTAATTACGAAAATCTTTTCTTATAAGAAATTTCTCATTTCTTTAGCTTCTTAGAGGCTCTATCTATAGTGCAATCCACCTTTCTTTTACGTGTCCCTCTCCTTAATAGATCTAAATAATTATCTAGCGCCTCTTCTAGTTGGTCTCTTTGCTTATATAGTTTACCCTTCTAAGCTATCTCTATTATAACATCTTTAAGCGGTTTATATATTATAGCATAATAATAAAGGTAACGTGGGTTCTTAATATAGTATAATATAAGTTTTTTATACGGTATACCCGCGGGTAAAACCTAGGTAGGATACTAGTATACTACTACAATAGGACTATATATAAATATAACTGATCTATATCTAGGGTTTCGGAGACGCTTTAAGTCCTCTATTATATAGCAAGTTAGCAACCATAATAAAAGATACTTTAGTTATCCGTCTAAAATTGTAGTATTGGAAATTGTTAACACTTTAGTTAAGGGAGATATATCTCCAAGGAAGTTTGTACAATTAGCTAAACTATTCTCTACTTAACTATTAGTATTGCTAAAAAATATATAGGTGTTTTATAAATATACCTAAAGGTACTAATAAACCTTTAATATAGCCCTCTTTTAGTTAAGGTAAGTCTGTTTTAGCCTCGCTACGGCCCTTTATTAGCTTAGGTAAAACTATTTTAGTTTTACTACGGCCTTCTAGGCTCTTAAGGTAATTAATATATATTTCCGTATCCTCTTATATATTACCCTCCGTATTATTATCAATTTTATAAGAGTTAACCTTATTAGGTATTTAAGTAGGCGTATAAGGTATCTGTTTCTACATAGGGTTAAAAAGCTACAATTATTTCTTCTCCCTGCTAATAGATGCTATATCTTTGTTATTAATACAATTCTAGGATAATTTAAGGTTTCTAGCAAGTTAATAAATAGGTATATTATCTTTAGGGCGATAGTATATTATAATGTTTTTATAAGTACTAATTAAGGACTTATAGGTTATGTTAGTAACGTATTTAAGCTTAGTTGAGGTAATATATATAATATCTGGTATTCTTATAGGGATATTAAGGGATGTTAAGGGATATATAGTTAAGAGGTTAAATTTAAAGGTGAGTTAAATTAATGGTATATAAAAATTAGGAGTATAACATTTATATTCTATTTCTCTCTTAGGGCGGAGTTAGGATAGAAGGTAGAAGGGAAAGGCGGAGTATACTAGCCGCCCTTTTCCACTTTATATGGTGTCTGTAGTATAATATTTAGTAGCTATAATTACTCTTAGCTTATATATCGTCTACGCCCAAGACTATAGGTACCTAGAGTGATCTATAAGTAAGGCATTATTAGGGGTAGCCATTAGCTAAGCTGCTGCTAAACTTAAATAGCTGACGATCCCTAACGGACGCTATATGCCTTAGTAGGGTTTAGAAGCGTTTATATAAAGTTATAAACTAGAATTAGAAGTTAATAATAACCCCTAATAACGCCTCTCTTAGTAGGAATAGCATTATATAATCTACTTCCAATGCCCATCCTTCCTAGGGTAAGACACTGCCTAAATAGTAGACTTATCCTAGCTAGTTAATCTCGTATATTAACCCCCTATCTGTGGTAAAGAAGCTATTAATACCTCTAGGGTAGTTTAATTACTATTCTGGCTAAGCCCTTTATAAGCGCTCCGCCTTATATAGGTAGTAATTAACTCCTATTAATCTACCTTATATTAGGGGAGATCTTTTACTTAAGGTGCTAAGTAGCCGGTACTTAGAGGTCCATAGATATATTTTATATCCCAACAACATTAACCACGATTTCTCCTTAAGTGGTATCCGCAACCCTAAGTACCTACAAGCGTAGCGTCCCTAAATTATTAGCTAGTAAGTAGGCGTTTATAAATAAAGAAACCGACTTTAAAGATAACGGTAATATAGAGGCGTTAGCTAGTTAGGAAAGTAACTTTAGTAATAAGGATTAAGAATAGGATATAGAGACATTATATAATAGAGAAAATGGTTTTAGCACTAAAGATTAAGAAATAGGGGTAGATAGTAATAAAGAAATATTAAGCGACGAGGCTATATAGGCAATAGTTAGATATAGTAGCCTTAGCTTTATAGTTTTAAATCTATAAGTATAGGATATAAATATAAAGAAGATTTCTAATAAAAGCTGGTAAAAGGGTTAAAACTTTAGCCACTTTTCGTTTAGCCTATTACGAAATAAAATAATATTTTACTATTCCTACCAAAGTCTCTACCCACTTAACTTATAGCGAGCTATAAAGCATTTACAATAATCTATGCTTTTACTTAGATAAATTTATTCACTACCTTAAAAGCGATAATAGAAGGAAAATCTATACTAACGACTTAGGATTTTTTAAATTTCTTATAGACCTAGAACGCATACCACCTTAGTAACTATTAGTCTTGTTTAAGACTACAATACTTATAGATTTATATCTTAAGGATATAAATATATTTTTTATAGTGTTTTTTTTTATTTAAATTATTTCTCTATTTATAGTACATAGCGGTTATTTATCTATTCCGGTATAGTAAGAAGGGGTAGTTAGGTTATACAAGAGGGCTTAAACTTATAGCTACGCTTATAGGGCTGTTTATATAGGAACTTCTCTAAGTATATATAAGGGGTCTTTATATAGGAACTTCTTTAATATTTCTAGATCTAGGACTTATATATTTCTTTTTTTTATAGTTCTAGTATTTTCCTAATATTTGCTTCCCATTTACATACTAAACATTAATAAAGGGCGCTAGGTTAGATCACCCTACTTATATAATTACTCTGCTTATATAATTACTCTACTTATATAATTGCCTAGCTCGCACAATTACCTAGTTCGCATAATTACCTAGCTTATATAATTACCCAGCTCGTATAATTACCCAGTTTACACGATTGCCCAACTTGTACAATTACCTAGCTTATAGGATTGCCTAGCTCCTATAAGCACTATACTTACACGGTTACCTAGCTTATATAATTACCTAGTTTATAGAATTGGCTAGCTCCTATAAGCATCTAGCTCGCATAATTACCTAATTTACACGATTGCCTAACTTATACGATTACCTAGCTTATAGGATTGCCTAACTCCTATAAGCACTATACTCGCATAATTACCTAGCTCATAAAATCGGCTAGCCCCTATAAGTATCTAGCTTATATAATTAAAGCCAAAGTTATTAAACCTATTAATACCCTATTTACACGCTAGGAATTAATTAAAGGGCGCTAGGTTAGACTACTCTACTTATATAATTACCTAGCTTATAGGATCCCCTAGCTCCTATAAGCCTCTAGCTTCTATAACCTCCTAGCTTATAGGACTAAAGCCACAGCCGCTAAATCTATTAAGATCCTAGCTGCATGTTTAGAGGACGCTACGCCTAACTACCTAGCTTGCTATTTTTATAGAATTCCTTAATTAATCGATGGTGCCTATTCTGAAAATATCCCTCAATGACTTCCTATAACAGAAATTTCTTATTACACAATTTTATAAGGAGATTTACTTCCTTAACTATCTATACTAGCTCTTTAGCGCGAAGGATATAGCTATAATAGCGCTAATATACACCCGGTGTTCTCCCTAATAGGGCTTTTATAATATTATCCTATAATAAAACTGTAAGTAATACTTAGTAACCTAGCTCTATAAGGATTCGATCTTTATAGGGTATCTAATTTTAAGACTAGGGCTCCTATAAGGCTTTATTTGCAATAATAATCTTTAAAATATTAGCAAAGCTATTAGAAGTTATATTTAAGAAAAGAAACTAATCGGCGATATACGCTAAAACTCTATATCCAGGTTATAGGGTTATAAGAGATCCCATATATTACTCAACCTAGTAAATATAAGTAATATATAGCTTTGGTAAGATAAGGTATAAAACATATAGGATTAGGTACATCTCCGAAATTTAAGCTAGTAAATACGGTACCTATTTAGCAATATTTATAAATAGAAACCTATCCTGCCTTAAAAAGTATATAATAGCTTTCTCTTTATTTGTCCATTTACTACTTACTCCGGCATTAAGAAAAAGGCTATAATATTTCTGCTTATAACCTAGTATTAGTCTATTAAGCTTAGACGAAATACTGCCCTAACTATCACCATCCTTAAAGGTCGTATTAATTAACTTAAATTGTTCCTTAACTAACTAAGACTTATATACGGATGCTAAGGGCTCGTTATTTATATAAGGGCTAGTCGAGTTATACTTTATAAAGTATTAGTGGAGTCTTACTAGGGAAAGGCCAATAGTATAAACTAATAGTTTAGGTGGTTTTTAGAGAGCTAAGTTAATTAATATTAAGTAGGTAATCGGCGCTAGTAGCTCTAGATTAACTATTGTTAGTAAAACCCTCGCTAAACACTAGACTAGTTACTCTTAACTTATTAGGAATATCCGTAAAGTAAACTTTATTATCTAGATCAATAGATTTTATTAACGTTAAAAATAATAGTAATAGATCGCATTGCTAGAGTGATTAATCAAAGTATATCTTATATTAAAACTGCAAAAGGTATAGTAGGAGCGTTAGCAGTAATTAAAAGGACATTTAGCGGAATATATCTATTTAATAACACTAGGCGGCTAATAAATATAATAACGCCACTAATATAACTCCCCCTTAATACACAAGCGCTACAATTTTAAGAATTTTAGACATATATACGTAAATTCACATTATAGTACAAGCGGATTTATTTAAAGACTAAAGGATCAATTTTAATTACATGCCAAAATCTTAACTCTAAGCTAGATATAAAAAACTACTATTAAAGGTCCGTAACATTAATAAGTAGATATAGCTTCTATAAGAGAGCACTATCTATACCTTTCTCTTTAATATAGTCCTGCAAGTCTTAGAGAATCGCCTAGATTATAGTCTACAATTTAATTAGAATAGATACTATATAAAAGATATTAAATATACTTAAACTTATAATGCGTTAGAGCGATTATATATTAACTTAGAGAAAGTAGATATATAGATAATATCCTATACTTTTCGCTCTCTAGTTCTTTTATAAAGAATACTAAGGAAATTTTATAGAGGCTTAGGGAATGAACAAATTATTCTATAAGAGAGTATATCTACAGTCCTCTTATAAGTCAGAGTCTTATTTATTAGAGTCTTATCTAGGCAAGTGCTAAGAATTTTACTTAACATTATATTATTAAGTATTTAGGGTACTTGTTAATATTATATGTGTATAAAATCTACCAAACCCCTAAATGCCCTTTACTAGTTACTTAGGCCCATAGTAATTTAATTAGACAATAAACCAATACTAGGACGCTTAAAATCGTCTAACTTAAAAGGTATCATTTCCTTACTTTGCGAGCTCTTTATAGGCCAACTAATCCTAGTAATAGAAGACGCCTTTTCCAGATCCACCTTAACAAATTATAGGGTATTCGCTCGTTAATAAAGCTTAGTAATTAATACACCGTATCTAGAATCTTAATCTTAACTATAAGTGGCTGTTAAAGTACTAATAATTAATATAAGAGGCAGCTAAATATAACGCTTTAAGAAACTAATAGTTAGCGTAATTTAGCGAGTTATGGCTTTAATAAGTAAGCTAATAGTTAAATAAGCATCTATATTAAAGAGTAAAGAGCGGCCGTAAATAGTTAGCGGAAATAGGATAAGCTAGGGAATGGTTTAAAAGGAGTGGTAAAAATAGTAAAGTAGGGTAGTAATAAATAAAAGATATAGAAGACGCGTTAAGGCAACCGGCAAAGTAGGCAATAAAGGCAATTATATATCCCCAGTATAATAGGGCGGAAATTAGCTCTATATATTAGGTATTTCCATATCCTTTCCTTTAGATAACATCCTTAGATCTATTAAGGCATCTTACTCTTTAGCTCCTTAAGGAAAAAATCATCATAAATCGTGCATTCTACGCATTAGTTAGAAAAGAAATCCTCTAATAGCATTAAGGCTTACGGCCTTCTACAACAGAACGAGCTATATTACTAAATATTTTACATTATACGCCTAATTAAGTTTGCGACTTATATCGCCTCCTATCTTAGCTAAAAGAGAAGTTTAATTTTTAACTGTGTATTGTAAGTAAAAGCGAGGTTAATAATCGCCACTATATTAGCGCAGCTCTGATAAGGGCCTTACGCCAATTATATCACTTTAATTAAGTACGCGACACTTAATTAAAGCGATATAATTAGCGTAAGGCTCTTCTAAGTTTTAGAGGCGCTAGTGACCTACTAGGGAATTAAGAGTAAAGGGGAACTATACTTAACTACTCTTTTATCTTAATATAAATTATATAACTTATAACCCACTATTATAAACTTTAGCATTACAGTAGCCCTAAATCTTATCCGTAATGCTTTTAATAAGTAGCTTTAACCTTATCTCCCTAATATTATATATACTATTTAAAGGCTCTAAAAGCTTTCTATTAACACCTTTTAATATTTACCGCCTCTCTTAAAGAATAAACATAGCTACTATAATTCGCTCTACGCTTCTCTAGGGAGTGAGGATATCTAGCCTTCTCTAGGGAATTAGGATATCGTCTAGCCTTTTTTAGGGAATAAGGATAATGCTATCTAGTCTTCTCTAGGGAGTGTCTAGCCTTCTCTAGGGAATAAGGATGTCGTTAAGCCTTCTTTAAAGAGTAAGGATGTTTAGCCTTTTCTAGGGAATGAGAATAATGTCGTCTAGCCTTTTCTAGGGAGTGTTTAGCCTTCTTTAGGAAATAAGGTTGCTTCTTTACCTCCCCTTTTACCTAAATGTGCGAACCTACTTAACGTATTATTAGCAAACCTCTTTAAGATTAAGATATTCGTTAATATATCTATAGGGAAAGATCTAAAGGCTATTATTGGCGAACTAAAGTGGTTAAACAAATATCCCCTTATTAAGGATCTTATTACTACTAACAGCGATTTATTAAATAACGCTATTTTTTAAAAACTTCTCAGCCAATAGACGCTTGCGGATTCTTTTAAGAAATGGCAACTAAAGTCTATAGGTACGTTAAGGATTAAAAGTTTAGTTAAAAGTCAAGCCGCTTCCATAAAGGGAGTTAGCCATATTATATTATTTGTAAGAAGTATAGGATATTACAACATTACTAAAGCGGCTTTAGCTATTAGATATAGAATTAAGCTTTATGTTATATAAAGGCTTAAAGGGGTAGGGCTATTAGTTCTCTTAGCCTTTACCTATAACGCCTACTAGAGATTAAATTTACCTAATATTAACGATTTTCTTATGGCTTTACGGCACCGGTCTTATTTTATAATATTTAAAATTGCGTAAAAATGTTTAGTTTAGATGGGATAGTGTTAAGAGCTTTATTTTAGTTAGATACTTTCTCTTAAACTAATATATCTTAGCACCACCAACCTACCCTAGCCGAGCCCGAAAAAGCGAATTTCCTCCCCTTATAAACGCCCCTATATAGAAGTTACTAAACCCAGGGATCCTATATTAGCGTATAATTACCGATATATAAATTTAATAATATCGCACCCTCCTTAGCTATTAATAACGGCCTTAACAAATAGCATATAGATATATAAGAGTAGTTATACTTCTAAATAGCAGTATCTCTAATTTATTACAGGCTATAGAACATCTTTTTTATAATTTATTAAATAACATCCTTAAGCCTCTAAGCCGGCGGGCGAATCCCTTATACTACGCCTTGGTTAAGAACGCTTATTATAAGATTTCCCTACCCCTTTTAATACCCGCGGCAACCTTGCGCAAAGATACCTAAATATAAATAGTATAGCGTGTTTAAATGGAAACCCTAGCGGCTCTAGTTCTATAGATATTAGTAGTAACAGCGAACAGATAAGTTATAATAAGGCGTAATGGGTATACGGAGACCAAATCGACGGTAATACGCTACTAGCAATTAGAAATAGCGAATAGATAAGCTATAATAAGGTGTAATGGATATATAGAGACCAAATTAACGGTAATATACTACTAGGAATTGGTAACAGCGAATAAATGGGCTATAACGAGGCGTAATAGGTATATAGAGACTAAATCAGTGGTAATATACTACTAGTAATTAGCGATAGTGAATAGATAAGCTATGGCTCCGCGTAATAGGTATATAATAAGTCCCTTAACAGTGCGGTTACTATAAGTTCTGCTTATAGGTGTTAGTGAATTTCTTCTAAAACTCTTGTATTGTTATATACCCCAGTTTTAGGTTTTTAACGCGGTATAATAATGGTTTAATAATATCCCTTATTAAGTAGAACTAGCAGTTTAAGCTTAGCTAATAATTGGCACCGTAATTATTACACTAATACTACCTCTACTCCCGTTTTATTCTACCCATTATAAACTAGCCTAGTAATAGCCCCACCCGCTCTCTAAATACGGGATAGCATAACTAAGTAGGACCTAGGAGTCCTGATAAGGGCTAAAAGCTAACGTGCATACTACTAAATCGTTTAGATATTGTATTAAAATGCGTTGTCTTATAAAATAAACTATTAGGCCTATATATAAAGAGTTTATATTAACTACTCTAACTCCTAACTTTAGTAGTATTTCTAGTATCTTTAACTTAAATTCCTTATTTACATTAGCCGCTAGAGTTACTATACCGAAGTAAACCACGTTAAATATACTATTTTTATAAGCTTACACGCTTTATTACTTTCCGTAGTATCCGTCAAGGCGATAGTAGGTATAGTTTTAGTTAGCATAGTCTTCTAGATTTTCTATATTGCCTCCTCTAGGCTAAATCGTGCGAGGTCTACGTGCGACTTATCGATTACGGATACTATATATATCCTATTCCGGTAATCCTTTATTAGAGTTTCGTGCTTACTTATTTTTTGTGTTACTATATCTAATTTTACGAGCTTACTGTAAGTAAAATTATCTAAGTGGTAGGGCAGTTTAGAGGGGTAGGCTTATCGGCCTATTTATATTTCGCGCGTTAGGTATACTAATTTACCAACGTACACGGATATTAAAATACTTAGCATTTTAAACGAGCCTTAAATATTTAACACCCTAACGCTTAAACTTTACTATTTTTATTAACGAGGATTTAGTGGTAATGTTTTTAATGCCTTAAACACACCGCTAAAAAAAGATTAATATATATAATGGCCGCTGTGCGGGCCGCTATATATATTAAACGCTCGGCATCTTATCCCGCGTAGATACATTTATAGTGCCCTTTCTACCCTTTAATATATCTAGCGGCCTAAACTTCTTACCTAGCTGTAATAAGGCCTATAAATGGCACATAGCACGCACTATAACCTCTTAACGATCTTTATTAATTGCTACCCCCGCTTCTATTTATAATTATATAGCTATGCTTTTAGAACTAATAAGTACCATATTTAACGCTTTTTTCTTTCTAAGTTAGACTATTTAAGCCCTTAAAAGTAAGGATAAAGTGCACCTTAATCTACTATCTGCTAAAATGTTTACTAACTAACCCAGACCTCTTATATTACACTGCTACTGAGAAAATACCTATTTTTATTAAATATGCCTAAAATAGAAGAGTATTATATACTCTTTAAAATGTCTAAAACTAGCTATAACAAAATAGCCGGAGTCTTTCTTAACGCTTAGGGAAAAGAATAGTTTAAATTTGTTAAAGTAGGTTATAAATCTAAATAATTTCCAATAAATCTTAAGCTTTATAGGTTTTAAAATGGATTGGTTTCCGCTATAATCTACTTACTAAACCCGAGTATGCTTAAGTCCTAATACATTTTCGCATTAATAGGATTAAAAAGCAGTTATATACTCCGTTAGAAGTAGTAAGGCTAATGCAAAGCGGGGAGTAAATTGTAAAAGATATAAATGTGGTAAAATTAAAAGTTAAACAGTTGAAGTTGCTAGAGGGGTCTTTTAGCGACTTAGAAAAGAGTAACATAGAGGAGGGTTTGCGTGCTCTGGGCTTTAAGATATAGTTTAACCGTATAAAATATCTGTAGTCTATGTTATATATCTAAAAAAACCTGCTATTCGGCTACTAGATTATTAATTCTTGTTTTAAATAGTATTAATTTCTTCTATTTCACTTTCTTCTTACTCCCTATATTTTTAGAATTAAAGTCTACTATACNNCCGCCTTNTTAGTGCTACTANCTATCCGCTATACTTTAGCCCGTTACTAATACCACGGTTAGAAAACCTTCTTTAGGGAATTTATTTACTAAGGGAATTATTATAAAGTTCTTACATTTTTAGGTGCAGTTAAGAAGATAAATAGTAGAAAAGAAATCCTATAATAGATAGAGCGTAAGATATAGGATAATAGAAATTGTAATATAAGGTATAGTATAGAAGAGGACCGGGATAAAGATAGGGATACGTATAAGGACGTATATAGGGAGGATATAGTCGCCGGGATTAAGGCTTTAGGGATTAATTTAAAGAAGAATATATCTCTTCGCTAGCAACTATTCCTTTTATAAATAGCATAGCGAAGGCTATTATATAACGTTTTTACATTTCTATACATAATTATGGCGTACCAATTTATACCTCCCCCTATGCTATGTAATCACACTTATAGCTAGCCGAGCTAGGCTTCTCTACTTATAATAGGTTAGCCTCCTATATTCTATAAGTATACTTAGTCTCACCCTTTACCAATCTTTTATTACCTATGGCAAGGCTAGAACAGGCGTCTTCTTATATTTATACCGTCTAGTAAGTTGCATTTAGGCCTGCCTTTGTATATTCTATACCGTTTATAGCCCAACTTAAATCTATATACTTCCTTATTGCTCTAGTAAGAACTACTACGCAATTTAACCTTACTAATACGCATATACTACCTCTACTAGGGTTTTACTAATTAATATATAAATAGGCCTTTAAGACCTCTATAGACCTCTAAAGGCCTTTAATAACCTCTAAAGACCGGTGATAACTTACCTATTAAGGCAAGCAGCATATAACCTACCCCTTTTGTATCTTTAGTAATCTAATCGCTACTCTTAGGTACCTATTGTTGTGATGGATACGTCTAATAGAAGCTAAAAGTCAGCCTATTAGGTTCTAAAGTTAGGAGAAAAGATTTCCGAGGAGGATAAAAAATGAGATATTACCTTTATAAAATAGGAAGAAGGCGATTTACGTAAAGTAAAAGTAAGTAATTACCTATATTATAAATAGCAGGTCCCAAATATCTTAAAGATTTATAAGATTATCGGCATTCTATATACTCAACCCGATATTCGCCGGGCTGTAGGTCCAATATATAATACAATTATTTAAATAACTTCGGTTATGCTATATTACCATAATAGCAGATTAGTTATAGCGGAAATTAATTACAATAGAACATTAATGAGGTCTAATTGCTTTTCCGGCGATATACAGTTTATAAAAGGTAGAAAGGAAGCTTTAGAACAATTAAATAAAGAGGTAAAGGAACTTAATAATGCTAACTAGACTGCTACGCCTCCCTTTTTAGTTAGATTGGCGTACTTTGCTGCCCTAATACTTATAATAGCTTTGGTACTTCCGTATAGGGAATAGTTAAATTTATATAAAGGAACTACGCTGCTTAAATTACTTAATTTCGTTCAAAGAATATAAGATCTCGTGCGGCTTATATAATGGTCTAGCGATTTACTATTATTCTATAACTAAGCCCAAAGCCCTTATACCTTTACGTTCGCCTATGCTTATAACCCCCACTAAAATTAAACCCCCCTCTCTACGCTCTTTTCTCCCGGCCTTACTAAAATACCTAGTGTAAATATACTTCTTTTATAACAAAGATAGAAAGGCTATATAGAAGTGGTCTTTTAAAACCCAATGCTTAATTTTTATAAACTATATAAGTATGGCTAATCTTATAAGCTAGGTGATTGTGCGGGCTATATTAGCACATAGTTAAGAAAAAAGTAGAATAGTGTAATTGGCGGGCCGGTACGCAGGAATATAATACTATTTAACTTTACTTAATATGGCTTGGAGGAGTGTAGAGCCTTAACCTAAGCTACGGGAACACGTTCTCTAACTAAGCCTTTATTATATAACCACTAACTACTTCTAGGCGCTACGGCCGCCGTATACCCCGCCACTTACCCTTCCTAGAACTTTAGAAGTTATACTAGTCCTTAGTTAAGTAACTAATATTTAAAGCTCTAACTAACTAGCTAAATTTGTCACAGATTAGATAAAGCTAATAACGACTTCTTAATGTATATATAGAGGCTTTAGAGCCACGTTTAATAAAGTAAAATTCTTATTCTTAATCGTCCTGTTTAACACTAAATTACTCCCTTAAATATTGTTTGAGACGCAGTCGAAACTAAAGAAATATACTATCTAAGAGTATTCCGTTTAGCTTAGCGCAGCTTATAAATAGCGAAAAATATAGCAACTTAAAACTTATATACTAGGGGCTAGAGTTTAAAGTCTATAAAGCGATTATATGCACCTAATCTCCTATACTTGCAGCTGCCTATAATAGAGGCTTTTAGGTAAAAGCTAACTAAATATTTAGTAGAATTGACCCTAACTAACTAACTAACGGGTAGGAGGCGGCGACTAATATTATAAATATTAACAAGTTCGATTCTGGCACCGTTAAGAGGATGATCCAATTTATATATAAGAGGGACTATAAGAATGGCAAGGAGGAGTAAGGATCTAATATTGATAACACTAATACCTTATCGCTATCTAAACTAGATAATAGCGGTGGCGATAATAAAGATATAATGATACGGCCGACGACGGCCTATATTATACTTTGTCACGTTTATATTAATGTAATTGCCGATTACTACGATATACTATAGCTAAAAGAGCTTATAAATATAAAAATCCAATATATTCTAAGAACTAGCTAGTTCGCAGATAGGTTTCCTAATGTTGTTAAAAATGTCTTTAGCCTAATAGGCGACTTAGCATTACATAATATAATTACCTTAATAGCGGCTAAGTATATCGAAGAGCTTATTAAACTTAGGGACTTCGTGGAGCTAGACGTTATAAGCGATTTCGCCATCGGTATTATATAGATAGTAATTACCGCATCTAAGGACATAAAGGAAAATTTTATACTAAAACTTTAAGCTGTTTAATCTTAGCTATAATAAACAGAATTACTACTTTAATCCGCCGAGGCGAGGTATGTCGCGGCTGAGCGCAAAAGCAAAAATATTAATAACTGTCTTAATACCCTCTGCACGACTAGGACCTGTTATAATATTAGTTATAAAGCTGAGTTTACATATTATATTAAGGACAGCAATTATCTATCCGACCCTAATTACCCTTATATACTTCGTTGTAAAAGGTGCGAGCGTTATATATAAGTAAAGATACATAGCTTAGGAGATCGGCTTAGGTAGGAAGTCATTATATTATTTAGGTTAATCTAAGAAATTTAAATATATATCTCGTCTATAGTCGATCCGTTAAATATTATATAGCAACTATATTATCCATCTCCTATTAGCCTCCCCTTACCTTACCTCTTACCCCTTACCCCTTACCCCTTACCCCACCCTTTATCTTATCCTTTACCTTACCCTTACCTTTACCCTCACTTATTACCCCTTACCCCCTAGACGAATTACAAAATCCTAGTCATTGTATCTATTCTACTAAATACTAGAATAGGATTGGATAATAATAGACTAAAATAAAATAAAAAGTGGTAAAGAATAATAAGATAAGCGAGAAATAACTAGGAAAAGGTCCTATATATAAGGAACGTATAGTTTTAAATTTACCAGTTATATACCTTTCTATTAATACTAAAGGGTCAGTATAGGATTCTCGCATAAGTAAGGCGACTTACCTAGCGGTGCCTCTTAATTAGATGCCATACGCTATATATAAGGGCTATGTAATTTTTAAAATACTTAAGTCCTTTAATCTACTTTAAACAATAAGGATGCTTACAGCGGAACCTCTGCCTAAACACTCCTTCTATAATATAATTATTGAAATACTTCTGTAGTATATCCTTCTTTATAAATAGGCGGGTCTGCCTTAGCGTTAAGAGTTGGTTATTACTAATGCAGATAAGGTAAATAAGATTAGTAAACGTTATAGGATACGGCAGCTATATTATCTTAACACCCTCTTCCTTAATCGGGACTATGCTCTACGTCTTATCCAGGTTTTCTTAGAAAGGCGAGTTTAAGCTAATATATTCTTTCTGCCGCTTTGCCTATTAATAGGTACCAGTATTAATATCACTTGCACCTCTTTTTACGCCTACTATACTTTAGTCTACTTTAGACCCAAGTTAAAGTTTAATAGCCTTACTTAGGATCCCATTCTGCTGGCTCTTTTGTTAATTATAATACTTAATGAGATTGCGGATAAACTTTATACGGAGTTTTATAGCGTGCCCTTCTTTAAGTTTATTTAGCGGCTAAGATAGCAGTTTAGCAATAGCAGTATATTCGCGAAATTTATACTATACAGCTAAACGGGTAGGAATGTCCGTCCCAACGCTACCACTAAGCTGTCTTTTAATATTATAATCGTTAATGGCGTTATAAAAATTAAGAATAAATTAGTCCTCTTTTTATTTGCGTAGGACGTTTATAATACTATAAAGTTTACGTCTAGCTTTATCGTAACGGTTATATAGTTTTGTTCCCTTCGCGGCGTTAATAGGGTAATATTCTCGGCTCCTAATCTTTTACTTATATTACTCTTATTTCTCGCAAAGCTATAAAATATTAGGGTGTTAATTAAGTTCTAACTAGAATTTAAGCTTCTGCTTATCAGTTAGACCTATAAGGGCCTACTTATCCCTTAAAATCCCTATCCATACGGCATATTAGATAAGGTTGTCCTATAATAAAGTCCTAAAGTAGATTAACTAGAAATCGCGCTTAATTAAATTAGGTAAATAAAACCGTTAGTAGGTATCGCCGTAATAACCTATTATCTAATTTCGCTCTTCTAGAGTAAGGGTAGCTAGAAAGGTTAGTTAATAGATATACTTATATTAAATTAGACACTTATTATTTAATTTTCTTTTAGACGCTTATCACAGCTAGTAAAGTTTAAGTGATTATTTAAACCTGGCCACTTGGCCTAACTATACGTAGTAATCGCGGCATTTCTGGTAAGGGAATACTTTAGTATTTAATACTCCCCTATAACCAGCCATTATCTTAATATTTTAAAAGATGGGTTATTCCTCTATCTGCTTCTTAAACTTTACTTTAAGACTCTCTTTATTTACTAGGATTTTAAGTTTAAAAATCTCTTCTGGTAAAGTATAATGGCGTTAAAATATATTATCCGCAATAGTAAGGCTTATGAGATAGGATAGAATATAAAAAGCTAGGATGCTTTTAAGATAGAAAATAAACCTCTTACTATAGGTCTATTAGCGCCATTCGCGCCATCTTTAATTGGCGTCACTATATACCGTCTGCCTATACCTCTAGAATTCTTAATATACACAAAACTTATAAGGGCGATAGTTGTGGTTTAATTAAAAATTTTCGTATTATAAACTTTTAGGATTGTAATATATTTATATAAAAGCGCTTTGTTAGAGCCTCTCGCGCTTAAACTTTTAATAAGAGCTTGGGGTCTTATTGCCGTAGCACTAAAGAGGAGGAGGATTGCTCCTATTTGCACTTAAAAACAACTATAGTAAGGCTTCGCGTCTATTATCTAATAGGCATTAATAATTACATATAAGTCTTATATATATATATTGCATGCTTTTCTTTCTCTAACGTGTCCAGCTTATATATTAGCGTTAAGTAGGTTAAAATCCACTGTAATAAATCAGCTAGGATTTTTTTTTAAAAAATTAAAGATTACCTATATTTTGTATATTAAGTTCTGCGCTATTGTTTATACTATAGCCTACTATATCTATAAATTTGCACAGCATTTGTCTCTAGTACGACTGGATTATACTTTCCTTCTTAATTTAAGAATTCTTCACGCGCTATTTAAGGTATGTTTTAAACGTATCGGCCGCGCACTAATAAAGGGCCTTGGTTGGGTTAGACTTAACTTTTAGGCAGAACCTAAATATAAATTGTTAGTATTATAAGGTAAATTTTAGTTTAAATATAAACGAACTTTTCTTAATTCCGGAACTTATGCTTAATAAGAGAAGTAGACTAGGGCTTCCGTTTTAACTTTGCCCTTCCTTAGTCCTTATAATACGCAATCCTCTACCGTAAATATTCCCCCTTAGAATTGGCGTTTTCCCTAGCTCTAGAGTTAGAGCTTAAATCTGAGTCTAAAGCTAGCTTAGAATAAAACGGCTTACCCGGTTTAGAGTCTAAGCTAAAGGCTAGATCTATATTTCGCCATTTCTTACTTTAAAAGGGCATAGTGGTTAAACGCGTAGTATCTTAGTGCTTTAGCAGCTGCTAGTTACTTACACGTAGAAGCTAGCTTAAGAGCGACTACTATTAATAGGAACGCTGAAAAAGGCTCTATAGGAGATCGGCGTTCTTAAGAGCGGGACAGGGCAAAAAAATCCCATAGGTAGAAACCTAGAAATTAAGTATTAGAAGTGAACGATATAATAGTAAAAAAAAATGCATATATAGCTACTGTAGGAAAAGGGTTAAAGGAGCGTAGTGTAGAAGGGAGGTTTCGTTATATAAGGGTAGTGCTTTTAGCAAAGGATGAGGATAAAGGTAGGCGGCGGACGTCTATAGCTTCTTAAATAACGTTAGCCGCTAAGGGATATTTGGGGAGCTTCTAGGTTTAATAGGTAAATAAGGAAGACCCTACCGTTCTTAGCATGCTTAGTATGTTATAAAAGCGGTGACAGATATAGGTCTAAGTAAGGAGAAACAGCCTCCTAAAACGGGGGGGAGGAGCCTCTAAATCCGGCTGTGTCTTCCCTAATAATAAGATTCTATTAGTTATAGACCGACTATCTAAGATAAGGTACTTAATCGCCTGCCCTAATATATTAACGCCTACCGTTACCTAACTATTCCTAGACCACGTATAAAAACTCCACGGACTCCCTAAAATAATTATCTCCGATAAAGGTAGCTAGTTTATCTCTATATTTTGGAAAGAATTAACTACCTAACTCCATATTAAAGCACTACTATTTACTATATATTACCTAGAAATAGACGGTTAAATAGAATATATAAACGCTATAATAAAATAGTATATTTGGATATACACGTTATATTTATAAGATAATTAGATTAACTAGCTTATATTTACCAAGTTTACTATAAATAATTCCATCTTAGAAACTATAAAGGTCTTCCTATTTTTAGCTAATTACGGCTAGTACCTATAAATAGGGTTTAAACCTTTTAGTAACGTTCCTTGCCCCGCTTATTATGCCTTATAAGTTATAGAAGTAAATAAATTTATAGAGAAGATAGAGGAACTACAACGGTTCCTTATTAATGAAATAATATAGGCCCAATCTATCTATAAAGCCGTAGCGAATAAGAAATAAACCCTAGCACCGGCTTACTAAATTAGTAACTTTATCTAGCTAGATACATCGGCAAAATATGGTACCCTACTAATGGCCTTAATGGTTGGTGGTTGACGCAATTGGCGCGTAGTTGAGGGCATTTGGCAACTCGACCGACTAGCCTATGTTGTGTTTTTTTAACACGCAGCCTGCGCGCAGTCTACGCGCAACCTGCGCGCAACCTACGCGAAACCTGCTAGTAATCTGCGCATTTGGCAACTATAATTATATTTACCTCTTTTATACTAATAGCATATTTTAAATAAATAAAAGCTACTTTAAGGCTATTTATAAGGCTAGTAAAATAAATATTATTTTAGATAATTTAATATAATATAGCAATGGTTCTCTTCTACCTATCTACCTATTAACTTACCTANCTACCTATCTACCTACNTACCTACATCGCCTACCTNTNTACATTGCCTACCTATCTACATCGCCTACCTATCTGCATTGCCTACCTGTCTACATCGCCTACCTGTCTACATCGCCTACCTATCTGCATCGCCTACCTGTTTATATTGCCTACCTATCTATATCGCCTACCTATCTGCATTGCCTACCTATCTACATCGCCTACCTATCTGCATCGCCTACCTATTTGCATCTACCTACCTATCTATATCTGCCTACCCGTTAGCATTTACTTACCTATCTGCATCTGCTTGCCTGTCTGCATCTAATTACCAGTCTGCATCTGCCTACCTGTTAGCATCTACCTACCCGTCAGCATCTCCCTGTTTGTGCCTACCTATCTGTGCTGCCTTAATTCGATCGATTGATTAAATCGTTTATAGTGTTCGCTGGCTAGTCGTTGTCGTCTGGCTCTGGCGACGGTCGTCTGGTTCTGGCGACGGTCGTCTAGTTCTGGTAACGGTCGTCTGGTTCTGGCGACGGTCGTCTAGCTCTGGCGACGGTCGTCTGGTTCTGGTAACGGTCGTCTAGTTCTAGCGATGGTCGTCTGGTTCTGGCGACGGTCGTCTCGTTCTGGCGACGGTCGTCTGGTTCTAGTAACGGTGTTCTAGTTCTGGCGACGGCGACGGTCGTCTGGTTCTGGTAACGGTCGTCTAGTTCTGGCGACGGTCCTCTGCTGGCTACCGTTCTGGTGCCTCCCTAGGTAGGGAGGATGTAAGGAAGGATGGATGGATAAAAAAAATAAGGTGGCTATATAGGAGAGGCTATCGGAAATATAGCGGGGACCCGATGCAGAGCTTCGTGTAGAGCCTCTGTACGCAGAGCTTCGCGCAGAGCCTCGTGCAGAGCTTCGTGCAGAGCCTCGTGCAGAGCCTCCGTACGCAGAGCTTCGCGCAGAGCCTCTGTACGTAGAGCTTCGGGCAGAGCCTCTGAGCTCTGTACGCAGAGCTTCGTGCAGAGCCTCTGTACGCAGAGCTTCGTGTAGAGCTCGTGTAGAGCCTTATGCAAAGGCTTCGTGTAGAGCTTCGTGCAGAACTTCGTGCAGAGCTGGAGCTTCGTGCAGAGCTTCGTGCAGAGCTTCGTCGTGCAGAGCTTCGTGCAGAGCTTCGTGCAGAGCTTCGTGCAGAGCTTCGTGCCAGAGCTTCGTGCAGAGCTTCGTGCAGAGCTTCGTGCAGAGCTCTTTACGTGCAGAGCTTCGTGCAGAGCTTCGTGCAGAGCCTCTGTACGCAGAGCTTCGTGTAGAGCTTCGTGTAGAGCCTTGTGCAGAGCCTCTAAGTAATAAAACTGTGTAAAAATTCATTTGCGTAATTAGCATATAACTTTACCTTAATTGCATGTCAAGGAATATACAGTTAGCTTTTAAAGTTGTTAAGTAGGTTAACTGCGTGTTATTTAACTTTTAAATATGTTAAGTAGGTTAACTACGTGTTAAGTTAGTTAAATTACATGTTAAGTAGTTAACTGCGTGTTAAGTTAGTTAAATTGCATATTAAGTAGGTTAACTGCGTGTTAAGTTAGTTAAATTGCATGTTAAGTAGGTTAACTGCGTGTTGAGTTAGTTAAATTGCATATTAAGTAGGTTAACTGCGTGTCAAGTTGGTCAAATTGCGTGTCAAGTTGGTTAATTGCGTGTCAAGTTGGTCAATTGCGTGTTAAGTTGGTCAAATTGCATGTCAATTACGCGAAACGCGAACACCAAAGTCAACTTAAATCTCATCCTGCGAATATTTTCCCGATGTATAAGAAACCTAAACACAAAATAACCTACTAAAAAACTTAATTAGAAGAACACTGGCCCTTATAAGATTGAGAAGGTTATTTCCTCTTACGCCTACTAACTAAAGCTCCCTAATACGGTTAAAATTTATCCTATATTCTATACGTTAGTCCTCCACCCTACTGCCCCTATATTAGATGCCCTACCTAAATAAATATAAGACCCCCCCCTACTAGTTAAAGTAGATAGTAAGAATAAGTACTTTGTTAAAAGAATTAATAATATTAAGTATAATAAACGGAAACGCTAGTATATATACCTTACAAAATAGAGAGGCTTTACTAAGCCCTTATAGGAACCCATTAACTCTATAAAACTTATATAAGCCGCAGAAGACTTTTATAAACTCCACCCAGAACTACTATAGCCCTATCTTGCAAAAGCTTAAGTTTAAAAGGGGGGTACTGTTACGGGACACCCCCGTAATACCTTGCACACATCCACCTATTTCTACCAACTTAGTAATTAGAGACTAACCGTAAAATAGCAATTTAACGGCAATCTGATGGCAATCTAACGGCAATCTATAGCATTCTGCTATATTCTGCTAAGTTCCACTAAATTCTGCTAAGTTCTGCTAGGACTATAACCTGAACCCTATTCTGCCCTATATACGTATTAACTAAGTAACTAAGTCAACGATATATACCCTTTCTTCCCGTTTCCTACCTTCTTTCCTTACACAACGTCTTGATCTCATTATACAGTTCATGTATATAGCTTAATAATATCTACTTTGCTATATATTATCGTCGCTTATACTTACTCCGTGACAATAACGGTATACTAATACCTCTTTAATATTTCTTTAAACCTCTTCTAGGACAAGCCTTTATAATCTCCCTACCACAAGGTAATAGCAATTAGGGGCCAACTATAAAAGGGGGGGGGGCAATATAAGGGATATTATTATAAACACCTCGGGTTGCCCTTAGGACAACCCCTGGACGCCCCTTAGATAGTCACCGGTCACGTACTAGAGGCACGTGCCCGTAGTATATAGTCTCCATAATCCCAAAGGCCTTACCTCCTTAAGGATTCGTCTCTCTCACCAATCTATCCTGTTCCTACAATCGTGCCTTATAGCCCCCAATCTACAAAGTCCCCTCACAGTACGTCCCACGTTCCCACGTTCCGCACTTGTAACGTAACTAGCCACATAACTCGGTTACCCCTCATCCCATGGCTCAATCGGTTCCAGCGCCTCCTATACTATCTCAACCAACCTATTCATGTCTCTTCTTAGTAGTTGCACTACTTCCGATATACAAGGGAGTGACATAAGCGGGCTGCCCGCCCTCCCTACAAGTTTTGGTGGCATTATAACCATATCGGCAGCATTTTAGCGGGACGCTACTATAATGCCACCAAAACTTGCAGGGAGGGCGGGCAGCCCGTTCATGTCACCCCCTTGTGAGGTCCGTAACATTAAGATCTAACTATAAGCGGCCGTTAAACACGGTATTAATCTTGGCATTATTGAGTGCTATGATCCTCGGAGGTGACTCCTTAATTAGGACTGAGTCGTGGCTATGCACACCAAAACAGCGTTAGTATTCCGTCAAGTTCAACGGCTAAAGGTCCCTAATCAAGGCTTCCGGGCTGTCGTCAACCAGTGGCCGGGCCCTCCCAGGACAAAGTGCGCTTTCGTTGGTGATCGTAAATCCCGTCAAACAGCCAGGCAGGTCATTGGATGCACGTCACTGCATCCCCGTGTTTTATTTTCTCGTTTCGCTCGCCTCTCACCTGTCAATTGCCTGTCAATTGCTTTCTAGAACACCGCCAACCGTCCCTCTCGCTGTCTTGAAAATAGCAACCTCCTGTTCCACTTGCCTCTATCACCGGCGCCTATGATATCGCCGCGATGATGACAACCCGAAGTCTTGCAGCGTCATAGGTCTTGTTAGTGCAAGTGGCAGACTACGCATCCATCCGACCAGCCACTCCTTCTCCGAATGCATGCCGCGCCTCCAGGATGTGCGCATCCACACCCCTGGAGTGCTCCACTACAAAACAATAGCCTAAGTCATGAAATCTAAATTTATTTGCTTGTGGGACCCCAACGAATGCTCCGCCTTTCGTTCCTTACTCCCACTCTTTTATCCATACACTCTCCCATTAATCTTCCCACTCTTTTCTCGCCGCTTATACATCGGTTCTGTGCACGAGTCCGGCATCTTGAATAGCCATCGCAGCTTGGGACGCTCCCAAGTGTACGCTGCTGCGCAAGCCACACTTGGGTCTCGGGAGTGTGAAACGTTCTCGTGGCCCCCGCAGCACTCGACCAAGTTGGCTCGTAAGATTTCACATATACCAACAAATCCACCTTCGCTTCTCGCACGCATTAAATCTCGCGCCAGACTTTCACCACACTACCAGCAACCCGTCACCAGGAATTGATGCCGCCTCCGTCCTAACTTCCCGTCGTGTCATCCCCACGAAAGAAACCACCAAACCACCACGGCGAGAAAACCATTGCCATGGTTGAGAAGGTCTCGTCTTCGTTGTAGGAATTAAGAGCTGGTGCGCACCTCACACTCGTTTTAGCCATTTGGTCCGCAAAGTACTCGTTCGTTTCTCGTGGTTGGCTGCAGGAACTGTCATTTTTGCACCTGTGCTCCCAATAATCGGGGCATCTATTTGACCAAACTTAAGACATCTCTTGCATCCCAGCTTATATCGGTGTCATCCTCGCAACTTTACATATATTCCCTTCACAGCCCCGTTTGGAGTCGCAGTCATGGCTATTGCAGGCAAGAGCAAGCTTGGGTCCCATCGTCCCTTCCTTTGTATCCTTGGCGTTATTGCTTGGGTCATCACCGCTGCCTCCACGGTGTTCGCGATCCTTGACTCAACCTCGTTATTTATCGCGAAGATCTCGTTTCGCGTAGTGGCGGTTGCCGCTGCCTCATTGGATGTGGTCTCGCTTTGCTGTATGGGGTTATTCTTCATACAGAACGTATGGAAAAGAGACAGAATCGGGCCTCAATCCTGGTATCGACGACGTTCTTTTGCCGTCGCCTGCATTCTTCCTTCTGCACTATCCCTTGCTGTATCGCTAGTCACACTTATCTTGATGAAGATAAATCTTAACGAGATTGCTCGCGCAGAGACTGGCAGTTGGACCGATCAGCTTGCTCCTAAGTTCGCAATATGGGCTCTGGAAGCTGTTAGTCAAGTTACATTCTACTCTTCAGGGCTCGTCGGTAGTCAAAGTTCGCAGGAGACTCGACAGGCGGTGCACGCTGCAGAATCAAGAGACGGGATGATCTCAGAAGTTCGAGAACCCACACCTCCGACACTCTTGGAAATTCTAACGCCGCTCTATACCCAGAAAGGCTCTTTAGGATCTCTCCCATCGCCGACCTTTTCAACTACTTCATCTCAGTCTCTTAAGTCCTGGCGAGAGTCGTTGCAGCAAGCTGTTCGTCCTGTCACATCTCAAACAAAACTAATTGGTCGGCATTCGTATGGCCGAGAATCCAAGAGCAGTCATTCCGATGCGCAATCGACTGATCTCACTTCCCAGCCAGATGGCTTTGACACGTGGGATACATCCAGCGTGGATTCTCAGGCCCGGGACACCATCATGCAATCAGGACCTTGCCGCGGCACAGTTCTGGAAACTATACCAGGAAGCCGCCCCGCCTCACCAGCACGTACTTTAGAAGGACCTTTCTCACTACTGTCTTCCGGGCGGAACTCACCCACGCTTTCCCTTCCTCCTAAGATCTACGCCGATTCATCTCGTCCACCGAGCCCGGCCCTCAGTGAAGCTCACATCCACCCTCTTTTTAGAACCGATAGCCCTACGCCGCCACCAGCCGCAACCCCTGGGACAATAGTTACAGCATCACCTTTGAGTGGGCAGGTCATAACCTGCCCTACCAGACCTTACAGCCGCATGCGCTCGAATAGCCGCACGCGCTCGAATAGCCGCACGGCAAGTTCCAGTCCTTTGATTAATTCGCAAGGCTTCCACGGTTCGTCATCACGGACGCCTTCACCCCCCAGTCGGGAAATGACTCCTCCCATACCTGATTTTATTTTGACCTCCTCCCCACGAAATAGTTATGGTGGAGAAAATGCACCACTTAAAATTAGTCTACATTCCGATGCAGGCTGGTGAAACAAGCTCTGATTTTTTTTTCTTCATAAATATCTCAGTATCACGTTGTTGAGTTGAATGTGTGTGACGATAGAAGGATTCAGGTCTAATGTATAGTCTGCGACTCTTTATGAGATACGATCATTTAAACGAGTCCAATGCTCGATACCCCCTCATTCCTTAGAATCATCTCCTTAGCTGCCTGCAGGGTTTGAAGAAAACCCTGGGCCTCTTTTGAACGTCTTTTTTGGCGTACGGGAAGCTGGCGCTGAGACAGGAAAACGATTACAAAGAAAATAGTTGAGATAAATATTAATTTCTTAAAATATATCCGTCCTGATGCAAACAGTAAAGTGTGCTCTGAACGTATTACTATTTGTGAACTAATTTGGCCTTATCGGGACTCTGGGTTATCATGCTCCTGGGCTGTTGCGATTCGTCGATATAAATTATGCACAAGTTCAGAATCCTCTCGGAGCCAGCGGTAAGCGATTCGATATTACGTTCTCCAGAATGTGTTTGTACGTCGCACTACCCTTAAAGATAACCAAATTGAAGACCTGAGTTCCTAGATTCGTTGGAACTCTCCTCTACCGGAGATGATCTGAATCAGGGATTAGGAGGAACGCTCCTGTAAAGGGGAAAAAAAAAAGATGTTTGTCTTGCGATATTCAGTCAACAGTAACAAGTCAAGATCACGGATTCGATTATCGCTCATAGCTATTATACAGTCGCAGATAGTCTTTGTTGAAATAGTTCGTGGTAGGACCAAAACCCCCAATGCTCCCTCTACATATTCTGCTTTGGGAAACCTTTACGCCAGCGGCTGCAGGCTCATTGTGGCTGGCTGGCTTGCCGGTATCAAGCATCACGGTTACTTCGGCTAGGAATTGCTTGCGTCGATTATAATTGCGACCAGTCGTCGGGGATTGTTTTGGAAATAGCTATTGTAGTGGGAAGATTGCAGTTAGATGCTATTGATAGAATTGAATAGATGGTGTCAGAAAGTGTGCCGTGGCAACAATTCCTTTGGCTTGACCAAGCCTTGTTGGATGACCGGGGTGCTCTCGTTTCGGACTAGCCGCACCAGACCAAACTCCAGAGCTGTCCATCAATACAATCACTCGCATCACTACGGTCCCATATACCCACAGCGACTTGGGCTGCTGGCTGCTCCTCGTCTTGTGCTTCCCTTCCTTTTGACTGGAGGCCAACCGTTGATCGTCTCGTCGTGTCCTCATTGCCACCATTGTCCTCCTTAGCCCCGGGTCGACGAGCATTTTATTGCTTCTTACCAGGGTGCCTCCTTCACCAACACAACCGCTTCAAAGAATTCAACTAACCACACCGTTCGAAATTCCCGGTATGTGGACGTATCTTGTCTTTACATCGGGATTATTGAACCTCTTCGCTTCATTCCTACCCTTATTGCATTGTCCGATCCCCGCAGAACAAATTCTAACACGGGACTAGCGGAACCAGCCAACACAGAGTCAGATCTGATTCGTGAGTGGCACTATTCCTCGTTCCTCTACTGATACATCCTCACGATCGGAGGTCTTTTAGCTTCGCTAGAGTCTGCGTTCGTAAATCGTTGTGCTTAATCGACTTGGGCTTTGCTTATACAGCGAGTAAACCTCGTTCCGCTGCTGACGCTTGCGGATATCCACAGATTATCAAGCAGTCTTCAAGTGTAGGGATTTTGCATTTCAGACGACTAGAAGTCGACATCTCATCGTAAGTTTCATTTGCGATATTGTTAATATTGTCAATATTCAGATTTCGGGATTGCCTAGTGTCTTTTAGACACGCATAATGGTCACGAGCAAGCTAATGAAGTCCTTGTTTAAGCCACATCGAACAATCGAAAAATGAAACGAAGGCGACATCACCCACGATCAGAGCCAAGCACATCACACAGCATCAAGTCAGGTATGTTTCCCCTCCTCGGCGGCCTTGCTGCTTGTCTCTATGGAGAAATTTCTGCTAAGCATGGCTTCACTTGGCAGCCACATCTCTGGAGACGAGGTTACGCAGGTCTAAGCGAGCAAGTAGTCCTACACCTGCGAAACTCTCTAGACTGCAACCATCAGAACCGCTGCATATGACAACGCGTGCTGCCTCACGAGCAGCTTCTCAAGCAACAAATTCCGTTGCTGGTTCTGTTGCTAGCGCAGATAGTCGACGCAGCTCTCTTGCTGAGGCCAGCCAGCAAGACGCGCATTACGACACGGAAAACGACCGACCCGCCAAGCGCAGCCGGGCATCAACAGAAACCGATTCATCTCCGGACGCTGTTTTTCAGTCTCCCGTGAACTCGGTGCAACCTGCAGAAGGCCTAAAGCCGGAATCGCGAGCAAGCTCAAATGAATTGAGGAGATCGACTAATGGAAGCCGATTATCCGACGCTTCCAATGACTCTGACCAAATCGACAACAGTGCCAACAGCGTCAACAGCGTCAACAGTATCAACAGTGTCAACAGCGTCAACAGTGTCAACAGTGTCAACAGTGAACCAAATGGCACTCTACTAAAGAAAAGCGAAAGCGATCTGTCAGAAAAGCGACCTCCAATCACACGTCGCGGCAGAAGACCAAAATTTGCATCAACAGAACCACCGCCTGATTCTACAGAGGCACCACCTGAATTAACAGATGCGACAACCGCGCCGGGGTCCCCGGAACCAAATCTGGAGAATGCCATCACCCAAGATCTCCAAAACGTATTGCCAACAACGAGCCAGGAGCCTGTCAAGATAGTAAAGCGACTTCCAGGACGACGGCGACAACCGCATTCTGACATTAACATAGAGGCTGACCTTCGCCGTCAACTTCAGCTCAAGACAGCATATCGCAGTGTGGTCAAAGCGTTAAAACCTTTGCTTGGCGAATTGGCCGAGAGAACCATCACCGGCCTAGAAAACGATCCAGGCTTCCACAAACGAAGTAATCAGTACCATGTGGTTAGCGCAGAACTCGATGACGGTCTAAAGCAAAGACTAGCTGTGCTGGACCACACGCGTGAGGAGAAGCTTGCCAGCCTTGACCGCATTCGAGAGGCCGAAGAACAAATTCAGAGGAAGCAATTTGAAGTATGTTTTGCGTCCCCGCCTAATAATAATAAAATTAACAATAAATAGTTAACTGTACGTAACTTGCAAGAGGATTTTTTCCTCAAGTGTCTGCATCGCCTTCTCCAGCTTGACCGGGAAGCGAAAGGCCAAGATGGCGTTGGGACTGATGATGAAGTGAGTTTCTGCCGCGGTGTAAATTTTGAACAGTCTGACGTGATATCAGGATTTTGTGGTACCCCCAAGACATGGTGTGCAGTATCCTGATAAATCAACGGGGCCTTTACCAGCCAAATTTGACTCTCGTAGTAGAGCATTTATTGAAACCAAAAGAATGTGGAAAGAGGCAGAACAGCGACGCGCTCTAGCAAAAGAACGAAAAGCGTTTTTGAAAGAGAACGCTGATTATGATGACTCTATTGAGAATCTTCCAGGAGGATTTGCAGCTTTCACTGGCCCCGACCGAGAGTACGCAGATGCGTCATACAACGTCGAAACTCTAGCCAAAGCGGCGAAGCTAGTGGAACGCGCAGCAGCAGAGAAAGCAAGAATTAAAGTCATTCCAAATTCCGAAGCTACCGCACTGCTTATGCTTGCTTCATTATCTGAGGAGGCCCCTCCTGCGACGCCGATTGAGAAAAATGGAAAAGGGAAGAGACCGGCTACTTCTACGACTACGACTCCTTCCAGGAAAGCTGGGAATATTTCACCAACTTCGCCTTATGGACCACCTTCAGCGACTTCAACGGCCATGTCTTTGGAGACGGCGAATAGTAGCCCTGCCAAACCATCTGAAACAGTGGAAATCCCGATCCAGGCCCCTCCTACTATGGATACGAATGGCGTCGGAATGCCTAATGGGAATGAAGTGATCAAGAGCGAGGTGCCGGCCAAATCGTACTCAAACAAGATAACTGACTTACTGAACAACGAACATGATGACCCTGGACAACGAATGCGTGGAATGAGGCCTGCAGCATTGAATTACGACTCACAGCCTCCTGCCAATGCCCCTGTAAACGCAGATCCCTCGACACAGTCCTCTCTTAATGGAGCTTTGAGGAGAGACTTTACAGATGATCGCGGACAAGAAGAAAGGTACGGACATACCGCTGAACAAAAGCCAGTGACCGCTTCCACCGAGGTAGGCCGGTTACTGGACAGGCCTCCACCGGGTGGCCAATTTTTGTCAAATTCCAGGCTAGCCGGTCGGAGAGGGTCTAGAGAAATGACTCCGGAAAAGAAACAATTTTCAAGGCTACGTCAAATTTTAGATCCCAACAGACACACGACCCCGGATAGAGTTACAGACAGAGCAGGCAGCGAGAGCACATCAGATACCTCCAATGCTAGACGAGGTAGTACAGAAAAACCTCATATGGGCCCTCCACCCTCTCGAATTATGATTCCTCATGAACGGAGTGGAAGTGGCTCTCGCCGCTTGTCAGGAGGTCATAGTGCTGTATCTCCATCAACTGGACATTTCCCAATTTCTCAGTCTTCAGTTGATCAGCACGGACAACACGGACAACACGGACAACACGCACAGCATGGACATAATGGACGTCCTAGTTCCATGGAACATGGGCATCGCCCACTGTGGGAAGATAACAGAAGGCCAAGTGGGCCTGGCCCTGCTCCGTCGCAGCACCCTCCACAAGCGCACACCCCGCAAACGCATCCTCCACCAACGCATCCTCCACAAGCGCACCCTCCACATGTCTCTCCATATGGCCCACCACCTCAGGGTTACGCGCCTGATTATAATGGCCAAGCGCGGCCACCACCCCAAGCTGGCCCACAACTCCCTCCCTTCGTTCAGACACCATATAGATATCAGTTCGCGCACTACGACTCCCAAGGTCATCAATATTCAAGGCCTCCTCCTGTCAGCGGTAGCTACGGTCCACCACACCAACAAGGCCCTCCGCACCAGCAGGGTCCTCCGCCGCATCAACAGGGTCCTCCACAGCATCAGCAGGGCCCTCCTTCCACCCACCAAAGCCCTTATCCACCCCAACCGCCTCCGCAACATAACCAACCCTTCGTCACCACTGGCCCGACATCATACAATATATACCAACACCAGCCTCCGCAAGGGTACCTGCCACCACCTCCGCACCCCCCACCATTGCAGTATCCGCCGCTTAAATACTCCCAATATGGCGGTCAGCCCATCTTGCCCGCAAACATGGACCCGCGCAATGCTCAACCAGCCCCGCCGTACGGCCAGCCCCCACACCCTCCCGCATTTTCCCAGCAGCCGCCGTCGCAGCAGCAGAAACCGCCGTACGAGCATGCGCCTCCGCCTGGCCCGCAGCAGAACCCGCAGCCGGAGAACCAGCCGAAGCGGAGGCAGCGGAACTATCCAGCGATTGCAGGGAGCGAGTTCAGGAGCTACACGGGCCCAAGCCAGAAGCGGCGGACGTGAGGTCGTAGGATTTTTGAGATCTGGCGAGAAGCTCGGTTTCCAGACTAGCGATATCGGGGGTTTTGATGTGGGGTTGTACGTTTGTAGATACACAGTTTCCCATTTTTATCCTTCTTCCTTTGTTTTCTTTTTTGGGGAGTGTCCGCAGCTGTGCAAGTATTACGCCTATCGCTTTCCCATTCTTCGTTGACGGGGAAAAGCGCGGGGGCTACGCATTTGTTCATCCTTTTGGATCGGAGTCCGGCGTTTCCTTGCTTCCCCTCTCCTTTCCCTCTCTCTTACTTGCTCAAAGGCGGGATTTACGGATGATATTTCTCTACCAGTTTTTCCCGCATTTTGGTGCCGAATATTTTTCGCGCGGAACGTGCTGTCGTTTATCTTTCCTACCTGCTTGCTTACTTTGCTCTGCTTTCTTTCCAATTTTAGTTCGTGTGTGTTTCCTTTGTGCGAGGAATGGGCTTCTAGGTCTTTCGTGAGCTGCACTGCTTATGTTCTGTGATTCAGACTGAAGTGAAGAAAGAAAAAAAGGGCGGACGGGTAAAACAGGGGGCGATACCCGAACAACAGGTTGTATCATAGACATAGTTTTCGTAATTGTTGAATTCCAGAACTTTTTCACTATAGAGATTTGGTGTTTGATGGGTGAGTGTTGTTTGCGGTTTAAGGCGGGCAAGACCACGCCGTTTGCTGCTTGTCCGATCTATCTACCTATATATCTATGCGTGAATTGATTCAATGACAGCCCAGTCTACCCAGGAGCACTTCCGCGGGCACGACTACCTCCACTCCACAACTCTGAACTCCCATCCCTTCTCCCCCTTTCCTCTCAACCCTAAACCTTCCGCCTCACCCTCGGCGTCGGCGTCCACTCCCTCCTCAACCCACCCGCACCCCCCGCCTCCCCTCCCGTCCCCTTCCCACCCCCAAACGCACCTCCTCCCTCTCTCGGCGTCCCCACTCGCTCAAACAGCTTCTGCGCCGCAGGCGTCAAGCCCCCCTTCCCCCTCGCACCAGGCGCACTCACAAACCTCGGCGTCTCCGCCCCCTTCCCTCCACCCAACCCTCCAACACCCTCCCCTTTCCTCTTCCCACCCCCCATCTTCTCCACCATCCTTAAATGCAACCGCTCCCTGCGCCCCGCCTCCCGGATCCGAAACGGGCTCCCCGCATCCGCGTCGCCGCCGCCGCCAGCAAACCTTGCCAGTAGGTCCGTCGGCGCGGGTTGAGGGTCCGGCTCTGGGTCTGGATCGGCGTCCACGAAGGCGTACCCGTTCACGCGCGGAGTTGCGCTGCCGTCGTAGCCGGGCTCGGAGGCGGTCGGGCGCGGGCGGCCGGCGATGGCGGCGTTGACGGCGGAGAGGGTTGGGGAGGGGGGCGCGGAGGGGTCGGTGGAGCTGGTGGTGGCGGGAGGTGGGAGGCGGGTGTTGTCGTAGATGACGGCGCGGGGAGGGGCGGTCGAGGAGGAGGTGGAGGCAGAATTCGTGGTGGAAGGGGCGGGGCAGGGCGGGTCGACGGAGTCTGGGATGAACATGAGGGCGTTGCGGGGAGCTATGGGCGCGGTGTTGGGCTGGGCCGGGCGGGCATCGAGGTCGGCGGAGGGGCGGGGGGCGAGGGCTTTTGTAGATTGGGAGGAGGTGAGAAGGCGGGCTTCGCGCTCGCGGTGGGCGAGCTGGCGCGCCGATGGGATCTTGTTCCCCGCATGCAGCCAGGCGTACTTCTCGGCCTTCTTCGCGTTCTGCTTGTCCAACAGCGCGTTGAAGCTCTCATTGTCCTCGGACGTATACTTCGCCTGGAACGCCGAGAGGCTGAGGTTCAGGTCGACTTGCTCTTGCTTCGGCGCCGGTGTTGAGCTGGTCGAGGAGTCGGCGACCGATAGGGGCGTCTCGGCGCCGCTCCAATCTCGCGGCGTCTCTTCTCCTCCTCTAGCTCCTACCATGGGCGTCATGCTGGTGCCTCGTCGCCCGCGCACTCGCCGCCCGTCGGGGCCTGGAGTCATGACCTGTGTCAACTTACGCCCGGCCTCGGCGATCCAGGCGTTGTCCTGCGATTCCAGCGCATCGAGGTATTCTTGCTGCGTCTGGGTTTCTAGCAGGCCGGGGAAGAAGTCGCGCGCGATGATGTGGGAGAGTGCGTCTGTGTAGGTGTCTTCGTCCAGCACTTTTGCAGGGCGCTTTATTCGTTTAGGTGCAGGTGGCGGGGGCATGAGCGCTGTATCGGAGGAGCGCTTCGTCAGCGCTTGGGAGGATTGAGAGGATTCCATAGTGGGGGTGTATGTTTAACTCCGGTGGAGTGGGAGAGAGCCTGTAGTGGGTTTCTAAACAGGTCCGGTGGGAGGATTTAAAGCGTCATCGTATGGTGAAACAGAACCCTGAATGGACTCTCAGAAGGGCAGCCGAATGCTCATTGTAATTTCCCAAGTATAAGACGGCAAGGAGAGGTTGGGAAAAAGAAAAGAAAGGCACTGATAGTTGGACAGTGGTGAAAGAGCATAACATTTCGATATGTAATACGCCAAGCTTTAATATTGATCATCCTTCACCGCCTTCAGCCCGATTAGATATGATTCAATATGATTCATTATGACCAGCTTCTGATGCCTTCCTGATGTTATGTTTATAACTCCATAATAGACAATATGCACCGGAGTCTGTCCATTTTAGTCACAGAGCTATTCCATATCCTGCCAAAATGTCCTGGAGTGCCCCACGAAAGGTTTGATACTGTATTTGTCGCCATATTAAAGCAGAATTAGGTGTTAAACGGGATACACTTGATGAGAGTAAAATCTGCAGAGCGTTGTGGCATTTGTGTCGTTGTTTCCACAAGATTAAAGCTATGAATACTTTTCTAGCCTTGCATCCCCAGACGCCATGCGCCATCCACCATCCAAGCCATCTACCATGAAACATATAAACTCATGCCACCCATTTCTTCAAAAAGACTCACTTCAGTAGAATGATTCCACCATGGTGTCCTTATTTGTAGTATTGATATGGCTGGGTCCCATGCCTTCGCCGAGCCTGAAGACGGACTCGACGACTGAGAGTTCTGTTGCAGTAGTGTCTAGGCCTAATATCATCGTGTTAGCAAATGATGCGAATACTGAAGCGTCCAATGCGGAAAATGCTTTAAAGGGAAATTGAACATACCCGTCACAGCCATCCAATCATTTACCACCATTCCTGCGCCCACAACCGAACTGCCTCTGTTTACACTCCCTGCTACCAATGGGACCTGGAGCAAACTCGAAAGCTCGTCCTGATCCTGGATAGATGTCTTCGGATGCACGATACCGCCCTGATTGCTAAGCGCCATATAAGAGCCCGTGAGAACATTATCCGCAATCGTCTGCCGGAAAACCTCAACGCCTAGCACATCTGCTATTATCTCCTCCGTCTCACGCTCGATATCCGGATGTACGAGAGCTACATGGTCGTTGCAACAGATGACGTTTCCTAGGGCCGAGAGCCGCTCCTCTATCCGCTGGATCTTCACTTCATCTGGTATTGAATTCCGTAGGTGCTGGAGCTCTTGGTCGGTCGTGGAGGTTGGGACGAGTAGGCCCTTGCGATTGCTGTAGCATATGTTTTAGCACTTTGGATTCTCCAAATAGCCCTCCGACGTCTCGCAAGACGGAATGAAATGTTTTGGGTTTGGTCCGGGGGATTCCTTACCCAGCTGTCAATCTCCCCACTATCCTCGTCCCCGCAATTGTGGCATGGCAAATCGGTATAACATCTTGAAGCTCTGCCTCGAAAACGCTGTGCAATGCAGATCACATTAGCTTTTCTTCCCCCCTTCAATTTTCACATGCAGCTAAGCCTTAACTGCGAAAGGGAACACCGCACCTATAGAAGTTCTCAGATGCGCCGACTGCTACAAGCGCATAGGAATTTGTAAGAGTAGAGAACACGCCAACTCTGTACCGCGAGCAAAAGTTAGAGATTTTTCTTGTGTTGGATAACGTGGGGATGGCGGGGCAGATGATCCTACTCGTTGGAATTCTCAAATTGTGCACGGACAGCCATGGTGGATTATTTTCGGATTTTCGGGGGAAGTACACGGAGGCCTAGGTATAAAATAGGTACTAGGGTATTAGCCTGGATTGTTTGCGAGGAGTGAGTGGAAGTGTTTGGGGGCGAAAAAGCTGTGCGGATGCTAGAGCTTATGAGGGCGACGTCAGTAGAGCTTTGGGCTTAGTGCCAAGCAGGAGCGCGAAAATAGATCTTCGACTCATACCCAAGTTTGAGGCGGAGGCGAAGCACTGATTTCATGCGAGGATGACTGTTTAATGTACTCAGTCATCAAGCAAGCACTTCGGGAAACAGATCAACGTTGCCTGTACTTGCAAAGCATTCTCAGGCCGTCTCCACTACCTTTCAGACGTGTTCATTACATCCGTCTACTTAGAGTTTGAGCGAACTTCATATGATGTTTGAGATTCAGGATGAGAAGTAAAATCGTTGATTTGTCAACCTCCATGGCGGAGGTTGCAATGCTACTAAACTCATTGATAGGGTTTAAGCTTTCATTTACAAAGAGACTACATGTTTCCAGCGTGATGAAGATGTCCAATTTGAGTAGATGCTCGCTCCCTTGCTTTCACAGCATGCAACGCAGATTGAATGGTGAAAAAATCCAGACAACACAAGAAAAACCAAAAGATGTTGGGCTAATATTAAAAGCCTCTCATGAAGGCTTTTAAAGCATCAAAACTCCCGCTATGCGATACGCTTGCAAAAGCCCCCGCCAGAAATGAGAAAATTCGCAACGCTTGCATCCGACATGAAGGTTTTAACATATTCTAGATTCCGTAGCACTCGTGACGATCAATCGATTCGTCATCTATGCCATTCAGTCGTGGCAAAACTTAAAAATAGAGAGCATTATTAGGAGACATGGGTGGTGCATAAATCGTGCGTAGATGGCATTCGTGAGATAGAAGAAATCGAAGGAGGTAGGAGAAAGAGCGAAAAGGAGTGACGCCCATTGAGATATGGATGAAGTTATGATATGATAAGGAACGTGGTGTGTGATATCGTAAATGGTGTTTAGGAGCATGCTCACAAGATGCTCGGGGTGATCATTTCATGCGTGACGCCAACACGGCTAACACTATCTATAGTGAAATGATATTAGTCTTCAATTGTTCGTCCACTTGGAGAACACAAACTTACTATTACTCCAATGAGTAAGATACCAACAGCAGACATTATTCGGTTTAAATTCCGCCACCACAGAGCTTTGTGATAACGCTTTTCGTCAATATGACCGACCTGTCGAGTAAAGGCCCGTTCCACGTCTGCCTGACTGGGTGTCGCTTCCTTCGACAGTTCCGGGTTCATAGGCAAAGGAAGAAACGCGGCAATCATCCATGCTGTGATAGGTGTAAGTGGAGCTCCTCGAGTTTAATTGATTCTGAAGTTTGACTAGCTTACCAAAAGGAAAAATGAAGCCTAAACAAAAAAGCAAGATTTGTCTATTCTGACGGCTGAAAAACAAGCCGCCGAAGGGCTCATTGAAAGATGGCGCTCGCCATGCGCTCAATCGAGCGGCACTCCTCTTGTCTCGTCCCAGTCGTGGTGTGAAAGGTGAGGAGATATTACGTAGAGGCCCGATAACATGGATATCCTGCTCAATGGGAGCATCAGATATCACCATCGAGTCTGTGACAGGTTGTGGGAGATGTTGGTGCGGTCGATTCCGTGGTCTATAGATGCTCAAAGGGAAATTTCCTTCCGAAGGAGTTACGGTACGGCCACTTTGCGCCGTGGGGACTCGAATACTCTCTGATCCATCTGTCGTGGACTCTGGAGCTCCAAGGGAAGTACGTTCCCCTCGTCGATAGTAGACCCTTTGGAACTTGTTAGCTGACTTGGATTTTCTATGGCATTGCGGAGCTCATAGGGGTAAATACCTGGCCCATGCTGGGATTGTACTGGCTATAAAATTTGCAAAATCTGACTGAGACGAGCCCGGCCGTGCATCACTATTATTCCTGCTCAAATAACCTGATCTTTGTTGTTTCAGCGGAGGCGATTGGAGCGGTGAAACTGTGTCCTGGTGTTCGTCAGAGTCCCTCCCATCCGGAGACCGGAGAGCGGGTGAAAATAGAGGTAAGGGTACCGACACAGACGAATCCGTGGGCTCAGAAGACGAATTGACACCATCTGAGGACGCGATACTCGCAATTGTCTGCCTTCTCGGTAGCTGCCCGCTTGGCCCAGATACCTCGGTAATTGACTGAGAACCACGTATAGACTGTGACCCACGCTCAGACTCCGAAGGTATTGTGGAAAGCTGGGAGCTCCACTGGTGTACTACTTGTGAGGAACGGTTGTTCATTCGGGCAGGATTTTTAGGCAGTACACGCGACTCTGCCCATAAGCCACTTGCCGATGGCGGCCGAACGATGGGAAACTGGATTCTGGCTCCGTTCTCGAGAGTAACCTGGCGAGCGGCATGTGTAGATGATGGTGGACTTGATGATGACCTGGGCCGCTCGCTGGAGGTGCAGGAGTACGCCAAGGATTCTGTGGGGTTTTTCAGGATTGGTTTTACTGGTAATTTTCCCGTAGATGAAGCCTGCTTCTTCTTTCTATGATTAGAACTGGCCGAGGGGCAACGTTTATGGCTCTTCGGTGGAGGTACTGGAGGATTAGAGGTGGAAGAGCCACTTCGATAGTTGTGCTTGCGGAGGGTGAGGGTATCTGACGGTGCTGACGACGCTGACGATGCTGACGACGCCAGAGACGCTGCAGATGCTTTCGGTGTTAATGCGTGACCAGCGGACGAATCTGAAGGAATGACAGCCCGAATGGTTGGACGTTTCGCTCGGGGAAGTCCCTCCTCAAGTACTTTCAACGTCCCTGCACTTTCATTTTCGTATGGGGTGGGCGATGACCGGGGTGTCGTGCCTTGTGAGAATCGACTGGATGTGGAGGGGAAAGGAGAGCTGTTGACGATAGTGTCTGCATCTGAAATGCTAGTTGACGTCGAGTGTCGATTTGCTTTCCAGGGTTGTAAGGGCCTCGGGACGAGGGTATCGATAGGTTTAGAGTTTAACACCGCATTGGTGCCAGTGTTGCGATCTGAAACACGAAAACCCCTGTCCTCGAACGTATACCCAGGCGCATTTCGAGGAGGAAGTATTTGGGAGGGATGGCTCGGGAACGGGGTTTTCGAATAGATCTGTGCGTCCGGCTGGTCCACTATGCGGATTGTTGGGCCGCCATACTTATTGGTTTGTGAGTTTGACCGTTCGTGCAGTGGCCGTCTTCTTGGAGAAGAGTTTGAGGAGTGCGGTGAATGCGAACGCGAATTCGAATTGGGGTCTGCTGATGAAGACATGTCGAAATATGGAGAAAAAAAACTGAATACAGGTCGTGTATATATTCAGAGGACTTCAGAGATTTCAGGTCGCTGGAGACATTAAATTAAGAAATAAGTGTCAAAACGAGAGACTTTGAATAATGGACAGAAATAGTAGTCGTAAAGAGTGACAAGAAACGTTAGACAGGCATGCCAAAGGAGTGACAATTTGGCCTACAGAGGCATTAAAAGTTGTAAAGGATTGGAAAAGAGGTGAGGAAAGGTGGGCGACTGTTAAAACTCAGGAGGACAGCTGGTAAAAGCTGAGCTGATGCACGATGCAGGATAGCTGCACCTCGCGAATGCAGGTGCCGAAGCTCCAATGCCAACCCGGCCAATTCAGGTACCCGCAAAAGCGCACAGCACAGACCCAGAGTGCGGCGTGAAGTTGAAGCGCAGTAGCCAGAGGGAATTCTGGAATTTCGCGGTTTTATGAATTTAGGGATTTCGATACGAACACCCGAGGGAAGGAGTTGGCCCTTTTCTTCAGCCCAGGAGCCCCTCAGGGATCTTTTTCTCTATCTCTGCAAGCCCTCGGACCAGCCGATTGCGCACTCGCGATTCCGTCACTCTATCGATACTCGATAACCAAAAGGCGGATCGGAAACGCGCGTTGGTCGACTGTCGCGCGCTGGGGAAATGAGGATTTAATTTTACGAGCCTATCCCTGGCCAGTTGCGTTAATCTTTGGGCACCAGACACACCGTTGCCATCGATGGGGCTGCTCACTGGCCCTAGCGACCGCTGGTGGTGGCTAGCGGTCAACGGCCTGAAGGGAACTCCCAGGCAAAGCCAGGGGTTCGCCTCCCGTGGCGGGATAGCGCGTGAACGATTGACCTACTTGGCGCGTTTGTCAAGTTTATCCAGTTTGTCGAGTTTGCCAAGTTTGTCCGGTTTGTCTGGTTTGGCCTGCCACCCTGCCACTGCTGTTGTGCGAGGCTGAAACCGTGCCTGTTGTTGATCGAATTCCAATGCTACAGCTACCCCTCAGGGAAGCCTTATCACCCGTCTCTTATATATCAACCTACGACGCGGACACTGTCTGCCCGTACAATCACGCGCTGTAAACAACTACCGCGTACAATGGCGCCTATCGGCCTGCTCCACCGTCTAAAGATCTACTACACCAAAGAGCCTGGTACGTCGTGATCCACTGGCTGCCATTGTCCCTCCTCCGAAACACCAAGACGCACAGTCCGCCCCTCGTACTGTACCCCAATTCCCACATGTCGCAATCGCCGTTAGATGTTCTTTAGCTCACTTGACATGTTCTTTAGCCCAGAAAGCACCAGCCATTTCTCCCAGATCTGCGGTTCTTCTGTCGGTGCGTCCTGCTCTATCATTCATGCTCGCAACCCGCCCGCCCCACCGTTAGCAGGATCTACCTATTAGGTAGCATGAATAACAAAAGCCAGGGGAAATACTGACTCCTTAGCTGCAGATTCTCTTCACTCTTATCTACGTCGTCCCATTCTATCTCTCCTCCGCCACCAGACCTTCTCCTCAGCTGTCTCGAGACGCTCCCTCTTCAATACGCGCTAGGATACGCGCAGTCACCCTTTCATGCCCCCTAAGTGCACTCATTGCCATATACGTCATTGTCCAGTGGGGTGATGCTTCTCCTGCAGAGACTCTGAAGCTCCTAGGCTGGTGGCCAGTCTCTTTTGTCGACATCGGAAAGACCCTGCTACTTGTAGCAATCCTATTTGCTGGTCCACTTTTTGAGGCTGGCATAGTCGAAGGCGGATGGAAGGACTGGATGCGAGGCACTCACGTCCATGAAGTCCTCAGCAGTTGGATGGGCTATAGGAATTTTGTTGCTGTTAGTTCTCATCCTCTTGCAGAAAAGACAAGGCTAACGACCGATAGGGACCAATCACAGAAGAACTGATCTGGCGCTCCTTGGTGATCCCCCTTCATCTATTAGCTAAGTTTTCGCCAACCAAGATCATCTTCGTCACTCCGCTCTACTTTGGAATCGCTCATGTTCACCATTACTATGAATTCAGACTCACCCATCCACACACACCTACCTTACCAGCTGTGATGCGCTCGTTCTTCCAGTTCACCTACACTTCATTGTTCGGGTTCTTCGCCGCTTTTGTCTTCCTCAGGACTGGAAATATTTTCGCCATCTTCCTAGCTCACAGCTTCTGTAATTGGATGGGTCTTCCACGGTTCTGGGGCAGGGTCAGAGCCCATGATGGACCACCAGCCAAATCAAACGACGTTGGGAAAAAAGAGGACGGAGAAGGACCAAATAAAGGTGCACCGGTAGACGATGGCAGTCTGCCTCTTTCCTGGACGATCGCCTATTACGTGCTCCTCGTCAGCGGCGCAGTAGGATTTTATCTTCAGCTTTATCCACTGACAGAAAGCGTGTATGCCCTACCTGTCTATCAGGGAAGCCTAAAATGAGAGACATCTCTAACAAAGTAACGGATGATCATTAGAACATCTTTGGACTTAGTTGGCGTATTCCATAGTAGTAGACCTAAGGAGTAGATTATTTTTTGAACTAGTTTCGATTAAGACTTCATAGAGCTTTACACCAAGGAAAAGTAGCATCCCATGCGCTGCTGAGAAAGGTGCCACACGAAGGGTTACTGGTTGAATCCTCACCATGCCATGTTGTTTGTGAGCTTCTAAAGTACTTCACCATTCACGAAAGAATAACTTTGACTACCAAAAATTGATTGGACGTGTCAATAGCGACTGGGATAAGCATCCTTAACCCTCTGATATTCTCCCCTTACCATTTATTTACGTCGGCCAATCAATCCAACCATGAACTTAACCAATAGAATATCTCTCACATTTCAACCACGTCTGTTTCTTTTCGAAATTGTATGTTTACAGTTGCGTTAATCTAGCAGAAACAATCTTCCTTAGAATCCTAACAGTTCTATGCAACACACCTTAATAAAACTATATGGTCTCAATCATCTAAATACCATATATTATTACTACTGATTCCATTTAACGCCTGATGCGGTCCCCATCTGGGTCCATGCAGACTAATACCGTGATATAGGTACAAAACCTTCTAAGGGAGATGTGAGAGGTAATACAGCATATCCCTTAACACGTTAGGGCACCCAGAGGAGAAGGCCCGTGCGCGAACACCAAAACTTGAACAACGCGTTTATTTAGGCGGTAGCGTCATTCAAGGACTTATTTTAGCCGCAGTATCTATAAAATACCGTTCTGCAAGAAGTACAACCGTTAGAGACTTTATATCGAGCGACTTAACTCCAAAGATAAGCTTATATATTATTTCGCTATGAAATCAGAAGCTTTGTATTCCTAAGCACAGGCATTGAATTCTATTGATCTGATTGGTAGGCTCTTATCGATAACACGGGTGCCCAAGTTGACGTGTTAAGGGATACCCCACCAGGTAGCACGCCTGTACTACGTCAATGGGAGGGAAAATACCGTTAGGTCGCTGCTCTGAGACTCCCATAAGGGAGTGTCCTGATTGCCTACCTTCCCCTGTCTGCCATTCGTACCGTGCTTCCACTCGATTGTAGATTGCCGTGAGATTGCCGTAAGGTCTTGTGTGCCTGCCCTTGCTCCCATTTGAATGCCCTGTGTGTGTACGCCAAATACCATATATTAATCGCTAGGCTAAATAACGTAATAGAATGTTCCTCACGTTGCTACCTAATCAACATGTACATATAGGTAATAATAGTAACTGCGACTCAGTCTTCCGATTCTTTCCTATGACCGAGGATGGAGTGAAATTCTATAGCTTCTCCAAACAAAAGGTGTTCGTGTTTTTTAACACAATACTAAGGTATCAAGGACTTTAGTGGATCAATGTCAACAGTCCCACAATGATGGTGTGCCCTAAGAGGCGTTAAAAGAAGCTGAGATGCAGACAGTGACGACTCTTAGTCCTTCACCTGCGATAAATCGCGTGGCAAATCTCCATGGGCGGTCATGGGAGGTTTCGGTTTTTGCATTTATCGGTTGAGCGAAAGCAGTAAAAAATATCAGCAATCTTCCACGTCTGCTAGAAGCTTTCTACATGCTTAGTGGTGACGACTCTGATCAACCTAACAGATGCTTGTTTAGTCAAACCAACAGTCTGATCGGAATAACAATGCTAGATACAAATAATTTAGAGCATCAACAAAGCCTTTACTAAATCTAACATCACACTCAAACCTGCTACGAAATATCGAACTCCCCAGCGCCCTCCATCAGCCATGTCAATCACAGGAAACACCCCGCATCGTCACCAAGCACTCTACGACTAAAACGGCTCCGATATGCCGGGGCATGGTAATTTTAGTACCTTAATATCAGAGCAATTCTCTGTCCCATAATCCAACCATCTGCCGCTCGTCTCACATGCCTTCCCCGAGAAAGATACGAAGAGAAGGGCTTTTGGGCCAAACAAGCGACTTTGACGGTGAGATTCCACGGATAAGCTAGAAGCAGTATCTTAGCCGCAACGATGAAGCCCTCTAATGCCCTCGGAAGCCTTGTGGTCGTGGTTACACTTAGCGTCTCTGTGTAAGTCTTCATAAAATATCCCATCACTTAAAGAAGGGAGGCGTAGTAGTGTTTGAAAACCCCTGAGGTTTCCGAACAATCCGCTACGAGCCCCATACGGCATCCCCTACCACACCCCCAAAGCATCTGGCACGGCTAACCACCTCTCCTGCCCAGAACCGCTGCTCCGTTCATCCTCTGGGCGCACGGCAGCACCGCGCGCCCGTATAATAGCCCCTACACGCCCACCTTCAGCAGCCATATCACGCCACATACGCGCCCACATACCCGAGCTTCATCTCCAGCTCCAGCTCCATCCAAACCTCCAACTCCCCCACCACGGCCCTCTCCACCCTTCCTCCACCCCTCCTCCAACCGCAACCATACCCTACCCCCGCCCCCGCCCCCACCCCTGTTCCATCGGCGCCCCGACCTCAACCCCAACCCTAATTCGCTCCTTCCACCCGAAGTGGCTCCCACCCCCTCCATCCCAACTGGCGCTATGGTGCATGAACAGCACGCTCGTACTCGTACAGCGCAGCCGGACATTGCTGACGGCGCGGCGCCGACGAAACCGATCCCGTGCGCCCGGTGCCGACAAGGGGCTCCGAGGCGACGGCGAGGAGCCCGGGATTCCCCGGGCGCGTTGTCGGGCGCGCGAGGGCCGCCTTGGCGCGCGGCGTGGGGCCGGGCTATGCGGGCAAGATGGAGGTGTCGCGCGCGGAGGCGGGGTCGTGGGGTGGGCGCGAGAGGGAGGACGGGTCGTTCGGGACGAAGCGGACGGCGGCGGCGTGGGCGTAGGCGTCGAGGAGGAGGAGCAAGGCCGCGCTAGAGTGGGCGGCCAGCAGCCCGTAGGAGCCGTTCGTGAGGCGGTTCGAGGCCTACGACGATTCGGATTCCTGAGACGCTCACGAGACGTAGTGGGCCAGCGTCCATGGATACCATGCGATATGGGGCTTTCTCTCCCGAAGACCTGCCCTATGTGCGGAATGTCGAAGAGCCCACCCCTGAAGATCTGGGGGTATGTGATGCGAATGCCATTGAGCTTGGGCGGCCTTGGAGAGCGCGATGGCTGCGAACAGAGCACCGAGGAGAGCAAGCTCGCGATAAACTCATGGAGAAACGGGAAAGAGGGCGTTCAAGTAATATTAATAAGGGGGTTAGCGGTGCTCGGGAATTCGTAAACCGAGCTTTGCCCGTAGTCGCAGAATTGTATTTTTTTTTTGCTTTATTTTCGCACTTGCATTCGAATGTGGAAGGTGACTGGCTAGATCCCACATACATCGTCTCCTGGTACACCCTTAGAAAAGCTTATAGTGTGCCTTCGTAGATTGGTGACATCTTTGTCTTTAAATGGATATGCCGCTGAATCTGTGGCGCAAAAAGCTTCTACTGTTTTAGTGTGCGATTAATATTGATATTGCCCGTGTTTCTATTTTACCATTGTCCCTAAGCTAGATCTTGACTCGATTACCAATACGTGCAGTAGCTGCGTCGTTGGCGCACGTACAGCATTCTCTCCTGTTGTCACCAGTCGGTCGCGCAATAAAAGTGAATTTTGTAACATCTTGCACGACAGATTGATTTTCACGATGCGCTCATATTTAATTTCGCCAATGGCTGTCGGCCTGGAATTCCGGTTGGGCTTGGGTTCTGTGCTATCGCGCCCGATGCAATATGCAGAATGCAGCAGAATATGCAGCTTGAGTCATGAGCCGCATCCCGCAGGCGCTTCGCCAAGCCTGCGATCAGAACTTTGGCGAAACAAAAGAAGCGGAGATTATTGAGAGCGCTTACATGCAGCAACAGCTGAAAACACCTCGGGCCTTTTTGTTTCATGCTTTGTGGAGCGATCTATTCGGTGGTGGTACGAGCTTTGCAGATGAAACAGAAACGTGCTTTGTGTCGCTCTTCATCTAGAAATGCGTCAGAAACTTGCTTTTTTTCCCGTTATTCGCAAGATCCTGGGGGAGGCTTGCTGCAGGCGGCGGATTATTTCTCTGTTCTTACTAGCTTGAAGGGTAGGATACGTACGTTAAAGTCCTGCGTAACAGGAGTAGGTAATATCTCTGATACATCAAGGATAGAGCACTGAAGGCCAATCGAAATCAATATGAAGGGGATTAATGCTGTCAATATTGATTGGTAGTAGTGCTTTTGTACATCGCCGTGAGAATTTTAACAAAACGAACATAGGAAATGTAAATGCTATGGTACATATTGCAGAATGAAAAACATTTTGGGCGCACTAAGACCGTCCAGGAAAGTCGTAAAATAGAGATAGACATTAGAACTTAGTGCTCGTCAAATCTCAAGATAATGAAAAGAAAACGAAAGGTATTGCGAAGGAAATTTTTCAGCGAAAGTCGGAAGGAAATGATAGGCAAATATGGGAAAGCAATTGCAATATGATACTCATGTAGATGCATGCAAGCGTAGATATTTGCAGAGCATACCTCTACAGGTCCATAATGGTATCATGGCAAAAATGGTCATCATGACTGCGTTAGGAGTCGTGCAAACGCTTCAAAACACAATATACCGCCAGTTGTTGTTTTATACCCAAAGAGTAACGCCTTATATGCCAACTGTATCTTTGAACGAGCGAGGAGTAGCAGTTCGAGGTTGCGATTCTTCGATTCCTTCCATTCGTGTGTCTCGATCTCTATGTTGCTCTGTTGTAGACGAGGGAGGTGCTGACACCGGTGTGAACTGCGAGAATGGTGGTAGGCGACTCCCTTCGGCTGGTGCAGATGCAACGAATGAGGGTGATTCTGTTTCAGTTACTCTTTCACCTAGTTGTTTTTCTAGTTCCAACCTAGACGGCTTGCTACGCTTTTTCCTGCTTGACGATGATTCTGAACCCGCCTCCTTTTGTGTATTCTGAGGCGTGGCTGTAACCATAGGCGCGATAGGTGCTGGGCCTGGTGTCGTACTGCCTGGCGGAAGTTCTGTAGACGGAAGTGAAGCCCTCTGTCTCCTAGGTGGCGGATAGACTTCTCCTCGCGCCGCAGCCGCATCTGCTCTTGCTTGTGCTTCTGCCTTAGTTGGACGGCCTCGCTTCTTTTTGTTCGCTGGCTCGCTAACTGGAGACATTGCATACGCAGGTCCGGCCGCGTAATCTGCTGGGTAGGTATGTGGAGGTCGGGGTTGGAGCAGACGGCCCATATGTGTGGATGTTTCAGGCTGGAACGGACGCTTCTTTGGTATTTCAGGGCCGGAGTAAATGGGTGGAGGAGGTAATTGGGCATGCTGTCTATAGTCAACGGCGGGGCCCCCGGCTGAAATGTCATTGTAGGCGACTTGACATGAGCGGAGTGAACGTCCTGAATGTGCGAGTTAGTCATAGCGGCATGGAAACGAGACAGCCGTCTTTAGTTTGACCAAACTTGTCAGACGAAAAGCGCAGGCAGCGACAGAGACGACCGATTTCGCAGAGGCGGGTCGCTGGTGGGACGTACCCTGAGGCAGAGCAATGTCGTTCCACTTTGGTTGAATCTGAGCTTCTCTGATGATTCCGAATAGGACATTAGAGGATACCGGTGCAGCCTTTATTATCTCTGCTAGTAAATAAACCTGCGTAGGGAATGTGATTAGTCGGGCGCATGAGATTCTATTGGGCGAATGCTGCTCCATGTACGTACCTTTTCATGCTCAGCCCAAGGAGCATCCCGAGCGGGCTCCATGTCGTGTCTCGCAAGAAGTAGTGGGAAACGGAAAGGAAAAGAAGTTGCGCTGAATCCAAGTTGAATGCAACCAGACAAATTGAGCAACGAGCGATCACAAGGCCGTCAAAGTGCAGATGCGCGCGCGAGACGCCCGGCGCGGGAGGTCTGAAGGAACAGAACAAAGGAAGGTGAGAGAAACGGAAATAATGAGCGTGAGAAGAAGAGTAGACGACCTATAGCGGTCGTGCTCATGCCAGCAGGCAGAGGTCAACAGTGACTTTCCATGAGGCTGGTCGAGGACAAGAAAGTAAGAGGACAAGAGCTGGAAATTGCATGGATATGCACGTCTAGGGGAGAATTGCTGCACGCCCGGTTATGTTTTGCAGTAGCTTACCTGGGTTTAATGACGATGGCAGCCATGAACAAAAAATTCAGCAGCCTGAGCCCGCCAGATCAATTGGCTACCAAAGAGCCTTTTCCTGCTGCCCCTCCGCTCTTGCATGCCCCGAGTCCAGACACACAGCAAAAGCCCATCATCGCTACAGAGCCTCAGGCCCTACGTTGTCGCGGGTTTGCGATGGCGCAACCGCTGGGCACAACCCCCACCAATCACCAGCCGCTCGTCTGCTGTTCTCTTGCCCACTCCCCCTCGCTCCTGGCTGGCTCTCGCTGGCGCTCGGCAGTCTCACTGATGCTCCCTCCGTCTTCCCGATTCTTCTGATACACAGCCCGCCCTACCCCCAAACCACCGCGCTCGTCTGTGCTCCTGTGCTTCCCCACTGCACTCTGATCGCATCCGCCCGCGCGGTTTCGAGCCATCTGGACTTCGCTCCGTCGAGCTCTTTTGAGCGGCCAGCGGCGAGCGACGGCGCCTTTGTTGCTATTTCGAGACCATTCCCCACGTCGCAAACGGGGAAACGGATTGTCGTTTTGGCAGGTCCCCTGCTGGATCCTTCTCTGCATATCGCAATAGACAAGGCAGTCGTGAGCTGACCGTGCGAGTTCAAGATCTCTGCCTGTCTTTATATCCTCCACACCCGCAGCCAGCTCACAGCTTCAGTGCTGTAGCCATGGACACGAGCAAATCATCAACTGCACCGAGATGCAAAGCCACGTAGCACCAATGGGGGTATTTGCTGTGTGGTGAAGCCTTCTGTATAGTTGTCTACAGCGCCGGCACAGACGACGCCTGGCCGCATTGCGGAACGCCTGGCCGCATTCTCGGCTTAATAGACACGCCTGGCCTGCTTGCGATCTCGGAGAGGCATGGCAGACACATGTTTCCAGGGTGTCTTTCACCTTAAACCATATCGTGTATGCTCTTCGCACCTCAAAGAGATTGCTGGAAGAATTACTGGCTAAATGGGTCAAGTCACCGATCGGCTTATCCGCGAGAACCTGTCACCACCAGCAATCATCGTCCTTCTCGTGGAGAAATGTCTATCTAATTTCAAATGAATTGACATTAAGTAAGGCACCATCCACGACTCGTAAGCGCTTCCATTGTCCGTTGCTAGGCATGGTGACTTCATTCAACTCAGTCCCTTGCTAGAAAGAACGGACCTTAATTTCATTTCCAGCGGAGTACAGCAACCGTGGTTGAATAGGGCCACCGACTAACGGCAGCATCAGCATTCATCTATTTTCCGAGAAATTACCTGTTCGACTGTGGGCACTTCGCAGGGGTGCGCGAGCTGCTACAAAAACATTGAGCATGTTTTACTTAACAGACACTTTTTTCAGAAAATACTTGAGAGCCGCATCGTATTCTCCAAGGTGCTAGATGGTTCTAAATTTGATTATCGCTCGTACCTGACTGCGATTGAGCCGAGTCTGTCTTAAATGCCTATTCCCCCTCCCGCCGTAGAATATCCCTCTTCGCTTGAATTCACTGGATTATGCGGCCCCAGACAAAAGTAGTGAAAGTATCTGTTCTAAGCCATCTGGCGACCCGAAAATAGCAGTAATTAGGAATAGAGGAGGCTCGATTCATCGTTTCGCTGTCCGAGGCGTGCCTTAACGGTGCTCTCTAGTGGTGGAAATAAGCGCGAGAATTTCTACTGCATTTTGTTCACATTTTGTGACATTTGTAGATATTTGACACCAGATGGTATTTGCGAGTACTACTGGTGTATTCGAGTAAACTCTCACGCGAGTCCCAATTGACCCAATCACTGCTCCCGCAGCCCACTGGTCGGGAGTCGGAGATAGAGTGATAGCCGAGATACTTGTCGCTTTTGGGGCCAGATCGAAGAGCCGCATCTTCAACTTTGGACCTGGNCATGCGCGTGTACTGAAGACATTGTGCACCCCAAAATTTCACCTTCCTCGCAAGCAACAGCACGATACGAAGCCATTCCTCGAATGCCTGCAGCGCGCAAAGTACCGCTCGCCGGCGCACCGAATCATAATCCATAATCTTCATACGGATCACGACCCCTTCTCTACCTACATTTTTCCTATGTCGAATACAGTCTTTGTTCTCTTCTCGCAATCCGCCGCAATCGCCTTTCCTCCCTCGCCCTGTTTAAGCACATGCGACTGCAATACCTACAGTCGTGTTGCCTGACCCCGCGGATTCGCACCTTTGCGACACCTTAAGATTTTGCTTCTCAATCTTTGGCCGGAGGACCTACTTCCACCCACACCTCACTACGATACATCCGCTCACTCCAATTCACGACTTGATGTTCTCGGTTCATCAGAGTTGAAGAAAGATTCAGTCGGTGCGGATGTGTCATGAGAATCACTGTATAGCTGGAGCAATCGGCATCGCTTAGCGTCCTCCTCTTCTTCAGCACCTCTCCTCTTCCTTCATCCTATCCCCCCAACATTGCCGGCAAGTTCGCTCAACCACAATGTCGGACAGTGAAACCGACAAGAAGTCGGCTCAGCTTGAGCCCGAGCTTCGCGAAATGAAGATTGAGGAAGAAGGTCCTCAGGAGGGGGAAGGTGCGGACACGATACGGGTCAAGATGGAGGACTGGCAGGTGCAGTCCGCAACGCCAAATGGAAACGAATCACCCGCGAAGGTGAAGTCCAGGTCAACATCTCACTCGCCGGTCAAATTACAAAGTCCCTCCCACTCTCTGTCAGAAAAGTCGGAACACGAGGAGGTTATCGGCGGAGACATAACCCTTAAGATGGAGCCAGGAAAAGCACCCAAGCTCTCACGCACGGCATCCCAGAAGATTGTGGCAAGACCGCCACAATTGTTTCTAGATGCACCCGATGCGACAGCTGAAGCTACTGCCACTTTCCAGGTAATTACTGACTGCATTTATTCTGCAAAGTACATGGGCAGCACCGAACACGCTTTGGAGTGTGACTGCGCAGAGGAGTGGGGTAGGTCCTCCATTTACATTCAGCAATGTGTTGTTTCCCGCACCCTATCGCTGACCAAACATCTAGATCCAGCAACTAAGACTAACCATGCTTGTGGTGAGGATTCTGACTGCATTAACCGCGCGACGAAAATGGAGTGTGTGGGAGATTGCGGCTGCGGAGTTGCTTGCCAAAACCAGCGATTCCAGCAAAAACAATACCCCAGCGTCACGGTAATCAAAACAGAAAAGAAAGGATACGGCCTACGAGCAGACTGTGACTTGCGACCGCACGATTTTATTTTCGAGTACATCGGCGAAGTCATCGGCGAGGGTAGCTTCCGTAAGCGCATGCACCAGTACGATGATGAAGGCATCAAGCACTTTTATTTTATGTCCCTCAGCAAAGGCGAATTCGTCGATGCGACAAAAAAGGGCAACCTCGGGCGATTCTGCAATCACTCTTGTAACCCGAACTGCTATGTGGACAAGTGGGTCGTTGGCGAAAAACTCCGCATGGGCATCTTTGCCGAGCGCAACATCAAAGCGGGAGAGGAACTCGTATTCAACTACAATGTTGATCGATACGGCGCAGATCCCCAACCATGCTACTGCGGCGAGCCAAACTGCTCTGGCTACATTGGAGGGAAGACGCAAACTGAGCGTGCGACCAAACTATCTAATACAACCATTGAAGCCCTTGGAATTGACGATGGCGATGGCTGGGACTTGGCAGTCGCGAAGAAGCCTCGCAAGAAGAAGGTCGGCGAGGACGACGAGGAATATGTCAACAATGTCCAACCTAAATCCCTGGAAGAAGGTGGCGTCACCAAGGTCATGGCTACTCTCATGCAGTGCAAAGAGAAATGGATTGCCGTTAAGCTTCTCAGCCGTATACAGCGTAGCGACGATGAGAAAGTTGGTCACCGGGTCATCAGGATGCATGGCTACACTATACTCAAAACCACTCTGTCGGCCTGGATGGATGACTTCAACGTTGTCTTACAAGTTCTAGATATCCTGGACAAGTTGCCTCGTATAACGCGCAATAAAATTCAAGATTCTAAGATCGAAGAGACAATTGAGAAGCTTACCTCCTGTGGTGATGAACGAGTCGAAACGAAAGCAGCGGAACTCCTAAAGGCCTGGAGTAAGCTTGAGATTGGATACCGGATTCCTCGCGTTAAGAGAGATCCCAATGCGTCCACTCCTGTCGCTCGAGCAGATCATTTCGATCGCCGTGAAAAGGGTCGGGATCGATCAAAATCGCGCTCGAGATCTCGGTCACGGTCTGTTGATGCCCCGCGAGGACCGTCGGCCCCGGCGGGCCCTAGAGGAGCTATGCCACAGCGAAACCCCAGTTTCTTTAATGGACCACGCCCACCCTATCGCCCCCGGCCTCCTTTTAACGCACTTCCACCTGGTTGGTTTTCGGCAACAGCGGAAAACGGTGCAACATACTACTATAGTGCGAATGGTGGGACTCAGTGGCAGAGACCGACGCTACCAGCACCTCAACCGCCTCCTCCACCTCCGAAAGAGAAGACCAATCAGCAAAAGCTCCAGGACATCATTCTAAGCATCACACAAAATGCAACGCCAAGAAATGAAACGTCGGCATCGGCAACCCCGCAGCCTACTGAAGAACCTAGGAAGGATAAGAAGGAAGGGAAGGAGAAGTGGAGGTCTTTAAGCGAGGAAAAGAAAATGAAGCTTTACGAAAACACTGTAAGGAAACATCGAGCTACCCGTCCGCCTAAAGTATCTAATGCCTATGCAGCTTTTCCCNCATGTGAAGTCTGTAACAGATCACTACCGAAAGAAACTGGAGAAGGACGATCTGAAGAGGCTGGCTAAAGAGGTATGAAACTTTGCATCACAATGTAACTCATACACTAACGTTTCTTAATAGGTTGCCAAGAAACTCGTTCGAGGTGATTTCAAGGCTAGACGCGTTCAAGACCCGACGGCGAAAATATCGCCTAAGCACGAGAAGTCAGTTAAGAAGTTCGTGAAGGAGTTCATGGACAAAGCTGTGGCAAAGAAGCAGGCCCGTGATAAGGAGAAAGCGGTAAGAGCGGAGAGAAGGAAAGAACGGGCCGCAGCCGGTGGGACTGCTTCAGTAGCGGATAATTCAGCAGACGTTGACATTCGGGAAGACAAAGCGGTATCAGGCGATGAGATGATGGGAATTTCCGACGATGAAGATGAGCAGGCGGACCGGGTCTCACCTGCAGAGCCATCCACGCCTGATTTGAAGCGTAAAAGAGAAGAGGGAACACCATCACAAGTCGGTGACGTTCAAGGGTCTCCAAAGAAAAGCAGGACAGACACTCCTCCACCTCCACCACCGCCTCCTCCGCCTCCTCCAGTTGAGGACATGCCCACGGATATGGATGAATCCGGATACACACCAGTTGACGACGTCTCTGACTTATTCCACTCAGAAGCCATAGATGCTGTTAATAGCCAAGCTAGCCATAGCAGGACTTCAGCATCTTCAGAGATCGTCGCTAACCGGGTTAGACAGAGTGAGGTCGTCAAGAATGGTAGTTCGGAAACTTGGGCACTTAACGGACAAGCTAGTCCGATGCAGCTGGCAACACCACCAAAGAGCAACGGTCAGGATGGAGGGCATGACTTTGATGGGATAAACCATGAAAGGCGTCGACAACTCGACCTGAACGGCAGATCATAACGGGGAAGAATAAAACTTTTGGTTTGTTTTCCTGTCTCTTTGTTTCTCCTCAATTGTGGAGTAGTCTCAAAAATAAGACCTGGCGGCAAAGGGCGCAGATTCTGCATGGTTGGGTTAGCATTGGATCTATCGGCGGAAGGGCGCCGTGCGCGGTACTTGGGAGTATATCTTCAGGACCTTCGATTTATTTTACATGCATCTCAGCGGCCCGGCACGAGCGAGTAGTAGGGGTCGTTAGAGGGAAATTTCTCGGGATGTATTATTACTTATGACAGCCATTTTCGCGTCGTGTTAGTTTTGGGGTGGCTGTCTAGGGTGAATTCTAATAGTCAAGCTTGTATGCAGGAGTATTTGTGTGGAAACGGACAGTTGGTGACTGACGGGGAGGTGTAGAAATGAAGTTCTAGTTCTGGGTTTCTACAGCATTCCTCAGATGATCCTCGTGGTGTTGGAATACTAGTCAGACATCTCGCATCGACTGACTTGTTGTGAGCTAGCATCGGCCTTGTGCCCGTGGCCCTCCCCACGGACCCCTCACTGCCCTGCTTAACACCGGGGATATCGATAAACATCGTCACCAATGGCCAAACCTTAAGGGCACTGCTTGCCCCTCACTGTCACCGCTCAACCTTGTCTGAGAATACCTTTCAATCCTGTCATCCCAACCCCTCTAAGCCTATTCTCCAATCCCTCCTCACTCAATTCTCACCACCTTCATTCGTTGCCCGCCTGCTGCTGCAGACGGGTCGCGCGCATAAAGTCTGACCACCTTCTATATCAACTTCAAGCTTCGATTTCGCCATGGCATCATTCCTCCGCACCGCAAGCCGCGTCCGGCCATGCATGTCTCGCTCAATTGCTCGACCAAGCTCCAGAATCGCCATTCCTGCGATTACGACAGCGCTTTACAGACATATGGCCTCCGCAGCAGCAACAGCGACTGTCTCCGATGCATTGGAGCAGCCTTTCTTCCCTGGCGAGCCCAGCGGACCCACTGTAAAGACGGCAATACCTGGGCCGAAGAATCTTGAGGCCACTGACAAGCTAAGCAAAGTGTTTGAGACTCGCAGTCTGAATATGATGACCAACTATCAAAAAAGCCTTGGAAACTAGTACGCCTCAACGCCAACTCCAATTGAGTTAGCATTTTGGCTGAACTTGACTCTAGTATTGCAGATCTGGACGGCAACGTGCTGCTAGATGTGTAAGGGCGATATTGATCTGTTGAGATTATCCTGTCTAATTCCTCATTAGATATGCTCAAATCGCCTCCATTCCAGTCGGATACAACAACCCAAGCCTCCTCCAAGCTGCCACCTCTCCCGAGATGGCCAGCGCTATTATCAACCGTCCTGCACTCGGAAACTTCCCTCCACACGATTGGGCAGAAATCCTCGAGACCGGTATACTGAAGGTGGCGCCCAAGGGTCTAAACCAGGTCTTCACTGGCCAATCCGGCTCAGACGCCAACGAGCTCGCATACAAAGCAGCGTTCATCTGGAAGAGACAGCAGCAGCGCGGCGGCGCAAACGTCGACTTCTCAAGCGACGAAATCTCATCTGCAATGAAGAACGAGCCTCCCGGTGCGCCTGACCTCTCCATCCTCTCATTCAAGTCGGCGTTCCACGGCCGCCTGCTGGGCAGTTTGAGCACCACGCGCAGCAAGCCAATCCACAAACTCGACATCCCAGCCTTTAACTGGCCGCAAGCGCCTTTCCCCGCCTGTAAATACCCCCTAGACCAATACGCCGCCGAGAACGCCGCCGAAGAGAAGCGCTGCCTCGAAGAGACGGAGCGCCTGATCAAAGAATGGCCTCTCCCCCCCACCGCCATCGTCATCGAGCCCATCCAGTCCGAAGGCGGCGACAACCACGCCTCGCCCGCCTTCTTCAAGGGCTTGCGCGAGCTGACGCGCAAGCACAACATCCTGTTCATCGTCGACGAGGTGCAGACGGGCGTCGGCTCCACGGGCAAGTTCTGGGCGCACGAGCACTGGGGCCTCGCGGACCCGCCGGACATGGTCACGTTCAGCAAGAAGGCCCAGACGGCGGGTTACTACTTTGGCAACAGCGACCTCATGCCCAACAAGCCGTACCGCCAGTTCAACACGTGGATGGGCGACCCGGCGCGCGCGCTGCTGTTCCGCGCCATCATCCGCGAGATCGAGCGGCTGGGTCTGGTCGAGAATACGGCGGCGGTGGGCGACTACTTGTATGGCGGGCTGGAGCGGCTGGCACAGCGGTATCCGAATGAGATTAAGGATCTCAGGGGTAAGGGCCAGGGCACGTTCCTCGCGTGGAATAGCCCGAGGAGAGACGAAGTGCTCAAGAAGGCGAAGACGGTCGGTGTTAATATTGGAGGCTGTGGCGAGACGGCGGTGAGGTTGCGGCCGATGCTTATTTTCCAGAAACACCACGGTGAGTTGATCTTCCCTTTGAAGTAGGTCAGGTTGGCTGGGCGATACATGAGCTAACGTGATAAAATTATAGCGGATATCCTGCTCGAGAGTTTGGAGAAGATCTTCAAGTCTTGAGTTGACCGGTTAGGTCGTGGGGCTTGGTTGCTTCTTGCGTTAAATCGCTTTTGGTTGCCAATTGAATATTTTGGGAAAAGCTTCTGATTTGATATCCGGTTCAGAGATAATCGTGCCGCTGTTCCCAATGACTTGAGCCGCAGTGCTGGCTTGTTTGGGCTAAACCCGATCGCCCCTATGAGCTAGCTGCCAGGCTGTTCGAGAGCTCGTATATTCCTAGATGTTTGTGGTGTCTTGAGAGTTAACCGGAAGTGCCTGTGTTCGGCCGTAGTATAAGTGCTTTAAGTGCTGCTCCTGAGTCCGCATCCACCGTCGACAATATCTCGCCAACCTCCCAAAGCGCCAACCAGCCAAACCTCCCACAACCACGCGCCCATGGCTCCCACCCAAACCCACATATACCTCCATAACCCCTCCACCTCTTCCCTCATCCTCCCCAATCACCCAAACAGCCCCTCCCCATCCCCTCCACCCGTCAACCCCCCAACCACTCCCCCCTCCCCACAACCCTCCACGCCACCCTCTCCTCCTTCCCCTCCCCGCGCCCAACCCACCCACTCACCGCGCCCACCACTACGGCCCCGTCCCCCCGCGGCACCCGCACCCACACGTCCCTCCCGGACACTCTCAGCACATCCACCGCCACCGCCGCGCCCGTGTGCCCCAGGAACTGCGCCAGCGGCGCCAGGAGCAGCGCGCGGGCTGTTAGGGCGTCGATGTCTGCGCCTGGCACAGCGTCCCGAGCCCAGGGGGTGTGCGGTGGGTTTGTTGAAGCAGCGGAGGGGGTGGGGGCGGAGGGGGCGGTAGAGGGTGCGGTGGTGGAGGAGGAGGAGGAGGAGACAAGGCGTAGGTGCAGGTAGGACCACTGCGGCTTGCGGAGGGTTTGCTGGAGTAGGATGTGGGGTTTCTGGTCGCGCTTGCGTTTGTTGGACGCGCTGGGCATGGGAGGGTGCGACGGTGGAGCTGTGGCTGAGGCTGCGGGGGCTGCGGGGGCTGCGGAGGACATTTTTGTGGTGGAATCGGTGGTGGTGTTGAGCTTCGAGTTGTGCGAAGCTTTGAGCTGTGCGAGGGCGTTTCGCGGGATTGGATAGGGAGATTTTCGCGCACGGCGTTAATTAGCGTGGGTGCGTTAGCTCCGGGATGCTTGGCGGACGCGACATGATATTCAAGGCGGCGTGGAAGAGGGGCAGAGTAGGCTGCGCTGGGTCACGTTACAAGACGCAAGGGTGCTCAATATTAGCATTTCTAGCAGCAAAACTCCCGATGATTGTATTGCCCACCGAACCACCCAAGCAAGAGCCTATGTACTAGATACTCCGAAATCCATGACTGCCCACGGTGCTATGTACGCATATAATACAGCATGGAAAAGGGGGATAAGGGTATATGTGAAGAGAGCCAAAACAAATGCCAACCAGTGCTAAGCCATGCCCGGCTTGGAAAAGCAGTTTACCGCCCCAAAGAACTTCCAAAAACCAATGCTCGTTGAGTTTTAAGAGATAATCCATACGCAAAGGAGCTCCAACCTCCGAGAAAAAAGAAACCCCATCCTATACCTCTCAATTAATCTACCTTCATGTCCCAAGGCGGAATACTCGCAGGTGTGGGCAGACTCTCGTTAACCGTCTCCACGGCTGCCTGAAGGATCGAGACTGCGTCCTGCTGCCCGTCCACTTGCTTCACTAGCCTCAGAGTCTTTTCGTTCAAATTGCCCACCTCGGTTGTCAGTTTCTGTGTTGTTTCAGTCACCAAGCGGACTAGCTCTTCGTTTGCTGCTTCGGTCGCTGCTTCAGCACTCAGCTTCGCCGCTGCGTTGATATTAATGCTGTCTTGGAACTTTTCCAACTCGACCTTGACTTCCAAGGCTTTCCCCGCGCCCTCGTCCCATCTCTCACGGCTGTCATCGAGAATTTTGACGCGCTGGGATAGGTTTGCGACCTCACCAACGACGCTGTCAAACTTCGAGTTTATGTAGCCCACCCGAGCCACTATCCCAGATACTGAACTCCAGTTGTTCTCAATATCCGTAAGTCTTGCGTCAACCGTGCTATGCTGGCGGCGCATGAACTCGATTTCCGCCTGGACGTTGCTTGCATGCGGATACATGGTTTGCATCTGGTTCACCATATTGCGGGTAAGCTCTTCGGTTGTGAGGTTGTCGTAGCGATTTTCCAAGCTTTGGATGGCTTGAATACAATTGTTTTGGCGCCCAGCAAGATCATTGTACGATGCCTGACTACGGCCATCGAGGTTGTTGATTCGACCTTGAAGGTTGCTCAGCTCTATGCGGAGGGGATTCAGCTGCGCTAGCAGTTGATGCGAGAAGTCGTGAACTTGTGGGGGAGGCGAGGTGATGCCATTTTGAACTGGCTGAGAGGAAACTGCAAAGCTTGGTGATGTAGGACCGTAGGAGGATGGTGGCGGTTGAATCCTTTGCTGGTTTTGAGTTGCCACCGCTTGGTTGACGGGGAGAGACTGTGGTCGCGAGTTCAGGTTTGCTATTTGCTTCCCATGTTCGGAGATTCTATCCTCGAGAGTTTTCAACATTTGGAGCATCTCAGTCTTGTTGGCCTCAACATTAGAAACAATGTTGGTCATGTCTCCATCCCAATGGGGAAGGATTTGTTCCTCGAAAGTCGTCTGATCCGACTGTAATCCCACAATTTCTGACTTTACTTCGCGAACTTCCACTGCAAGAGCTTCAACTTGCGCTTTAAGTTGTTCACCGCTGCTACCACTGCCACCGCTAGTACCGCTAGAAGCACTATTCGGTACCGAGGTCGTTGTGATATTTCGTGCTCGGTTTTCCATTAACTCAAGACGCTTCTCAACTTGCCCTAGATTTTCTCGAAGATTTTCCACTGCCCCCCGCTCCTTTTCAAGGAGATCGAGACGACCCATAATATGCTCATTCTCCTCGTTCAATCTGTCCTTTAGTTGCTCGACTGCATCCCCATTTATCTCAACGACTTTTTGGTAGTGTGCAACTTGATCACGTATGCACATCTTTCCTTCGCCTGTATACACGCCTTTTTCTAACTCCTCCAACTTTACGTCGTGGCCATCGATCCTTTGTTCCAAGTTCGCGCGACCAGTTGTGATTGTTGCAATGCTAGTCTCAATCTCGGACCTAGCCTTCTGAATATCCTCTTTTGTTGTTTTCTTGACCATATCAAACTGTTCCTGCAGTTCTTTAGACTTAAGCTTACGCAAATCGGCTTGTATGTTATTTACGACCGATTCAACGGCTTTTATGTCGGGTTTCCATTCTTTACTGCTCTTCTTCAGTGCTTTAGTATCCTTATCGAGAGAGTCAAGATCCTTTTCCAATACTCTTAGCCGTTCATGATTTTTGTCATGATCACCCTCTAACCTTCTTTCGCGGGCGATTTCCTCGCTCTGCGTGCGCCACAACTTGTCCTGGTCATCTTTGATGGCATCGAACTTCTGTTTGAAATGACTATGCTCAGCTCCAAGGCATCTCTGTTCCTTCTGCAGCGATGCGAGCTGCTCTGTATGACTGACAGTTAACTTTTGGAGGACTTTATATTCTGCCTCTCTTCGTTGAAACTGTTCCTTGAGAGCTCTCAGTTCAGCGTGCACCTTGTCATTAGCAGGGGCTGCAGTGCCAGCGCTTGCGACGACAGCTAAAGCCATAGCGACGGTCGCCGCATCTTGAGCGACCCTAGCTTTCTGATACTCCTCATCTCGATCTTTGAAGATTTTTTCGGCTTCTGCTTTGTTATTCTCTTTTTGTTCTTTGATCGATGCAAAATTACGAAACCATTTTGCCGAATTTTGAATCTCAAGATCTGCCTGATCAACTAGCATTTTAGCACGGTCTCTCTCGACCTTAGCAGACGTAGCATCCGTTGTGGTAAGCATGAACTCCTTCATTAGGTCAACCACTACGTTTTCAGTGGTCGGTCCTGTTGACGAAGGAGCTAATGGTGTAGTAGTTCGCATCATTGGTGCAACCGGTGCAACTCTTTGTGGAGCCGAGCCTCCATTACCAGTGGATGGTACTACAGCTGATGAAAGGCTTTCTGCGGTTAATGGCGTAGGAGAAGGTAAACTTTTAGGACTTCTGCCCTCGATACTACCACGACGGAGCGATTGTCTAGGCTTGGGTGGTAGCATGTCCGAAGAGCCTAGGGCCTTGGTTGTTTGAGGGCTGCTCAACCGATTCCTAGTGCCTCCAGGTGACGGTCGGTGCAGTGTACTTCGGTCCATGGACTCTCTACGACCATAATTCTTGGTATATCTTTCTGGTCCATCTGGGTTCGCCGATAGTGATTTCTTGCGTGGTTGAGCTTCTTTTGGGTCTCTTGATGGGCTTTGGGGAGAAATGTACTACATAAGATTTATGTTAGCCTTCATAGAACGTCGGATTTACTAGGGAAAATTTTCAAGGTGTGGCCTAGATCATTGATTTCTGATTATAAGTGAAGATGGAACGAGAAGGCAATCCACAGAATATTCGACCGCAATGATCGAGTAGGACGTAGTTGACACCATTATGTATAGGAATATATCTGTAGTGCTTCAAGACGAACACAGATGGAGGCGTCCGTGGAGTTATTCTCGAGGCGAAGAGTCCAAGAGGGAAGTAACATCTGTCGTCTGAATGTAGAGCGATGTCTCTCACCTTATCCGACCCGTCTCGAGGGCTATCATTAGGCCTTGCCTTTTTCTCGCCTGCATCTGAGAAAAAATCAGACGCAGCGTGTCTCTTTAACCCCGTCATGTTGCTTTAATCTTCCCGAAGGTGGATTGTGAAGAAAATTCTGAGGAGGAGGGAGATGTGACCAGTTTAATGAAGTGGCGAGAAGTGAAATATGGCGAGGGATATACGTCGAGTTTATAAAGGTTAAGATGGACTGTAAAAAGAGAGTAACGTTTCAGCCATGCATGATTCAAGTCAACACCAGCGGGATAGATTTTTCAGACAAGCCTCACTTACCCTTGATCCGTGATGGCACACCCATTGGGTGCCCACGTTAGATTTGAATTCAGTAGCTCTCCTGCCTTCCGTCTGTATCTCTGCATAACCACCTTTGCCAGGAGCTGCGCTGCGCTATCTGATCTGTACAGCGTAGCGGGGTGACGTAACGGTATGCCTCGTGTATTGATATTTATGTACCTAGACAGTAGATCCTTCCTATCAAATCTAACAATAAAAAGGGAGTGTTTGCATCAGGAAGGATGGGTGAGCGCAATGGGTGGTGTATAGGGTGAAGTGACTAGTGTGCGCGGTGAGTCCTAAAATCTCAAAAGGCAGTTGCCTGCACTCTGCCAATTCCCGCAGTTCCTTTGTCGGCTTTAGCGAGATGATATAGGAAGGGATCAGAGTAACTGAAAGGTGGCGGGAGAGGTGAACAGGTCGAGGAGATTTCTGTGAAGTTAAGTCGTCAGCGCGCAGCGGACTTAGGGCTCGTGATTCGTGATTCGTGAGTTTGATTTGGCGTATGCGTTAATCCTTTTAATGCTTAGCGTATAAAGTTCCCGTTTTCCGGCTAAAACAATGTTAAATATAGTGTTTTAAATTAACCGTAGATAGTAGAGATATTATAGGTTAAAAAGTTGTAAAAATTACTTACAGCCTGTAACAGTTCCAGTGTCCCCCCCTGTGTGCGCGCGCATCACACAGCAATTTCGCTTTATATTGCGCTAGAGAATTTCAAGTTTAACTCTTCTAATTAAGCTTAAAAAATTCAAGACTTTGCCTTTTTTGCGAGCGCACAGTATCTACGCCGGATGGTGCACTTGGCTAGCAATTACCGAAATTGCTGTGCTGCGCGCGCACACAGGAGTGGGGGGACACTGGAACTGTAAATACTGTAAGGTGACAAGCTCTACGCCACTCGGCAGGCACAGACAAATAAGTCGTGACACACTTTCTTACTAAGCAGTTTCTTTAAAGTAAAATTCTACAAAGCTGGTAAGAGATAGGATTTTAAAATATTTATGCTAAGTATAAAGTTATTAACGGGCTTTATATACGAAAATTTAAATGATTTTATTCAAAGTGTGGTTGTTAAACCTCAGTTGTTCTTCACATGGGTCAAAAAAAAGTGTGCCACGACTTATTTGTTCATGCCCGTCGTATCTGGCACACCTGTCAGGTGACAGAGTCACCTCGCTTATATATTGTTCCGCACAGCCGTGCCTGGCAACTTGCTAGTCATTCGCTTACCTTTTGCAGGTTTGTGCGATGGCTGGTGTCACGTCACAACACCTGCCAGGTACGCTGTGCAGAACAATATATAGGCTCGGTGACACGCCACCTGACAAATACTTACCCGTAGCCATAAAGCTACTCTAAGGCTGTCTATTTCTTATAAAATTTCTCTCTTAATAAACTATTCTCTCTATATACTACCAAGTAGAATATCCCTTAATAAGTTATAAGATGCAAGCTCTACGCCACTCGGTTAGCCCTACATACCAAAAGGGTAAGCGAGTATCTGGTATACCTGCTAGAACGCTGCGTAGAAAAATACATAAGGCTGATGCAGGTCACTAACAGGTCGTGGACCCCGGTCATAGAACATATCAGACGAGACATAGTCAGACAGATAAGGTTTCACTAATGTCCCAGAGGAGACATGGTCAGACAGACAAGGGGCGAAAGGTTTATGTAAGGGTTATTTTAACCCTTACTCGGGTGCGCGCCCGGAGCTCTTGGCACCTCCTTACTATGGTATCAGGCCGAAATATTGTTAGTGCCACGCTAAGCAGAGGTCAACACACTAACCAGGCAAAGCAAGGGAAATGGGTAATTATCAGGTTTCAGCATTCTATAATAAGCACCAGTACTTTTATATTGTGCTAAAGCCTAATAATCATTGGTTTCCTGCTTTGTCTGGTTAGCGTGGTAACCCCCGGTTAGTGTGGCACTAACAATATTTCGGCCTGATACCATAGTATAAGCTCCTCGGGCTTGCAGCCCTCATGTCCTCCTTATCGATTCGTCTCTGTACTAGGGTATTGCTATACCTACTCTTTACCGTCCTCATCGACTCTCCTGTGACTCATGCTCGGCTTGCCTGCTCCCTACCGTACACCTGGGCAATATGCCTTACATTTTACTAGCGTCTCAGAAGGATCATTAGAGAAGCTGGTTCTCCTCTAAAGAAGAACCAGCGATTAGTCTCTAAATAGAAGAGGTCCACCTTCGACCCACCTGCGACTCTCATTCGATGCTGTCGATAGATATCCATCCAGTCGGAAGCCTTACTGGCCTCTTACAACCTGACACCTGACAATCTTTTAATAAGAAAATATATCATCTAGAAATAAGTTAAATAAGTACCTATATTAATAAGAATATATCCCTTAACCCGTCAGGACCGAAGTGAGGAAGGTCCGTGCACGAACATTACGTATTGTTTGGCGCGAGGCCTTGATCTAATTGATCCAATTGGCTAGCCCTTATCGATAACCGTACGACCCATTTTGACGGGTTAAGGGATAAGGCGGTAGTAGGTAGGTAGATATGTATACGGGTGAGTATTCAGATGATTTTTATAACCTTTAATGTGAGGTGATAAGCTCCGCACCACTCAGCCACACAAACCTACAAAAGGTAAACGAGTGACTGGCTTGATGCCAGACACGGCTGTGCGGAACAATACATATAGGCGAGGTGACTTCGTCACCTGACATTTAACCATAATATTTCCACTATTCACGGTCGGATTTTAGTGGGAATAGCATTATTAGATCTAGCTTATTAAGCTTTATATTTTATATTTTATAGTTATTTTAATAGAGGGTATAGTTATAAAGTTATTAAGTATAAAGGCTAACTTAAAGCATTGTGTTTAAAATCGTCAACGTTGTTTTGGCGGGAAACGGGAACTTTTTGTGCCAAGCATTAAAAGGATTACTGTAATGCATACGCCAAATGGGCTTGGCAGAGATTTGGAAGCAGAGCTCAAGCTTAACGCGCACCGACACCACATCTCGCCAACCTCCATCTCCACCATCAATCTCTAATACTTAAAGTCATCATGGCTGCAGTAAGTTATGTTACAATAGGATTTAGATATGCGCTGACAAGATGCTAGCCTATAACTACCATCGCAGAGAGTAAAGAGCTCCGAGGACTGAACCTCATCGCGGCGCATTCCCACATTCGCGGCCTTGGTGTGGAACCTGATACGTTGGAGCCCAAGACGTCATCGCAAGGCCTAGTCGGACAAGAGAAAGCACGAAAGGCGGCAGCTGTTATACTACAAATGGTCAGGGAAGGCAAGATTGCAGGACGCGCCGTGTTGATCGCCGGTCCGCCCAGCACGGGCAAGACAGCAATAGCGATGGGAATGGCACAGTCGCTGGGCGTAGATGTGCCTTTCACTATGCTAGCGTCCTCGGAGATATTCTCACTGGAAATGTCTAAGACGGAAGCCCTCACACAAGCTTTCAGAAAATCGATTGGTGTACGAATCACAGAGGAAAGTGAGGTTATTGAGGGCGAAGTGGTGGAGATACAAATAGATCGAAGCGTCACGGGGGTGAGATATAGCCGAAGGAATTAGATGGTAGTGCTTTACTTACTGGTGTTTAATCTTAGGGCAACAAGCAGGGGAAACTCACGATTAAGACCACCGACATGGAGACGATCTACGATATGGGCACTAAAATGATCGATTCGATGACCAAAGAGAAAGTTATGGCAGGCGATGTCATCTCCATTGACAAGGCTTCGGGGAAGATCACGAAGCTAGGACGATCATACACAAGATCTCGAGACTACGATGCCATGGGCGCGGATACAAAATTTGTCCAATGCCCGGATGGTGAGCTTCAACAACGGCGAGAAGTTGTTCACACCGTCAGCCTCCACGAAATTGACGTTATAAACTCGAGGACACAAGGCTTCTTGGCATTGTTTTCCGGTGACACCGGCGAAATCAGGAGTGAAGTCCGAGAACAAATTAATACAAAAGTTGCGGAATGGAAGGAAGAGGGCAAAGCGGAGATTGTGCCTGGTGTGTTATTCATCGATGAGGTTCACATGCTCGACATTGAATGCTTTTCATACATCAACCGCGCCCTCGAGGATGAGCTCGCACCTATCGTCATCATGGCAAGCAATAGAGGAAACACGAAAATAAGAGGAACCGACTACCGATCCCCACATGGTCTACCTTTAGACTTTCTAGATCGGGTAGTCATTGTGAGTACGCATCAATATTCTAAGGAAGAGATGCAACAAATCATATCAATACGAGCACAAGAGGAGGAGGTCGACATTTCGCCTGACGCACTTGCACTACTTACAAAAATTGGTCAAGAGACTGGATTGAGATACGCGAGCAACCTAATTACAACCTCTTACCTTCTTAGCCAGAAGAGAAAGGCTACCGAAGTAAGCATCGATGACGTGCAACGGAGCTTCCAGCTTTTCTTCGATCCCGCCCGCAGTGTCAAGGTATACCAAAATATCCATGTCCTTGCTTCGTATCATCCGCTAACATTGTGCTATAGTTTGTTGCTGAATCTGAGAAGCGCTTAATTGGAGAAGAAGGTGAAGTGACTCTCTCGACAACGAACGGTACCGATGAGATGGATGTATCGTAGTACATTAGATTTCTGGGTTGGCGTTGGGTTAAGTGTAGCGTTTAAGAATAGATCAGCCCTCGAGGATTTCAGGGAAAAGTTTTGGTCATTGTAATACTAGTGGCAATCACGGCATTATACCACTAAATGCTGACGAGATTATCATTTTCGCCGGGTATATAAGCATGCCAAGATTTAGCAGCTTCTAGTGTTTATCAATATGTAAACGGACGAAATGATCAGATACAGCTCGCTAAAGCCACTCACAATAGATCCTCGAATTTTTAAGCAAACCTGGCTACGTTGGTTCAGGACTGCAGGCTTCTACTGCAGAGGATGTCACTCAGACAGAACCAGAATTCCCTGAAGTACTCCGGTTGGCTGACTGGCAATCCCGCGGTGCTAATAATAAGTGTAGCAAGAGTTTTGAAATCGAAAACTGCCCATGTGACTGAAATTAGGCCTTGAAACTCTGTCTTTTACCTTTGTGTTACCTGTGCTCACGAACACAATTTCGGGGGCGGATTGAAGCTCAGCCCCCTCCTCCTAACTCTTGGCGGAAACATGCAAGTAGGGCTGGTAGCATGGAATTGATGATACATATGGTGCAATTGTATCAGCTTCGCGGTGCTCCAACTTGCAGTGCAACACTCCAGAAATCCGGTGTTTAAGTGCTTTCGACGAGCTCACCCCTGAAAACAAAAACAGCAGAGACTCTAGAGGTAAATACGAGGGTGTAAGACCAACACTGCACGCTGACAGTATTTTGTATAGCTAAGCAACTTTGTCTTACCCCGGATCCAAGTTGATGGGACGTTGACCCCGTGGTCGCCACTGTCTTGCATTTACAAATACTGTGGTATCAGGCCTGGGGCGTAAGCAGCAAGGGGCCTGTGAGCGTACCCACAATTTAATACTCCAATTATATGCCCTGTTTATATGTATTGAAAAGCTAACTCTTTGTTGTTTAAAGGGGGTTTACAAAGTTCTGAAATAAAATACAAGCCACCCTCGGTGCACCAGCTCCACCCACAAAATATGGGCCTGATACCACAGTACGCTGCCACTATTAATACCCGCTTGTGATAATTTGGTTAGCTCGGAGCATGGTTAATGGTGTGATTGAGCCCTGTCCACGCATTCGAAGCTGGGTGAGCCGCGTAAGCTAGGTAAGCTGGGTAAGCTGGGTAAGCCAAGAAAATTAAGAGGCATCTCTGCTTGTGTAAACGCCAGCAAATATCACAGAGGGTTTAGAAGGCCAATAATAGCGGTGATGAAACAGACATCAGCTATTGCTACGAATTGCAGCCCCAATAGAATCTAATTCTCCGTAAAGTCTTGGCAGGATCAAGGCTAATGCGGCGCGGCGGTGCGGCGATGCAGCGGGTGCGGGCTTACGAGGCAAGCGTGGCAGTAACCGCCCGTCTCGATGGCGATTCGACGAGTCGGGGCTCCTTGACGTCGTTATTCGTGCTTTTTACACGCCGGGCTGCTGATTAGATGGAGCCCTTGATCAGGTCCTGCCGTGAGGGTTGGCCAAATTGAGTTGTTCCATATCAGATCAAGCGATGATCCTGTTAGTGCCGCGTCAGTGACGGGTGGAGTACGACTCTTTGCTTGCCAGGTTCTCTGCAAGCAGTAGAGAACGCCCCACCAGCAACGACAGCACCTTTGGGGTTTTGTCTGACCTGAAATGCAGCACGCGGCATCTTTCCTAATCGCGTGTGGCGTCGCCAATTCTGGGCGTGCGCCATCCCAGCCTGAAAGCTCCGCCGTATCTCCCCGAATGTCAATGTCATCAGTACAAGAAGTCGTGATAACGCTCATTGTGCCGAGCCTTCCTTCGTTTTTACTCCTGATACATTATCTCCTTCTGTGAGCTGCTCAACAAGCCCCCCCACGGTCACTCTTCCCTCACTGCATCATCCCGTAAAGGTTTTCTCTGTTGGACCCTCAAAAAATAAGTACTTGTGAATTCTATATTTGATATTCACTTAGGAGGGCTAGCGAACACCATACTATCTTTCCCGTGTACGAAATACGGCTCCCCTCGCGCTTCCGGTCTACACAACTGCAGAATTCTAGTCCCTTGAACCAGGCTTCGGCTTGCCGCGTCGATCTTCCTGCAACCGTCTCGATCTGTACATAATATAGCTAGATATGAGGATATTGCGATATGCAGCAGCAATCGCATCAGCGTCCCTTCTAGCGCACACCGTAGCGGCGCCAACAGAGTCGTTCCTCCCAAGCCCTCCGAAAGCGACGAACAAGTCCGCAGTAGGAACATCCGCGACTGTACAGGAGGAAAATTCGGATGATCCATCAAAGAACAAATATTTTCGTAAGTCTCGCGGTATTCCGAAGCCATCAGTAAACTTCAAGTTAACATCCTCTAGATGAACCGGGGTAAGCTTAACCGGATTTATAGACAAGATCAGAGCTGATTGATACCGCAGCGGGGATGATATCCTTGGTCATTATGATATTCGATACTTCCACGGCGTCGTGTCCTACGACGAACGAACGGATACCTTAACGCACATGATTCGAGCATATTTAAATTTCTTTAGAGAGCAAGGACTGGACACTTGGATTGCGCATGGGACACTACTTGGATGGTGGTGGAATGGAAAGGTATTCCTGGATACATGACACATGGGTTATCGTTGTCTAATGGCGCACAGTAGATGCTCCCATGGGATTGGGATGTTGATACTCAAGTATCCGGTGCGACTCTCGATTACCTCGGTAAAAATCTTAATCGGACAGTCCACCACTATGTCTCTGAAGATAAAAAAGTCAAGCGCGACTACCTCTTGGATGTCAATCCGTGGATATGGGAACGAGAAAGAGGTGACGGCATGAACATTATCGATGCTCGATGGATAGACATTCGGAACGGCCTTTACATTGACATCACTGGACTCAGCGAAACGCATCCAGATGTTGCACCTGGTGTGTGGAGTTGCAAGAACTACCATCGGTACAAGACCAGCGATCTTTATCCAATGCGGGAAAGCATATATGAAGGCGTTCCGGCGAAAATCCCGTACGCTTATGATAAGATCCTGACGCAGGAGTATCAGCAAAAAGCGCTTGTACTCACCGAATATGAAGGGTATATATACATTGCCTCAACTAAAGAAACATTCAACGCTAACTCTTGGTAGCCACTTCTGGAACTCAAACGTGAAGGAATGGGTAAAGAAGCCCGTAGAGAAGAAAGACGCAGAACCAACACCCACATAATGATTCGACGAGGGTGGTGATTAAACCTCTATCACTTACAGGTGGTTGATTATCTCTTTATCATCTACGTTATTCGTTAGCGAAGCATACTCGGCGTTGCCCATGCATTTACCTAGCGCAGGGAGCTGGCTCACAAGTGAAGTTTTCACCGTAAACAAGTTTTTTTGGATATATCATTTGGGGAACCTATATGGTCTTATCGATACCCATGTGTACGAGCCTACTGGCATTGCTTAGCTCTTGTTACCACTAGAGAGGCTTAAAAGTCTCCGGTTTTGTTTGTAGATAGGCAGTCGACAAACGACCATCGTGTGGACCTCAAAAAGAAGGGCACACATGTACAGAAAGTTTGGCAGTTATCAATCCGTTGGATTACTCTTACTCGTTGATATCATCTCATGTTAGTTCATGTATGGTGACATAAACAAGATTTCCAAAATTCAACCGTCTTGGCATTTATGACAAATCTCGTGATGGCGAATTGGTAGAAGCCTTGCGAATGTCGACGAACTCATATGTCACATAAGCTTCCACTGCATCCTACAAGATGATATATCTGTTCTCAACTAACATACTTCCATCCTCAGCAAGAAGGAAATACAACCATGACTTCCACAGATGACACTCACACCTCCAGCAATGCTATTTCAAACTCAACGCCAACTAATGACAATGAGATCGAGCTCACTATTGTACATCATGGAAATCCCACTACGCTCAGATTTCCCACTACATCAACCCTCGATGACCTCTCTTCAACAATAGCTTCCGACCTCTCCATCCCTCCCTCTAACCAGAAACTTCTAATAACACCCAAGCTCGGTCTCCAAAAACCGCCTTTCAAAGACCCCGCGATTCCCCTCACGGATCTCCTGTCAAAGAAGATCACCCTTATGGGCTCCACTCCCTCCGAACTAAACTCTCTCTCCGCCACCATCTCCGCCGCTACCGCTCCCCGCAGACCCTCCCCGATTAAACCTGCAACTCCCTCCCGCAGCGCCGGCCGCACCTCCCAGCGCATCCAAGAAGACGCCACATACACATTCCACACGCTGCGACCTCTACCCTACCTCCCCAGACCGGAACGCTCCCTCGCCTTCCTCGAGCGCCTGCGCGACGACGCGGGGATCCGCGCTGCGATGCGCGCGCACCGCTTCTCGGTCCCGCTGCTCACGGAGATGGACCCGGCCATGCACACGACGCACGAGTCGCGCACGCTGGGCCTCAACCGTAACCGGGGCGAGGTGATCGAGCTCAGGCTGCGCACGGATGCGTACGACGGGTACAGGGACTACAAGACCATTCGCAAGACGCTGTGTCACGAGCTGGCGCATAACGTGTTTGGGCCGCATGATCGGGACTTCTGGAACTTGTGCAATCAGATTGAGAAGGAGGTTGAAAGAGATGATTGGAGGAGTGGGGGGAGGAGTGTTGGGAATGAGGTTTACTATGAGCCGGAAGAGGAAGAGTTCATGGATCATGGTGGTTGGACTGGGGGTGAGTTTGTGCTAGGGAGTGGGAGCGGTGGAGAGCAGACCGTTATGAGCAGTGTTGGGGGGGAGGTTCCGGCAGGAGGGCTGAGTCGAAGAGATATTTTGGCCAGGGCGGCAGAGGAGAGGATGAAGAGGGCTAAGCAGGTTGAGGAGAAGGCAAAGGAGCAAGGAAACAGTGGTTCGGAAGGATCTGTGCAGTGAGAGCGTAGTCAGATTTTAGGAGCCTCTGGCAGGAACACTATAACCTGTCGACCTGAAGCTAACATGTTGTATGAATAGAAAGACTTACCGATATTTGGCTATAACCCCAATTCTCAGCTAAGTCAGGCATTAGTGCTCACGGATTTACTAGTAATCAGTATCCTCGGCTCTTGGTACCGTCATAATCTAAGCAGAATCTACTTTCTTTTCTTGCTGCCTTTCTTATCATCCCATAAACACACTTCCCGTCCAGCCAATTCAAAGTTCAAGCCTAAGCTGCCACATACTTTCACCGCTTGAGCCGTTATTGGCTAATCTGCAATATTTCTCACATTCTCTTCCTGATCCAAGCTACTAGACAATATCACACATCTGTGAACCCTTCCACGGATTATGATACGTAACTATCTATTTGCGCTAGCCCCTGCAACTTTCCTATAGCAACCAGAGAAAACCTCCGGACTTACCACAGAAGCATCACAAGCAAGATGAAAGCTTTTTTCTCCCTCCTCAAATTTTCTTCTCATCTCACTCCATCATGTTTTATATTTTTAAACACTACTTTCGACTCGATCCATTATTGTGGTTATTCAAACCGAATTCATTGCTAGGAAGGGACACGCAGTAGGGGTCACTTTGGCCCGTCTTGGAACTTCTCAATGCTGTCTTTTGCACGTGTCGACTCACCTAACTGTGCAATATTTCAGACATATCTTCGTCTATCCGAGCAGAATAGGTACATGAGCAGTATATTTGTGTTTGGGTATACTACCGCTCCGACCATTCAATTTCCAAAAAAAAATTAACCATAACCTCCACTACGCAGGCCGTTCAGGGTGAGGGCAACAAGTGTTTAACGGACTAAAAGAGATTACAGCCAATAATCTTTAGATTAATGATGTTCTGGAAACACGACCAAGTTGTTTTTAGAGGACTTTGAGGAAAAGGAAAACCAAAATCTCAATTCGAACGCTTCGGGGCTCTGCTGCTACCAAAACACTTTGAACATTCTCTAATACTATATCCTTACCTTAAAAAGGCTCTAAGAAAAGCTGATTTTCATTCTTGCTGGGGACGAATAAGCCGATACCTCTAGACATGGCATTCTTACCGAGTGTGGTGTATTCAAAACTACCAGGTCTTAGTCGTTTTTATCATGACTTCGCCTGATTATATCTTGAGATCCTATCCAGAATTCTTTTGTAGAGTCGCAGTTATAAATACATTTTCCCGCCTTCTTTTAAATAGGCGTCACGATTACTATATGTATTCAGCTAGATGATCACGAAGACAGCTCGCATGGCAAGGACAGCGCCTGACCCACTATTGAATTTTTTAATGTAGACCCGGAAGAACTTCTACTATTAACTCCGTGGTAGGGTGTTAACGTATATGCAGGGGCATGTTGGTGCACGGGCCATAATTCTCCCGTCATGTACGCTAAAATTGCAGTGAAACGGTCTGGAGTTGCACAGGAGCTTCCTGAGATCACGTGATCATCGCTTAGATAGTTAGCGAGTCGTTCTTCGTGACGACTCCTTATGGAGTCCACACCATCATACAGCTATAAACGTGACCAGCTTCCACCCCCCCTTGAAAAAAAAGCAGATTCCGCTTCGGTACGTGGGCTCGCTCAATCGCCACCAACTGTATATGGTGATTGTAGCGAACGCCTATGGCTGTACGCAAGGGCCATTTTTGGTTGTCTAGGAGAACTGTCCTGAAGATCAACGGGCACGACTCCCTTTCAACGACTGAAGTTTCTTTCCTCCTCCTTTTTGCCTACGCCTACGCCTACGTTGTGGGCTTACAACAGCTGCCAAAATGCGAATACAGCGCTCAAACTTGGCATTATCGTAGGGGTGGAAACCTCACGATATTTGACAAAGATGACGATACTGTGGAGCGTGAACGGCTTTGAAGTTCTTACAGCTAAGCATGGAATTTCTGATGGGTTGCCGCAGCCGAGCAAACCAGGTGAAGGTGGCCACCTACGTGTATTGTTGCGGCAGACCGTGTCCGCTTCGCAGACAGATTTCGAGTGTCATGGCTTTGATCGAACTGTCCCTAAGTGCCAGCCCTGAATACCTAAACTGGTTCTCTCCTCATTTGCGCCACACTATCAGCATGGTCGACTAGGAAGTTGTGACCAGATTCTCCTTTCATGACTTGAAGGTTTCTTTTAGTATTGGTAGTGGTGGCCTTTCTCCCCAAGCCTTAGTGACTAGACTCTGAGGCTCCGGCACGAGACGTTTTGCCCTCCACCTGCTTATCCGCCATCATGCCATCCTTGGGTTAGCCGATATGGTTCTCTACGATTTTCGATATTGTTCTTTTGGCATCCTCTGTGAAATATCCCTCCTCGAAAACAACCCGATCAGAGCGGATGCCCATATGCCCATCCGAGCTTCGCGGATGAAGCGAAGTATCTTCCCCAGCAAAATTGGTACGGGGGATAAACGAACAAGGCTTCCGATGGAACTTTCAGTAGGGTTTTTTGGTCAGCCAGGTGCTCTCCAGTCACTTCCTGACTCATCTGCATTCGCTAGCTTCCTTTCTCCTGCCCTGTTCAAGCGAACTCTGAAATTGTTGAGGAAATAGATCGAGCTATAAATTGAATGATTGGAGTACGTTATCGGACTGTAATGTAACTGGCACGCGGTAAGAGTGCGAACTTTGACTGAATGAATAATATAAAAAAGGGCTCGAAGCGATGCCTGTGAGGCTGGCCCCAGGATTGATTGCCTTAATTCGTTCGAAACACAAGCGCAGTGTTAATCGAGCTATTTGGCTGCTAGCTTAGAAACTATTAGGAGCTAATATCCGCTCCCTTGATAGACTGTGGAGCAAGTTTCGGCACTGTCCTATCTTAGACGGCTTTGTAGATTGAGATGATGATTTCGCTGATATTGGGAGTATGCTAGAGTAAATGTAACATATTAGCATAGCCTAAAGTACCATGGAGTATTTTTTTGATGAAAGAATAAACAGGATAGCTAGAGGTATCTGCGGAGGGAGATTGCTAGTAGGACTTATCTTCTAGGGGTGGTGAGAGTATAGAAGTCTACAGGCCGGCTGGTCGACTATGTGTGGCTGCAAACAGTGGACTTTTGTAATTTGGCGGTGAGCCAGAACTCCTAAAGCGGTGGATTGGGTGGCTGTATGGAGCATGTGCATCTGTGTCGGATGAGACGGTGAACGGCATCAGCCACTAAAACACTGTGGAGATAGACGATGAACTCTTATATTCTTTAAAGAGGGTCTATGCCTTGAATCAGATATCGTTACCCACCATGTAAGTTATCTATGCTGTTGCCGCTAAGAAATACCAGTTCATGTAGTCCTGTATTCATCCGTCAACCCTGAGCAAATAACAGACACACCGAAGAAATATACATACCAGATTTATCCCTAGCCATGACTTCCTCTCCGCACCTGGAATGATCCTCACCAATGCCGACTCCCCTACCCCACCATAGTCTTCTCTTCACCTCCACCCATCGCCTCAGCCTCCACCTTGTTCTCTATCTCCACTTCAACCTCTCCTTTCTCCACATCCCCCACCCTCCCCCCTTCCTCCCTCTCCTTTCTGTCCTTCCTCTCCTCCCTCTCCTTCCCCCTCCTCTCCTTCTCCGCCCGCATCCCCGGCCCCCACCTCACAACCGCCCAAAGCGGCGGCACAAAACAAACCCACAACCCCGCCACAAACGTAAACGTCCAACCGGCGCCAACCCTCTTAATCATCGGCACCACCGCCGCCGTCGCCGCGGCCCCAAGCCAGCAGCGCGTAATATTATTCGCTGCCGTCGCCGTCGCCGGGCACTCAGGGAACAAGTCCACCGTCAGCGTGCTCAGCACGGTAAACGCCCCGCACGCCGCGTAGCCGACGGCGAACAGCAGCACCAGCGGGCCGGCGACGCCAGCGCCGGCGTGCAGCGCCCACCCGAAGCCCAGCACGGCCGCCGCGCCGAACAAGATGAACGGCAGCGCGACTTCAAGCCGTGCAGCCTCGATCGGGAACGCGCTGGGCGCGGGCTGCTGCTGCCGGCCCCGTGCGGTGCTGAGGCCGAGACGCCGCGCGTGCCGCCGGTAGTTAGCGTCCATGAGGCGGCCCGTCGAGAGGGCGGCGAGCGAGCCGCCGGCGCCGCAGGGGATGAAGCAGAGCCCGATTTTGAGCGCGTCGTAGCCGTAGCGCGCGGCCAGCTGCGAGGGGAAGGCGGCCATGATGGCGTAGTAGCCGGCGAAGAGGAAGCCCGAGGAGATGAGGATGAGGCTGGCCTCCTTCTCGAAGAGCAGCGCGAGGGTCTTGAGCGGGTTCGGGAAGCGCAGGCGGTGCGGCGGGATGGGCGGCGGCGCGGGGGTTTTGGCTAGCCGCTTCTTGATCCGGTAGTCGAGGAGGGAGGTGTTCCACTTGGGAGGCCGCTGGGAGCCGTTGCCGACGACGGCGCGGCAGCATTCGGGGAAGAAGAGGAGGAGTGGCACCAGCGCGACGCCGGCGAAGATGGCTAGGAACCAGAAGATGGCTTGCCAGCCCAGGTACTGGCTGAGGAGGCCACCGATGATGGGGCCGAAGGCTGGTCCGAGTAGTGCACCGCAGTTCGCCCAGCCCATCCATGTGCCTCGTTCGGAGGATGTTGCAATGTCCGCGACGACAGCGTTGGCGAGGGCTACGGTGCCGCTGCTCCCAGAGCTCTGAACGCAGCGAAGGATGAATAGAGCGGCGTAGTTCTTTTGTAGTGCCAGGCCGATATTGGCAATGATATATATGGTGAAGCATATTAGATATGCAGGTCTTCGGCCTTCTGCGTCTGAAAATGCTCCAATGAATGCAGGTGCTAGGCCTTGGAAAATCTATCAAACCAAGTTAACCACAGCAGGAACACGAACGGATGGGCTATTGAATTGTACCATAAATGAGGTGACCGTTAAGTTGATAAGCGTATTTGAAACATGCAAGTCCGCAGCCAATGTGGTGAGTGATGGATAATAAATTGTTGACGATATAGGAGAGAACAATGCCGCTGAGGAGAGTATGACAACTATCAGACGCTTTTCGTTCAAGGTGAAGATAGAATAAAGAGGCCGTTCAGAACCAGCATTGCTAGCCGATCTGACAGCCTCGACGGTTTCGTTTAGTTTTGATAGGTCTGCTCCTGTATTCTGCTCCACATTGGGACCAATTTCGGGTGAAGACGAGGCCATGGCGATTGTTCTTCTCTAACAACAAATATGATGTTGGGAACCTATTATAAAATAAGAAGAAAAACATTTCTTTTTAAAATGGCTCGCAACAAAGAGCCTTTTACGTTTTGATTAAGAGAACTGGGTGTCTTCCAGTCATCAACGTGAATGATTCGATGCCGAAAGCCACTCCGGACGGATGTGAGAGCTCCCTTGATATCTCCGGCAGTTAAGAGCCGAGCAAGTCCTCTACATACAGTCACTAGCGAAATCGCCTTCCGCCCCAACTGCGCTTCCAACCCTTTTTCAACTTCTCACCAAGGCGCTTTTGGACCGAGCTAACCCCCATACGGTTAGACTCTTAAATATGGATAATCCTGCTTTAGCACTCGCATTGATAAAACGCAACTTGTTTGTGCCTTAGGCAGCAAGGCTTAAAACCCGACACCCACACAATTAGGCAAGGGTTTGTATCGACCGAAATATATCGGTCTCTCCTCCAATAATAATCCGCATAACCCCGCAGCTCTAGACTTGCTCTGTAGAATGCTTGGCGTGACAAAATCTAACGGAGCCCTGCGCCCCTCAGTCATCCGCTTCCATCGTTGCACGATCTGAGCAGGCATCAGTGGAGCAAGTTTTGATCCGTAGATGCCAGCACGGTCAATGCTCCTGCTAGTCGAACCCTTCAGATACTGCTATGCCGGACCCTCATCTGAGAGATCGGTTGGGACTACGCCGTCTGTTTTCCCGTTCCCGATCGCCGGCTAACGCCAGAGCATCTCCTGTCCAGCCATGTGCACCAGCAGCAAATACTCAGAGCTGCAATCTTTTAGACAAAGCCCTTGGGCTTCTCAAAGAGCGGGAACGAGCGACAATACAAGAAAATATTCTGCCTAATACGAATGATATTGGGTCAGCACTTAGAGACGTACTTAAGGCTGCCCACAAGAAACAAAAAATATGTGATGACAAGAGGTGGACTTTTACGATTAGAGGACGTCTTGTGATGCTGCGAGAGGAGGCGGACAAAGTCATCATGTGGTTGGATAGATTTAAGACGGTTGGGGATATCGCTGTGAATGTAGATCCGATACATGCTGGCTTGCCCTGGGCGGGGATCCGTCTCTTACTTGAGGTATAGAGCAACACGACTGCCTCTTTCTGTGTTTAGATTGAGCCAGCATCTTCTAATTTTTTTGTAGGCAGCCGTATCCGAGAGCCGGCAAATGGCAGCCCTTCTAACAGGTCTGAAGACTGCTCTTTATATGACGCATCGATTGAAGGCCTACATGGACTACCTGCAGATCCTACCAGATACCCAAACGCGGACAAATTTCGAGAATGCATTGATCGACCTCCACGCACATGTACTGGAGTTCCTGGCACGAGCGATTAATATATACCGGAAGAACACGCTTCGTCGTGCCGTAGATGCATTCTGGAAGCCTGAAGAAGTACGCGATTTTGAGGGCAAATGTAACGAGGTCGCAGTACGGGCTGAGATTGAGGCCAGCAACTGTGACCGAACCTTAAGCAGCTACGACAGGGATGAAGCAAGTCAGCGCAAAAAACAACTCCAAAGATTGTTGGAGGAGCTGAAAGGGCTTCAAGGCATTGAAGAGTCAGTAAATCTGCTCTTAAGTAAGATCGACTTAGCTAGGCTGCCTTCTGCTGAAGGGGCGGCATTCAACTCCTACGCAGATGAGCTCGATGCGAGATGTCACCCCGACACTCGAATAGACCTTCTGCGCCAAATCAGGGAATGGGCCGAAGACCCAGACGGGAAGTGTATATTTTGGCTGAGCGGCATGGCCGGCACAGGGAAGTCGACAATTTCTCGGACGGTGGCGCAATATTTCGCCAATGAAGGCCAGCTAGGGGCCAGCTTCTTCTTTAAAAGGGGCGAGGGTGAGCGTGGGAACGCGTCTAGGTTTTTCACCACCATCACTACTCAACTCGTGCTGGCGGTCCCCGATATCGTCCCCTTCGTCAGGAATGCAGTCGACGAGCAACCTAATATCGCAGCGAAATCACTAGAAGAACAGTTCGAGAAGCTTATATTGCAACCTTTGTCACGGCTTGACCAGGCTACTCCACACGCCTCTCCGTTAGTTGTTGTGGTCGATGCACTAGATGAATGTGAGATAGAAGGTGATATCAGAAAGACAGAAGGCAATATCAGAAACCTTCTCAATCTCCTGGCGCAAACACAAAAGTTAACTGCAGTCCGCGTGAGGATCTTTCTAACCAGCAGACCAGACCTCCCGATTCGGCTTGGTTTTAAAAAGATGGCCGCTGACGCGCACCAAGACGTAGTCCTCCAAGATATACCTCCAACCACAATTGAACATGATATATCGGTCTTTCTAGAGGATGAATTCACAAAGATAAGAGAAGAGTTCAACTACATACGTTCCGCTGGTTCGTCGCTACCATCAGACTGGCCTGGTGAAAGTGAAGTCCGAACCCTTACCAAGATAGCCTCTCCATTATTCATCTTTGCAGCAACCATATGCCGGTTCGTTGGAGACAAGAGATGGGATCCTAAAGAACAGCTTGCTGCAGTATTAGAGTACCAAGCTACTAGCCAGGCGTCGCAACTCGACCGAACGTACTGTCCAATTTTGGAAAAGTTGCTTCTTGGTCTTACCAAAGCTTTAGAGAAGAGATTAATCCAAGAGTTCCACGAGATAGTCGGTTCGATCGTTGTCCTTGCCGATCCGCTTTCAATGGATTCGCTCGCAAACCTTCTTCAGATTCCAAGAGAGAAGGTGGAGTGCAGACTAGATCCATTGCATTCTGTTCTCAGCATCCCTGCCAACCCAGCTTCTCCTGTAAGACTACTCCATCTTTCATTCCGCGAATTCCTCCTTGATCCCGAGAAGCGGGGCAATAGCGTATTCTGGGTTGATGAGAGGGAGCGAAACAAGGTTCTTGCCAATAGGTGTCTCGAGCTTTTAAGCGGTTCAAAGTACCTTAAGGAAAATATCTGTTCTCTGGAATCACCTGGAACGCTACGAACGGAGATCAACCCGCAAACCATCGAGCACTGCCTTCCAGCGGATGGTAGATACGCTTGCCGTTACTGGGTGCACCACTTAGAGCAGAGTGGGGAGCGAATACATGACGAGGATGCAGTCCACGCATTCCTCCAGAAGCACTTGCTTCACTGGCTTGAAGCTTTAAGTCTTATGGGAAATGTATCTGACAGCATCAACCTGATTAATATTTTGCGTTCACTTACAGACGTAAGTTATTCTGCTTCTCAATACTATATATACTACTTTTCCAATACTCATACAATGGATTAGGAAAATAAAGGGTCCAAAGTATCTCGTTTTCTTTACGACGCAAGACGCTTTCTCCTGCAGAATCGATGGATAGCTGATCAGGCACCGCTTCAGCTCTACTCTTCTGCTATTATTTTTAGTCCAGAGGCGAGTATCGTTAGGGCTATGTTCCAGGACCGCGTCCCTAAATGGATTTGTAGATTGCCAAAAACCCCAAAATCTTGGAGCGCAGAGCTACAGAAGCTCGAAGGGCACAGCAACGATGTCAGCGCGGTCGCCTTCTCTCCTGACGGTAAGCAGCTGGCGTCGGCGTCATACGACGGGACGGTTAGGCTCTGGGACGCAGCGACGGGAGAGCAGGTGAAGAAGCTTGAAGGGCACAGCAGCTTGGTTGAGGCGGTCGCCTTCTCTCCTGACGGCAAGCAGCTGGCGTTGGCGTCGTACGACAGGACGGTCAGGCTCTGGGACGCAGCGACGGGGGAGCAGGTGAAGAAGCTTGAAGGGCACAGCAGGCGGGTTAACGCGGTCGCCTTCTCTCCTGACGGCAAGCGGCTAGGGTCGGCGTCGAGCGACAGGACGGTCAGGCTCTGGGACGCAGCGACGGGAGAGCAGGTGAAGAAGCTTGAAGGGCACAGCAACTGGGTTAACGCGGTCGCCTTCTCTCCTGACGGCAAGCAGCTGGCGTCGGCGTCGGACGACGGGACGGTCAGGCTCTGGGACGCAGCGACGGGAGAGCAGGCGAAGAAGCTTGAAGGGCACAGCGACCAGGGTTAACGCGGTCGCCTTCTCTCCTGACGGCAAGCAGCTGGCGTCGGCGTCGGACGACAGGACGGTCAGGCTCTGGGACGCAGCGACGGGGGAGCAGGTGAAGAAGCTTGAAGGGCACAGCAGCGATGTTAACGCGGTCGCCTTCTCTCCTGACGGCAAGCAGCTGGCGTCGGCGTCGGACGACAGGACGGTCAGGCTCTGGGACGCAGCGACGGGAAGAGCAGGTGAAGAAGCTCGAAGGGCACAGCAGCGGGGTTAACGCGGTCGCCTTCTCCTCTGACGGCAAGCAGCTGGCGTCGGCGTCGCACGACAAGACGGTCAGGCTCTGGGACGCAGCGACGGGAGAGCAGGTGAAGAAGCTCGAAGGGCACAGCAGCGGGGTTAACGCGGTCGCCTTCTCTCCTGACGGCAAGCAGCTGGCGTCGGCGTCGGACGACAGGACGGCCAGGCTCTGGGACGCAGCGACGGGAGAGCAGGTGAAGAAGCTCGAAGGGCACAGCATCGCGGTTAACGCGGTCGCCTTCTCTCCTGACGGCAAGCAGCTGGCGTCGGCGTCGGACGACAGGACGGCCAGGCTCTGGGACGCAGCGACGGGAGAGCAGGTGAAGAAGCTCGAAGGGCACAGCATCGCGGTTAACGCGGTCGCCTTCTCTCCTGACGGCAAGCAGTTGGCGTCGGCGTCGTACGACAAGACGGTCAGGCTCTGGGACGCAGCGACGGGAGAGCAGGTGAAGAAGCTTGAAGGGCACAGCAACTGGGTTAACGCGGTTGTCTTCTCTCCTGACGGCAAGCAGCTGGCGTCGGCGTCGTACGACGAGACGGTCAGGCTCTGGGACGCAGCGACGGGAGATCGGGTGAAGATGTTCAAGCTACAGACTATTATCTCGAGTCTACGTTTCTCTAGCGATAGTCAGTGCTTAGAGACTGATAGAGGGATCCTCGCTATCCCTCCTAGCTCCTCTTCTTCCCTACTACCGCTTCCACAGAAGCCGTTAGATCATATTTTCCTTAACGATGAATGGATAGCTCGAGATGGTCAGAATCTTCTTTGGTTGCCTTATGATTATCGAGGATGTTCAGCGGTAAGAGGAAACCTTCTTGTTATCGGAGGGCAGTCTGGGGTAGTAAGTATTTTCGAATTTACGTAGTAGGTAGGAGATAATAATTGGGAAAGGTTCATATGTTCGAGATCTAAATTCATTGTAATATTTTTTCCTTTGATCTCTATTTCATAGAGGGGCCCTCCTAAACATATAGAGTAAGGACTTGCTACTCCAGTTCTTAAACTTTCTAATATAGTAATCTTCCGAAGGATCTAGAATTTTCGACACATTTATATTATAGTAATAATAAGGCTAGGTTGCTCACTAGCGTGCTTTTTAGAACCAATCAGGCTCCTACCAGGTCAGTCAATTAGCGGAACCCCTCGGAGCAATACTTTGTTTATCAAGAACCGACACGCACACTATTTGAGATAGTATGGCGGTCGGGTTTCAAGCCTTACTGCCCAAGACACAAACGTGGTTTGCGTTTGCGAGTGCATTCGCAAAACATCCGGCCAATAACGTGAGGGCAGGGGCGGAAGCAGGGCGGAAGCTCTGGCGGAGTTTGCGGATGTGGAAGGCGATTTCGCTAAGTAATAGATACAGAACGGTAAGATATCAACGCATATTTAAAGCATGGTTATCCATACTTAGGAGGTCTAACCGTATAAAGGTTGGCTCGGTCCAAAAGTGCCTTGGCGAGAAGTTAAAGAGTTTTTAGAAGCGTAGGAAGGCGATTTCGCTAATGACTGTACAATGAAAGGTGCAGCATGCTTGACGCTTGTGGGTAGAAAAAGCGGAGGCTGGTCTTTCGTCTAGCTTAATGCCGAATTGCCGATTGAGTCCATGCCGAACTAAGATAAAAACGCCTCCACCATGCGCCTAGTATCGCATCAGAGGTGGAGGCCGAAGAACACAGGAAATCATCATTATAAGTTTACCGGTTAGGAATGTGATCTAAAAGTGTTGGGAAGAATCACACGCAGGATGCCTGTTGTACCACCTGCAATAATAAACGTACGAGGAGTTGTCTTTAGGCACTTCCGCAAGCCACGGGCTTGACCCTGTTGGCCGATTAGATATCCCGAAGGCACTGCTGTGGTTCATTAAGTACTTCTACAGAAGCCACGCCGCACAATAATGGAGCCCAAACTGAATATCAGAGACACAGGGTTGGCTGAACGATATACAGACCTCCAAAGACAAGTTTCACAATTTGTACAAAACAATTTATGAATATATTTTTAAACTTCTCAAAGCTGTGAAAGCACTGGTCTCCTTAGCCAAACAACACGGGTATCGCCATAAGATGGAAATCCAAATAAAAAACCGTTTTGGAATAGACATGCGAGAGACTGAATTAAGAGGTAACCCAAGGAACATGTCAACGGCAGTGCGTACCGCGAGTGGAAGGTACTATATCTGTACAAATATCAAAGAAATTCGTTCCATTACAAGAAAGCCGCATTTATCAGGCTAATTCCGCAGGCCCAGTCTGCTCTTCATGTTTCGAATCATCCTTAGCTGCGGACATCTCAAAGGCACCAAACTGCGCTGGCGGCGGTGTGTACGGTTGATAGGAGTTCCTTGGGTCTTGGTAATACGAAAATCTTGGATCCTTTTGGTCGGGAGGATACTGCGAAAACCTCGGATCCCTTGGGTCGACAGGATATTGCGAAAGTCTTGGGTCCTGAGCATAAGGGTTTGCAGCATGGTAGGCTGGATCAACAACACCATATTGCGGGCTTAACATCTGCTGGGAGTGGCCGAATGTGGCGGCATGCTGAAGCGCAGGACTTGTGTGTTGAGACCTAGGGCTTGCGAGAGGGCTGTCGGTGTGTCCGCTGGATGCATTGGAGTACACTGACAAGTGTTGAAACGCGGGGCTTGCTGAGTGAGGGGCCGGGCTTCCAGGAAACATTCCGGGTGAGGCCGGCATCAGAGATGGGCTGCGAGCCCCCAGACGTTCGTTTGCAGCCTTTGCTTCAAGAAGATGTGTTTTTTCAACAAGCCGATCCACCAACTTCGAGTGCGCGTCCTTGAAAGTTTTCTTGACGAAACTAAGCATCATAACATTGCATTTCATCTTGACATCTTCCCGTAGATACAGGCCTTCCTTCGGAATTCCAAGTCCGAGCTCGGCAGGCTGTTTCGGTTCCCCAGGCAATGAGCCACCGACCGTCCATTTTGCTTTAATATCGAGACCGAGGGGAGCGTAAACGTGGGTTTGGAGACCTTCTGGGAGATCGTGGAAGCAGCCGTGGTAGCTGACGGAGCCAGTCGCTAGGCCTCCCGGCAGGTATGAAATCTTGTCTGCGGGGTATTTCCTTTAGCTGCTGATTCTACAAGCGTTTGTGATGTCATGCGCCTCGGAGAATGAGTTACCTTTGATAGTGTACCAAATAGCGTGGAACTCTTCCGGGGTTGCGAAGCTGGGCGGTTTGCATTTGAACCGCTCTACGACCAGTGGATTCAGTTCTATCATTTCAATGTGGTTGTGATAGGTGGAGATGACTGCTTCCCGGGTGATGTTCCCCGGAAGAGGGGTAATGGTCGTAAAGACGGATGTCTTGGAAATCATCGTGTGCCTGGTGGAGTATTGGGGTAAGGATCGTGTTGAGAATGGTATAGAGGATTCCCGCCGCGTCCAGCAGAAATTGTGTCGGAAAGGATGCCAAAAATTAAGGAGAAAGCACAAGAAAGATAAACTTAGCGGTAGGAGCTGGTTGGCGTAAGGGCTGATGGCTCAGCTCAAGCCACATCCAGGCCCAGGCCCAACTTGGTGTCTCCCAAATGTTGTGACCTCAGCACTGCGCCACCATGCATACTTTTAGAAAGATTTATTAAGCCCCGCCGGGAAGTTCGTGCCGGCGAATAAATACGAGATAGGTAAAGGAAAATATCAAATCGTTTGCGAATCGATAGAATGCTTACGGACCAAATGTATTTATGGAAGCACATGACTTGCGGAGCGAGCCCTCCACCTGGGGAAATGAAGGATTTTCATTGGCGTAGAGCTAACTGGGTTTGACACTTAACCCTTGACAGCGAGACATGTCCACTTTTGCTGGAAGCAGAGTATGGTATGACGGGTACGACGAGTACTACGGGCATTTCGGCGGACAAGCTCTACAAATAAGCTCTGCGGAGAGCCATGCTTACTGCTTGGCGGAGCACACTTTATTCATCAGGCCTGCCCGCGCTGGCAAGCTGATGTTCCGTAAGAGAGACTTAAGCCTTCAGCCTTCAGCTTCAGCCTTAAGCCTAATGTTTTAAGCTTTTGAATTGGGTGTGGGGCGTGGGGCGCTGCGTGCTTGATGCACATGGGGCGTCGCATTCTTCAGCAGTTGTGCGACACTCTCCCCTGCTGCTCGCCCAGAACAATAGGGCATTTTACGCCCAACTCTCAATGCATGCATCAAGCACAAATCACATCGTACATGTCCTTCACTCAATCTTCTTCTCAAACACTCGACTCATTTGCTCTATTTGCTTTTGATCTCGTGAAGAACACGCCCTCGACGCAGCGATGGCAGTCGACCAGCGCACCAGCCATACTCCATCACTGCCGAGTGACGTTGGAACACCAGTTCAGCCTTCTCATGATGGCACTCGCACCAATAACGGGCTCACTATTATAGACGTAATTTAGCACAAGGACAACGGTCGACAGGCAAATGCACCATTCTGCTTCACCGTAGTGGCTGAGGTCAATTAAAGGGATCCCAGGCCCCCTCTACGGCCATGCGCAAACGATACCCGCCAGAGGGGTCACCCTGCCTTGAAACCCAAACTTCTGCAGAGATCGCCATCCCCAGCCACTTGACGTTGCGCGGGATTAGTGAGACGGGTTCAAAGCACGCCAGAGACCTGCTGCCGCGTCACACTTTCTCTACTAAATACTCCCGCGGGGTTGTGGGCATAATGCCCGTTTCTGAGCCTTGATAGGTAACAAAGGGAAGAGGCAATCCATAGCAAACACTTTCCTGTCGGTTTTCCGCAATCGACCATTTTTCTTTCCTTCACGATCATCTTTGTTCACTTCTCTCCCTCATCCTTACCGCAAACTCATCCATCAACCTTCTGAGTGATCTGCCGCCCTCCACCATTTTCTAAGGCCGTAACACTCTCCGCCATGGCCGCCATCTTCACTTTACCTCTGCGCATCGCGCAGGGGCTTTTTGCGCTCGTCGTATTAGGTCTAACGTCATACGGTACGTCTTCTCACCTCCACATTTCTCCCCCGAAAATCCGTCGTGGAGCATTCGAGCATTTCCACCCAGCCATACCCAAACCGACAAACCCCCGCTAACCCTCCCCCCACCACAGTCGCGAACTGGTGGTCCGGCCAATGGCACCAATTCCCGCCGTCGGAGGTGAACTTCCTGCTCATCACCGCCGTCTGGACGCTCCTCGCGCTGGCCTACCTCGTCGTCGCGCCCGCGCGCTTCCCCGTCGCCGCGCACAAATCCGGCATCCTGGCCGCCGAGGCCCTGACGATGCTGTTCTGGTTCGCGGGATTCATCGCCCTGGCCGTCTTCCTGAGCGACCGCGTCTGCTTCGGCACCGTCTGCAGCGTCGCGAAAGCTGGCACCGCGTTTGCGGCTTTCGAGTGGTATGTACGGCCCCCAGTTCCGGGGTGTTGAGGGGGGCAAGGGGGGGTGGGGGGGTGTGGTGCAGGGAGATGGCGGTTTTGTGCTGACGAGATGCGCGCAGGTTGTTCTTCGCGGCGACGACGCTCGTAGCGACGCTGCATGTCTGGCGTACCCGCAACACGGGCCAGATGGGGCGTGACCCCAAGGTCGAGATGCACCAGGACGTGTAGGAACCCCGCGCTGCTCTCGAAGCGCCGCGAGCGAGCGCGGCTGGTCCCAGGCTGGTACCTGCTCGCGCTGGCAGTCCGCGCCAAAAAGTCTCCAGGAGCTGTTTTTGTGAAGGGGAGCGGATAGATGGGTTTGATACCCTCCGCCATGTGGATTATTGGTGTGGTTCTGGTTCTGGGATTCTTGTGTCTGGGTGGGATTGGATTGGGGCGTTCTGCGGCTCTGCGTGATGGGGACTTCTTGGAGTATGGGAGCATGATATCAACAAGACTGGCAATTTGATGGCTGCGATTATTGTGATACTTACGTGATACCAATACGGCGAGGACTGCTTTCTTCTATCCATAACTATTGTTATGCCTGGAAATCGAAAATCGGAAAAACTCAGTTGAGGATCAGATTGGGGCTGTCGTTCTTGAGAGCTGACGACTTGGGATAGCACTCGGTAATCCTGTTTCTGGTCCAAATCTGCAGTTCAACCAGGGTGGTTTTTAAAGGGGATATACTGCTAAGCCCCCAAATTGCCACCAAGACAACCTTAACGAGTGCAGATCATGGAATACAACAATTGATTCGAGAGCAAACTACGCTAGACCATACTGAAGGCACCAGCAATCTTAGTAGTAACCAACATCTTTGGAATTGATTGTGGCCAGATGAGGTTGTTGCTATCCATTCAACCCATCATTCCACTGCTTGGGGCCGCTCTCTGTCCTGGTTTTCTTTTCGGTATGGGAATTGCGTGATAAGATCTTAAGTGCTCCGTCAAATGATCTCGTCGGCTGAATCCTCGGTCCTTGACCCGGGAGCAATTATTAACAGAGCAAGGGAATAGCTTCTCCTTAGTATGGACAATCGATTGGTGCCTCTGGAGATCAGCTAATCTACTAAATGAAGCGGTACAGTCCTCGTTATCGCAGGTGAAACTATTTCTCCTACGAGAGGTTAACAATAAGATGCGCAGTAAACTAATCTAACTTACTGCTTGCTTCTACTACTAGGCGTACTTATTGACGTCGATTTTTCGTCTCCCGATGAGGCCGCTGGGGATGGTGCTTCAGGGCCAACTAGGCTTTCTGACTGGTCCCGGCCTTGGCTCTGGTTGCTGTAAGTTGGATACGGTGAAAATCCAGGTTGGGATCTATGTAAAGGGCCGTCTGCACGTAAATTGACTGATCGAAAATGTTCATCAAGGGGAGTGGGAGTGGGAAGTGTGTTCTGGCTTCCACTATTTCGTCCCAGGTAATTGTATGCATTCTCATGGTGGGGATTTTCGTTATAGGTGTGATGAATTGGCCATACTCCTGTTGCTAGTGGATATACTTGAGGCGCCTGAGGTTCCAACTGGTAACTCGAGTATTCTTGTGTAATATGATAACTTTGCCCCAGTTGTTGTTCAGTGTATGGGCCTTTATAGTTAGGGCCGTCAGGATTATCAAAGCCTAGAGAAGACAAGTCTGAGTCATCTTGGTTATCGTTGCTCTTTGTGATCTCAGGTAATAGTGCGGTCCTCGAAACAGACTTGGGTGTCTCGGATGTCGATGGGTTCATTGAGATTGTCGAGGCCGAAACGTTAAGCGCTGTAGATATCATCGTCGTAGTCGCGTTGTATCGACCGGAAAATGCCAGGTCAGGGACTCGTGTGTAGATTGATCTACGAAGAAAAGAGATTATATATGTACAGGAGGTGGGTACCTGTCGATTCAGGTTGGATTTAGCCTATTACCCTATCCTTGTTCTTATTCCGGTTGTACTACCCCCGTTTCAGTTACAGACCCCCCCTCCCTTTCCTATTTCAGACACCTACCTCATGNATAAATAGCTTCTTTTCTTCATAGTTTGAATAGACAGAGTCCTCATTCTTTACTTACTCATCGGTGAACGGACTACCGATCGACAGTACCTCTGATCTAACCTTGATATATGATCGACACCAGGTCGACACATTGAGCGGAGGAGTATCTCCAATGGCAAAAGAAATGTGCAATCGCTGTCCTATAAGATCTGTGCACGTGTGATCTCACGCTATTAGTGTAAGGGTTATTTTAACCCTTACTCGGGCTTGCAGCCCTCCTGTCCTCCTCATCGGTTCGTCTCCGTACGAGGCTATTGCCATACTCTTTACCATATCGCCCTCTTCCATCGACTCTCCTTGTGACTCATGCTCGGCTTGCCTGCTCCCTACCGTACACCTGGGCAATATGCCTTACAATTAGATCTTCTACCTTGGAGTATATATCGCGAACTTTACCATTAAATCCTAGGAGAGTAGTTTAGGTATTATCACTATTTCAGTCGCTGCTCATATGTTGGAAAAGAAATGAAAGCCCTCTTGGAGTTTGCTTCGCAAAAGCACGTTTGGAGACTTGTAGTGTTGCGGTGTAGTTGATTCCCTTGCAACGGTAAAATTCGTCCACAACTTATCGATAAGAATCAGCAAATAGAATCAGTCGATTGCAATACAATATTATTATATATACTCAATCTTTGGGGTTGAGTCGCTCTAGATTAGGTAGCTAACACTTACTCTCTCTATAAAACGGTATTTAGCAGACGCTGCAGCCGTATCGAGTTCTTCCAATTTTGATGTTCCGCACGGATCACCTTCTCTGTGGATCCTAATGCATATGTAGCTTTCCGAGGTTGGTGTTGTGAATTACGTAGCCCGCCTAGTGGCTTTTCCAAAACTCTATTCCACATACAACGCAGCATTGAAGCCAATATCAAATACTTCTGATTTTCATCTGTCTGGCACAACCTCGTTACTATAATACACTCACCCCAATTCCATACTCAAAAAGCAAAAAAAAAGAATTAGTTCCCGCTTCCGCCAAAGCAGATCCGCGGCTTCGTAACTATCCCTCGTTGCGAATGCCATAGCTCGCATCCAGCACCTCTGCAAAGAAAGCAGCAGCACCTCCAGTTTTTCCCCGAGCATTCCAGCACCGCAGGGAAAACCTAAAGCAAGCAATCTAGCAACCGAACAAGGAGAAAGTCCAAAGCCGAGAAACTACCTAGAAAGCGAAAACCGGGTTTTATCATCATGAAGAATTGAATTTTGAAAAATTTATAGAAGGCCTTTTGGTACCCAGAGTCGCTATTCCCGATATTTCCACCACCGAGACCCGAAACCCGACACCGCCATGCCGAAATATACCAAATCTTCCATGTCGTATCGCAGAAATGTGCAGATCTCATAAGAGGAAAAGGAGACATCCCTAAAACGTCGGAGAGGCCGTTGGTGCGAAAGAAAGAAGAAAGAAGTTAAGCAGAGCAGACAAGGCCGAGAATCCAAAGCAGGCAGAAGAACGGAAATCATGACATTGTATCATAGAAAGAAGTCAAGCCGGCGTATTCCAGCGCAACTAGAGCTACATTCTATTAAAAACAAGCATGAAGTCCGTATTAGTTCGCATCTCAGAAAACCCCAGTATGACAGTGCGGACGCCGCAATACTGAACACATAAGATGAGAAATTGCGTGATTATGTTGGAATGTCAACGAGAAGCGAGAGCAGTTGAGGTGATTTCATTGACACGCTGGCACAGCCCAGAAATTTTGCGCAGGATTGGGTTGCGGGGATCGCTCTCGTTGATGCGTATATACGCGGTTGAAAGGCGGTCCTTCAGAACCTCCATGATACGCGGGATGATCTCCACAATCTCAGAGTCCTAAATATATTAGTACGAAACACATTGTACACGATGGAAGCAGTGAAACTAACCTTAGGATTGATTGTATTGAGGACAGCGTCCAACCAAACAAGACGCTCGGGAATATTCCTCTCCAGTTCCTGAGTAACGATTGCAGCAGTAGACAAGGCCACCAGGGGTGAAACGCGTGAAAGATATGTAGGGTTGCAGCGAACGAAAACAGTATCGAAGAGTTCGGCTGGACGCGTAGAGTGCAACCACTTACAACGTTAGCGTACACAACCTAGGCACCGGACACGGAATTTACTTACAGTGACTGTACCAGCTTCGAAATCCCCCTCAGACATCAACCTCGTAATGGTCTCTTGCTCTTCTTCCTCTGGGTTCTTGACTGGCGAAGGGCCAGGTTGGGCGGATGATGCTGCTTGAGAGCCGTCACGAGTGTGAGGATGAGGGCTGTCTTGTTGATGTTTGAGGATCTGGGCTTGGAACTCTGACTGAGAGGCTGCCATAGACTGCACCGTTTCGGACAGCCCTCTTACAAGATTAGTAAGCTGCTCGATCTTGGCGGTATCGTTATGACGCTGAGCGCCTGCCTGATGAAGCTGCTCAGAGACGCGGTGCTCGATTGTAGCAGCAAAGTTGGAGAATGCGGGAGTTACGATTGATCCCAAGCATGCTGAGACTGTTGATTCCACTTGGTTTGTAACCCTTTTGGACACAAGCTCAGAGATGGTTTCTAGAACCTCAGGATCTTGCATCGTTTTGGTCACAGCGTTCGGAAGGATCGAATTAATTTCCTTGGGAACGGCAGCCTGGATTGACGTAGAGATGGATTCAGTTAGTCTTCGGTCAAGAGACGCGGTAACGGTTGACTGAAGGTTGGGTACGACTACATCCTGGATGCTGCTAGAGATAATGCGGGTAAGGCTCTTCTCAACGTTCTCTGACAAGGTGCTTGAGACAAGACGAAGGACTGCATCCTGTTTGGCTGCATTTGCTGCCGCTTGGACGCGCTTATCCTCATCAAAGCGCCGGTACAATGACTCAAGCTCGCGGGTGAAGCCTTTAGAGAACTCTGCGGAAATATTCTCTTCAAGTTTCTTGATGTCTTGTTCCATATGGCTAGTAGATGGGTCGGCAGGGGCAGACTGCTGGAGATGCTGACTTAAAAGTCGTGTAGCCCACTCGGGCGCCTCTGTCTCTGGAACTTCGGCAATTGCTGCTGGCTCCGCAGCAGGTGTCGACTTAGGAGATGGTGACTTGGCACGCTGTGCAGCTTGTGCGTACGATGTCGCAGTTACAATTGACGGATTGGTGCGAGTTGCACTCGACGTTTGCGAAGCGGTGTCAGCGTTAGAACGCTTCTTCTTTTTCTTCTCCACCTTTTCGGAACCGTTGATGATAGCAGCTCTTGCAGCATCCTGCTTGCTTTCAACCTTAGCTAAGGTCGAGGCTCTGGTGGTGGCCTCTGGGTCCAGTGACTGCCGAGATGAGGCACTATTCTCTTTCTTGATGCTTTCACGGGGAGAGCGACTGGGCCCCGTTAGAGGAGCTGTTATTTCACTAGCAGCAGTAGTGTCCTCAACAACCTGAGCCTGGATAGATCTAATGGGACCGACTACGATGATGCCCTCGGCTTCCGCATCGACAGGGTGCAGAGCCTCACCGTCTTTCCTCCATCCCAGATCAAATCTTCGAACACCCATACAGCTAACACCTTTCGAGTGCATGACATATAGCTCGAAGAGAGGGTTGTTATCTGGAGTGTCATTTTCGGAAGGGCTCGCGGGATCATTTAGCATCTGCAGGCTCCTCAGTTGGCCTTTGGATGCAAATGAATATTCAAGGATACTGGTCATAATGGCCGTGGCATTCACAGTTGGCAGTGGCGTTTTCGCATCTTTGCGCGCCAGACGAGTGATATAAGTGGCCTGGGATGACATCGGAAGGTTATATCTCGGGCATGAAACATGAATGAAATAAATGGAGTTCCGAGTAGGATGTCCCACGGCCAGAATTCCTGTTTTCGGATGAAATGCAACACTGCAGATAGCATCAGATTCCTTCTCGTGGGGCAGGCTGATCTCTTGCACTGCCTTTCCAAGGCCGAGATCCCACAGCTGGAATGTATGGTTCTGTTTCATACCAACCATGACATATCTTAGAGCAATGCCTTTCGCGCATGGTCGGTCCTTGTCAAAGAAGAATACGGATGTCGGCCACGATTTGGCGTTTGGGGAGGTGGTCGTAAATTCTAATAGCGGCTCCTTAATCTCGATTGGCGGGAATTCTCCCGTGGGTATGCCAAACTCTCCGGTTGTAAGCTCACGGACATCCCAAAACCGCATCTTACCAGCTTTGTCCAACGACACAATAACGGTATCGTCTTCACTAAAGGCGAAGTCTTTGCCAGCTTTTCCAGTCAAAATTTTGAGCGAGCGTTCTTGTAGGTATTTTTCGCTGTTGCAAACTCGAGACTTCTGATCGGTGTACCTTGGGTCGCGGGCAACCTTGGGCCAGACAATGTTGATTGACTTGCCTCGACCCACCGCGAAATAATCTGGATGGCGAGAGCTAGTTTTGGCGCGCGTCTTCAACTGACCACCTGAAGTGTTGTCATCTTGGGCAGGGGCGGGAGGAAATATGAGACCTTGCGTTTCAAGGCTATCAATCTGGTCCTCTCTTGAACCAAGAGCTGAAGCCCAAAACACAGTTCCGTTGACACCAATGCCAAGGATGCTCTCAGGGACATCCTCAGATGGCTGGACGTCAGCTGCAGTGCACATGGCGAGATTGAAAATGCGCTCTTTGAAGCCATGGAACACCTGTCGGAAGTACCCATTCTCTTGGCGTATGATGCGAAGGCCGCCATGCTTCGCAAGAGCGTAGACAATGAAATTCTTGGTTGCAGCAACGAGGGAGCGATCGATCTGATCGAATTCTTTCTTCAGTCGGGCGATATCCATCATGGTTTCCTGGCGGATGGCTAGGGCACGATCTGGAAGGTTCTTGGCGGAGATGGCAGCGAAAGCCTTCATTGGGAATTTATAGACTCGCACAGTTTGCTCTTCCTCCTTGGCAGGACTGTCATCCGCTTCGGCGCTCTCCCAGCTGTCAGCGACGTCTGCCTGAGCAACATCCTCAACGACTTCTTTCAATGCTTCAGCTATTGGCTTTGGCAAAGTCTCATCCAGTGCGCGAACATTCTTATCATCCTCAAGCTCTTTTTTTATTTCAACAGCTGTGTCGTGGATGGCTCTCTCCATTTCCTTCACAGCTCCCTTAGCCATCGGCACATCCTCGGCCTTCGCTATCGAATGACCGTTCGCCTTCTTATCTACCTGTGCAAGGGCTTCCTCCACTTGCTTGTCGACCTTCTCTCCGACGCCACTTACGGCTTCGGATACAGTCGCAGGTGGATAATCTGGAACCGGAGCCACTGGGGGGGACGTAATCGGGGTTTGTACAGAGCTGGGTGAGAGTTTCCGAGCCTTCGGTGCTGCCCTAGATCTCTCAGCACTTTGATCTTTGCTGTCTCCAGTTATGATAGAGGAAGTATCTCTGCCGTGTTTGGGTTTGAGTATTTCTATCTTCGATACAGTGGGCTTTGAGCGATCTGATACGGGTGTACGATTACGTGGGCTCAAAGCTGACAGCTGCTCAAACGGGTTGACGTAAGTAAAAATAGACGCCTTTGGAGTTGACGAAGCTGGCTCAAATGGACTCGCTTGGTCTGCGTTGTCACCGCCGAAGACTAGAGTTGGCGACTCGGTGCGATTCCGAACCGATGGGTTAAAGGAAATCTTCTCTGATCTAGCATCGGCGAGATCCTGAGCGAGATCATCGACAGCTGTCTCAGGCATGTTCGAGGTCTCAATTGAAGCGAGGACTTCACCGCTTTGCTTAGTAGAGAGGCTGTCAGATTGAGCAGGCTTTGGGTGATTAAGCAATCTCAACAGCAAGTCTTGCGGATTCTCCGAGGATGAAGGCGCCTGCTCAACCTTGCCACTGGGTGCGGAAGAAGCAGCCGCTGGGGTATGAGTCGAGCCCTGTGAAGAGGGTTTCCGCATGAAAGAAGCGACTAAATCCGACGCAGAGATCGTACGCTCATGTGCGGAATTGTCTGGTGCTTGCAAGTTCTCTACAGAAGCGTGAGATGGCCGGTGTTCGGGTGCGATAGCTTGGTGTGGTGCAGCGGCGCCGGGCTGGTTGAATTTGAGCAGGTTGAGCAAGCTAGCTGTGCGATCAGAGCTGCTCTGCTCAGGCGCCGGTGTGTTGGTGATTGAGGTGTTTGGAGACATAGCAGCCGATTGATGATGAGGCTGCGGTCCTGAAGGCACAGGGGAGAAGATCGGTGAGGACGGCTGGTGGTACGTCTGGTTCGCGCCAGACGCGCCAGAAGAGGTTGCACTTTGACTTTCGAGGCGGGCAAACAGCTCTTGCAGGTCCGCCATGGCGAGTGAGTGATAGAGATTGGCGATAAAATTCGCCCGCCGCGATGAGGTGAGTTTGTGGTAGATGAGGAGGCTGGGAGCTCACTGACGTTGAAATTTCAGCCTGCTGATTTGGCGTATGCGTTAAATCCTTTCAAAGCTTGGCACAATTTTTCCCCGTTTTCCCGCCAGAACAATATTGAACGTAGAACTCTAAATTTACTTTATAGCTTAATAACTTCTTAACTATATACTTTATTAAAATAATTATAAAATATAAAATATAAAGTTTAAGGATTTAATTTAATAATACTATTCTTATTAAAATCGAATTATAATATCTCTACTACTTTAAATTAGATTTTAAAAAGAATAGTACTATTAGATTTAACTTACTAAACTTTATATTTTTAATTATTTTAGTAAAGCAAATAGTTAAGAAGTTATTAAGCTATAAAGTAAATTTAGAGCACTACGTTTAATATCGTTTTAGCGGGAAAACTGTAACTTTTATGCCAAGTGTTAAAAGGATTAATGCATACGCCAAATGACAACTATGCTGGGAGCTGCTAACCACACCCAATCAACATTCTGCAGCTGTCCAGTCTCAAAACTCTTCAGCACATGAAGCATTGGCTGGGCTGACACGGCTTTACCAATCTTAGATAGGGCCACTCAAATAGATTTGTCGAGGCAATTACAGCGCAACTGCTCTGCTACCGCTAGAAATTGTGAGGCGGCACCGTTCAGTCATTGAGAACCAGTCGTGCCTCCGATGGCGCTCTTTAGTGTCTAGCGCCTCAGCTTCAGGTCAGATCTAGTGCAGTCAATAAGAAGCCGTTTCCAAACCTAACTAGACAATCACGCGCGATCTCTTCAAACCATAGTATAGAGGTCTTCAACAGCCTGCTTAAAATGCCTGTTTCGTGGCGCCGGTTGAATGAATTATATTTCGAATTCCTGACGACAAAGGCGTTTGCCAAGCATCTATATAACATGTCTATCTCTATAGCTAAAGGAGCGCAATAATGAAATTAAATCTTTAATATAATTGTGCTGCTCTCGCATCTTTCTCCAGCAAAATGTACCCCAACAACTTTGACCTTTGTTCCGACGTCGCTCTTCACCTTCTCTACCAGAGCATTGCACAATATGAACTCAAGAGCATATGCCCGACCAACGCAATGCCCATCGAACTCAAGCATAAAGTATGCAAAAGGTCCGGTGATATTGCTATACGGGCACCCATAAATCTGTCCAGATTTGTCTGCCTTTTCTTCGTTCTTGACCATCTCACGGTATTCCCACATCAACCGCCAGTGCGACCTGTCTCCTTCACCTCGAGCTTCTATTCGAATATTTTCAACGAAATATGGCTGTTTTGACCAAGCTATAGGAGCGATCGTAACTTCAATAACTTCCACGAGTAAGGTGGGCTTCTCTATCCGTGATCCTTTTAGAAATATGCCAAGTTCATGCAATCGATCATTTGATGATTGATCGGAATCGTCAATTCTCCCAACAGGAAAATTCAACGTCTTGATTTGACCTCCAGTATTCCAGAGAGGAATGCAGTTGATCTCGTTGCCTAGCTTGAGATAGAGGCCGATGTGGAGTTCGGGAGAAGACCAGCGACACCTAAAAGTAGCGTTGACCTGAAGCCTTCCATCAGCAGGCATGTTCAGTTTGAACAGGCGGAGACTGCTATCGTATGCTCTTTGCTTTGATTCGTTATCTGGTGCCACGCTCTTCACCCACACAGCTAGCCTTGAGGGTTCACTAAGAAGCTCCCCGTAAAGAATATTTGTTTGGTTGCCCACCTGCTTTTCCAGCATCGCTGGCCGCAGCAGATGTGGCAAGAGTGACTGCGCTCCGAGCTGCGAATGCATTTTTTGCCCATCGTATATCTCATCGAGCAATCGCCCATGAGTGGTAAAGCTTCGGCTGAAATCAGTGTGGAATAAATGCTCAGAACCTGCCGGATACTCATGAGCAAAGCGAGTGATCGGGTATTGCGAGTACTGTGATGTTTGGTGTGACTGGCCTTTCTCACAGGAACAATCGAGGTCGTCTGGCAAGAGTTCTCCATCCCACATGGAACGCTCGACGGCGCGACCATTTTTTGGGAAATGCTCGAACGACCACGCCGGCGCGAAGATACCTGCAGAGAGTCCAATTTCGGCGAGCTTGGCTACTGCAACTCCAGTATTTGTTCCACCACCGCCCTTTTCTGGATACGTTACTCTTGGATTAGTGGCCTTGTTCGTATTCTGGGCCCAGACATCAATGCCGAAGTACAAATCCTGCAACCGCAATTGACTTCTCTCCGCCAGAAGCTTAGCTTTTAGAGCGCTTTCTTCTTTCCAGCAATAATTTGTAAGTATTGCGCCGGATTCTTGTGCAAACGAAAGATTATTGTCTGTCAAGCTATTCTGGTAATCGATTCTATTATCGACTGTGATCGCATCGTACCTGGTAAATTAGTTAGGCAGACACTTTGGTCAACAATCTGATAGTAATGGTAACTGTGTACATTCTCGTTTCTCATAAATATTAGAGTGCTGTTCGAGGACGTGACAGATCAAAGATTTTCATAATTTTAAAATGATATTTTAAATAAATAAAAGATATACTGTATAAGTTGTTTTTGCATGGCTGGATGAAAGTAGAATAACAACTTGAACAACACTGACCAAACGACTTTGCTCTCACTACCAAGCTCCGATTTCAACTGTTTGAGGAAACATAAGAGCAGGTATACATCCCAGCTCTCTTTTGGAAACGGTTTCTCTATATTTATGAGCCAGCCGTCAAAACCGTAGTGGTGAGCAATTCTAGTAAGTTTACTTGCAACTGGGAAATGTAGAATGCTTCCTTCAGGGTTTACAACGGCGCTATTATTGAGAATCCTTTCGGTTTCTTTTGTCCCTGGCTCAACAATGAAGGTACCTAGCACTTTGACGCCGTTCCGATGGAGGGTGTTGGTCCAAGATGGAGGAGGAACGCAAGCCAGCTTATGCGAAAAATAGATGAACGTAGAGACAAATTGCAGATACTCGCAGCAATAGATTTCTGTATCAATTCCAATACCTTGACAAGATTCATAATCGTGGTAGTTCCCCGAGAAGTCATGACATAGCAGGACATTTGCTTTTCCTTGGGTATCTTTCTCTGTAAACTGAGCTCGTGGAAGGAGAGGTGTATTCGCCCTCTGAAGAGGATCCGATGACTCTGCTGTCCACCGCTCTATCTGGTCAAAGTAATCAAAATATGTAAAGCCTTTCAAGGAGTCTAGAAGCTGCTGTTTGCGCCTCTCCTCTGGAGTTGGGCCATGGTCTGGAGGAGGGAAACAATCGCGAAGACCATCCCGAATTGGGCGCAGGATATCTTTCCATCCGAGTATATTCATTATGGAAGAGTTATAGGCAAATATACACAGGCCATCCGGGCTATCTTCGTCAATCAGATTGGCTTAGGGAGTCGATTTTGTCCGTCGTTTCATGCGGAGGAGCTGAGGACGGCGTGGCTGCAACTCACCCTGTAGGTCCGAGCGTGAACATCTGTCGTCTCGAAATAAATGTTGATTCGTGTTCTATTGACAGCCATCTGAACTCTCGCGTTCCCCAACGACAAAAATAGCTGCGGGACCCTTTGCATCAGGATCTTTTACCGCGAAGCCTCCACTATGAATATTTTCAGGTTACTGGGTACGTCGATCTTGAAGCAACGGCTGGGAGCTCCCAACATCTACCCCTTTCCAGGGCTTCGTGCAGTTTGATGCGATTGCTAACTTGTGAACTGCTAGGGGACTTGTCCCATTTGATATCGATACTTATCCTACTGCATAAAATGAAGACTTCAAGCGTATGCGCCTCCTTTATCCCTTTGAAGCGGCGCATAGCGTTGACTTCCGCCCTATAGAGCGCGTCCGGCATATCATTCAAATCCCAATTTCTTTACCTGATGGTCTACGTGACGCGATATATCGACCTTCTATGGACATTTTACGAGCCGACAAGCCTCTACAACACCGTCTTTAAGATTATATTTATTAGCACTTCCGCATACACCGTCTACCTGATGCTCAACGACTACAAGCCTACGCATGATCCGAATCTTGACACTTTCAAAGTGCAATACCTACTCGGAGCAAGTGCGATATTGGCGATACTATTCCCATACAAATATACATTTCCTGAGGTATACAAAAGGAAATCCAGGACTTTGCAGTGGGGGAGATAACTGATTGGTAGCAGATCCTGTGGGCATTCTCGATATGGCTGGAATCTGTTGCAATCCTGCCTCAACTCTTCATGCTACAAAGGACAGGAGAAGCTGAGACCATTACTACCCACTATCTCTTCGCGCTTGGAGCTTATAGGGCTCTTTACATCCCGAACTGGATCTATCGATCCTTTACGGAAAAAAAACCACGCTTCTGGGACCCGATTGCCATTGTTGCAGGGATTATCCAGACTATCCTCTACTCGGATTTCTTTTGGATCTATTACACAAAGTGAGTTGAAGCCTCAGTTCCATTTTGATATTAACAGAAATGTCCCATCAATGTTGTTATTAATTTCTTGCATTATTGGGTAAGGAATGTTTGGCTGATATATCTTCCACAAGGGTCATTCAAGGCAAGAAATTCAACCTCCCAGTATAGTCTGTCCGCCTCCGTTCGGCAAGCTCGATTTTGCATACTTATCAGAGTGCGTACGGCTCTCGCCACGTATTTGTATCATAGAATTGGAATAAGAGTGAAGTGTGGGGTCCCTGAGGAAAGCATTTTGGGATCGAGTTGAAACGGCGTTGTTCGGGTCCAATTAGGTTGCTGGTGTAGGAATTGCGAAGCAAATCACGAAAGTTTTTCTGGAGCCTGTAGTCTGCCAGACTGGGAAAGCTGGAGGGCCGAGTAGGTATACCCTCTGAAGGCGTTCTTCATATATTTTATTTTAAGGAAAATTAATCAATAAAGCTACTTATTGGCTTCATTTTATATTCCTAATCGTTGTGTCGGCGCTCTGTAGTACACTCTTCCTTACTGTCTTATTAACTTCTCTGAATTTGAACGGCACTACGATAGAGCTGCTCCTAGGTCAAACTAGTTACCTACTACTCACCATCGCAGAATGAGATCCTTTACCTCTCTATTTGATGCTACCCTAACAGCTTAATACCTATACCCGCTAAGTGTTATTCGAAAGCTAGTTTTCCTGGCTTTAGAGTTTTTCTGTCTAATTCAAACCAACTATCAAATTTTGTCATTTACGGTATATTTAGACTGTATGCAAGCTAAATTAACTTCTGTCAGATCACTGACTAGGCGTGGCGTGGAATAAATATGAGAGGCTCTATGAGGAAGAATCTATCCTTTCCCACGCTGGTTTACGCCCACGGATATATATAAGGGTTTGGCCAATCACAGGCTCTCGTTCGACCCGACTACCCCCCTACCAACAACTTCAACCTAATGTGTAGATCAATGCAATTACTGCTCAGGCCGGAAGACGGAAATAGGGCTCCGTGACCTTCAAATCTCAGAACATACTACAGTAACCATTCTACACCCAACACCCCAAATATCGACAATGGTGACTTGTATTTTTTATATTCGCTATCTCGAAGAATTTTTCTTTCTTGCACAAATAATAAACCCAGAGAACCTCGGTCTCCGCCCCCACCTAACTAGGCCGTACGTGACGGCTAGGGTCTTAATGAGCTCGAGGTTGAGGCGAAACCAGTGGCAGCCAAGCCGGTATACTCCAGGTAGACATCCCGAGTTTTGACTGCCTTTTACCAGATTGGGATCTATTACGACTTCCTTAAGGTCCCGATTTGGGTTTTCAATACTGCTTATAGTTAACAGTATTACCGCAGTGGGTCTCACTATTAAGGACACTTTCGTCCTGTTCATTCTGAAGTATATTACTAAGGGCCAAAAATGTTGCTGACATGCTCCATTACATCTATATTGGCGTGCCAGTCATTACCTCCACATATGTTGGAACTAAGCTGGAGCTGAACACCCAAGCGTTAGCTTGCAAATATCACAATTCTATCCCACTACTTTCAAGCCCTTCACAGCCCCTGTTACACCTACGGCACTCCACCTTTACGCAAAAGGCATCGAGGAACATCGCTTCACAGCCACTCCGACCCCCTCACCTTTCCGATAACCCCCCTCATCATTCCAAAAACAGACCCCATCTCCGGCCCCTCAGCCATCGGGTGAGCTCACGCGCCGCCAACCTTACGCGTTCGGCACCCGCATCTGACGCTCGCTTAGCCGATCACCCAGGCGAAGCTCACGACTGTCTGCGCCTGCTTTCGCAACACACACACACGCGCGCACGCCGGTCCGCCGCAGGCTGAGATGAGCCTCGAACAAGCTCCGCCCAGCATCACTGCGCTGCTACCCGATTGGCGGTATAGGTAGACTACCCGCCATCCTACCCGGTCACTATACCGCACGCAGTCATCGCAACTATCACTTCCCTAGACCGAGTAGCGAAAAGTCAAGGTTCTAGGATTCTGGTCTCTATAGCGAACTAACCCCTCTGATATTCGACTTCTATGTGCATCTAGCGTGGCATGATATGATGATATGATACAGCTCCAGCTTGCGCAAGCCCTGTCATCGCCTCAAAAAAGCCCTCGATCATATCTAGACAAGAAAGATAAATGAAAAATTCTTCTTCCCCGCAAATCGTCCAGTGCCAGTGCAGCGAAGAGTAGCGCAACTAATCCCGCCCTCCACTGTCATGCCTACCAAAAAGGTAGCGCTCTCAGAAAAATGTCGAATGAATCCGCTAGCCTCCCACAAAAACAAGAAAAAACGCCGGTATATGCACCGTAGATATGCGAAGCCCAGTGTAGATCCCTAAAGGTGTACAGAAATTATGCAACTCTGCCCCCCTTCCCCATCCCTATCTATAACGCAAACAACAGCCCCGCGCCTGCCGCCACCGCCGCGCCCGCCCACGGCGCCTGCGTCTTAATCGCAGCCGCCGCCCCCGTTTGCGTAGCGACCGCGACGCCAGTCCCCGTGATGTTGGGCTGGCCGCCGTTGCGGGCGCCGCCGGTGCCGACGGCGAGCGAGCTGACGGCGTTGGGGACGCCCGTGGCGTTCGGCACGCCCGCGCTGCCGCTCTGAATCTCCATGACGTTGGACTTGGTCGCGTTGAAGTTGGTCTGCGCGAGCGAGATCTCGTTGTTCGACAGGTCGTAGACGACGTAGGCGGAGCGCAGGAAGGTGTCGCCGAGCACGCAGGTCGATTCGCCGGCGGGGCTGATGCCTGTTAGATGTTAGGGGGGGTTTGGATGTTAGGGGGGGTTTGCAGGGGGGCCGCTTACCGAGAATGCAGACGGGCTGGCCGCGCTGGTAGCCGGCTACGATGACTAGTTCGTTCATAGGCACCGAGATGGTGGGGGAGCTGAATGTGAAGTCGAGCGTCGTGGTGTCGTCGGCGAGGCTGCAGTCGACGAAAGCAGCGCCTTGCGAGTCGTCGTACTGGGCATTAAATTGGGTGTAGAGGGATGTGACTAGGTCATCGGGGAGATACATGAGACTGCTGCCGGAATCGAGGAGAACGGGTACGGTCTCGTTATCGAAGAGCGAGCCAGCCTTGCCGTTCACGCCCATGCCGGTGAGAGCGATGATAAACTCGGCGAAGACACCCTGTTCCGCGATAACGGGGAGGGTCTGCAGGCTTCCGGTGTACTTTTCGGTATCCACACCACCGAAGAGGATTGATCCGGTGCTAGCTTCAAGATCGTTCAACCACAAACTGTATGCGTTTGAGTTGATGAGCTTATTGTCAGCGAGAAGCTGTGGAAGGTTGGGGTACGCTTTCCCACCAGCGCGGTTGACTTGGACCTCATTGACAGTGTATCCGATACCCAAGATGCCTTGTGAGGAGGTTGATGTGTAACCAATTCCGAATTGCATGCCCTTCAGGCTCTGCCCTCCGAAGCTGAATGTATCCTTCGCATAATCACCAGAGGCTCCAGATCCATCGACATACGAAATATCGAAGACAGAATTCACATAGCTGTAGGTTGTCGAGGAGTTCGCGTCGTATGTGCCTGACTCAGCGCATGGGTTTCCTTGCTCCTGGCAGAGGTCTGATGATTTGGCGTTTGCCCACAAGTCACTGCTTCCAGTGTCAATGTGCAGACGGAGTTTCTGAGCTGGTGTTCCCAGACTGGCATTGGCGAAATAGAGGGTTTCGAGGTTATCTAACGTCTGCAGAACAGTCCCGGCTCTACGTCGTAACCTGTCTCGTGCGACCGGGTTCTCTACATGTGTTCGCTGGATGTCTAGACCGACAACTGCTGGAGCGGCCTTGAAAAGTGTTAGCAAGAGCAGCTAGAGGAAAAACGGTAATGATGCAGGTTTTGGGAATTCAGGCGCGAAGTTGAAGACCATGGCGATTTTAAAGATGGCCGCTAAATCCGCTCGCGAAAAAAAGGTTAAATTTGAAGTGTCGCTCGACCCAGAGCTGTGGACATGACAAGGGTATCCAGGAATACTCACATCTCTCTGAACCAGATTTATTGCTTCGGTGACAGACAGTAAACCTGCCACTAGAGTAACTGTCAAGTACTTCATTGCAGATATAGCGTCGCGTTGTGCGACAAGAATGGGCTGAAGTTGAATATGGCAAGGGAAATCGAGGGTGTAAGTGCTCCTGGTGGTGATTATGACCCTGCGTAGGGGAATGAGTGATGGATGGACCCTGGATTATCGATGTAACGTCGAATATGTTAAGGTACTAGATAACTGGAGCTAGAAAATGAAATTCGGCGGGTGGGAAGTGTAACAGGTAAATACAAGGAAACAGAGTGAAGGTAAAAGAGAGTGCTACATAAAAGGGAACGTGCTGGTGGCGAACCGGCGATGACGCGGCAGACTTTTGGATGGCCGGCGGTACGGGGAGTAATGAAGTCAGAGGGAGAGTTTTAAACCCTAACGGGGGACGCGACAAGGGGCGGAGTGCGTGGTGTTATGCAGTGTCAGCACGCCCAAAATACCTCCTGACTAGCGCACCGACAATTGCGTATGGGGGAAGCTGAAAAAAGAGTGGCTGTGCCTGGCGACACCTTAAATGACGGCGGTGCTTCGGGGTAAGCATCATGGGTAGCGATTACCGAAGCCCTACGCTCAAACAAGCTGGTCGTCGCGAAATCTGGCCTCGATTTGGAAGCACCAACATCATCAAGCAGCAAACTCTCAAAACCGTGGAAAAGAATCAAGGAAAAACCAAGGAATAGCTTTGAGTGTGGAAATCATGTGTGACTACGTCTCAATGAGCTATGGCTGTCGGCGGCTGCATCCTCATTGTTCTGAAGTATGCTATTTACAGGTCAGCAAACCCCTCTGGCTGAAGCAAACTTGTGCTAGGCCATTCGCAACTATTTGGTGTATCGAAACAGTCTGGGCGGCGAGTGAAACACGGCTCCGACGCTTTGGCACTCAGGAACGGAACATTGGCGAGCAAGGGCTTGCAGTGGCTTTTCTCAAACGTAATGTTGAATAAACTTTCTTTGGGCCGACAAGAAAGAGCAGTCAAATTGTAATATGGCTATCATGAAAGGATACAAAGAAATGTTACCCCTTGAAGCAAAAGTCCTGGGTCGTCTAGATTTTTCACGTGATTATTTAGCACGTGATCTCATGAAACTGCGCCATGCCTTGTTCGGCCTACGTGATCTGGAAACGAAAATGGCGTAAAGTGGTTTGGCCCTCATCGCGTCTCGATTTCAACCTACGTCGACAAACACCATGGCCCAGGCCGAGTCCTCCAAAACAGCTGCCCGCAATGGCATCAAAGCCAATCCCAATGCTGTGGGAGGTGCCAATTACGAATTACCATGGTATTATGAACTTCTCGACCAAAACTTCACCTTCACTGACAAGAGTGACAGGGTGGAGAAGTATCGTCCCGTCTTCCTCGACGACATCGTGGGCAACACAGAGACAATTGAGCGTCTGAAGATCATAGCAAAAGATGGAAATATGCCCCATGTCATTATATCAGGCATGCCTGGTATTGGAAAAACCACCTCCATCCTCTGTCTCGCCCGACAACTGCTCGGCGACGCCTACAAAGAAGCCGTGCTAGAACTCAATGCAAGTGATGAGCGTGGTATTGATGTTGTCCGCAACCGCATAAAGGGCTTCGCACAGAAGAAGGTCACGCTACCCCAAGGCAGGCAGAAAATCGTCATCCTAGATGAAGCAGACAGGTCCGTAGCTTCCCCGCATGCTGCCATGATTGCCCATCCTGCACATGAATGAGACTGATAATCGGTAATATAGCATGACCTCCGGTGCCCAGCAAGCTCTCCGCCGCACAATGGAAATCTACTCCTCAACCACCCGCTTCGCCTTCGCCTGCAATCAATCCAACAAAATCATCGAGCCCCTCCAATCTCGCTGTGCTATCCTTCGCTACGCCCGCCTCACTGATGGTCAGGTTGTCAAGCGCCTCCAACAAATATGCGAGGCCGAGAAGGTCGAATTCTCCGAAGACGGCATCGCGGCGCTGGTGTTCTCCGCCGAAGGCGACATGAGACAAGCCATCAACAACCTGCAGAGCACACACGCGGGATTCGGGTTCGTGAACGGGGATAACGTGTTCAAGGTGGTGGATAGCCCGCACCCGATTAAAGTGCAAGCGATGATCAAGGCGTGCCATGAGTGCCGGGTAGACGATGCATTACTGACACTGAAAGAGCTCTGGTAATCCTTCCAGCTTTCCCCTCTTCCATTCTATCTATTCTGACAATGCAACTAGGGACCTCGGATATTCCTGCCATGACATCATTAGCACTATGTTCAAAGTTACGAAGACAATTCCTACGCTTTCCGAGCACGCAAAGCTTGAGTTCATTAAGGTAAACATCCACTTTATCCATATCCTCCTTGGACAGGAGCAAGGCACCCTCGCTCTTTTACACGCTTTCTCCTATCCCATGCCTCTTCTATTCCATCTGCTGATGTTTTAACTTTCCCTCTAGGAAATCGGCTTCACGCACATGCGTATTCTCGAGGGCGTGCAAACCCTCCTCCAGCTCTCCGGCTGCGTCGCCCGCCTCTGCAAAATAAACATGAAACCACAACTCTTTGTTGTGCCGCCACGATGACCTGTTCCTTTCCATTTTAAAATCTGGTGTCAAGGTTAAGTGCTCGGTAAGAGAAAGGAATTTTCGGGGATAGTGTGACTTTGTGGTCAGCGCGGCGTTCGGGCGTGGCGTGCGTGGAATTCGCGCATGATATGAGTGTTAATCGGACCTTTGGAACAGGAGAAAGTATGGAGGGTTATATGGATGCTGAGGGGTTGGGAAGGGCTTTTAGGTGCAGTATCAGCATTTAGACGTGCTTTTGTGCAGTAGCATTCACGACACCAAAAAAGAAATATGAATTGCGATAATGCAAAAATCCAAACCTGAGAGTAGACCTCTCCCAAACGCAACATGTTAAATGGCCACCCGGCTTACTTCAGGGCGTTAGTTTGAGTTCAAAGGGTAATGCCCTAAGGCCCTAACGCACTTCGGCAGCACTGTAGCAACGAAGCTTGCATATTTCAGTTCTATTCAGTCCTCGTCTCATTCATAAACCCGCCAAAAAAAAGCTACTATACAAAGCCAACCCTCGCCCATCCATCTGCCTAGCTCCACCAAAATCCTAATATATGCGCCTGCTCTACAGACACCGCCCGTCCATCCTAAAAAAGTAATTATTATTTCAAAAATGGCTCAGACTCATCCGCCTAAGTATACAAGAAGACGCCCTGAACACCGGAGTTTGGATGCAAGATTTACCTCTCACCTTTTTTTTCCTCCTGAGTTTGAGTGGGGAGAGGGGGAGGGCACTATATCAGGCCCATGAGGCCGTTGGCGGCGTAGGCCATGGGCTTGACGGCCGGGTGCGGCACGGCTTCGAACTGGGTGTAGGCGAGTTTGTACTCGGAGCCGATGTTGATGAAGGCGCCTTTGTTGCCGGTGCTGTCGCAATAGTGGGGGGCAGAGAAGACTGGGTGAGAGAGAGCAAAGTCAGCAAAAAGCAAGATATTTTTGAAGCTAGACACTGCTCCGGTCACGGCGGTTTTTGGGGGTTTTTTATTCAGGGGGGTGGGGAGGGGGTTAGGGAATGGGCTGAAACTCACCAGTGATGCATCGCCCGTCATGCTCGACCTCGTACCCGTCCATCCGCACCTCGTGGCTGCGGATAATCGCCTCCAGCCCGTTGCTCTCGCAGAATTGCTTCGTGACGTCAGGCCCGAACTGCATGCCGACGCCGCGTTTGCTGGGGCCGCGGCCAGGGGTCGGCTGTGGGTCCGTCCACAGCATTTCCATCATGAGGCCGCTCTGGCCTGGCTGGCGCTGCTTGTGGCGGTCCAGCTTGCGGATATCGTCAAGCGAGACGGCGTCGTCGGAGAAGAGGCCGCCGTGCAGGACGAAAAATCTCTTGCCGATTAGAGTGGCCAGAGGCAATGCGGAGAAGGACTCGGAGAAGAGCTTGAAGACGCGCTCCGTGTATTTGGCTCGGCATTCGCCTTCGAAGCCGTACATCCGGTTCATGTCGTCGGTTTCGTGGTTGCCGCGGTTCAGGAAGAAGGATTTAGGGTATAGCCATTTGTAGGCGTAGAGCGTCAGGGCAACTTCGGTGGACCATGAGCCGCGGTCGACGAAGTCGCCATTGAAAAGGTAAGAGTGTGTGGCGCTGGGGAAGCCGTTAAGCCGGAATATTTCTAGAAGGTCGAAGAATTGGCCTAGGGAAGTAGGAGAGTTAGCTTAGTTCTTGAAAAGAAAAGTTTGAAGGACAATTGACGGGTAATAACTTGCTTCCCACATACCATGAGTATCTCCACAAACTGTAAGCATGTGATCTGACTCTATATCCACCTCAACCATCGTAGGTTCCGCATAAACAATATCTCTAACGGCCAATATAATTTGAAAAACGTATTTCCGTGTAATTTTCTTGCCATCCTTGAAACGCTGTATCATATCTTCAATAAACTCTTGAGTCATCTCTTTTTCTAGCCTTACACCATCATAATTTGCTTCTACGACCATCGAGTCCAGATCCAAGCCCTCAAATGCGGAGGGAGCATCCTCGACCTCAATCGCCTTCAGGAACGCATCCCGCTTAACAATTCTGTCACACTCGGCAACTCGTATCTTCGCGACCTGGTCATTGGGGCTCTTCTTTATTACAACTCTCCAGTCACGCAGTGCCTCGCGGTGATGCAATATTGCCGTATTTGCCGAAGCGCGGCGGTAGTACGCCTGTACTAACGTTAGGTCTAGGAAGGGGGGAGGTTATACAGGGCGTAGGAAAATGTCCCCTACCTTAACGTTGCTGGGGTCTAGTTCTATGGCTTTGGATGCATCGGCTACAGCCAGTCCGTACATTTCCATCTTGATGTGGGCCTAAGTCTAATCGTTAGCCGTGGTCGCGTGCGCACGGGGTGGAGAGTGAGAAAACGAACTTGTGCCCTGTTAGTATAAAAGGACGGTTCCTCGTCATAGAGATCGATTGCTTTTGCATAGAACTCGACAGCCGTAGCCCAATCCTGGGCCTTGAAGGCATCGTTCCCCTTGTTCTTCAGCGCTGTTGCCTCCTCTTGGGCCGTCATGGTTGCTTGCTTCGTTGTCCGGTAATAGCAAGGACTGCGGACAAAAGAACCTAGGGCAGTAAAGGCGGGCAAAGATGGTCCAGAAAATACAAGAATGAGCAGGTGGTGAAGGTGCAGTTCAGGAGAAGGAGTTGGTAGCGAACGGCAGCGGTGCGTGGAGTGGTGCGAATGCTGCTAGGCAGATGAAATAATATGTTGGTGTTGCACTTTGCTGCCCGCCAGCGATTCTCGAAGCTCGCGTCCCGGAAGCTGGCCCTGGACCAATCGAAGCGACATCCTCGCCCGGAAACGAAAAGCCACTGTCACTGCACGGAACAGCCTTGATCCGCCTAGATTCATTACCTAGAGAAGAAAGAAAGAACCCAGGGCCTCCGAGTGACTCCTTACCACAAACCTCAAAAACCCCTCCACCGACCAGTTAACCCGCCTCCCACGCACTGTCTCCTGGCTCGACGACATCTCCAACGGCCCTGCTACATCTGTGACTTCCATCACAGCTAAAGTAGAACCCGATTTAGAACAACCAGCCCCAGGTCGCCGGAAGAAGATGTCGGCCTCCAACTTTGTCCCAAACAATCAACACCGCAATCTGCGCGCCTGTATGGTCTGCAGCGTGGTTCAGACCCATGCCCGCTTCATGACTGCTGGTTGTCCCAACTGCGAGCCGTTCCTCGAGTTAGCTGGCTCTGCCGACGCCATCGCCGAGTGCACAAGTCAGGTATTTGACGGTTTAATCACCGTTGCTGAGACGAAGAAGAGCTGGGTCGCAAGGTGGCAAAGGTTGGAAGGATACGCTCCAGGGGTATACGCAGTGAAGGTTGAGGGAACGGTGAGTTTACTTATTACCAACTGAAATCCCTGTTTGTCTTTATGCAGTATTGCACGAAGTAACAAGAGAGATCGCGTAATGTATTCATGGTAAATACGCTGATTATCAAATAGCTGCCTGAAGAAGTTATCATAGCCGTCGAGAATGCGGGTATTAAATACGTCCCGTAAGTTTTGCCCAACACCCCCATTCGAAATTCTAGACATCTCTAACATTTTATACACAGGCGAGACGGAAGTGCGAATGATGAAACCAATTAAACTCCACATTTGCTTCATTGTGAATATTATCTTTGCTGTATATTTAGCGGGTGGCGTTGGGGCTATATGAAACGGATTATGGAGGTGGCGTGATACTCTACGGGCTCCAGAGAGCATCCTTCCAGAAGGAAGAAGCAATGATTGTGAACTTAAAAAGTGAAAGTGAAAGCTGAATACCCTTTCTGATTTCGATAAAAATGAGCAACTTAGAAATAGGACTACGAAATTTACAGCCATGGCTAATTAGCAAAATTGTTTGAACTTGAGTTAATGTACTGAAGTCTTTAGGAGCCCTGATGTTGTCGAGATTCAGTAAGGTGTATAGGGGGTAATCTGGCAGTCAGCCTATCATGATAAAGAGCCTGAAATTGTCTCCTTCGTAGTCGAGTTATTAAGGTATAAAAGAGCTTCAATTCCAAAACGCCTATAGATGCGGTACTCATGTTAAGAGCGTACAAGCATATACCCTCCTCTTTTGAGCGCATCGTACACCATACGCCTTTCCTTAACCTAATAATATCAAAGCCAAACGCCGGATAGAACCCATTCAAAGTTCTAACCTAGAAGCAATATCACCAAGCTAGCGGAAATCGCTACTCCGAACGCCATTATAACACTCCCTCTACCCCTATCGGACCCGTTGAGGTAATACACAGCTCCTAAGTAGCTACACGTAATCTGGCCCGGATCCGCGCCGCGCTTGCCGTAGCTCATCGCGAGCGCAGGGCTCTGCGGGCACCCGAACTGCAGCTTCGCGGGACAGCTCTGCACGATGCTGTAGCAGAGGTCTTCGCATGGTAGGACTTCTTTATACGGACCGGGCTGGATTATATTGTCGATTAACCAATTCCGCGATTGATTTGAGGACATCCTTTCTTTAAGAGTGGCATTGCTATCCGGTGAGTTCGGGTCCGGCGAGCTGCCGTTGATAAAGTTTGCGGCAACATTGCGAGGCTGCAGATAGGGTAGAGATGAGGAGAAGTCCTCGCAGCGCGGAATCTGTACTGCGCACAGCCAATTCTTATAGTCCCGTGCACAGTCAGTGCAGTTGCGTGCAAGGGAGTATTGAGCTGTGTTAGTGGTGTTACAGGCAATTTGCTGGAGGGAGTACGTGAAGTTTTGATAATAAGCTTCGGCTTGAGTGTCGTAGAGGTTCGAGAGGCCTGTTACATTCCATTTTGTTGGATTTGCGGGCACAGCGTACGCAACTTCGTTGCAGAAGGTTAGGTTAAAGATGACTTGGCAATTTTCGTCTGTTGTCCTAACGTTAGAAAACTGAGTCTCTTAAACTGCTCCTAAGAGGACATACCGGCTTTGGTCGTGAAATTCATAGCCTGCCATACCTGACCTCCGCCACCGACGACTGCACCATTAGGAACGTTGGGGCCCTCCGTTGTGCCGTTGCCTATCATAGCTAAGTAACCATAGTAGGTAGAACTTCCGTTCAGCCCTTGTATATAGAACTGTTCCTTTGGCTGGTTTCCCATGCCTCTTGTTGTCATACTCGTAGTAACTTGTAGGTTTTCTACCGTAGCCTGTTGACGTAGTCCACAAAAAGAGTTTTCTAACCCTTTAATAGCTGTATTATTCTGGCTAAACGCAAACATCGTGAAGGGTGTCCCCAAGTCCATCCATTGCCTATCCAATTCAGGACTCGCATTAGCGTTAGTCAAGTTGTCGGTAACAAACAGAGCGGAACTAATGTCGCTATCGACAAAGAAGAGGAAAGGAGTATCCCAGTTGTGGTTGTGGTATAACCCATCTATCGAAGCTGCTACCTCGAAGTGCCAGTTGCCATTAAAGTTCGTCGGTAACTCGGGCGAAGAAACCCCAATGTAAACATCACCAGTGGCGTTAAACGTATAATTTGCGAACCCTCCTTGAAGTGGGATTGGCGGCGTAGCAAGTCCATTTGTAGAATCAGGTCCAGGCTTCTGGTTGGTTTCCGACGTTGAGATGTAGAGAGTAAGCTGAGGAGGATTGCTCGATACTGTTCCATTAGGAGTAGGCTGCCGACACGTGTTGATAGAAATGTACACAGTCTGTTGGGCTTGTCGAGAGATCAGCCTTTCTCTCATATTTTCTGCATCTTCTTCCTCCCCTAACTCGCTTTCCGCTAGCTCAGGGAGAAAAGCTTCGTGTTCATCCAACTTAACGCTTCGACCCTGTAGTACAGAAGGCAGCCCTTCACCTGGATTCGTGTGGTTTCCAAACACCTGATCTTTACTGAAAACATAATTATGTGTCAACCCTGGGTTGATATCCATCTGGTTTACAACGTTGTTGAACAGCGCGTCTATTCCAGCCTCCGCCCGCCCTATAATGTCCCTTGAAACGCCGAGAAATTCCGCTTCGTATCCCACATGCCCTTCATCGTTACCATTGGTGTCATCATCCAGATCAAGTCCCTCCAAGATTTTAGCGTGAAGCAGTGCATCTAACCGGTGGTGATTGTGGTCCTCCCGGAGTAGCGAGTCCAGCTCGGCAGCATAGGCAAAATGATGAAGTGATAAGGCGAGGTATACGATAACGAGAATAGCTGAAGCGGCCAGTGAGGCTGCAAACCTCGACTGTAGAGGGGTGAGCTTAGGGAACTGCATTGTTAGAGAAAAATATCAGTGTTCCTGCGACACTGGCGCGAGTGCGCTCAGGGCGCAGAGTTGTGGAAGACGTCCCAATGGTTGGATGATAGTTAGGCTCCTTCACAGAATCTCTCCCTCAAAGACAGTATGTGAACGAGCGTTGGAGTGGAGAGGTAGTGGAGTGAAGACAAAAAAGATGTTAAAGGTGAGACCTGCACCCCTCAGAGCTAGTCCGGAGGTGCCAAGAATTCTGCGCGCCTCGGCGGCAAATGTCCCCCACGACAACGAAATGTGGGATACGAAATTTCTCGGCCTCTCGGTAGCTTCAGCTCATTAAAGAGGTTCTTCTTGATCGAATTCATTATGTATAATGAAGACATGTTCAGTACCACTTTCAGCATTAGTCATCGCAATAGCATTAATAGAAGGCAATACAGCACATTCTACTGCCTCTAATCAACCCCTGAAATCTCGCGAATTCATACAAGTAGAGCTCATTGTTCGTGAAAAGTGTCATGATTGAAATAGTATCACGAACTAGCCATAAATTAAACAAGGCAGTACTAACCCATTAATTCCCAGTCCTAACGATATCTAAACTGATACCAAAGGAAGACTAGACGAGAAGCATTACCAGGAAAGAGACACAAGCAGTTATAACCTCTCGTTAACAAGGGAAGGAAAAACGTGTTTATGCAGTTGGGGGATTTCGGGATTAATATTCTATCGACTGCCCAGGATCATATCCCTACAAAGCCCCGCTCCAACAAAAAGCCTAAGCTGTACTCAACACACTTACGAATGCAACAACTTTCTAACATGGTGGAGTAAGCACCATTCTGCAAAAGGATGCGCTTCCATGCAGTTAGCCATTTACTAAAGGCTTCTAGGAACCTCTCACGCTCCTCGCTATGCGTCACAAGCTTCAACCGAGGTTTGCCACGGCAAGCAAACAAATATACAAGATATTCGCCGGAGAAGCCGCCAACTGCTTCTATTCCAAATCTTACAGCTTCGCCTTCACCTTTCCGTTCGCTTCTTCCTCTTTAATCGCTTCGTCATACAACTCGTCCAGATGGTCACGATAACATTTCGCCGTCTGCGGACGTTTGAGTTTGAGCCTGACCAAATGGCTTCGTTAGCAACGACTTTCTTCTCAGGAAGGAGAACAAAGTAAAGAAGATACTTACGTCGGCGTCAAAAGCTGGTTTTCAATGGTGAACGGATCAATGAACAGCTTAACAGCCCTCACTCTCTCATAGCTATTGAACTTATTCTTACGGGCGATCTTATCTAGCTCCTTCAGCGCCGCCTTCCGCACCTTTACATCCTGTGCGACATCTTCAAGCTTCTTGAGATCTGTATGCTCGACTTTCTGTCCAAGTACCTTCCCGGCGAACGCTGCGAAAGCTTCTGGCGCAATGCCAAAGATACCAACAAGGAAGCTCTGGTGCGAGTCGCCATGGACATAAGCCGTGGCCATCCACCCGCAGTTGGCCAAATAAACGTTTTCGATGCGCTCCGGAGAGATGTACTCGCCCTGAGCGAGCTTCAGAACATTCTTCACACGGTCGATAATCCTAAACCGGCCGAGCTCATCCACCGAGCAGATGTCTCCAGTACGGAACCAGCCATCCTCATCGATGGCTTTGGTTGTCTCAGCCTCGTTTCGATAATACTCACGGAAGAGGGATGAACCACGGAGGAGTAGTTCACCTCGTGGATACGGCTTGTCGGAGCTGAGATACTCCATATCAGGAACATCTCGAAGGCAAGCTTCTGTTGTAGGGACAACTGCACCGCAGTTACCAACGGAAAAATCGCCCTGGAGCTGCGCCAACGACACGGCATAACCCTCAGTTAAGCCGTACCCCTGCACAAAATCGTTCGCGAAAACAGCACGTAGAAACTGGTGTAAAGATGGATCAAGCGGCGCCGAGCCCGACGTCATGGTTTTACACCTGTCAAGGCCGAAGGCGGAGACGACCTTATGCGACCATATTCTGTCATACAGAGCATGCTTGTTTGTGGCAGCTCCTGGAGTCTGGTTCTTCAAAGCATCGAGCTTCGTTGACACCACGTGCCTGGACAACGCACCTTTGAACCCAGGTTGCTGGATTGTGGCCTCCTTAATGGCACTTCCAAACCTGTTGAACAATCGAGGGACACCAGAAAAAATTGTTGGCCGCACAAGCTTCAAGTCATCAACAAGCTCTGTAATGTTACCATGGAAGTATCCAATAGCGGCGCCCGCTAGCAAGCCTGTATGCTCTCCTACTCTCTGGTAAATGTGTGCCAGAGGAAGGAATGAGCATATTACATCCCGTGATGATGCTCCAACAATGAGCAGAGTCGAATTTGTTGCGGCAATAGAATTGGCGTGAGTCAATACGACGCCCTTGGGATCACCTGTGGTCCCACTAGTGTAGTTGATCGTAATTATATCCTCGGGTCTCGGTGGATTATACGGACGAGGCGATTGCTCACCAAGGGCCTCTACGTCCCGGATGTAGTGGATAGTCACACCCATATCATTGGCGAGCGAATTAAGCAGATCCGCTTTTGATTGTCCCGGAAGCTCTCCAGCACTCAGGGGATCGAGAACCACTATAAGCTTAAGAGATGGCAACCGAGGCTTCAGCTTCAGAAGTGTTGTGACATGACTTAAAGAAGTTACAACGCATGTTAACGACACATGATTGATGATATACTCGGTCGTGTCCGAACCCAGAGTGTCGTAGATGGAGACTGTATATAAACCTTGGGACATGCATGCCAGATCTACAACCTTGGAATTAGTATCTCTAACATTTTCCAAAAGGCCTCTTGCGTACGAACCGGTGATCTGCCACTCGGGCCTATTCTGACACCACAATCCAACTCCATATTTTGATTCTGTAACTCCGATCCTCTCGTGCAGTTGAACCAATCCCGCGCCAAAATTGGCCCTCCTCCTCTGAACTGTCTGGTAATCCTCCCATTGGTATGGTCCAAATGTTTTCGTTATGGGATCGTACGGACGATAGCCAAGACATCGGTTTTTAGGGGAGCGTGTTGCTGTGTCAGCTTGTTAGTTCGTCTTTATTCTGTGGTAGAAGCTGAGGCGTACCCGTTGCTTCGAATGCCTCGTGCGCGGTCGTAATCTTCAAGGCAATATTGTCAGCATTCTCTTATAACGACATTTCGGAGCACTTCTCACCGCAGGATCCAATGTTGTCATCAATTCATTTGGAAACCTCCAATGCCTATAAATGGCAGTGCGGCCTTCCACCTTCGACCCTGGCAATGGGACACTGTGAGGCTTCCCCGGAGGCGGAGGCTTTGCCAATTCCGCCGCACGCTCGAGCGAGAGACTTGTCGACGAAAACATCTTCACAGCATTCAAAGCTCCGAAGCTTCACGTCTTGTCGAAGAGCCAAAGTTCGCTCAAAGTTGTCGCTTGGGGTTGTGGCGCAGGATCTACGTTCGGACGAAGGAAACAGAGATGACCCGACGCTTTTCGCAAATCAGCCTCGAGGACGAAAACGCCCGTCGGCGAGCCCGAAGTTGAGGAGTTGAGACTTACAGCACGATGCAGGGCTACGACGCCACCTCCCGGAGGAGAGAAAGCTTGTGGGAATGGTGGGGTGGTATTATTTTAAAAGAGCTCGAACGAAAAATCCGGTACAAATTCTTGGTGTATAAAAGGTAAAGGACGGAGTTAGAAAGTTACCTTTGGGGAAATAACGGGTGAGAAATTAATGGGGGTGGTGAGGAATTTTTTGTTGTTCATCTAGGGGAGGACTCGAGGTGTTGGACCAGGTGTGACGTGCCTCGGTCCGCCCAAAAAGAGCAAGTGGGCCGGGGAAGCTATCGTATGGGCTGAATGAACGGGGGAAATTTCCTCAAAGGCGGATTACGGAGGGAGAAAGCACTCAATATCTCACTGTGGTAGGTCAGACTCACGAGCAAAGCATGACCCTTGATTATGATGCTGGCTGTTTTTTCACATGCTCGATCGCATTTTTTGTTACCCCAGACTGTGTCACAGGGTCGATCATCTCAAGCCACACTACAAGGGGAGTTACATGTACGGATTAGTAGCGCCTTAGCATAGAACTTTCTCCATACAAACCCGCTGAGCTGCTAACAATCTGCTCGAAGAAGCAGACCGTTGCAACACATCCCCGACACTCCCGATTCCTCGGCCTGCCACATGTGAGCCAACCACGACACCATCTTCCACCATACGCCCATGCCGTCATACCCTCCCCATACGGACGTACACTTAACGGCTATGTAGTCACGGCTTCTCGGGCCATTATCAAGTTGTAGCTCGCACTTCTATTTCAGTCTAGGTATCTTTCTATCGACGTGATTCGCTCAGACAGACCCGGCCAATTTAGCATCACCCTCCGCATCTCCCGTCTTCTCTGCATTACGCCTCCGGCTCTGTTGCCGATGCAGCAAACGACTGCTCGAAATCGTGAATTATGTCATCGATGTGCTCTGTGCCGACCGAAATACGGATCAAATCCTGTTAGACATGTTAAAATTGTTGCTCCTGGAGCTGAAAATGATTGCTTGTAACTTACCTCTGTCACGCCGCTGCTAATCTTCTCCTCGTCAGACAACTGCTCGTGGGTTGTCGCCCACGGATGGATCGCGAGTGTCTTCGAGTCACCAACACTGAGAGAACAGAATTAGCTCCAGCTGGTTAGACAAGGACCTCGAGATTAACTTACTTTGCCAGATTCGAGATAAGCTTGAAGTTGTCCACAACCTGGCTTCCAGCCTCCCCTCCACCCTTGATACCGAACGACAACACACCTCCAAACCCTCTCGGAAGATACTTCTTGGCCAACTCATGCGACGGATGGCTCTCGAGACCCGGATACGATACCCAAGCCACATTCTTGTTCTTCTCTAGCCATTGTGCCAGCTTCAATGCGTTCTGCGCGTGTCTCTCGGCCCGCAGACTAAGCGTCTCAATACCCAGCAACAACTGCTGCGCAGCGAAGGGGTTCAGCGCCGCGCCTAGATCTCGCAAGATCTCAACACGGACACGGATAATGAAGGTTATAGGGCCAAAGGTATCCCAAAACTTGAGGCCGTGGTAGCCCTCGGAAGGGTCGTTCATTTGTGGGAAGCGCTTGGCGTTCTTGCCCCAGTCGAACTTGCCGCTGTCTACGACAATGCCACCAATGGTGGTGCCGTGGCCTCCTATCCATTTTGTAGCGGAGTGCACGACGATGTCGGCGCCGTGATCGATAGGGCGGCAGAAGTAACCACCTGCTCCGAAGGTATTGTCGACCTGGGTATATAGGTATTAGCAATTCCATTACACTCAGAAGACTACTTTATCCCATGAAACCGAGGTTTAGTCTAGTGTACTCACAATGACAGGCACACCAGCGTCATGCGCGACCTTAGCGATCTTCTCGAAATCCGGCACGTTATACCTGGGATTGCCAATGCTCTCAATGTACACCGCCTTCGTCTTATCATCAATGGCGTTCTTGAAGTCCTCCGCATTGTCCCCATTTACGAATTTCGTCGTCACGCCCAATCGTGGTAGGAACACCTTCAATTGGTTGTAGGTACCACCATACCTAAACACGCATTAGATATTTTGGCACAACGGAGCTAGCAGGGGACCATACAGATTCGAAGTTGAAACAATGTTATCTCCCGCATGTGCGAGCGCGGTAATAGCCATGAACTGCGCTGCTTGGCCGGAGGAAGCAGCAACAGCAGCAACACCGCCTTCGAGGGCTGCAATACGCTTTTCGAAGACATCGACGGTAGGCTGGCAGTCCAGGCATTAGCATCAATATATCCATAGTCTAGATGCCTCCCCAGCAACCCAAATAGCCCATATATATCATATGCGCATGTCGAGGTGTGCTGCTCACATTCATGATCCGGCTGTAAATATTGCCAAACTCCTTGAGGCCAAACAGCCGCGCGCCGTGTGCCGAGTCATTGAAGACGTAAGACTGCCCGGAACATCACAGTCAGCCCCAATTCGACACTGTAGAGAAGGACCTGCTTCTTCACGGCTACTCAACGTACTGTGGTCGCGTAGATGGGCACGGCTCGCGAATTGGTCGCCTTATCGGGCTCATGACCTGGCCAGACCGAGACTATCAGCACTATGCCTTTGTGTGGAGGAGTGAATGTGGACGTACCAGCGTGCAACTGCAGCGTCTCGAAGTGCTTTGCGACTTCTTCGACCATGGTCAAGCGCTTGTGCTGAGTTCAACTAAGCTCGAGTTGTAAGTATTTAAGCTGCGTAGTACGCGCAATTGAGGCTCTGCAGCACAATCCTAGGGTTTCTGGTGTAGGATGTGAACAAAGAGCTAGAAGTCGGAGCAACGGGACAGAATTGTTGTTGTGTCACGTCATGTACGTAGCAAGAACGCGTGATCTCTCCGACCTTTTTCGTTAGGGCCTTTGAATTCCTGAAGCACTACAGAAAGAAAAACATCTCCAGACAAGGGGAGCACCCGGCCGTCTTTTTAACTTCTTAATAAGAGACCCAAGAAAAAGAAAAAAGCTACTAAGCTTTGGTACCACCTGGCCAACCTTGGACCCGAGATCGGGACGCCTGGGTCGCCCTGCTTCCCTTCCCCTCCCTCGAAATTTTTTTTGGGCTCGAGACACCATGTGCGGTTGCAAGCACGCAATTGAGCCCAGCAGCCACCCCTCCTCCCAACTTCCCCCCGCGTGCTGCCCTTGCAGTGATGATGGGGCCACGTCTACGCAGCTTGGCGTGGGTGAGAAGCAAAGGAGCTGGGAAACACGCGCTGCTTCGAGGTGCTTGAGCGCCATTGTGAGGTAATTCACTTTTCTGCCTGCCATGCATAGAATCCAGCGGGCTTGATGGCTCCCGCTGCATGAGGTAGGTACAAGGACGCCCGCCCTGCGCTCTGGCGGTCGTTGCGCTGTGTGGGCTGGCTGAGGGCCAGGGCGGCCTATCGATAGCGGTGGGGGAGGGGTGCGGGGCATCGGTGGCTACGAGGGGTACGAGCTCACTGCATGGAAAAACTAACAACGGGGATCACTAATATAAATATTTATTTATACGACTTTTACTGCCCGTAATTTGAACGGGCTGAACTGGCTGAGATGGAAGCACTTGCCGCTTTTGACGAGGTTTGTGTGTGGCTGGCTGGCGGTGGCTTGAACAGTGGGATTGAGAGACGAGATGACAAAAGAGAAGGGGGATGCTTACTTAGGGCTGCTTACATAGAAGAAGCTTATCTTGCTTATTTCGAGCTTGAAGACACGTGTTGATGCTTCCAGGTTCATTTAGGAGAAGAGATGCAGAATACGATATTACAACAAGAGCCTTTAACTTCGTACCCTCGTATTCATTTATGTGGAGTCGTATCACTTGCGAGTCCAAGAAGAGTGCTTTCATTTTATCATATTAGGCACTAAATAACTTATGTGTCAATACCTTCCCTCGTATCCTAAAATATCTCCGACTCCCAACAGGAGACTATCTCACTCCAAGTTCAATGAGCAATTTAACGAGATCATGATGACCAGCGGCTCGAGCTTGGTCCAGCGGATCACGGGCCGAATTGGAAGAATTCAAAGCTGCTCCATATGCTACCAAAGCCCGCACAGTCGATATATGACCCTTACGCGCTGCGTAATACATCGCCATTTCGCCTCCGGTCTGTGTCACACCAGCACCCTTCTCCATCAAGAAATGGATCATGTGAGTTTGGCCGTGCTTTGCTGCCCAGATCAAGCAGGTCTCACCAAACGGCCCCTGGAGCGTTGGAGACCAGCCTCTACGGTATGGAGTGGGCTGCATCATAGCATTAAAAATCGTGCGCGCCGTCCGCTCGGATCCGCCAACCATGGTCTGCAAGAACGCGTCGCGGAAGTTGTAGGGGGCTCGGCGAAGAAGCAACCGCACGACGGACTCTTGCCCGTTTAGAGCAGCGTGGTTTAGGGCGCTCTTGTTGGATAGTCTTTGAATGTTGCTATGGGCCTCTGCGCCGTTGTCGAGCGCCCATTGCACTACGTCCTCTTGCTCGTTTAGAGCAGCGTGATTTAGGGCGCTCTTGTTGGATAGTCTTTGAGTGCTGTCATGGACCTCTGCGCCGTTGTCGAGTGCCCATTGCACTACGTTCTCTTGCCCGTATCCTGCGGCTTCGCCGAGGATTGTCTGGGTCAAGTCTTTCAAGTTGTTGAATTTGCCCCGCTGGATCATGAAGAGCACGATTTCTAGATGCCCACCCCGAGCTGCTCGACAGATTGCTGTTTCGTAATATTTTCCAAAGGTAGTGCAATTGTATCTGGGCTCGAGCAGCAGCTCCACGATGTGGCGGTGCCCTTCGAATGCTGCGGCAGCTAATGCGAAGTCTTTATATAATAGTCTCAAGCAATTGACATCAGCGCCAGCATCGAGAAGAGTCCTAGTAGTATCGTAGTGGCCTTGCATGGCGGCACATCTTAACGCTGAGCCTAGGTATGGGTTTGGTTTAGAAACTAACGCATCTCCCTCTAGCAAAAGCCTTGCAATAAGGGCCGTCTTTCCTAGACACGCTGCTGCGACAAATAAGCTATTGGTTTTAATTTCGCTCGAACGCTGCATCAAACGGGCTGTCAGGCCCGGGTGAAGCCGGCCAAAAGTGAAGATCCACGGTCCGGAGAAAAATGCAGCGCCTCTGCACAGAGTTTGCAAGTACTCCCGCCTTAGATTCTCGGATGGCCGTATGTCTTCTTCTCGCAGAATGGTATCGACGGCCTCATACATTGTCCCCTGGAAATTTTCCTTGCTGAAGGGGCCATCCGCAATAGTCCTTTGATACAGATAAAGTGAGGTGAGCTCCATGCTGACGTTTGGACGTCTACGGAGTTCAAGTAACCGCGTCCTGCAAATTGCGTGTGGTATCTCGGCATTGAATAGCTCTGCAATTGATTCGTAGTCTTAATACTCTGCCATAGGGATGCTTTGTTCATCTGTAGACGGAATACATACTGCAGACCAATCGCAGCCTCACTAACTCCCTATAATAGCTAATTGTCACAACTGTTTGTTCAAGAATGGATAGAAAGACGTCGAGAGGAAGATCGAAGAGATTCATCTTGTTTTGGAAGAATAGAACTTAGTGTAGAAAGATTAGTTGGATTATGACAATGGGAGTGAAGTGTATGGATGGAGAGATGGTACTCTTTTAGCGAGCAGCCCCGCGAGTTGGGCTGCTTGAGCTTAGCGAGCCAATAAAGTTCCGGGACTGCATTTTTGGTGGTGGATTTGATACATACCGCAGCCAGGCAGCAATAAATGTAAGGTGCTTGTTGGAGGCTTGGACAGTGGTACAAAATGCAGGATCTCAGTCTCTGCGAGCAATTCATACAGTTATTAGTTAGTCAATATGAGCCTTTTTCATGCGAAATTATCTTTTTTGCAGCGTTGAATCAGCTTCAGCTCCGTACCCGTTATTTATTTGCTATTGTCCTGGCTGCATACTTGCTTACCCTTAATCAAGGACTGCATGAGAGGCTTTGCATGGATGGATGCGGGGGCTCCGAGTTTTCCTTTTGGTGAACGAGCTCTGGGAGCTTCTCAATGTCCGGACACAAATTCGGTCTCTTGTGTTATGAATTCTTAAAGGATTCATTCGCCGAGCGCTTCTGTAATCTACAACAAAGTTTCACAATCTCCCTTGCTTGAAACTATTCTTCAAGATGAGAGTCAGCCTAGCTGTATAACGGTGTGGCATCCACAGACGTAAGTGAGAGACCTGATCTATCACAAACGGAAGTTGCTGCATCCTACTAATTGAATACAATACTATGTTGTGTAGCACAGCATGCTCTTTCATAAATGCTAGTCTGCGGTGAGCCGGCTAGTGGAAGTGTGAACTCGCGCCGTCGATTCTCTGTATTTCATTTACGGCTGTTTAGGAATCCCTCTTTCAAGTCCATGAAGCCTCAAGTTGCTGTCCGAATCTTCCTAAATCAATTCATTCTCTGAAATTATTCACCCGAATAACCTGACTCTATCCTCTTAAGTTAAGATGGTTCGACCAGCAATGACTGCTCTTACACTTCTTCGACCGAAGTATACAGCGCGAATGTTTAGGGAAAAGAATTTTAATTACATCTTCTCAGGGTTCCTCCACTCTTTAAAGAAGATGAATGGATCTCGAAAACACCTTCTGATTTACGAAAGAGCGGTTGAAGAATGGACAGCGTGCGTGAAAGAGGCGCTGGGGCAGGGTATATCAACCGAAGAATTGATCCAACAAGCGGCCGGACAACCAGGAAAGGCTGCATGGCAAGACATTATGAGCGGCGTTGAGCAAGCTAGGAATCTTCCCGAGAAAGATGCGAGTCTGGAAGGGATCAGAGTTCCTTCACTCATTCCAGTACTCCTTGCGAAGCTGTCTTACTGCAAATGGGTGGGAATGGTTCGAACGCAGAATCCAGGAGCGGATATCACAAAAGAAATATGTGACGAAGCATTAGCCAAGAGTGTGGAATTTAGGATCAAGAAACTTTCAGTTGGCAATAGAGATGCCTCCAAGGCAAATAATTTGCAGATGAAGAAAAGGCTACTAGCGGCTTCAGAAGTCTACTGGGCGAAAAGCTCTAGGAGCGAAGGTGGACCTGACAGCGATAATTGACAGTGTTAGAGATCCATGGACGCATGGGTTGATCAGATTCGCGGGGCTTCTGACATTGAAACACCTCCAAAGTAGTTTAGATACGGTCACAATCTCGGTGTTAGACATATATCATTCAAAGTGTTCAGTAGAGACCATAGTTCATACAATTCGCGCTCATGATGCCGTCTCCTCAACTTTCCTCGGTTCAGATCCTAACAATACCCACCCAGCCCCCGAAGGCCCAAATTTATTCACGCCTACAGTTGTACTCTGTACATTAGTTATCACCATGATCGTTTCCCCACGTGTGAGATAATCCGTCTCGCAAACGAGGCTGTTCTCTGTTGATTCCCCGCTCGATGCACCCGCTTGGCTCGACACCGGCATAGGTTGCTGTTGGGCTCGAGATGTCGTGATCCGTGGTTTTATATCTATGGTAGGCAGTAGCAGATTTCCAGACCGTAGAGGAAGAAGCATTACGGGGAACGTGAGCAACTCATCTTCCTTCGCAGTGAATTGTGCACGTCGCTGACCTGCGACAAGCCAGATATCAGGATTGGCTTCTATATCGTACACAAAATCCATAGGCGCCTTTGCGTCGGGGAGATTCGCGACTGACTTAAGCGCTTCGGGATTTCCCCACCGCCGCGTATGTTTGATACTGAGCTCTGCTAAAAGCATTTGCCCGACAGCTGCTACAGGCGCGGAGTGAGCTGCGTACCTCTCCTTGTGGAGAACATTAAGAGAAGCGGTATGGACAATTTGGGTTCGAGGTATAGCGACGGTGATGACTATGCGTCGAGAGGTGCGAGTTGCATCCTCTTTGTCGCGGTTCATAGGGGTTATGGGAATGAATAAATTGTTCTGCCGGAATTAGCATATATCGATAAGGAGCTTGGCTAAAAAATACCTCATGCCACTTCTTTAACCACCTTCTGGTATCATCCCGTATTAGCTGTGGTAGGGTCTCAATGCAATCATACCATCCCATATCGTCGAAGGATCCGATGTTGGCCTTTTCTAGCAGTGTAATCTTCTCAAACTGGCTTGGTAATATCCGATGTTCTAGGCGATCAAGAAGCAGTGGAACCAGGAGACGGCCAAGGCGATGAAGAGAGCTTTCTTCGATAGCGGTGGTGAAGATATGCTCAGCGCTAGACAGCACAACTTCTTTGAGACAGCGATAGTCTACCGTTAACGCTAAAGCCTGGATGTTATTTAGCCCTTGTTTGTTTTGAGGTGTAAGCTTTCCTAGTGGAGTTTTCGTGGTGATTTTGTATGTGATTGACACTGGCTGCTTAGGAAGGACAAACATTGGAGTTGTGACATTTCTAGGTGGCTGCACGGCGAACTCGTGCGAGCTTTCGAGTCCAACATCTAGTACTTCTAACGGAGCATCGTTGGAAGTTTTGATGTTGAATCTAGAAAACAATGCTCCTCCTTTAAAGTGGTCGTGAACGTTGACGTCCAGAGGCAGCTCGATAGGAATAGTTGAGAAAGAAGTCAACAAAAACTCGCCTCTCGCTGTGAAATAAGCCACTTCGAGCTTAACAGCAAGCTCGGGAAGAAGGGTCTCCAATTCATAAGGAATTCGGAACGTTGCATTGGCGTTATTTGGCATATTAGAGAAATCAATTACCCCAGCTCTAGACTTATTGTCAACGGTGATGTTTCCATGAACGAGTATTGCATCAGCTGTGCGAAGCCGAAGCCCTGCTGACGCAGCCCGGAGGCGGATTTCCGCCTTCTGGATAGTATTCCAGCCACTCGAGCACTCGATTTCGAGCGACCGAGGTTGGTCGATATGTATAAATTGAGATAGGAAAATCTTGGCTTGAAAAGCCTCCATGCGGGGGAAACAGAGGACGCGTGACTTCTTCGCAATCCTTAGCGACGTTGCTGAGACTGATGTGGAGATACCAAGAGGAGTGGAAGTCTCAGCCTTGGTATATGGCTCATGTAGAAAAATTATTTTCTTCGCTTCGACGAGGACCTTGTCGACAATGTATGGGCCCGAGGTATTAACCTAATGGTGTGAGCGAGGAAAGAGAACGTAAACGTTTTGGATAATGGAAAGGTACATTTGAGCTCAGCCAAGTTTTGATAAACCCCTTCCGTAGATGTATCGGGTTTTCGCTTTCTAGCCAAATATCCTTGCCTTGACCGGAGTTCGTATGAAGTAGCCGTATCCTTGCTTTCTGAATAATAGCGTCGTCTTCGAGTAAATGGCGAAATTGCAACCGCAGTTGGAAGCCGTCTTTATCATCGTAATGGCGTACATACGGTTCCACACTAATATCTCCAAAGTACTTGGACATAGGAACCGTGATGTCGTAAGGTAACTGGTTTGAATATGTGATCAACTCTTCGAAGAATCCTAGCGTATTTACTCTGTCATCATCAAGCCACTCTAGCGTTTCCTCAGAGGCGTTTGACTCCGGTGGACTTTTGGATTGCATAGAAGTTCTGCGTAATCTAATAGATTTTGATCTAGCAGCGGACTTTGACAGCAGGTCAAGGAGGGTTCGGACGTATTCATCTTTTCGGTTTAGCTTCTTGAGACACTGCGCATACATCTTTAGCATCGTAGTCTCGACGAAGTTCCATCTGCTCTCTGCGAACAAGGGAGCCATTCTGCTAAAGTACATAGCCGCTGCCCCAAAGTCACCAAGTTCACTGCAGCACGTAAGCCTACGTTCTTCACACTTCCACCATACCCGACGACGTACAATTTGAGTGCCGCTAAGTCTCCCAGAATTCTTTCTCCGGATTTAACTTGCCCAGCCACGACGTAGTGTTTTACACTAAGATCACTCAATCTCTATTGAATATATCAGTCCCGTAGTATCTGAAGATAAAGAGAGATATAGCGTACCTCGTACATGGCCCGAAGCTGGTCGAGGGATGAAACCGCATTAGCAAGAGACGCTTCGCAAAGACCAAGCGTTGGTGGTACGGCCTTCCCGGGGGTTTCAAGCCCTTGCTCACCCTCGGGTTTAGTGTTAACAGACTCGTTGAGGTCGATCTCATTGAGTTCTTGTTGGACGGCCTGCACGGAAGCAATGGCCGCCCATCCGATAAGCCAGCCGCAACATTTTCCAATATGCTCTAAAACACGACGTTGGAGAAGGTAAAGTTTGGCTCTAAGAGCAGCAAGGTCTTCCATGCCTGTCTTGCTTGGTTGTGGGGGACCGCTCTGCCGGACAGCAGGGCGGTCATCGAGCCGATTGTGGTCGAAGACAACCTGGCTAGCTGCCGGAGTCTGAGCGTAAGGCGGTTCGGCAAGGGAAGTTCTACGGTGGTTCGATAGAGAAAATGACCGTGCAGGATGCATCATTGTCTTCGGCTCAGGCACATTGATCTTGAGCTCTCCAGAACGATTACCAAATGATCGCATTTTCCCAGAAGAGCCAGTTGTAGCGTCCTTACTAAATTTGGATATCGGTAATGTCGGTGTCCCAGTATCGTCCAGTATTTGTTCGGCGACAGAGAAAGTCCACGAGGACACAATGTTATCAATTACAGAATCATGTATAGATATAGACTTGGACTTAACTCTGGGCAAGTGTTAGCAAAGGATGGCTCAAAATAGCTCAAAGGGGTATTTTCACCCAGCTGATAAGTCATCCCGCAAAAGGCGCGCGACCGAGGTTATGAAACTCAGAGCACGCTGACAGAGTTCTGCAAGCGAATTAAGGTCTTCTGTATCATTAGAAGCCTGAACAGATTTGGTTCCGACGCCTAGATCATCGACAGACTGTTGCGATACGCTTGCTAACGGTCGTGCTTGTAATTTCGCGGTGAGCTCTGATCTCGAAGAGTGTGAATTTCCCAATCGCAACAACAGTGACGCTTGCCGAGAAAATATGTAGCACCTAAAGTCAAACACAGAGATGTTGTTAGACAGGATAAGATCTCGGTAGTTCTTCTTGCCAGAATGTAGAGGTTTATCGCCAAACCCGAGATGAGAGGAGTTGAATCTATTTTCACTGCTCTTTTCAGACTCCTCGTTGATTGCGGATAGTTGTTGGTGAAGATCCTCAGTGTACTGGAGAAACGCGCCTCCAGGACTTGCGGAGGATTCGCCAGCTTGCTCACGAATGACCGAGTCAAGTTCAGCGGAGAGTTCATCGTACCCGACAAGGGCGTCGTCGACCAAGCCAACACTTTCGAAGCCTCTTGCAAGCCCCTCCTTTAGGACGAAGAAAGTACAAAAGTTCCAGCCTGGGAGAGCGCGCTGTGACCCCTTCTCTCGTATGTCTTCCTCATATTGACTCACTCGCAGATCGAACGATAATAAAATCAAGGTCTTGACCTTTGTAATCAAGTCCTTCCAAGCATTGTTCTGCTCCTGAGGGCTCTCGCTAAGCGGCGGGCTCACCGTCCCTGAAGCGGGTGGAAGCATGTGCGGCGGAACAGCATCTTTTTGCACCCGCACTTGGGCAACACGATCCGGAGCTGATTTGGACGAAATGTTAAAATCAGCCCGTATTTTTTCAAACAGAGTGCTTGAGCCACGCGTCCAACGAGAACCACCGCTTTGCTTTTCCGTTGCTGACCCTCCAGGATTGGCACTAGCCGATCCACTTCCACGAAGCTGACCCGCGGCAGGAGTACCGGGCAGGACAACATGTACAATGAGCCATTCAAACGCATCATGATTCTCTTGCATGTTCGATGAAGCGCTAAGTTGCGAAGGGGGGGTATGCGTCCTCACCCAATCCCGAAGCAGCTTCCTTGAAGAAGCCTTGTAAGTTTCAGCGTCATCGCATCTTAGCAAATAAACCTTTAAATAGGGAGTTTGGCGGAGGCCTGGAATCTGGTGGCGCCTCTCCCTCGTCGGCACTCTTTGAATTTCTGAGCTACCGGCGGCATCTGAAGCGGTGGCAGGGCCCTGTCCAGAGCTGGGACCTTGAAGACCATCAGGGGACAATACACCTGGTTGCGATGTAGATGCTAATGTGTTGGCACCGCCATCGGGCGAATCTTTACTTGGCACAAGATCCACATGCAAGGAGTCAATAGACCTGAGGGGACGTGATGGGGATTTCCAATGGAGATTCCTAAGTGGCAGTCGAGATATCAACTGTGGCGACAGCAAAGGAAATACGCCTGACGGATCATGGTACTCAACTGCATGACCATTTTAGCATGGGGTTTCTGGGTAAGGATAGGCAAGTCAGCCAAGCAGCATACCCGTGACTTTAGAGCTCGAGGAGCCATCCATCACATCAGTCTCGACACGAAACTGGCCAGCTGCATCATCTGCGGCACCCAAGGTTCGCGCGGCATCTCCGGCCGCGTTCATGAAATGGCGCGTGCTTTCTCCTCAGCGAACACCTTAAAAATAATGACCCGGGTGCAGAAGCGTGATTGGTGATTGAGTTGATAGCTACGAAAGAAAGGGACCTCGAAATGAAAGAGGTGCACGCGAGGCTTGGCCTTGGGTCTATAACAGGGAATATAAGCGAGACTGGCGTTGATTCGACGTCCGGATAGCTATGACGGCGGTTTCACGTCATCCATCATGTCCAACATGCCCTGGACTCTCTAAACGCTGAATTCTATCTCTGATTCGCGTAGCACAGTTAGGGTTGATGTGTTTATTAACGCCTTCGACGGTCCAAAAAAAGATCACCTGGTCTATCCCGTTGAGGCTTGCCTCTCGCGGGATTCAGCCTTGCGCATTGCCTCGTGTGGCCAGCCAAGCAGCAATATGCCTTGCCGCTAGCAATACGTCTCGCATATCTCGCATTCAGGGCCTTGGCTTGGCGAATGGTGACCCTTTTTCTGTTTTGTGCTATGCGGACGGCCAAAATCTTTCGTCAATTTTTATAACCAAAAATGTATCAACGTGTTAGGCCTTTATCTGTTCTCTGCTGTTCACCGCTTCGTATTGCAGTTTTTACACAGCCTCCATAAATTACTTCCTTGCTTCTTGTGCTGTCGTATATCCTCCTTACATGGTCATAGGTTGTCTCGAAACTTGCAATCTTATAGCTAGCAAGTGCGACTTGTTTCACCTTCTCTCCTTATATTAGCCTTGGGACCCACAACACAAAGCAAGTCAGAAGCTTAGTTGTACTAACATCACCTCCTCCATATTAAGAATAAAGCCGTCAAAGTACATTCATCATGGGATTAGGAGACTACTGTATGTTGTTTTATCAGTCACAAGTTTATTTTATATTTTTCTAACTATTCATAGCACCTGGTAGTAAGTGGTTCTATGCGCCTAACAAGGTAGCACCGATAGTCTTTTCCGTGTTGTTCGCTCTTTCGGGAGTTTGGCATGCTTACCAAAACGTGTATGCTTGTAACTCCTCCTTTCGTAGTTCTAGCTTTATTAACATTTTCCAGGCGTTATAAGTCCTGGAGGACAACAATATTGCTGCCATGGGCTGCAGCACTCATGGTGTCTGGATACGTCATTCGTGAAATCGGAGCATTCCATACCGACAATCTTACTTTCCTAATTGTCAGCACCGTATTGATCATGTCTGGACCGTAAGTTCGCCCTCTAGAATTCCCCAGCGCCTTTTCTAGACTTTCCTCTAACCTATCATGACACAGACCCGTTTACTCACTTATCAACTACCTAACCCTCTCGCGCATACTTTATTACATACCCTATTTATCACCTATGCATCCGGGTCGTGTAATCACAACATTCGTCGGTCTCGATGCAGTTTGTGAAATCCTAATCGGCCAAGGCGCATGGCGCATGGCCAACTCGACTATGACAGACGCGCAGCGGAAACTAGGGGCGAATCTTGTCAAGGCATCACTGATTCTCCAGGCTGCTCTATTTGGTGCTTTCGGAGTTCTCGCAGCAATCTTTCAGCACCGAGCTACGAATGCCGGTGTTTTGACCAAAAAATTAAGAACGGTTCTTTACGTCCTTTACGTTAGCGCAGTAATTGTGACTATCCGCTGCATTTACCGCATAGTTGAATACTGCGAAGGCTGGGCTGGTGAAGTCTATACCAACGAAGCCTATTTTTGGGTCTTTGAAGCATCAATCATGTTCGTGAATACCCTCATACTCAACTTTTGGAATCCGGGCAAGCGACTACCTCACTCGAATCGTGTGTTCTTGGACAGGGATGGAGCTACTGAGCGTCACGGACCAGGCTGGAGCGATGATAGACCCTGGATTGTCACTACGTTCGACCCTTTCGATGTTTGGGGAATATGCACCGGCAAAGACAAGAAGACACAGTTCTGGGACATGACCGACGAACAACTTGCCCGGCTAGTGGCAGAACAGAAAGCTAACAAACGAAGCTTTATCTCTGGCCTTCTTGATCCTTTCCACTTGTGGGGATCCCGCGGTCTAATTGGGAAACATCTGCCCCGGTCAAAGTCAACTGAGCAGGCCAACCACTCCGCTATCGCTAGCACACCAGTCACTAAGTTAAATATCGATCTCCGTGGTAAGGGGAGTGGCAAGGAGGCCATGGAAATGGCTTAAATATCACATCTTTGGGAAGTCTCTCGGTCAACCATTGCCCTTCTGATTACGAATATTTAAATTCTGCGAAGCATATATCATTCTCAGACCATCCATTCAGAATGTAGTAGTGGAAGTCAGAAGCATGCTGTTGGCTTTCTAGGTTGATTTAGTTTGTATCGAAGTATCTATTTGCTTTTATTTTCTCTTTCTTATTTATGTATATCTTTTCTTTCTATTAGGCCTTTGTTATAAAAGCCGTCTGTTTTCCAGTAAACGTCATTCATTAGCCGATTCAAGTTATTTCAGTCTAGGTATGCTTGATTTGATAGGATCAGTCTGCCTTTATAGATACCCAGACAAGTATAAAGTATTGCAGTTTTGTAGCTCGTATCATCTGTATATTACAAGACACGTTAACACACATAAAATTTCAATCAAATACGATTTATTGGTGGCATACCTCAATAAAAATGTTCCATCTCACCCCCTCCATCCTCCCACATCTTCGCCCTTTTCGCCTTCTCAGAACAGTCTTTACAATGCAAACCGCTCATCTTGGATTAGCGCCTTCATTCCTGCTCTTATATTTTACCAGCAGAACGTTGAAGGGTTTCTGTGCCTAAAAATCCTACAATCCACTTCACCTTCAGCGGAACACCCGCATATGGTCAAATAGTTCTTGAAGATCTCTTGCTAGCAACAACTTGACTCGTTCCCATTGATAGCTGCTGGTTGTACTTGTCGATCCAATGCAGATGAAAAGAAGATAAGGAAGACTCTGTCTATTCAAACCATGAAGAAAAGAAACTATATATACATGGGGAGGGGGTGAGCAACAAGGGGGGGGTATAGGCAACAGAAGTAGTGTGAGTCATGGGGTAATAGGTAAGACAACCCGATTCGGGTCGACAGTACTTTTCCTCATTGCATTTTTAGCTTGCATAGCCCATGTCTCGGCTTTGTTTGCGTTTCATATCGTGACAGTTCTAGCTTAGGTTTGCCTTACTGTCGTCTTTGATAGTACTGGCTTTGACCATAATCTCGCCTCTTAAATGGTACCTAGTAGGCTGTCTTTGGTTGACTGAACAAAATCTATGCTGATGGTGGAAGGATCAAGTAGGCACATAATCGGCTCTGGCTCTTCTTACTGGTATGTTCTATATTCCTGGTCCTTGGAAACTCTGATTTGACGCACGCGAAATCAGTCACGGGCAATTTTAGCCACGAAGGTACTATTTGGTAGGCATTTAGGCCTCGAATACTATCACACTTTGTGGCCAACCCTCATGGTCGGGTGTGTGTTTCAAAAGAATAACGTTCCATGTCACAGCGTATACATCGTTTGCCGAAGTAGAATGATATATTGCAATGCGAATTATCTGCAATCAATGCTGCCATGTACTGCGTTTCTCATTTACCGTCCCATTCCCCCATGAGCATTAACGAGCCAAAAACCCCGGCAAATTACTTAATTCCCATCAACAGAAGCGTAAGACGAGATACAGGATGAAGCTCGGGCGGATGTATATGAGAGCTATATTACAACAACCGCTACACTACAATCAACGACACACCAACACCCCTTCCTCACCATCCTCCAACATCATCCAGAACCCTCGGCCTTCGGAAACGTTAACATGGCAGACCGTCAGGCATGAAATTATAGTTGGAACCGGGCCCCAAAAGTGCTCCCGATGATGACCAAACGGGCAGCCACATCTACAACCCCAAACCCCAAAGCGCCAGCCCCGCGACAAGCGCAACGGGGACCATCTGGCCGATGCTCACAGCGGCCGCGCCGCCAGTGAACTGCGACGGCTTCGAAGTGGTAGTGGTAGCATTAGCGGTCCTGTTGGCGGCGCGCGTCGTCGTAACCGCGACGGGGGTGGTGGAGGCAGCCTTGGTGGTGGCGCTGGCAGAGCTGGTCTTGGCGGTGCTGTTGGCGGCGACGGAGGAGGGGGTGGAAGGCTTGATGGTGATAGAGCTGGCGGAGACGGTGGGGGTGGAGCTAGGCTTGATGGTGATAGAGCTGGCGGAGACGGTGGGGGTGGAGCTAGGCTTGACAGTGCTGCTGCTGCTGAGAGTGACGGGTACGGCGGACGGGACAGAGGAGGAGGAGAGCTTGAGCGTGCTGGTGCTGAGGGAGCTAATGGGGGCCAGAGAGCCGAGGGAAGAGGAACCGCTGTAGGCCATTGCTGCTGAGGGCTTGAGAGGACGCGGGAAAACGACCGTGAGGTTTGAGATTGAGATTGAGAGAAGAGCTCAAACGATGAGAGGTGGAGAGAGAGGGAGAGAAGTGTGTAACGAGAGTAGAGTGTCACTTGCAAACGACCGTTCTGTCCTGTCTGAGAAGGCAACCCATTGGCATGCACGCCGTATATATACTCATTCCTTTCACACCCTCTCTCTCGCCTTCTGACTAGCCAATCCTCAATATGCAATGACGCCTTGAGCCGGCGCACGATCGTCATGTCACTCGGTCGATGTCCAATATTCCTGACTTCCGGATCTGTGCATCTTGCCCAGCCTGTCATGCTCTTCGCTCGTTCCACATCGCGCAAAGGCGCACGATCCAGCTTCGCGATGCTCATTTGGCCACTCAGAGAGCTGCTGTTTTGCAATGGCAGGCTCGTGCGGGACAAGGGGCTTGCGGTAGTCAAGCGGTGGAGCCGAGATGCAGAATGTAGAAGGTAGGAATCTGGGTAGCGAGGGTCTAGAAAGAATCTTTCCGGGCGGAGGGAGCGGGGAGGGAGGCTAGAGGGAAGAATGGCAGCACGTGTAGTTGGTGGTTGTTGGGGATGGGCTGGTGGGGAGGAGAGGATGGATTGAGTGCAGGAGGCGCTTTAGTGATGGCCACGCCGGGTGCGCCGGTGACATTCTGACATTCTGGGGCTTGGAGAAACGCGAAATTTAATGCCTGGAGAAGGTGAGATGGTTTGAAATACAGGAAGTCCTGAAGATGGATTTCGACAGGGAGTTGGTGTCAGTGGATGCACAACTCGAAGTTACGGAATCTTTTCAACATGACTTGTTTTTTTTTGGAGCAATGAGCATAGGAAAGGAGGGATTGCTATATTACGAGATGATAATGTAGCATTGAAGCCTGTTCGTTACAGTTGGCAGCATGGGGCTTGTCGTGGCGTGCTTATGTGAGTGTGGGCAAAGGAGCTCGGAGGAAGTTTTCTCTTCCGACATGGGGCTTGTCGTGGCGTGCTTATGTGAGTGTGGGCAAAGGAGCTCGGAGGAAGTTTTCTCTTCCGATGATGCAAGAGTTGGCGGAAATGGTGAGGTCAAGTTGTTTACGCACGTGCAAGGCCAGCAACACACTCACATACTGTGTACATACCATCTCTCGATCCATCTCCACTCGTAAGTATGCCTAGCAGCGCCTCCGAGAAGGAAGTTATCTTAGGGGTCGTTCGGTTGCAATATGGAGGCCTCAAATTCAGTTCATAATCTGTTGATTTTATCTGCACAGCCTCAAAAATTTGATGTTACTCTCACTGCTCGCAAAACGCCAGAATAGTACGCTAAAATATTGGCAACTTTACCGTATACAGCTTCTGAAATGGAGCTCGTGGCGTCATTTCAATATCTAGCTCGAAATTCCATATTCAAATTCCATTTTAAATCTGAAGCCTCCATATTGCATACGGTCGTGCCACAGACGCGTGCCAAATTAGGAAGGAACGCGCTCTTTCTGCCGGACTTTTTCTGCCGGACTTTCAGTTCATATTCAGTCTGACGTTTTGCAACCGAACAGTCCCTTAGCCGAAGCGTAAACAGATGGAAAGTGCCCCCTGACTCTTCCGCTTGAGTATGCTGCTGGTAGTCCTACGTGCAAGAGTAAAGAGCTCTGCTCTACATGCTTCACGCCAAATAACTTATAGTTCATTCATCATCTAAGCGGCAGTGTTATTGAAGCAGTTATCGAATCCATCGAACGGCAAACGTTTCATACAAAAGTACAAGTGCCACTGTGTGCCTGAAACCTACTTTGCCCTGGCCGTGCCCATGCGTCCTTCTTCTCTCACCTCTTCCCTACTTCTCATATCCTTGTCTCTCCAACCGTGCCCCCTCCTCTTTGTAAAATAAAAGTGAAATCGCTCATCGTATTCAAAAAAGGAGGCGCAGCACGCTTTGAAGTAGAGCGCGAACATCAAAAAGTCGCTAGAGCACCTAAACAATTTGGGGAACGGTCCTCCTATCCATGAAGCGCCTGCTATGCCAAAACCACCGCCTTGGAGCCGTGAAAATTCAGGGCCGAGGAAATCGAACAAAGCAGAAACAAAATCGTCATGGGCGTAGCAAAGGTAGGAAGTGGAAAGCGGTGTGGGAAGTAAGATGCGGTGGTGATTATTAAAAAAAATTAGTTGGTAATAGTTTCGTGTGCATGTTAAGCAAAGCGTCGAGTAAGGAGGTGTCAAACTTCCAGATAAGTGCAATGCATGTCGTTAGGTATTCGAACAGCAATACGAGAAACTCCTCAAGGTAGATACACTCAAACTAGTCCGGCAATGCGCCCGGAGACGTGTGATTGAACCGAGGAAGAGATTGTCATAAGAGTGGAGAACCAGCCCGGAACAAAGTTGTGGAGAATGAGCAGGATGACTGCAATGAGAAGAGGAAGCTGTTTCCGGAGTTAGCACTGCTAAAAGTCTCAAATGTAATAGATAGAGCCGAACTTACCCAAAAGAACCACAGATTATTATCCTTGGGTGTCTTCTTGAGCTGCTGCGCATGTGCCTCACGCAGCTCTTCTTGCTTTTCTTTCGAGAGGGGCTTCTTCCCGATCCTGATGTCCAAAGTTTCCATTTTGGCGCGCGTCACGCTTGAGGAGGCTTCGCCAACAGTACTGTCAACTTCGGCCGTTTTCTGATCCAATAAGGTCTCCTGATCCAAGAGAGTCTCCGCCATGGTGTTGAGCTTCTTCACAACGTCGCTATCCTCCCCGCGGACGGGATATAGATGATCATATGAAGGAGGTGGAGATGGAGCAGAGAATGGAATATAGTTGCGCCAGCCCGGCTCCTCGACTACTGTCGCTTCGCTTGACGACGAATCGTTACGTTGAGGAATTCGGTGAGGAACAAGAGAGCTGATGCGACGAACCATCGGATGGGTTTGATAATCTGGGAGATTCGGCATTGGGGGTAGTTGGAAAGTGGGGAAGTTCCAGTTGACGTTCTGCTGGAACTGGTGTATCTGGGCAGCCAACTGGTTTCCCCAGTTGAGTATGGCTGCAGGTGAGATTGGTGGCTCTTGTGGAGGTTGTAAAGTTACAGCACGGCCATTTGCAGAGTGAAGTACGGTACTATTGCGTCGTGAGTGGACCCACACGTTCGCTGAAGCAGCTTCGGCACTTTCTTCCACCTCCTCACTAGAGCTGCTGTCGTCTGGTTCAGTACTTATTCCGGATGAGAAATCGCTGATCGGCGTATGAGATGGACCCTCCCATAGTGACCTAACCGAAACAGCACTGCTGGCTCGACTGCGCAATGATACAGCTCCAGCGCTGCGTGTTCTGGTATGGTGAGGTATTCTACGAAGGCTCTCGACAACTTCTGGTGAAGAAGCAAGTTCTTCTGCAAGATAACCTCGAAGACTGCGTGTCATGGGGTCCGCACCTCGGAGGATAAGGCGACGAACAATCTGAGCGTGTCCATGCATAGCAGCCATCATAAGCGGCGTAAAACCACTATTATCCCTGACATCAGGATTGGCTCCTCGCGCAAGAAGGCCAGCGGCAAATCGAGTGTAACCCAAGCTGCATGCCATCGAGAGCATAGTTGCGCCGTTGCTTCGCTTCAAGTTGAATTTTGGTGGATGTGGGCTTTCGTCCATGTCAATAATGTCTAGTATAGCGAGCAGCAACTCCTCGGTGTCCATCATGGCTTCGGAACCTGTTGCTTGCCTGTGCTGTCGTTGGCCGGTGTAAGATCCGCCAGTTGGAGATCCATCCCAGCTCATTCCTCCAGCTGCCATCCGACGCAATACATCGAACTGGCCTTGACGGGTCCCGTTAGACTTGAGACCAAGAGCTGTGATGGCCATCTCTAGTAGCTGGCGTTCGTCATCGGCGATGTACGTAAACTTGTAATCTGAGGCCAAAATCGGTTGTGGTGAGTACCCTAATTCTACCTTGTGCCTCAAAGTGACTCGAACAGGGCCGGACACTGCAGACGGAGGCACGAGGCACACCAACGTACTGGGGCCCCAAAAAGTGGTGGTCGTGGCTACATTGTCCCCAAACATAACTTCAACTCCTTGGTAAAATCCTCGACCAAGACAGGTCACTTCAATGCCTCCACACTGTGGACCCTCTGCAGGAACGACTTTATTGATGGCAGGTGGCGGATCTGGAATATTGTTAAGTGGGTTTATTAATTGGCTTGCGAGGCTGTTTTGGAATTGTTGGTGTTGATATGCACTCATACCAGGTCGCGACGCGGAGACAGGGCTGCCAGTCCTGCTTGGATGAGCAGAATTGGGAGCAGAAAAGTAAGCACCGTTTGCAAGATTTTCATAGCTTGTAGTCTGAGGACCTGGGGTGATTAAACCAGATGTTGCCTGTGCTGCAGAAGTCATCGGAATAGGCATAGCTAGAGAGGTCGGCACCATTGAAGTGTCCGGAGAGAGTATGTATGAACTGTTTGGAGGGAAGGACGTAGGAGGAATTCCGTTAAGACTAGCAGAGTTGGGGCCACTTGGAAAACTAGTGATCGCCGAATCTGCCCTAGTCATGTTCAATGTGCTGGGAATCTTTCGATGGGCCGAAGAACTGGGTTTCCGCTTCTTGTTCGGACCAATCTGAGCTGATGGCGATGCCTGCCGTGACATATTCCGAGGTGTCATTGAGGCACATGTTGGATGGGATGGTATGCCAGTCGCTTGTCCGATTGCCTGTTGATTCACGAAATGGGACGGATAATGCCGCTGCTGCAGGCTCTGAAGGTCGGTAGTGGAATGATACGGTCTAGGGTAGGCAGTACGTGTCATGCTTTGGTCAGTTTCGTACATATCTTGACCCATCTGCACGTGAGATATCTCAGTAGTTGCCGCATTTGTATTAGACCCCGGGATATTTTGCGTTTTGTGATCATCTGTGATCAATATAGCGCAAGTGATGCTTTGGGCCACGACAACATTTTCAGAGTTTTTTAGTGTGAAGATGACCCTAGGTAATTAGTTTGGCTGCTGCATTGGAAACGTACAAGGAAACTCACTGGAATCCGGTTTTCTCTCCCTGATGTCGGCAGTAGCAGGCAATGCGCATTGGAACATCAATCTGTCTGGCGCCTGGCGGGAAGAACGCTGGTGTGTGAGGAAGCCCATCTTTAGGTGGTTTGGGCTCCTCCCAATCTTTATACTCTTTGTCATTGAAAACGATTACTCGGTCCTGTTCGTACTCGAGCCAGGTTTTCTCATCTTCTACCTTTTTCACTCTCTTTCGTCCCGCACGTTTGCGTTCGCGATTCATGCAATTTTCGCAGATGCGCACTTCGCCACCGTTTAGGGGATGGCTAGGGTCGTTTCCATCCTCGCTCCCAGCATTTGAGTCGTTGGACGGTCGTCTTGGAGGCATTTGTTCTAAACCCGCTGCGCGTCGATATAACTGTTCCAAGAGTCCAGGTTTCTGTATGGCACTAGCACACACTAGCATTGTGTGTAATTCCAAAGTTTCTGGTTTATTCTCATATTTTTCTTTGTCTTTATCTGTGGCTAGGAGTTTTGGCTTAGAGATTGTGTGTGTTGGTAGATGAAGTGTAGTTACTCCTGGGGGGAGGGGAAAGATAGTGATTCTCATATTGATCTGAGTCTCAACTCGAGACTTGTTTGAATCACTCATGACCCAAAACGAAGGCACTACCTGGATGTGGTCATCAGCTGCATTAAATGAGGCTGTAGCTGGATTATTATATGGTGAAGGCGTCATCCCTAGAAGGCCTGAAGTATGGCTATCTGTCCATACCGGATCCGAAGGGGTTGGATTCCAGCTACTGTGAATGCCGACACCATCTTTAGGAATAGGTGACGGAGATTGGTTGTTAAGAAAGGCAGTTGGTGAGTTGCCTTGGCTTGGTATCATTGGACCAGAGCTAGGTGAACCATCACGTGAGCTATCTCCAATAAAAAATGCGGGCTTGCCAATGTTCGCGGGTGCCTATGTGAATACTTAGCCAACACCATACAGCTATGACAATAGGTGCTTACCCTGGGGATATGCTGAAGACCGCGACTGTGTTCAAGCTTTGAAGGCGTGATTGTTTCCTCAGGTGGCCCGCTTCCAAAAGGTCCAGGGCTGTTTGGACTACTGAATGAAGGGAAATTCGTGGCCATGTGTGTGCCAATCGAGTCAAGTTCCCGTTCGGTATGCATGAGTTGCTTGTTGTACGCAGTATTTCCATACTCCAGCTTCATATCGTGATCCACAAGCCAAGGACCGTTATCCAATGATTCCATAGATTCAGCCACAATAGGAGAGGTTTTGCGTTTACGACTGCGGGAAGATTCGGACGAGGAGTCTTGAATTGAGCTGTCTGGTGATGCAGAGGAGCCTCCGTCTATGGAGCGAGGTTGAAGGGCGGGTGGCTGGTGGGAAAGAGCCTCGTTTTGCAGATGTACAGGTTTTGCATCAGATACAAAAATCGGAGTTGCTGGGGGAGCGGGAGATTGTATGAAAGAGTCATTGAAGAATTCTGGTTGCGTAAAAGGTGTATCAGTAGCGAAGGACTGATCAAATACAGTAAAGTTGTGTTCACCCCATTCTGCCATGTCAGCGTCAAGTACGACGGGCCTCCATGAGTCGTTGTCCATTCCCTCCTCCAGATATCAACTGGCAATAACACAGGCGACCGCGGAGGTGATATATATCGCGCTCGCTGAAGGGTAACCAGCGTATTGAGATGGATGAGGGTTCGGGGAGCCGGGAGCAGATCCGGGAAGAGTGAGCGGCCGGAAGCGACTCGGATCGGTGCAGGACGTCTAGAATAGTGACGACATGGTAAGGCTGCGGTGGAAATAGTAGAGAAGCGAAGTTAAAGGGAGGAAGGCAAGGTTTGGTGGCGTCGTCGGGGGTGATGTTTTCAGTGTGTGGTGCGCGGTGCGGAGCTCTTGGCTGGGCAGCAGGTGTAGACGAGTAAGAGTCAAGGCCCACGGTAAGACAACAGGCCCGTCCTACAAGGTGCTCAGGCAAGAGCGCTGGTGAAGTCAAAAGCAAAACCCAAGTTAGAGTAATGCTCTCTCTTCGGCCTACAGTTCTTTGACACTCAGAAGGTGACCGTTGGCCTAATGAAGCTGGAATGGGTCAAGGGCTGCGTGTGATCAGGGAGAGGGCATGCGGAGAAGAGATTGACGCTATTCTGGCACCCTCGCAACCCCCACAAGTAACAGCCCTTCCTGCTGGAGGGAAGACCTTGCGAGCCACCTTGCGAGCCACCTTGCGACGCTTGCTTGGCCGTTGCTAACACGCAACCTCCCCATGTACTGCTACAACTGCTGCGAGCAGTGCCGCTCCGCCCTCACCATCTCTGCGCTCCGAGGCGAGCAGCTACCACTCTCAAAAGCTGGACACCCCGCATGCAATTGCGTCCGTCTGCTCCCTTTTGGCCCTCTCATCACTCGAGTCTCGCGCGTACCCACAGGCACGCAAAGTATATGAACTTCTCACCCTCTGCTCGACGCTCCCCGGCCAATGCTAGCTGCAGCTCTCGGCCTGTTTATCTTTGGCTCGGACTCGAGATAGCATTATGGCTTGGGTCTTCGCAGTAGGCCTGATTCTTCGGAAGGTTTGACGTATCGCAGGCCCTGCTGACGAGCCGCTCTCGCAATGCAGGAATACTGTGTAAGGAAAGTCCTAAGAGGGCGAAGTATTAGAAACATGCGTGGTCCCCAAAAACAGCCGAACCATCGCACGCGGAGATCAGGCCGATAGGCTCAGTGGCCTAGTCACAGTCGCCATCGTCATCGCCCTCGGGCTTTGACTTCTCGGCCTTCTGCAAGGCTGGGAGAGGCCCTCGGCCCGCTTTCTCCACGGGTTCCAATTTCGAACAGGTACAACGGCAAGCAAATTACGCCACTGTATGCAGTCTGGAGATCTCGCCTGCAGACCCCATCTGGATGCCTGTCATTAGGAAAACTTTTACTCGTGCCGAAACTACCTTACACGTCGTTGCTCATTGTTTGCGTAACAGAAACATCCCGCACGAACGAAGTTTTACGGATGCTGAAGAAGCCTTTCATTTAGCCCTTCCGGGACTCCTCCGTTAGCCTCCATAGTGGCAACTCAACGCCTCCTGCCTCTGGTGAATCTGTTCCAGCTATCTGCAGCCAGCGTCGTGTTGCGTTATCAACAGTGATTTGCCATCGAACCTGAATCATCGATATATCGCACATAGCCTTGATTACAGGTTAATCTGCTTAGTTTTCCCATTACCATTGACTTGAAAACGACCAATTTAGAATTTTTGCCATTGATATTTCATCTGATTTTAAGATGACCCTTTCGTGTTATTTATTAGAATGCAACACCATTGGTGCAACATTAACCATATCCACCTTAAAACTTTAAGCTTCCTAACTCAATCCATGGGAAGCAATACTAGGCCCAAAAATACTCCACAGTATAAAGCAGCTTGGGTTGACACAAAAGCCCGAACCGTTCCAATCTCGGAAAGTGAACTGAGTGTCATCACCAGCTGCACAGATACAACGCTATATCAACACCGTCAGTTGAAGACCGTGCCTTGCGTTGAGTTTCGCCGTCCGCTCTCTTCCTATATTGTGATCGCCGGCTTTAGGATCTAGAAGTTTGTCATTTCTCTGCATCCAAATAAGGTTGGCGGAAAGGGTTGGCTCTCCACCGAAATGCTCGATCTGTATCGTGTTATCTAAATGGCCTTCTTACGTCAAATCTATACTAATTACATGTGCAATGCCTTTCGGGGACGGATGGAATCCCAAAAAAAAGCTCGAGACTATCCCTTAACCCGCCGACTTGCGTCCAACTGTTATCGATAAGGGTTTAGCCAATCAGATCAAATCGTCATACACAGGAATATGAAACTGGTGATGTCCACTAAATATCATATAAACAATCTATATAGCTTATTTCTTAGAGTTAAGTCACTCAATATAAGGTAGCCAATACTCATTCTTTCTGCAGAACGGAATCTGACATATTTTACACCTAAAATGCGTCCTTGGCGTTCGCAGAGGCCCCTTTTAGTGTTTACTGTCTGGTGGTTTCCAAACAGTATTTAGTGAAGGCTTTGATAGAGGCTTCCTCAATCGTTCGTGGTGTTCCCGAGACGATCTTTGAGCCTGCAAAGATCGAGGGGTAGATTTGGTGTACCATGGTCGTGAAAATCGGGCAGTTTTTAGCGACCCGATTTAGTTAAACGTTAGGCATATTGAGTCGGCTGAACAAGGTCTAATTGAAAGGCATGGTTGATGGTATTCTATTGATTAAATCTATATAGGCTATATGCGTACTTCTGATTCTAGTTGTTTCGCACGGACCACATACTCGATGGACGTCGACCTGACAGTGGGACATCTAAGGTTATTATATCAGTACTATATTTACTCTAGTAATTCTTTTAAGCTCGAGTCCGTACGTCTGAATCGATGCCGCTCAATGAAGATCAATTATCTCGTTCCATATTAGGGTAAAACTCTTAATTCAGGGTGGTCTTTGTCACATTCGCATCGTACCTAGCACGCTAGAGCCTGAATGGGGTTTATTAGCGTCAGTCGAAGTACCAACGACAGTATGGTTCTAGTGCTAAACCCCTGCCGTCCCTCCACTTGGGTCTTCCAAGGCTTTTTGTCTTTCTATCGAATTTCAGGTGCTGCAAACACTTTCTCACCGCATTCTGGAAAGATCCCCAGTCATGCTTGGGTATCTTAGTTCATCGCTGGCTATGATGAGTTTGCTTTTATTTACGCTCCAGCGTCCTTGTTTATTGAAGTAAAACTATTTTCCGGTACCGATACGCAGTTGAAAACGCTCCCAGAGATTTCCGTGCCGTATCGATTTTACCACTTGCTCATGTCTCTACAATGGGGTTAGTTAAGGAATTGCTACAGATGTTCTTACACTGGAACCTCGCAAAGGCACTGCATGACCCAGAGCAGCCGGGAACCTTTATCACGATGAACCCGCCAACAATGGCCCTGCGAACTGGGCTTTGTCGCCGATACGGAAGTTCACTCGTACGATGATTCATCACGATCCAAATAAACGCTGGCTCACAGGATAAAATTTACGAGCATTGGTTTCGATATAATGGTTCTTGATGCGGCGCCACTGCTCTCATCTATTTGCCTCTAACCTTCCCTTCCAAGTGAACTTTGCTAAACTTTACTTCATTTGGGAAACCTTTGCAATATAATCGTCACTGGACCACATGCAAACCAATTGTAAGTTTTGCTGAGACATTGGGCACTGTGGCAAAACCCCTTTCCCCCTCTCCTGAGCACCGCTGCAATACAGGTCCCGTGACAAACTCCTTTCGCACCACTGTGTTTCTGCCAGCGATTAGAAAATCTCATCTCCTTTAATGCCGGATTGTCTCTGCAGCTAACGCTCCAGGATATCATTGCCTCCCCTGCCAAATTAATTTTATTATATTCTTCTGACCATTGCTTCATTTTCTTCCAATCTCCCATCTCTCCCATTCTACATAAACAACACCGTATGATCCTCCTCCATCTTAGGCATTATATATATGACACTCCCTTCATAGCTTGAATCAATGCTTTACCAAGGCTACATCACATGGTACTTATCAGTGCTGTATGTCCTATAACTGTTGTGGAAATCCATTTTACCACTACTAGCATCACAAAAATGATCCTAAATGTATGTATATGAAAGTAACACGCCATCATATATCCAAACAGACGTTCATACTATCTCATTTCTAAATCTGCAATAAGTTTTCCGCCAACACCCATTCGCCACATGCCCGAAAGCCGAAAACCGGCACTCAGATAGCATGCAGCCCTCACATCAGCCGGCATCTGCAAGGCCAAAAACAACCGAAATATCTCCCCACCCCCAAAATAGCTGGCAATTACAATTCAGCTCACCTACACCACGCCAGCAGCCTGGCTCTTAGTCCTGTACTCCTCGAAACTCGGCGCACGGTCAGCGGAGCCGCCCGCGTTCTCCTTCCCCTGAATCTGTGTCTCCCACGCCTCCTCTTCCTGCGCGATTAGTGCATGGAATTTGTGCTGCTGGCCGCGCGGGAGGTAGATCGGGGGTTGCTTGAGTTGAGCGGCCGGCTGCGTGATGAGGATGTGCTTGATCGGCGACCCTACACATCATCAGCAAAACGCTCCAGGGCAACATTCCACCACACGAATAAAACCAGACCGCAGAAGGAGTTGCAGTACACAAGAGGAGCGGGGGTACAACTCACCAGGCGTCTCAAACATGCTCTCGCCTAACAGCCTCTCCAACACTGTCCTGAGCCCTCTCGCACCGGTCCCCATCCCGCCGGCCGCCTTGGCAACTTCCCTTAGCGCGCCGCTTGTGAAGCGCAGCTCGATGCCGCTGAGCTGGAATAGCTGCTCGTACTGGCGCAGCAGGCTGTTGCGCGGCTCTGTGAGGACCCGCACCAGCGCCTCTTCGTCGAGCGCGGACAACGCACACGAGATCGGGATGCGCCCGACGAGCTCGGGTATCATGCCGTATTTCTGCAGGTCGGCGGGCTCGACGAGGTCGAGGGTGTTATAGAGGGCCTGTGGGGGAGGCGAGGAAGGCTGAGGGGATGCGTTGGGGGCCTTGCCAAAGGGTGTGGAGCGGGCCGGAGTGGGCGGGGGGACGAAGAAGGGGAGGTGCTTCTTGAAGAGGGCGTCTTCGCCTTTGAGCATTGTGTCGTGGGGACCGGAGTTGGGGTTTGAGGCGCGCACCGGGGCGCCAAAGCCGATGCTGCCTTTAGAGATGCGGTCGAGGATCATTTTGTGCAGCCCGATGAAGGCGCCAGTGAAGATGAAGAGGATGTTGTCGGTGCGGATATTGAAGACTTCGCCTTTGCCGCCGGGAGGATTGGTGTTCATTCCTCCCCCCGCACTACCTCCACCGCCGCCTGGGTTAAGAGGATTCGAGGAAGGAAAGCCGCTGCCGCTGCCCGGTATCGTGCCGTGACTCCTCCCACCACTACCTCGCTCTTGCTTTGCTTGGATCTGGAGTGTAGTACCTTCAATTATCTTGAGGAGAGCTTGTTGAACGCCCTCGCCGCTGACGTCTTTGCCATGAGCGACCTTCGCAGTAGCGATCTTGTCGATCTCGTCGAGACAGATTATACCCCGCTCGGCGGCTGCGACGTCGTAGTTTGCAGCTGCTAGGAGGCGCTGCACGCAGACTTCGGCATCTTCCCCTATGTACCCAGCTTGTGTGAGAGGTGTGCAGTCGGACATACTGAAGGGAACGTCGAGAACACGCGCGAGGGTTTTGGCCATGAGCGTTTTTCCAACGCCGGAAGGGCCTAGGAGGAGGACGTTGGATTTCTCGATCGTGAGCGGAGTGTAGTCGAGGATTTGGGGTGTTTCGTGGGGGGGTTGCTCTTGCGATTGAGGTTGAGGAGAGGGAGGGTATAGGTCTATTGTAGATTGCTGGCCTGGAAATTCATCTACTACATGTATAAGTCATGATTGCTTTTCGTAAATGGTGTCGGGTGGTGGATGTACTTTCTACGGGATGCCGATGCCCCATTTCCCTCCTAGCTGCTTGCGCCTCAAGCTCTGCCTGCTCATTATCTAGCCGTTGAAGCTCCTGTATCCGCTGGTAATGATTGTACACAGCAACACTTAGCACCTTCTTCGCTCTCTCCTGTCCCACCACGAATTGGTCTAGATGTTGTTTCAATGCTTTGGGCGTTATCCGAGGCGCTCCTACATTGCTTGCTCCACCCAGCGGGCCGCCGGTCGGCTGACCGGGCTCGTATATACCTGTGAAACCCTGACCTGAGAAGTCTGAGCGGTGGTATTGGCCTGATGAGGATTGCTTTGCGGAGGTGAGGAAGCTCCGGCGGATCGAGGCCAGAGCGAGGTAAGAGACGCGGGCTTGCGGGGACACAGTGATATAGAGAGCTGTCTTCGTCATGATGGTAGGATTGAGCGCTCCTAGAGCGCAAGGTTGAAGCTATCCCGGAGAGGAGAGGTGGTGGGTGGCGGAGGTCAGCGACCTTGTGTCTTGAACATGACCTCTCCAACCCTTGAGTCAAAGCTCGGCGGGGTTCCAGCGGCGACTGATAAGCGCGTCCAGGGGATTTACATTAATTAATCGACGGGGACTGGGGTTCTTTTCATCTGTGTGCCCAGCTGTATATAGGAGAGGATATGAAAGGTAGGAAATTCTTGAATAGAGGATAATGCTGTATTATAAGCGTATTGTAAGTGGTGTAATAGCCGGTGATAGGGTATTGTCGGCGAGTGAGCCATTTGAGGCGCCAACACTAAAGAAGCAAAGGTCAACGGCAGCTATACCGTTTGTGGGCAGGGCTTTTTTATGACGTTTGTTGCAGGGTCTGGCGCTGGTTGGGATTGTTCGTCGCTCAGCTTTTGTGTAAGTCCCAATGGTGGGAATCCAAAACCCCGCAAACCATATCTAACCCTATAAACTGTCGCCTCTTGCGGCTGCTCATGGTTTTTTCTCGTGTGCCCCTTTTGTGAAACTCTTTGAAACTCACAGCCGCCTGCTATTAAAGGCTCCGACTGCGCCCCCAGAGAGTCCATATCAATCGCAGACATGGCACTCAATGAAGCTTCACACAACACTGTCATGACGGGCCCCGCAGGTGATGTGCCTGGAGATGGAACTGGTATAACGCCATTCTCATACCCTCGAATCGAATTGAATTGGCTAATTGATTATAGGAATTACTCAGCTCGATCCATGGCTATCACCGTTCAAGGATGCTCTTCGCAGCAGATACAGCAAGGCACAGCAATGGATCAAGACCATCAGTGAGACAGAAGGTGGAATGGAGAAGTTCTCAAGAGTAAGCAGTCCCTCTCTATTCTCTATGAAGAGTAGCGCTAATTTTATCCATAGGGCTTCGAGAAGTTTGGGTTTAACGTCAAGGAAAATGGCGATGTGGTGTATCGAGAGTGGGCACCGAACGCCCTACGGGCATACTTGATTGGAGATTTCAGTGAGATCGTGATCTTATTAAGGCGCAAACCGTATACTTACGAGGATCGTTTCCAGATAACTGGGATCGCGACGCTACGCCAATGACAAAAGACAGTTATGGAGTTTGGGAGGTGACGATACCTGGAAAGGATGGACAAGCAACTATACCTCACGATTCCAAAATCAAGGTACCCCCGCATGNACCTACCACAAAGACAGCAACATCTGACAAGGAATCTCAGATATCTCTCGTCGTTCCTAACGACCACGCCCGTCAAGAGCGCATCCCTGCCTGGATCACCCGAGTCACTCAGGACCTCAGTGCTTCCCTAGTGTACGACGCTCGGTTTTGGAATCCTTCAAAGGAACGGCAATATGTCTTCAAGCACCCTAGACCCCCGAAGCCCCTTAGCGCTCGAATCTACGAAGCCCATGTTGGTATCTCCTCAGCCGAGCCGAAAATCGCGACATACAAGGAATTCACACAAAACGTCCTACCCCGAATCAAGCATCTAGGGTATAATACAATCCAGCTGATGGCTATAATGGAGCACGCATACTATGCAAGCTTTGGATACCAAATCAACAGCTTTTTCGCTGCTAGCAGTCGGTACGGACTACCGGATGACTTGAAAGAGCTTATCGACACTGCTCATGGCATGGGAATCACAGTTCTATTGGATGTCGTGCATAGCCATGCATCGAAAAACGTCCTGGATGGTCTGAATATGTTCGACAACACCGACCATTTATACTTCCATGAAGGTGCAAAAGGAAGACATGAGCTATGGGACAGCAGACTGTTTAATTACGGCCACCATGAAGTGCTAAGATTTCTTCTAAGCAACCTTCGGTTCTGGATGGACGAGTATCAGTTCGATGGGTTTAGATTTGATGGAGTAACGAGCATGCTTTACCTCCATCACGGTATCGGAACGTAAGTTCTTTTCGGCACCAAATCTGAGTCTTCTTGCTTGCTAATATATGAAAGTGGATTCTCTGGTGGATACCACGAGTATTTTGGGCCTGGAGTGGATGAAGAAGGTGTTGTTTATCTCATGTTGGCGAATGAGATGCTCCATCAGCTCTACCCAAGCGTCATCACCATCGCAGAGGACGTTTCAGGTATGCCGGGACTGTGCGTTGCACTTTCGCTAGGCGGGATTGGATTCGACTATCGGCTGGCTATGGCAATTCCAGATCTTTACATTAAGTGGCTAAAGGAGAAGCAAGATATCGACTGGGATATGGGAAATCTTGCCTTTACTCTAACAAATCGTCGCCGTGGCGAAAAAACTATCGCTTATGCAGAGAGTCACGACCAAGCGTAAGTCGATTTGTTGCCATTGCTTTCAACACAACTAAAATATCGCAGTCTTGTTGGTGACAAGTCGCTACTCATGTGGCTTTGCGATGCTGAGATGTATACAAACATGTCAGTGGTAACTCCACTGACTCCGGTCATCGATCGTGGCCTTGCACTCCACAAGATGATTCGATTGATTACACATGGTCTAGGAGGGGAAGGATATCTAAACTTCGAGGGCAACGAATTCGGGCACCCAGAATGGCTGGACTTTCCCAGAGAAGGGAATGGCAACAGCTTTCACTACGCCCGCCGACAGTTTAATCTCGTTGATGACCACCTTCTTCGTTACAGGTTCCTTAATGAATTTGACAGCAAAATGCAGTGGACCGAAGAGAAGTATGGCTGGCTCCATTCCCCTCAAGCCTACGTTAGCCTGAAGCACGAAGGCGACAAGGTCATCGTATTTGAGCGGGTTGGTCTACTCTGGATCTTCAATTTCCACCCCTCTACCAGTTTCACAGACTATCGTGTGGGCGTCGAGCAGGAGGGCACCTACAGGATAGTAATTAGCTCTGACAGCAAGCTGTTTGGTGGGCACGGAAATGTGGACGAGAGTACGAGATTCTTCACGACACCTTTTGGATGGAATGGAAGGAAGAATTTTTTGCAAGTCTACATACCCACACGGACAGCTATTGTAAGAAACCCCTCTTGTTACTTTGAGTTGAGTGTGGCATTTACTAACTATCACAGGTCCTCGCGCTCGAATCCACATTGTAGTGGTGGAAACCCCGTGTTAATGTTATGATTGTATTCTGTCTTGCAGATACTGCAATAAAATGACTAATTTGTACTGGAATGGCTTGGGGATTCACCTTTCACCTTTTAGATAGAATTATGACGAGCATTTTGTTTTCTTTTTCACGTGACGGGCTCCCTTTAGTCCGACCTTGGCTCGGTAATTTCACGAAGCTCACAACACCATGCAATTAGCTCTTGCTTAAAGTTGAATATTGTGATTAGAGTAGCTCCCTGCTAACAGCTATAACATTTCCAACCGGTAGCTGGCTGGCTGGTGAATTGCAGCTGTGAAAGGTTTCTGATGCAAAATGCTGTGACCATCTCTTAGCCTAAGACGGTTGGCGCGGTTTCTGCCGAGTGCCCTTCCGTGGACCTAGTTCAATCCTCAACCCTCGAGCTCCATTTCATCCACTCTACACCTCTTCACTCTCATCACGTCTCCCTCCTACATCTCTCACAATGCTCAAGAGGCAAGTACTATCCACAGATGAACCCAATTGGTGATTTCGTGGGTCTGACTTGGTCTTTACAGCGCCATTACGAGGCCGCTGCGAGCCTCAGCGTTCCGCCGGTCGGCGACCGTCCAACGCGCTTTCCAACCCATCAAGAGCAACTTTGCTCCTGCTCTGTCTGCTCGGTTCGCAAGCACAGACTCGGCAAGGGATGGCAAGATCCACCAGGTCATCGGTGCCGTCGTTGACGGTACGAGAAAACTTTTTCCGCTCGGGCCGGCAATGGAGCTCCTTGCGACCCATTGTCGGAGTGAGATGAACAAGGAAGCTAATCATTAATTATAGTGAAATTCGATACTGAGCAGCTTCCACCGATTCTCAATGCCTTGACGACGGATAATGGCGGCCAGAAGCTAGTCCTAGAGGTCGCGGTAAGACAAGCCGATATGAAGGTATACAAGTTAACATCGCTAAACAGTCGATAGCAACATTTGGGAGAGAGTGTTGTCAGGTGTATTGCTATGGACGGTGAGTCTGTTTGTTCCCCCTGTTCATCAAATTTTTTTTTTCTAATCGCGATTCGAAAAATTAGGTACCGAGGGTCTTGTCCGAGGCTCAATCGCTACTGATACTGGCTCACCTATCATGATTCCCGTCGGCCCTGGAACTCTCGGCCGTATCATGAACGTCACTGGTGATCCCATTGATGAGCGAGGTCCCATCAAGGCCACTAAGAAGCTTCCCATCCACGCCGATCCTCCAGAGTTCATCGAGCAGTCAACAACCGCCGAGGTCCTAGTTACTGGTATCAAGGTCGTTGACCTGTTGGCACCATATGCTCGCGGTGGAAAGATTGGTCTCTTCGGAGGTGCCGGTGTCGGAAAGACTGTATTCATTCAGGAGCTGATTGTACTAATACACCACCTACATAATCAAATAATCGCTAACCGTGTTATAGAACAACATCGCCAAAGCTCATGGTGGTTTCTCCGTGTTCACTGGTGTCGGTGAGCGAACTCGTGAGGGTAACGATCTGTACCACGAAATGCAAGAAACCTCCGTCATCCAGCTTGATGGCGAGTCCAAGGTCGCCCTAGTATTCGGTCAGATGAACGAACCCCCAGGGGCTCGTGCTCGTGTCGCTCTTACTGGTTTGACTGTCGCTGAATACTTCCGTGATGAGGAGGGTCAGGATGGTAAGTCGATTGCAAAAGAAATTGCTATTATTTTTACTAAGACTTGGATAGTGCTTCTCTTCATTGACAACATCTTCCGTTTCACACAAGCTGGTTCTGAGGTATCTGCCTTACTTGGTCGTATCCCATCTGCCGTCGGTTATCAACCCACTCTCGCCGTGGACATGGGCATTATGCAGGAACGTATCACAACCACACATAAGGGATCTATCACATCCGTACAGGCCGTGTACGTGCCTGCTGATGATTTGACTGATCCTGCCCCTGCCACCACCTTCGCCCATTTGGATGCCACTACTGTGTTGTCTCGTGGTATCTCCGAGTTGGGTATCTACCCCGCTGTCGACCCTCTAGACTCCAAGTCCCGTATGTTGGATCCTCGTGTTGTTGGTGAGGACCACTACCAGACCGCAACCCGCGTCCAGCAGATGTTGCAAGAGTACAAGTCGCTCCAGGATATCATTGCTATCTTGGGTATGGACGAGTTGTCGGAAGCTGATAAGTTGACTGTCGAGCGTGCCCGGAAACTTCAGAGATTCTTGAGCCAGCCTTTCACTGTTGCTCAGGTCTTCACGGGTATTGAGGGTAAGCTGGTCGATCTTAAGGACACCATCAGGTCCTTCAAGGCGATCATGGAAGGTGAGGGTGATGATCTACCGGAAGGTATGCTATGAAACTCACATTGATGTTCCAATAACAAATCGCTGATATATCTTGTAATACAGGTGCTTTCTACATGGTTGGCGACTTTGAGTCAGCGCGGGCGAAGGGTGAGAAGATTCTTGCGGACCTCGAGAAGTCGTAGACTCGGAACTCAAGATAACAAAAATCCGCCACCTGATAGATACCCATCAGAAAAAACAGCCCCTCGTGTATTTTCCTATTGTACAGAATCAAAAAATAAATAGCGGGAGGAACACGGGGGGTTTGGCTTTTCCCCCTGGATTTCTGGCGGGTTTTTAGCAGATGACTTGTAATCCTACTAGTGGCAAACTTTGCGCTTCCATTTGGCTCTGATCTCCTTGCGTCCTTGTCTTGTAGTCGTCATCAAAGATTCCTCTTAGCTGGTGGTGAGGTAGAAAGATGGATCTTCTCTTCGTTTAATACTTTGCTTGCCTGTTGCAATGCGGGTATGTGCATATGCGTGAAATGTGGCTGTCTTCCTCCATGTCCTCTAATTCACGATGACGATATGTTAGAATGAAGAGATCCCGCTTTTAATAGAAGCCATAATCTTTGAACCTTGTGTAACTCAGTAAATGGGTCTCGTACGGAACACTAACTACCGTCTCCGACTCTAGTATAGTATTTTGTGCTCTTTCCGGCCTCTAGTAAACATAATTCGGGAGTTCTATTTCGCAGAAATATTTTTCGTAGCCCATGTCTCAGTTATCTCATAAATCGGACCCTTCGTGGATTGTTGGTGCACAGGTGTACTGCTCCTTATCAACCAACGAAATGCTCCATGAAGGTCGCGGTTTTAGTGGTAAGGAAAGCTCCCCAGAGCGTGGCGATTCGCAACCAGCCCAAATTAACCCCAACACGGAAGCCACAGAGCGTATCGAGTTGTCTAGCGGCTTGATACAAATCGAATTCCTTCGGGGCCAAAGACCGAAAATCGTCATGGACAGAGGCTGTCGATCCGTAAGGTTGGCTCTTCAAGGCCGAGACGGAGCCATTCATATCATACCTGAGTATCAAAATGTTGGTAATCCTTGGGTTAGTAGAAATTACTTAGTTTACCTTGTATAGGTTGAGATTCATGCGATGAGTAGATCGTTAAGGGGTCCACAAGCTCAACGACTGGTTGGCTACCTTAGGGGTATATTAAGCATTAGCGTGGTGAAGCGGAACCTAGTAATTAATCCTCGGTGCCACTCTCTTCCTTGAGGGAGGAATGTGAGTCGGCCTAGGTCCAGATGAGGCTACATAGAGAGGTTGTAAATATACGATGGAACTGCATGGGATCTCGGTGATGGAGTCGGCGTGCTGTGTCATGTTGCAACAAATTGTTAGATGTGCTAGCCGATGAGTTCCTTATAACTCTACTTTTGGAAATTCTCCAACAAGCAACCTCACAAACTAATCCCATCTTCATACTAGTCAGTACAAATAAGCTTCAAGCATTCCACACAACGAAATACCTCACAACATCCGTGTGCACGGTGTGAAGACACGAGAGAATGGATTACCAACCAAGCACAGACAATAAGCCGCAAAATCATGGAATCGCGCAAGGAAAAATTCGATGAACAAGACCAGCTAGCTCAACCCCCATCGGTATTATTTTAGCCGTTAAGACGCTTCGGCAAAATGTGGAAGAGATAAAAGAGAGAGCCACGAGCATACAATACAGAAAGGACAAGGCACAAAGGCCTACGCTTCTGCCCACCCCCCAACCGTAGCACAAAAAGTCCAGATGGTGCCAAACACGCAGCAAGCCCCATTCCCTAACCATATCGCTATAACACCCTGGCAGAACTGGCTGTGAAAGAAAAGAATATTCCAGAAGAAAGACCAGAGTATACAAATACAAAGAGAAGATGCCTGCATATACAAAGTTGTTTTCGTGTATTCTTGTGATTGGACTCCCGTTTCACTCCATTACGACGATGCTGGCATCGGTTCGTAATCTTGATCAAAAAGAGGCCAGCCTTCCATCCTGCTGTTCGTGCATCCTTCATACCCCTATCTCCCAAATCCTTCAATTTCATAATTCGCCCACCCACTCATAGCTATTATTCTGCAACGCTTTGCGCCGCACCTCTTCCCCTAGGCGCACCACCTCTGCCCCTAAAGCCACCTCTTCCGCGGCCAAATCCTCTTCCACGACCGCGTCCCCTAAATCCGCCTCTGTACCCATCAACACTGCCTTGTCCGAAAGTCTCCAGATTCTTCTTGCGTTCCTCGCTCCTAAACTCTTGCCCGCCGAGCCTACGTGATTCTTCGCGATCCTTTAGCTCCGAAGAGATATTATCAAAGAAGCTGGTGCTCTTGTTGTACGAGGCAGCAGCCGGAATAACGACGTCACCCTTCTCCGATAGTGCAGGTTTGAGTACATCTTCCGTGCCATTTGCAGCATGGCCATTAGTGGCAGTTTTGGAAGCAGGTGACGCGGCGATGTCACCACCGAGCGGCGAGCCCGATGCGATGGCTTCCTTGGCTAGATCCCGCTTGTTGAATTTCGCGTTTGCAGATTCGAAGTCGAAATCGGTAGCAGGGACTTCCATTTTCGGCATTGGATGTGCGCTGTGTGGGTGTGCACCCCTTCCACCTCTTCCTCCACGCCCAGCGCCCCGATGACCAGCAGCATAACCACCAGTGCCAGGCTGCTTGGAGTGGCGAATGTGATCGTTTGTGCGCATGTCATTGACCTTCTTGGCAAGGTTGTNCATGACGTCGTTCTCTTGCTTGTTTTGCTGTGGAGCCTGTGCCTTTGGTCCAGGGCCTGGACCTAATTTGGCCATTGCGGCAGCAACAGCAGCGGTTGCAGCTTGTGTTGCATTCTGGTATTGTAGCGCTGCATTTGCGGCAGCTTGGCCGGGTTGGGTGGGTGCTGCAACTGGCTGAGTGGCTGTGGTTGGGGGAACAGCGGTCTTGGCACTTGGGCTGGGGAGAGGTACTGCGGGAACAATTCGGCTGCTCTTGGGTCCTGTGGGTGCGCTCTTAGGAGCACTAGATGGTTGAGTTGGCGGCGCCAATGTTTGTGTTGGAGCAGCGTGTGCGGCAGCAACATCTGGCTTCGATTCTTCCGGAGGTGGTGGGGCTTGTTTAGGTGCGGTTGCAGGAGCTGGCGTGGTAGACTGGCTCGTAGGTTTGGCCGTAACTTTCGTCTCTGTAGGTTTCGTCGAGTCTGTCTCAGCCGCCTTTGACTGAACATTCGGTTTCTCCTCTTTACTGACGGAAGGTCCAATGGGAGCAGTTTGTGTACCTTTGGGACCTTGAGGAGGCTGCTGTGGCTGGCTCTGTTGGCCGGGTGGACCGATTGGCATGGGAGGCTGCGGAGAGAACGGCCCAGGTGGTTGAGGAAAGCCCTGACCTGGCGGCGGATACCAATTAGGTGGTGCACCTCCATAAGGACCAGCCATGCCTGGATATCCAGGGAAGCCACCAGGGCCACCCGGGCCACCTGGACCACCAGGAAACCCACCCTGAGGACCAAACCTTTGACCTTGAAATGGAGGATACGGTGCATACGGAGGAGGATACTGTCCGGCTTGCGAGAAATTAGGAGGTTGTTGAGGACGTTGTGGCTGATTTTGTGGTGGCCCTTGTGATGGCCCTTGTGATGGCCCTTGTGATGGTTGAGGTCGAGCGGCCTGTGTTTACACTCGTGTCAGCTACGTGGAACCTAAAGGAGTGTCTATCAAAGTGAAATATGTCCAAATAAATCAGAAGGAAGGCAACGGAAATATCCACACAGTTTTGCGCTCTCGGTGGTATATCGATAATTTACATCCGGAATGCTTCATCATCTAGCGGGGATTGAAAGAAGTGATAGGGTATGTCTTACCCCAAGGATAGCCGGGTCGTTGGGCATAGGAGGAGGCGGTGCAGGCTTCGTCTCTTTAGGCGGGTCCTCGATTCGCAGATCCTTCACGTCGCTACCTCGAAATACAATGTACTCGTAGATGTTGTCTGACGCTGGAATTTCGTCATCTCCATTGCGCCGACCTTCTGTACCGAACGAGGTCACGTTCTCGAGTGCGACGGTCGAGTTCTCTGAGTTGATTTCATGAAGAGTGCCGACATATCTAAGTTGGTGATGAGTACCGAAATCAAGGGTAGAAGGTTTCAGGTGAGGACTGACCTAATGTCACTCTTCGAGATGAGAGATATTCGTGATCTGTAGTTCATTTCCATTAGCTGAAGCTCCTTTGCAGTAAGGGCTGACCTTGTGCCGACTGACCCAATAAATTCGGACATGATGGAAAGGCAAGGACGTGATGAAGTACGGGAGAAGGGAGGAGAGGAGGAGAGAGAAAGGAAAAGAAAAGAGATGTAGAGTCGACGGAGTTGGGGATAGTTGAAGGTTGCGCGGCGGTGTTTGTGGGAGGTTGTTGCAAGCCCTCGCCAAAAGAGAAAGCTGAGCCTCTCCGGCTAAACTACGGGTGTACTTCCCAGCCACCACCACATCACCAACGTCCATCCCGAGGCTCTTTATCGAATGTTAATATCAGCGACCAATTAACGATAGCGTTTGTTCAATTTGAAACTACAAGTTCAAAATGAACACCTCGGAGCCTTCTTCTGCCTCTATAGGTCCTAATGCTATCAATGCCGCCGTGGACAGGTACCCGTGGGACGACGATCAAGAGTTCCAAGCAGGCCTAAGAGCCATTCTGGGCACTAACAGTACCCTAGAACAAGCTGCAGAACTAACTCTGCGTGCGCGATGCTTCTACTACTCAAGGTAAGCTCACTCTCCAGCAGCCACCTCTTTCAATCTCACCACAGGTAAACCCCACTCTAACTTGTATACTCTAATAGGAAGTTCAACACACCCATTGACTTCGACGCCTATAAGGCCTACAATGCACAGCATGGGCTGAGGCAGCCACCCGCATCCACGAACGGTATTCCTCCCTCAGCGACTGCAGCTTCCAGCCCCCCAGAACCCTCCATCTTCTCAACATCATCGCCAGCGGAAGGCGCCCCAGCTTCTTCCGAGCCCACAGCACCCTATCCGACCTCCTTTGCGCACATAGTCGAGCTTATTACTACCGGGCAGCCCATCCCTGGCATTAAAGAGATCCCCAACACGACCCTCGAGGGCCAAGGCACGCAATCCGTGAAAACAAAGAGACGGAAGCCATGGGAGAAAGCGACGTCGGAAACCAGCACCCCGGGCAACATCCAAGCTCCGGACAGCGCCAAGGATGCCTGAAAACTCAAAGTCCGTTAAATGCCCGAATCAAGACAATTCCAAATCAAGTTAAAAACGCTCAGGACAACCTCCCGCAGCCGGATCCCTGTCCGCGATCCGCAGAGCGTGACTACGTTCAATCTACTTACATTGCGTCCGCCATTACGCGGCTGTGGCCCTGAAATGCGAATGCGAAGGCCGCGCGCAGTCGAAAGAACGCAATTATCGTCACGCAGTGCCCATCTGATCCTTATGCAGCACAGCCGCTTCTCTATCTTGTGCTTCCGGAGTGCGATGTCGGACTTCTGCTTCCGACCTCACCGAAAGCCTCACTTTCAAACTAAAACCCTGGAATCGGTCTCTGGAACATCTCTTACAGCCGTGCGGAACGTGCTGGTGCTGTCTGTGCTTTGTTGATGCCGGATTGTGGGGTTTAATTTAAATTCAAGCTCACCTCGTTTCTCGATGCAGAAGGGATCCACGCTTGGTTGAAGGATCTGGAGGAAGTACAAGGGAAAGCGCGCAGCGCTGCGCAATGAATTTTGATACTAGTTTTTGAGACTCCAGATGTGTACAGATCCCTTGGGTATTTCCCCTTCATATGCAAGTTCCGCCAAAATGCAGACAGTATATCCAATATATCCCTTTCCGGAGCGCGCCAGATGCCATGCCAAATTATCCGTGGAAGTGACTGTCCCTGAAATGTCTCCGTGGCTATGCAACCAAAATCCAAATCCCAAGTGAAAGTCCCAATACTTACACAAGCAATGAAAAAACATAAAGGAAAAAAATTATCTCTGATGTTCAAATCCTCCCAAAACTCACAAGACGGCTTCCAAGACCTTGTCCTTCAATCCTCTAATCTCCTCCTGAGTTTCGCACAGTCTCCTCTGCGCTTCTAAAAACTTCGTCTTCCAACATACAACCGTGGTCTGCAAATCTTGCACGCTCTGGCCACTTCCACTCCCTCTTGTTCCTGCCTCATCCCCAGCTCCCTCAGGGCTACCACCTTTGTTTTCTCCGTTATCGAGGCTGACTCCTCTGATCGTCCACTCCCCTGTCAAGCCCCCAAATGTCACGTTCCACACAACGTCAAAACTCTCTCTGATCCTCTCGCCGCTCTCTGGCATTTCGTCCTCATCTTCATCGACGGGAGAATCATATCCGTCACCTCCAATCCTGAATCGTTGCACCACAACCTTCTTGGCGCTTCCAGTTGGCCCACCACTGCCCATGCCTACCTGTCCACACAACCCTAGGCAGCTGGCGATGGCAAGACGAAAAGATGAATCGGCCATGCTTTTACCTGACGACGCAGATGACGGCTGGGAACCGCGGAGATTCTGCAGGATCGCTGCAGCGAGATTCTTGGCCTCGGAACCACGCAAGCGCCTCCTGCGACCACGGATCTCAGCGCGCAGAAGTTCGGCGGCGAGGGCACGGTTGAGGGTTTCGTGGGAAAGCTCTAGGATCGGTGAGGAGGTTTCGCTCTGGCTTTGGCTCTGGGGTCGTGAACCTGGCTGCTGTTGATGCGAATCTTGCCGTGGTCGATTCGACTGCGGCTTTTGGGTTGATGTCGGGGGAAACATGGATCGCCCTTCATGCCCATGCTCGTCATCGTTATCTTCGCTGAAGAATGTGGATGAACGTCTCCTCGACGCTGAGCCTTGTGCCGAAGGCGCAAGATTCGAGCTAGGATTTAAGTCCTGTTCACCATTCACGAGCAGTGTCGGCGTTACTAGCCTTACAGGCCCACCAACATGCTGTGGGACCTGCAACTGCAATTTTGAAGGTCGGCCCTGTTGGGTAGAATGCGAATGCTCCTGTAGACTCATGGTCGAAACAGCAGAGGCAGGTGTGGAGGGAGGAAAACGGAAATGTTGTTCTGACATGGGAGGGTCGGAATGCGCGCGTTCCATAATCGGTGTTAGACCGGGCGTGCTCCTATTCATCTCGATGGTCGGGCCTTCTTTAGTTTTAGGGTTGGCTGGAAATGTCACGAATGGACCATCACGCACGGAGCGGTTACTTGGAGGCCTTCCCCGCAGCTTCCCACTAGAGGAGCTGTTGTTGCTTGGCCAGGCTGACGATACGGCGGGACCATGCCGCCGCCGTGATCGAGATTTTGAGGTGGATGGAGTCACGGCAGATTGGGGCTCATCAAACGGAAAGTCAGGAGGACGGGCTGATTGTGGTGTAACGGCAGACATTGAATGTGGAGTTGATGGATTATCTTGGGTGTTTAGCCGCCACCGAAGCTGTTGTCCAGCAGCAGACAGAGGTGTTGCGGAGTAAGGAGTTAAGCCTTTGTGGTGACCGAAATTGCTCGGAGCTGAAACTGTTGTCATGGCTGACGCAGGTGTGATTGCCGAAGCAGCTGCCCATGGATCTTGTGCGCTAAGAAACCTGTCCATATCGTCTGGGTGTGCACTGTTTGGGTACGCTGACTGAGGTTGACCAATCAAATTTCCAAACGGAATAGATGTGTCCAGTTGAGGCCTTTTGCGTGGGGGAGTATTTTGCTCGGATGGTTCTAATTCATCGTCTGGATCCTCAGTTTTCCGGCGTCCGCGCTTTGGTCTGAATTTAGGATCTAATGCTCGAATTGCTAAGTCCTCCTCCAGAGAGACACCATCACGACCGCTCTCTGGAAATGGACTATGCGGCGGTGGCATTTGCATGTAGTATGCGTGCTGTTTACCGAGCAAATATTCGAAAAATGCGTCGATGTGCATTGCGCGCATCCATCGCTAGATTGAATCAGCCATGATCCAAAATGCGATTGGAGATTTATAATTGATAGTGAGCAAAGGAGATAGATAGTAGATAGACTTCAATCGCATGAGACGTGTAGTTAGCAAATTAAGGGCTACTTCAACCCTCAATATAAGGAAGAGCTTCCAAACGAAACATTAAGAGTCATGGCCGAGACAAGGCTTCTTTCGAGAAGGGTTGGAAACTGATAAACTTATTCCGCATTACCATCCCAATGTAGGTCAGGTGAAGAGCGCTACAATATCGACGCAACATGCCAGCTTCAGATGGCCTGTAGCAGGACTGTTCACCGGAACACAATGTTCAGACGGAGATTCTCAGGGTTTATCATGAAATCCAACTGTTTTCTTGAAAGACCTTGGGAACATTCGCAACAATATATGAACTAGCTATCCCTCACCTTTAATCGAACCGAATATTGCTGAACTTTCTGCGTACTCTGCCCCTTGTCCATGTCTGGAGGTTCTACACCAAGGTCCAACGCTAATTGCGTCCATGTCTTTATTTCCTTGAGGTCAAACTTGCGAATGAGCTCGAAAAGAAACCATGTGCTAAAGCTCTTCCCATCGCTCTTGGGAGGCACTCGGAATGCCTTTGTCAATTCCAAGGTATCTGTTGAAGTGGGAAAACTAGGATTACAGTATAATATAAAGGCGGCATAAGCATCGTCAATCGTTTCGTTGGATACGTCTCGTGAAGGTGGAGCGCGATCGTTTGGTACATAACCAGGTGCTAGTTGCTTCGACTGGCTAGGAGATACGGTAGAATATCGAGGCGAGGCAGAATTGGAAGGCGTGGAAGGCGTTATAGAGCTGCGCGACATGTCTCCGTAGAAGCTCTGTGACATGTGTTGAGAGTTGAGGGAGGCATTCTCAGAATGAAGATGTGGTGACGCAGAGCCGTGGACTGAGAGATGGCTGTGGCTATTGCGTCCATTAGTCGTAGTCTGGTCGAGGCCCGGGTCAATAGCTGGTACGGCGGGGTGTCGAAACGGAGTAAAGGCCGGATTACCGTTGTTCCCTTGGTGGCTGTAATGAGGATGCGGTGAAAGGTGGAGGTTATGCTCCGACTCTGCATCAGCGCTGTTGAAGTCCACCTGCATGATTATGGCGGAGTATTTCGGGGCTTCTACAGTCAGCACGCCATGGACGGTCCGCGTCGAGCGATCCTATCCGTATATGTGGACATTGAGAGCAGCAAAATAGGCTGAGGTGAGACTTGTCATGGATTTTGCTGGAGATACAAAGCCAAAGACAGGATGATTCGCGCACAAACCGGCGGCGAGCAGCTCGAGCGAGCGCAATCCCTCGTCGGCGTCGCGCGCGACGGGGAGCGACAGAGCTTGGAGGTGAAGCCCTGTTTTGGAGATAGTGGGCAAGGTGTAGGTTGAATGAGGCTATAATTTGCGGACCTTTGTGAAAGTTTATGGGCGATCGCTCGCTATTTTATGGGCGATCGCCCGCTATTTCGGGGGCATTTTGCTTCGCGACGCCTGACGCCCAGCCAGGCCCTGTAGATGCAGAACGCCTCCTGTTTGACGACCTCCAGGGCTGGTGCTAAAATTGGGCGCTTCTCCAACCTCTCAATCTCTTCAATCCTTTCGAGCGCCTGCCTGAGCATGCATTACTTGCTCCTAAGCGGCTACATGCGTACAATCACTTCTGCTAACTGTTAATCTCGTCGGTGTCTGTCTCTCATACATAGGATCCTCCAAAGTGGACACGTGCAGCTAGCCGACCGGTCCAACCCAGTCGGGGTGCTTGGTCGCTCAGGCCGTCTATGGCAATTTAAATACGAGAATAAGGAGGGATGGCCGACAGATGCGCCAGCTGAATGTCGTCATTAGTAGGCAGGAGAGTGAATAGGGGCCAGGTACCTTTATTAATATACCATAAACGGTCGGTGGTCAATATGTTACATTCATACTGAAACATCTCCCAGCCCAAGCTCAACAGTCCAGTCCAGAACAACAAGTCCAGCCTCTGTTTCATGAAGCCTTCTGCCGCGGTTATTTACCTATCTGAAAACCCCCATCTAGCTAGCGAGAGCTAGTATTCGTCTCGCCGCGAATCTTGCTTAGCGTCTCGGCGCTCACTTAGGTATTGGTGCATAGGTACCATCGCGAAAGGCTTGGCATCAAATCAGGTTAGCAGTTTTCCCGAATTACTTAAGATTTTCTTACCCGGCTCAATTTCGACTCGGCTTCTGCTCAGGCTACGCAGCCAGACAAGAACGGGGCCCAGTTCGCCAAGTTCTGGACCATATCCTTTCTACAGGAATCCTGTCCAGTGAGTTAGCACGGTTGATTTGTCGTTGTTAGCCAGATGATCGAAGCATATCCCTTAACCCGCCAGCGTCCTACCAGAATTTAGTCCGTGCTTGAACACCAGAATGACAAAAAAGCGTATAGCTAATTACTCTCAACAATGCCTTCCAATCGTTCTTCCAATGATGTAGACCTTGTTCAACCGACTCAATATAACTTTACCAACATAGCCCCAATTCATATAAATAGTAGCTGATTTTATAGTTTTATTCTAGAGCTATAAAATAAGACTTTATTTTTAAAATGTAAAGCTATATTGGTGGAGCCGCAGGGGGTGTCTTACTAGAGCTGTGGAAACTTAAATTGAGGCTCTGCGCTGACTAATTTTAGCTACCTGGCCCCAAAAACCAGTACCCTATAATACCCCCTACAGTCCTACTAATATAGCTCTAATTCATATAAATATGGGCCAGTTTTATAGCTCTAGTAAAGGGCTATAAAATAAGGTCCTATTTATTAAATATAAAGCTGTATTGGTAGAGTTATAAGGAGTGTATCGTTTTAATGGGGTGGGAGTTCGGCCGTAAGCGAGTTCACGATCTTTTGCAAACGACAGTAACTTTTCTGGAACGGAAATCCTCTTCACCTTCTAGATCCCAAGGATGAAGCTATCTACCTCGACTCTTGTTCATTAAGTCAAAATATATCGCACCCTTTAAAGCGCTTTTTCAGTCGATTGAGATCTTGAGCAGAAGTCATTAAATTAATTTTCTGGTTGCTGTAAAGCTGTCCTATTTAAGCATTTCGTGATCATATTCTAAAGTAGCGTCGCCTCAGGCACCTAGGCACTAGTACAGAAGCCAATGCAATACTGAATAAAGCTTCAGCTGAAATCGTGCAATTCAGCAGTATCAAGGCAGCTGAATTACAAACCCAACATCAATTGCATTCGTGCTATGACGTAGGGCCAATTGGCCAACACGCTTTTTTGAACCGTACGATTGCGTACCCAATATCTGAGATGGATTAGGAATCGAAAGAACGAACCTCGCCACGGAAATCGAGGATATCCAAGACCCAGGATGGAACGAAGAAATCAAGAAGACTCAACAGTCAGGGCAAAGAGAAAGACTATAGAGAGCACTTTACCATCTTCCAAGACCCGCGCGACTCACGTTCACAGGCGCGGTGTCTCTATTTCCCCTTACGATCAACATTCCCGTGATTTACTGCCCCACCACGTGACCTGTTTACTTACCTCGGTCTGCAATTGTTTCCGGGTGCTGGCGATAAGTGACGTTCACAAGCCGATGAGCATTCCACATATTGCAACCACCACCTAGCTCTCTTTCTCCTAAACTAATCAATATTACTTTCTCCATATGCGTTTCTACAGCGCGCTTCTTTCCTTTCTAAGTTTCATTGTGCCACCTTTACTAGCAATTCATCCCACTACTTTACATACCACCCCTCCTTTGGGCTTCTGCACGTGAAACCACCTACATTTCGACTTACAGGCCCCTCCAACATGTCCCAGATAGCCAAGACAGCCGCTGAAAAGCTTGAGGAGTCCACTCAGAGTGCTCCGAATAGCACGGCTGCGCAACAAAGCGACAATGTTGCCCACGCCCTTGCTGGAGCTGGAGGAGGCCTGCTGTCCATGGCTCTAACGTAGGACATCTCGACTAGGTACTCTCCTATCTTGCTGAATGTCTTCGTAGCTACCCTCTCATCACTCTTTCAACACGCGCACAAGTCGAATCCAAGCGCGCCCAATCCTCCACCCTTGATGCCGCACGCCGCATCGTTCAAAGAGAAGGCTTCGTCGGACTATATGCAGGACTCGAATCGGCTCTCTTCGGAATCAGTGTCACAAACTTTGTATACTACTACTGTTAGTAATGGAACACATAATGGAGCGTGAGCAAGGTTGACTGGAGTTCATAGGGTACGAATGGACCAGGGCTTTCTTTGTGAAAGCGGCCCTGAAAGCCGGAAGAGCTTCCAAGAAGCTAACCACCATCGAATCTATGATCGCCGGAGCCATCGCTGGTAGTGCTACTGTCATGCTCACCAATCCTATTTGGGTAGTCAACACTCGCATGACGACACGCAAATCCGAATCAGATGAGCAAGTCCTCCCTGGCGCAAAGCCTACGAAGGCACCATCTACCATCGGAACACTCCTTTCCATAATTCGCGATGAGGGCCCGATGCGGTTGTTTGCGGGTGTCATGCCTGCTTTAGTCTTGGTCATAAACCCGATTTTACAATACACCGTCTTTGAACAATTGAAGAATATGTTGGAGAAGAAGAGACGGGTCACCCCCACCGATGCATTTTACCTCGGCGCTCTTGGCAAGCTCATGGCGACTAGCATCACATATCCATATATTACAGTTAAAAGCAGAATGCACGTTGCGGGTAAGGACCGGCCGAAGGAAGACATGCTCACAAGTTTCTGCAGGATTATTAAGGAAGACGGCTGGGCTGGTCTCTACAGAGGTAAGCAAGTTCCGTACGAATACCTTATCGTCTTCAGATTCTAATGTGTGATAGGCATCGGTCCAAAGGTTACCCAAAGCGTCATCACTGCTGCGTTTTTGTTCGCTTTCAAGGACGCTCTGTATGCCATGACGGTCAATGCCAGGAGAAATATTGCAGTGAAAAAGGCGTGATAGGCCTGTTCCACGCAAAGCGGTGGAGTAAATTCTGTCAGCTTATTTTAAATGTAGTCTAGCATTGGGAAATCCAAAATGACTCATTGATGGTGTATGATTGTTGGGTAAGCAGGAAAATGTAGCCGCATCTGGATAGAAGAGGTTGCATATTAGGACTACATAAACGAAACGGTTGCCAATTGGCTTTGTATATACGTATTTCAAATATTGAACCAAATCAATTCCCTCTGTCCCATTCTGCTGCACATGTAACCTTTTGCCAGGCCTCTTGCATGTTACAGCGTGGACGGAACAGGAATTTATTCCCGAGCCGCAAGAAAACGCCAAAGCTTACAGCATCGGCAATATTTCTCCTCCTCGACCCACATCCTACTGTGTACTTACCGCATTTGAACATGATCCCAAGGGTTCGAGGAGATATTCTCTGCATAATTGCCGTGTTGGTCGACGGCGGGGTGATGATGCGTGATGAATCCATTCAATTTATCCAAAGGGGTGCTCAGAACTGACCTGTAGATTTCCTATACATTGTTAAACGCTTTTGTGTCATCAACCCGGTACGAAGGCAAGATATACTCCCGGCATCTTTTAAAGAAACTACGTCTCCTTACCAAACCTCAATTGCATGATAGAAAAGCAAATTTTGGAAGCAATGGCGTCAAAACTCTACACCATCCGCTGGGGAATTCTAGGTACCACGACCCCCCTCTTAACCTCCTCATTTGAAACTCTAGCTAATGCTCAGCAGCAACGGGAGGAATAGCACAAAGTAAGCCCCAATCGCCGTACCTACGTATTACCACAGCGAATCCCTAATCCGTGTCCTCACCAGCCTTCACCAAAGACCTCCTTATCGACCCCTCGACTCGCGACGCTAGCGACGTCGCGCATGAAGTTGTCGCTGCCGCCTCCTCAACCTCCACCTCACGCGCGGAGCAGTTCCTTAAAAACTGCGGCTGCTCGTCCTCCGCGAAAGCGTACGGCTCGTACAAAGAGCTAGTCGCAGACCCCAACGTTGACATCGTCTACGTCGCAACGCCACACTCGCACCACTACCAGAACGCACGGCTATGCCTTGAGGCGGGAAAGCATGTGCTGTGCGAGAAGGCGTTTACAACAAACGCGGCGCAGGCGAAGATCCTGGTTGAGCTGGCAAAGAAGAAGAATCTGTTCTTGATGGAGGCAGTTTGGACACGGTATTTCCCGCTGGCGAAAGAGGTGCGGGCAATGGTGCAGGAGGGGAAGATTGGAGAGGTGAAGAGAGTCTTTGCGGATTTGAGTTTTTGGAGTGACGTCGAGAAGGAGTTTGGGACGGAGAGTCGCATGGTTAAGTTGGATCTGGCGGGCGGTGCTTTGCTGGATCGTAAGGAGCTCCTTGTCCCCTTCCACCCCCACTGAAACTACCAACTATACTCAGGGTACTTATGTCGGACTTTTTCTTGGCCTGATGCTAATACGATTCTTTACGTAAACAGTCGGCATCTACAGCATCACCTGGGTCTTCCAATTCCTCTACCACCTCCAACCCCCCAACCAGCGCAAAGCACCCACCGTCGCCTCCTCAATGACAAAGTACTCCAAAACAGGCTGCGACGAAATGACATCCATCATCATGACCTTCCCACCCGCAGGCACGCACGGCATCGCCACCACCAGCCTCCGCGTAAGTCCCTCAACCACTCCTCCACTCCCCTTCCCCAAAAAACACCATAGCGACTTACCGAACCTAACACCCGCCCAGGTCTCCCACGACCCGGACTCCCAGAGCACCGCCGGCGCCCCGATCCGGATCCAGGGCACGCTCGGCGAGATCCAGGTGCAGGGCCCGGCCTACCGCCCCACAACCTACACGCTGATCCCCGCAAAATCCGACGCGCGCGGCGCGCTGGCTGACTTCCAGCTCCAGAGGGTCACGCGTGATATCCCCGGTCACGGCATGTTCTGGGAGGCGGACGAGTGCGCGCGCTGCTTGCGGGATGGGAAGCTGGAGAGTGAGGGGCTGTCTTGGGAGGAGAGCATTGTTATTATGGAGACGATGGATGAGGTGAGGAGGCAGAATGGGCTGAGGTATCCGGAGGCTATTGAGAGTACGGAGTTTCCGCTGGAGGGGTTTTAGGGGGTTGGGTGAGGTGGTGGAGGGAATGGTGCTATATGAAGGAACATTTTGAGGATTTAGAGTCAGTCAAAATCAATGTGTTGAATGGTGCAAGCTTGGGTGTTGTGTACTATATTGTGCTAAGTTAAAGCAGCTGTCTAACTCTCCTTCAATTCTGAAGGCCTGGGAAAGGACCCCTGATGCCGAGTACAGACTGATCGCCGTAACGGTGTAGTGCAGAATCACCAATCGGTATTGGAAAAGCAACGGCTGGCAGAGTGCTGGATGAAAAGCATCAGTCCAACCACGAGTACCGTTTAGGAAGTTTATCTGGAAGCTTTATGGTAGTTTTATGTAACAAACCGTATTCTCCAACCCTTAGCGCGGGGCGGCAGCCGAGCTTGAGCTTGTTCCAGCAAAACTCCCCGATGGTAGCTCTAGAGTATCTAATTTACCTACCTATATAACTCCCACACCCTCCCTCCACACCTCACACCTCCGTAGACCATAACTCCTACCACCCTAACCACGCAATCGAACCCAAACCGACACTTCTAATATGGCGCATAACCTCAGACCCAGACGCAAGCCTTCTAAAGCTCCCTTCCCCTTCCTCGCCCTCCCCACCGAGCTCCGTCTCCAAATCCACAACTACCTCCTCCTCTCCATGCCCAACTACGGCTACACGCACACCGACCTGCCCTGCCCGCGTCTGCGCCAGCGCCGGCACCGGTACCCCCTCCGCCAGCACGGCATGCTCCTCGCCAACCGCCAGCTGCACGCCGAATACGTGCAAGCCTTCTACGAGCGCACCAGCTTCTTCTTCTACGTCGACACTAACAACGGCACGCGGCCTGCCACCGTGCCCTTCTGGACTCTCCCCCCCGCGCTGCTGCCCAACCTGCGGCAATGCAAGCTGTACATCGATCTCGGGATGCTAACGTGGCGGCTAGGCTCCTCGATGGAGGCGTTTGTCGCGCGGATCGAGGCGCTACTGGGACGCATGGAGCGGGTGCGGTGGGTGCATCTCGTGTGGGATCTTTGGGTAATGGTAGGGCGGCCGTTAATTGGGCAGCTGCTATGGGAGTGGAAGGAGGAGGAGTGGTTTCGGAAGGAGGGGCTGTGGGAGCGGTTTGGGGAGCGGTTTGTGCAGCGTCTGAAGGGGAGAGCGGGGATGCGGGGGATGATTGTGACTGTTGGGAGGCGCATTCTTAGGTTGGAGAGGAAAGGGGCGGAGTGGGTGGAGAGGGAGGTAGTGCCGTATTAGGGGGGGAGTGAAGGTTCTTTGATGCTTCTTTTCTTGTTAGGGTGGTTCTGCGCAGATACATTGGAAATAGCGTTTTATGGCTAGGACCCGTATTACCTATATAGATTTAAATATTATATATTAATTAACTACGCCTTCTAATTATACTTTTAATAATATAAACTTTTGCCTTTGCATATTAGGCATGAACACGGTAGCTCTAAAGTATCCAATCTACCCACCTATATAACTCCCACACCTTCCCTCCACACCTCACACCTCCGCAGACCACAACTCCTACTACCCTAACCACGCAATCGAACCCAAACCGACACTTCTAATATGGCGCGCCCTAACCTAGACCCAGACGTAAGCCTTCTAAAGCTCCCTTCCCCTTCCTCGCCCTCCCCACCGAGCTCCGTCTCCAAATCTACAACTACCTCCTCCTCTCCGTGCCCAGCTACAGCTGCAGATACACCAACATGCTCCACCGGCGTCGCCCGTGCCACCAGTTATTTTTCTGCCGGCACGGCATGCTTCTCGCCAACCGCCAGCTGCACGCCGAATACGCGCAAGCCTTCTACGAGCGCACCAGATTCTTCTTCTTCGTCGACACCCATCACGGCACGCGGCCCGCTACCGTGCCCCTCTGGACTCTCTCCCCCGCGCTGCTGCCCAACCTGCGGCAATGTAAGCTGTGGGTCGATCTCGGGATGATGGTGTCGGGGCTAGACCCCCCGAGGGAGGCGTTGGTCGCGCGGGTTGAGGCGCTGGTGGGGCGCATGGAGCGGGTGCGGTGGGTGCATCTCGAGTGGGAGCTTTCGATATGGGCGGGGTCACCGCAATGTGACGAGGAGCTGTGGGAGCGGCTTGGGGAGCGGTTTGTGCAGCGCCTAAAGGGGGGAGCAGGAATGCGGGGGATGACCGTGACGGTTGGGAAGCGTATTCTTAAGTTGGAGAGGAAGGGGGCGGAGTGGGTGGGGAACTTCTATTCTGCAGAAAGCCCAGACGTCGCGCGCGAGCTATATCGGTAACATTTTAAGGGTACTACGTTATCGATAAGGATATTGCCCGTGTATACAACACTAAGAATCTATCCCTCCTGATTGGCCAAATCTTTATCGATAACGTAGGACGATAATTGACGGCTCAAGGGATGCCATCGTAAATAATTTTACATGGTAGAAACACTAAAAGAAATTTCAGGAAAAATCTTATGTATTTCCCAGTCCATGCTTAGTCTACAGCCCTTTCCCAAAATTCCGAGAAAGCGCTTAAGACATAAGGGGCAAAAGAGAGAGTGTAAGCAAATCTAGGAAGCCTGGACAATTCTTCGATGGCTACGACTAGAAACTGGCGCTGTATATAGCTTGCATTCGAATACGGCTAGCCCGTTCCATTGAGCGACGAGTATTTTTAGAATCCACCAGGATAAAATGGGTTGGGCAAGAGACTAGGAGCAGGATTTGAGAAGTTATGAAGATAATTCAAGATCATTGCTCATCTATAGAAAACCAGAGTTATTATACGAGCCGCAAGTATCGTCCTACGGTCACAAGTTCCTCTATTAAAAATGACACATGCACTTCAGGAAACACCAACACGCGTATTACTCCATAAATCTTCACTGTTTACTCAAAATCCCCCATACACGCTCATAGTCCGCCCATGAGATTCGGCAGATTTGCTCTGAACTTCTGCGAAAACTCCACACAGATGCTCTGTTGATACCACTCATGGCGCGCGTTGTGGTCGCTGACTAGGTTGTGCGCAAGCTCGTGGCAATAGGTTAAATACCAGGAATCCAGGCCCCTGAGCCGGCCTGCTTTGGTATTCCACCCCTCCAAGTGGAGCTCCGTAAACCAAGCAAGGTTGAAGAAGAGAGCACCGCCCAAATTGAAAGCGACGGTGTTGGACCGGTTATCCAGGAAAATGTTGATGGCTGCCGGATTGACTTCAAAGATATTTGTGAGTTGCATGATTACAGGCAAGAAGGCTTGCAACGATTCATGGATATCATTTGGCGTCTCCGTTTGGAATTTTCCAAAGTATACGTCAATATTAAGACCCTGGTAAGGAATTGTGAAGGCTTTAGTGATGTTCTCTGCCTGCACATCACTGCAGTAGCCGCCTTTGTCCAATTCTGTAGCATCAACATGATGTTTCGACTTGATGGCTTGCATATTCGTGGGCCTGCATTCCTTGATGGCATTCTGGATGTTCGTGTTAGTGGCTTGGATATCCTTTGTGATCTGAGGTGGATCTGTTGCTGAGGAAGTTCGATTGGGTTCACTAAGACCTAGGCTCTTCGCAAACTTGTTGAAGAGACCCTTATTAACCGAGCGGCGTCTGCCTAGAGGTCCAGTATGCTCCGGCGGCTCAGGACTACCAAATGCTCCGGGCATTTTCTCAGCTTGATCTGGCGAGCTCGGTCTTGGTTCCTGGTCATTGGTGATGCCCTGCTTCTTTTCTTCTACTCTCCGGGAATTTTCCTCAAATTCTTTCTCCAATTGGCTCTGCTGCGCTATGCGAGCCTCGTACTCACGTTTGCGGAGAATTCTTTCAACGTTGATACCTTTTTCCTGGAGTCTTCGAAGCGACTCTGTGAGAATTCGTTCTAGTGCAATGACATCGTTCTGCTTGGGGCGTTTGATCAAAAGCATAACCAATTCCCGGCTAACATCGTACTTGTCGTAATTGGGTACAATGTACAGAACATGGCCGCCTTGGCGCACCTTATGCACAAGAGCCGACCTTTGCTGCGAAAAGGCGACTGCATGTCGCTGGAGGGAGAAACGAACAGAGACATCCGACACTAGCTGTACAGAAAGATGGCTGCTTAACCATTTGGTGTCATGCCGGATCACGTTGGCTGAAGTATCTCTTTCGTATTCGTGAAGGAAGAGTCTTGTCCTCTCAAGAATCTCTTTTCGGAGTTTCTTCGCCGGCTCCTGGTGTCGTAGTAGATTGCCGACTCGGCGATCAGTTTTCACGAGGTCTGTCAATTTCTTAGCGCCGAATCGCTCATAGAACTTCTCCAGCACCTCTTCCTGAGGCGTAGCGACTACGAAGTCTCGGAATTTGGAGAAGTAGTATATGTCATCAACGATGATGACTTCCTCCCCTGTATTTAATGACCACTCTCTCTGTGTCACACCCTCATCTTCAAAAATATCATCTTCTATGAGCTCTGCTTTCTCGTTCTCGCCCTTGATGTCCTTATAGCCGAGCAAGATCCGAGACTTGCTAAGCGTTTCTGCAAACTGTTTATCTACCCATAGGCTGTTTCCTTGCTCGGCAAGCTTTCTCAAGAGATCCAGATATTTCTCTTGTCCCATCGTCTTCAGGAATCTCGAAGGGTTTTGAGCTAGCATATTGGCAAGCTCGAAACTGCTAGGTTCATGCTTGGCTCCGACTTTTAGCAAGAAGGATGTAGCCTCTGGGCCATATTGCACGTAGTCGAGCATGCCGCGGTATTCCTGATCACGACCTAAAAAGACTGAATCAGGAGGATCGTAATGATGTATCCGCAGCTCAGACGGTCCTGTCTGTCTCCGACGCGGGTCTTCGAAGCCGGCCTGGGGCGGTTGTAGATAATATTTCCTGAAGATTGGTACTATTTTTGCTGCGCTTAGGTCATTCGCCAAAGTCCTATTTTGATCAAGGTCGCTGGCGCGACTACACATATATGCGAACTTTATCTCAGCTTCCGGTTTGCTGGTAGGAGGTTGCTTAATCAGTCTCTGAACGCAGTCTTTGATTGGTGGATCTTTTTGAAGACCAAACTTGTCCGCATGCGGCCGGATATCAGCTCGAAGTATTGCGTAGCCTAAGCATGAGGCGTTTTCATTCACAAAGCACTGAAAGGGGGCGACTAAGGCAGGGAAATCCACCTGTTCCGTTGGAAGGTATGACACTGTGAGAGAGTATAGCCTTTCCTTGTCCTTTTCGTACCCGTTTTTGAAATAATTTTGTAGGTAATACTCCATGCAAATGTCATATAGCCTGCGATTGTTTGACTCTCCAGCGTGTTGCAAGAGTGCTACAATTCTTAAAGCCGAGGGATGTTCCATAAGTCCTAGAGTCAACAAGAGCTTCCCTTCTCGCGTGGTGAGCCGAAATTCAAATGGCAGTTTGATCTGATTTAGTCCTAGAGCAATGATGGAATGGCTCGGTGCGTACAGGTCTGCTGCCTTAAAAAGTTGCCCTGGTTTGACCGAGGACCCTTCTCCGGGAAGGAACGGAGTTTGTCGGAGACGCTCAATATCCTTCCGCGGTATTTCTTCCATGACAGAAGCGAAATAGCGGATAAGTTCTACATGACTCCATGGTATCTTCCCAGTCTCTCGATCTACGTCTCGGGCGTTCATTCGTTCGAATACAACCGAGAGTTCTATGGTCCTACGAACCCCTAGAGCTTGAAGGAACTTTTCTTTCGAGCTGGGAAATTGCTTGACAACAGGTAAATCATCAAACAGCTTGACTGTCGGGAAATACGATTCTTCTGGACGTGTCATTCCCATCTTTGTTGGCAGAATACTATGCGGAGACAGTAGATTGCACACTGCTTCCTTCGAAGAAGAGTCAATTTGGTCCCAGCTCTTCGCGACTAGACCGAGAACTTGCATTGCGAATTTCTCTGAAGAAATAAACTTTTCGAGATGTGGGCCATTCGTTAGAAATCGAAGCCAAGTGACTATTGAGAGCTCCTGCCAGCCAAACATTTGGAGCTCCTTCGGTGGTATCGGTTTCGTGAACTTGAAAGGAATGGTCGTAGAAGGAATTGGCATCGTCGGAGAGATTTTTGAGACGTTGATGTAGGAATCAATATCAACAAGCTGTAAAATCGTGCCATGCGAGTCTCCATCCGGGCCTTCACTAATCGCAGCGACGGTGACGCCGAAAAGTGTATGAACACCTTTAGGATCTAGTTCCTCAGAGGTTAGCTTGTTGCCACACCATCTCATAAACTCCATAAGCTCCGTTTCATTCAAAGCCCGGGATTCAAGACCCTTCCTTATATCTTCCATGGTCATATCCAAAATGAAGCCTCGGTTATGAAGATTTACCATGAAAGATACAGCGCCATTTGCAAGCTCCTGTGGGACCATTGGAACTTCGCCCAAAAATCTCAAGGTTTCCGCGGGCATGCGGACCAGCTTGCTAGGGATGATTCCTTTGGACGACAAAATATCGATGGAGCGCTCCTTGGAGCAACTCCAGAAAGCTTCCTCAATTCTCTCTCCCACTAAACTTGAGGGAGCAGACGGTTTGGAGGTGTACTGCTGGAAGATATAGATAGCCTGGGGAATCAGAGCTGATATTGCTGTCGTCTCAACCTTGGCTCTGAGTTCTGCGATATCCGACATGTACGAAATTCGACACGCCAAGCCAGCAACTCTCAGAAGCTCCGCGTTCCATGTACTGATGTATCGAGCATTCATGTCAATGTTTTCTCGTTCTACAGTCGGGATGAGTGATGGTGCAGAGACGTGCGCGAGAAATCCAGTGGTTTGAGCCGTCGGAAATCCGATGAAAATCCTGCCAGCCTTGGTAGGGAGAATGTCGGAGAAGATTTTTGCGGAAAGTTGAGAGGTAGGACCAGAGCCTGTTGACAAGGATGTTGAATTCTCATGAAAGGGAGAAGTTAGTAAGGCGATTTTCGTCTTCCGTGGCGGTGATTTCTTCGTTGCTCGTTCAATCTCGACGGCGAAACCGCGTTCCACTTTCGTATTGACATCCACTGTACAGACTTGGAGGAAGATTGACCCCTTAGATTCACCGGAGATATCATCCCCATACGATACGGGTTTTTCAATGACTGGCGCTTGCCTAGTGACCTTCGTATTTGTCTGTGCAGATGAAGCAGCCGAAAATCTTGAGAAGAAACTTTTCAGCGAAGTACCGGCATTTTTAATCTCTTCTGGAACGATCTCCGCAACGCTCTTCGCCGGAACCTGGGCAGTCGCAATGACGTTGCTCCAAACAGCATCGATTTGGGAACTCTGGCGGGTAATTTGTGCAACTCGCATAAGGCCTCCATCGGTTTCTGCCTTCAGTCCTGCTGGGATCCTTATTTCCGTGGGTGGAGATATCTTTTTCCCAAAAGTCGCAACTCTGTGGTCGTCGAGATGGAGTTCAATAGATTGTAACCCCACAAAGGTTAGACTGGTTGACAGAAACTGACATAGGGAAGGAATATTAGGTATTGGAGGCGGATTATATGATGCGGACGATGGATTTGCTTGTCTGTATTCTAGGAAAAATGTTGTGTCGGATGATGCTTGTTCCGAGGAAAGAACTGCGACTTTGGTAGACAAGGTGTTACCTTTCCAATAAAACGCCATGGTTCTATCACCAGAGACAACAAACGGCTCGTTACAGTCCGAAAAGACGCTATAGAAACCTACTCCAAAAGCGCCAATCTTTGTTTCATCAGGGTTGCCGTCAGCGATGCTCTTCAACCTGCTCCAGTCTGCGCCCGTGAAAGGCTGTCCATTGTTGGAAACAGTCAGTCGCCTCAGGGTGTGATGTTGAATGATATGTTTTAGAAGAAAATATTTGTCAGAGGTTTGCGGTGCTGGAATCGTTGTTGATGGATCCGTCTCGTATCTGATAATTACAGTACTTGCCCCAGCGTCCGAAGCATTCTGGATAAGTTCTCGTAAAGTAGTATGCTCACTTGAGTAACGGGCTAGAACTTTGTCTATTAGAGCTCTGGTGTTGACGGTAACTTCGCTGTCTTTGCCATCGTTCATAGTCTGATTGCGCAACCGCGCAAAATCGATAGAGCCCATAGCGGATGCGAAGAGTTGCTACCAGCTACGGGTATTCTAAACAGTTTAGAGAAGGAGCATCAAAAGGGTACGCTCTAGGAATAGAAATTTGAAGTGCTTCTGCTGACGTACGATGGCGGTAGCCTTGAGTGATGTTGCCACAAGTAGAATCTAGCCTAAAGAAGAGTTGCTGAAGAAGAAAGAACTAGAGAAGCTCTAGAGGAACGCCATTAAATGCAGAGATAATAAAAGAAAAACATGTATTCTAGCTGCAGAGTGAATTAGTCGGCTGGAGGTTGTTGTGGTCTTGATTATAGTTTGAGAGCGGCTGAACGTTAACGTGAATCGCGGTTTCGCGCTAGTCTAGTAGGGGTTTGGCCATATCGTGCACGGTCCCACATCGCACGGTATGAATATAATTTATTAAACAGTAGGTTAAGCTTTATATAAAGTAAAAATAGAAATAATTTAAAAAAATAAAAGTTATTCCATATATAGTTGTATTTTATATGTAATACTAAATACTTTTTAAAATACGTATAATTTAATACTTATAATAGTTCTTAAGTTCCCATGCGCAGTCAAGGCGCAATAAAAACGTGGCCCGTGCGCGAACACCAGAATATTTAGCAAATGCCTCCACCATAGAAACAATTATATTACTACAATAGATCGCAAACGTATTTCTAATGATGCAGATCTTATGCAACCCCCCGGTCGCGTCGCTATAATAGAGGGAAAGGATATATGTAAGGCACCGTGCACGAGGTAGGACCATGCACGAGATGGCCCTAACGTCTAATAGAACAAGACACTGTCTGGTCGTGACCAGCCATTTTTTTCCCGGTCTCAGGGGAGCCCACAGACGCTTTACCACTAGAATTAAATACCAAACTTGAAAGAAGAATATCTTATTCGTCTGCTTAGAAAATAATATAAATCACTATTTATAATCGTGTCTCGGAATAATGTTAATACAAGGCACGGACCTCGCCTGCCATCCCACAGGAGCGGAGTCTCAACACCAGTGAACCTTCATCGCGATATTCACGCTGTCATGCCTCTGACCATCAGGCAGGATTTCGGACTTCGGAGTATGAACTTATCGAGCGCAGCCTCATCATAACGAGAAAGTTTACAGCCCTCTACCCCTCACATTTCCCGATGTGGTCATGGCAATCGATTCTCTATCCCCCATTGCGCCTGCGCGCATTCGGGCTCTTCTCTTGCCAGTGGGGCGGATTAAGCGCTCAAGCTTTATGAATTTTGTGGATCTTCTACAGCCAGAATGCATGATTCGACTTGGTGACATAAGTCCAGATCCCCGACCAAATAGGAGTATGATATTTCCCGCCGTAATATTTTGCCCAAGTTCCTCTTCGCGCTTACGCTGATCACCGCATAGACATGTTCTCTCCACTAGCCTTTCCTGATGGTACTCTTCTTTATGAGCTTTCAACCTCTTTGCCTCCGCCTTCTCAGCTTGCATTGTCACCTTTTGAGCAGTTCAGAGAACCGCTTGTGGTAATAGGTATCGCGGATGCTAAAGAGTATGACTGGCTACCCGGTGCCTCTGAAAATGGGGGTAATTATTCCAAAGGCGATGGTGGAGCATCTCAGGACCCTAGTCTGGATCCAAGTGAGCTCAAGGAAGCCATTAACGACCTCCGCGAACAGTTTCCCCGGGTTTATCTCCACAGTCTTCTGGTTTTTGACTGCTCTTGTCTATCACTTCATCCATCGCTTCCTGAGGAGACCATCCTTGTTCCTCCCGTGGCACAACTGAAAACCACAACGATGAAGACATATATGTGCGACCTAACGGCTATATTGCTGGCTGAGATGACCACGTTAGCAAGGTCTCTTCAAGGCTTGCCAACCATACAGTCGCCCACCACTCCGCATGGAGGAATTTCTGATAGCGGTTCAAACTGGACTACTTCGAACTCCATTGGGGGGCAAGCTGTTCGCAGAAATTCTCAGACACCTGGAGATTCGCGTTCAGCATCACCAGCAACTGGTGCACAGAGCAGCCACTACCGCATGTCAATGCCTGCGCAGCTGCCTTCGACGTCTTCAACTGCAACAAGCATTCAAGATGAGTCCAGATCAGCATCGCCAGCGACGACAGGAACTCGGACACCCCCGGCAACAACCTTTGACGAGATACCTGGAGTTAATCCATCGAATGCTCTTGCCCGGACGAATAGTTCTGCTTCCAGGTCAAACACAAGCATCGCAAGAGATCCAAACTTGGACAGGGTATCTGTTCATGGCTTTGGCTCGGGCGGTGTAAGTGAACGGGCCCGAAATAAAGGCCGAGGACGGGTAGGGATAGTAATCGGCACTTTGTATATGTGTGCTGGCAGGTGGCAAGATGCTATTAGAGAACTTGTGGAGAGTGCTATGCGGGCTCGTACAGCTAGTGACCATCTTTGGCACGCAAAAGGGCTCGAAAACATCATGGTTTGTTTGCTACTCTTTGCATGGTCTGGTATGGACTTTCAGGTAAGAAATCTCAAAGTGTCCTATAGCTCAAAGATATTCCTTGCCTTTGAGCTTTGGCTGTGAGAGAGAGGTAGTCGTCATTGCGGAAGTGCTGACTTTCATGCGCTCTTTAGATCCCTCAGATATGCTACCCCATTCCCGAAAAGTTCCCAATTCCTAAATCCCCTCAGCATACTCCTTCAAATAGCGTGGCGGATGTTTCCACTCTTCCAAAGCCTTCAAGCAACATCATTTCTCTACAAAATCTCAATTCTTTACTTCCAGATCTTATCAACATGATCCTGAGCATCTATGTTCGAGCCGCGAACTTCCCTGGAGAAGGATCACCTCCGCTAGCGTATTCCGAGTGCATCATCCGATTTTCAAAACTGCTCGCCGCTATGAATCTTTCCGGCGGTGCTTTAAACGACGCCGCACTTCAATATCTTGTTCGCGGCACTCCCATTATGCCGAAGCCGAACTTGTCAATACCAAGGCTTACGATCAGTCCAACAAGGAACGAGATAGCCAGTATACTATTTCGAGCACTACCATCACCAACAGAAGCAGCAAGTATGACTGCTGTTGATCGTGTCATGATACTTGCAGGCATAGCATCCGTACTTGGCTCTTTGGGGCTTCAAAGAAAGAAAGCAATCATCATGAAAGAGTCCATCAACGCCTTGATTCCAGGCCTCGTTCAAGCCCGGAAAGTTGGCGCAGCGGAGATGGGCGTCCATCCTGCGGCGGGCTTAGCTGCGCTTAATATAGTTAGCGGAGGATCCAGTGGTGCTGGTGCTCTTAATCTAGGAGATGGAGAAGTCGAAAATGGTATTGATACTTTCCTGAATCTGTTAAGCCGAGTCTACGGGATTCCAGACTCTTGGAGTAAGTCTTCGAACATAAATAGTCATTTTAATGGGGCGAAAACAAATGGCGTCGTCAACCCAACCCCTCCTGAAAGCAACATCGACAGGTTGGATGGGATCTTTTTGGAGGGAATTCTGAAACAGTCCTCTCTAAGGTCTTTCGGGAGCCTCAACTTGAAGCTAGACCTCCTCAGAACATGCATCAGCTTCTGCGAAGCGCTGCCTGACTTTCAGGGACTCCTTCATTTTACCGCAACTTTATTGAGGATTGCAGGCCCTGGTACTGCTCCTGGCTCTAACAGCACAGAAGTGTTCGTTTCGCTAGCAAGAGAGGAGCAAATTCGTCTTGCTACAAACATCTCCCGTACAGTCGGTACCGCCAACAAACTTGGGTTACAGAATTTTGAAACTGAGTACTGGGACGATTTTTTGATCCGTGGGCTGTACGCAATAGATGCAGCTCGTCCGCGATTGCTCACCCGCCATCACCAGTCCGACCTCACCAGCACATCTTCGACGAAAGAGGGGCCATTCATCCACAATCCTTTTCTTAAACAGCCTGATACAGATATCGCAGAGAAAGTAATCGTAGCCAATGAGGAGTATGGGTTTGTTGTGGCGTTGCAAAATCCATATGACTTCGAAGTTGAGATTGAATTGCTAAAACTCGCTGGCGAGGGTGTTGAGTTTAATTCACTTCAGCGGTCATTATTACTTGGCCCATATCGAACGCAGAAGTTCTCGTTAGCTGGGACTGCACGTACTCCAGGAATTTTACGCATCACAGGATGTGTTGTCAAAATAAAAGGATGTCGAGAACGTACATTTCCCATCTTTGCCGACCCATGGAGTCCGGAACCAGGAATGAGGATGAAAAGAATTGGACTCCAGGCTTCTTTAGGCCTCCCATGGAGTCCGGAACCAGGAATGAGGATGAAAAGAATTGGACTCCAGGCTTCTTTAGGCCTCCCATGGAGTCCGGAACCAGGAATGAGGATGAAAAGAATTGGACTCCAGGCTTCTTTAGGCCTCCCTTCGTCTCGTCCTGTATCCGGCATATCAACATCATCTCAGGCTAAGGAAACGATGTATTCTCAACACCCTATTCCGACGATGCTTACAATGACTGTCATTCCTGAACAGCCTCTGGTCATCGTGTCCAGTGTCTCCCTTCCTCAATCAGCTCTTATGATTCTTGAAGGCGAGAAAAAAAGGTTCTCTATAACTCTTGAAAATACTTCACACACAACCTCTGTCGACTTCCTGCATGTGTCTTTCCAAGACTCTGCAACTACGGCCATCCAAGCAGCTATGACCAACAAAGACCTACCACCGGCAGAGCTGCACGAGCTTGAAATCCAACTCGCCCATTATCCAACGTTTCAATGGCGTAAATCAGGCGGTGGCCGGACTATCGAGATCAAGCCTGGTGAAAAGGCTTCTTTTGAGATTGAAGTTGTGGGGAGACTCCGTCTAACAGACGGCATCATTCAATTTGACTATGCGAGCTTAGGGAAACCGCGTAACGAGACTGAAGACCGATTTTTCACAAGGCAATTGTCGGTACCTATCTCAGTTACCGTCAACGCTAGTATTCAGCTTCATCGCATTGATGTCGCTCCGTTCTCCCATGACTTTGCGTGGCTAAATCAGCAACGGCATTCCTCAGAGGCGACTTCGAACCCGAATACACCGGTTTCAACAAGGTCCCGATCCAATTCGGCCGAGAGAGGTGATAATCGCTTCAAGGCACTTCTTAACCGAGTTGGCCTGCGAGGTGGTGGCAGTGAGCATTGCATGCTACTTTTAGATCTCAGGAATGCATGGCCGAATCCACTGTCTATCTCCATCCAGGTGCGCGAAACCTCCGTCAGAGATGAAACGCCCGAAGACAAGTGGCGTAGAGCATACACAGTTCACGAGGTTATTCAGCCCGGCCATGTCAACCGTATCGTAGTTCTCCTTCCTAAGATGTATTTGAAGGATCCGTATGTCGCTGTTCCTTCACTTAATCCAGCGAATCAGCGGCAATTCGTCGTCAGCGCAAGCCAAATTTCCCCTGAAGCCGAAAGGGCCGGCAGAGAAGTATTTTGGTATCGCGAAGAGTTGCTTGAGCAAATACACGGCTCCTGGAAGGAGGAAGGTAATGGTCGACAAGGCGACATTGAGCTCCGAGGCGTTAGACTATCTTCCAGGATGGTCGAGGCAATGAAACTTGACGAAGTTACGATTGAAATGAGTATCTTGCCAGATTATGAAGAGTCAGGGGAAAGCGTACGCCAAATTGGGCGCTCTAAATTCGAAGTATCGGTCGATGAATTCTTGACAATGAAGACCAAAGTCCACAACCGCTCCGAATCCTTTATTGACCCGTTATTACGACTACAACCCAGTCTTTCCAATTTACCGCACAATACAGCCTTGGATCTAGACAAAAGGCTTTCATGGACAGGAGTCCTGCAGCGAAAACTTCCTTTATTAGCGCCAGGCCAAACCGTCGAGTCAGAGCTTGGGATTGTTGCCTTATGTAGCGGTATATTCGAGGTCGGCGCAACTCTAGAAGAAATTCGGCTTTGGAACAAAGAAAAGGAAGGCCAAGATGGAAGTAGAGCACGTAGCGACACTAACTTTCTTCAAGGTCATCTGCTGGGGAATGTTGGGTTGCGGACATGGCATGCAAAGGAGTCGTGTTGGATAGTTGCAAAACGCCGCGGCGTGGACTGAGAGTTTCGACCAATATGATCTCAGGATTCTGGAATGTCTTTTGAACTGGGACCTGCAATCGATGTGATTAGCGAGAGAGGCCACGACTACCCGGCGCGGGGGTGAATGGAAGGGCCGGTTAGCCTTAATCTTCATTAAACCCTTTTACGCTCACTAGTGCCACACCACAGTTTACGAATTGAGGAAGATAATTTGGTCATACTCGCCGCAACCTATTCTCTTCGTATCCTGCCCAACACCCTTGCACAACAATGCCCTTACCATCCCTTGCGTCCTACGGTTATCGATAAGATCCAGCCCAATAGAACCAATCGGATTAAGTTGGGATAGAGAGGGCGTGACGAACCGCTTTAGCTTTCACCGCACTTGTCAATACCAGGCCGTTACTCAAGAATTACTAGAGCTCGGGATACTACCATTGTTGCATTACTATTTCACGCTGTGACGAAAACTGCAGGCGTGAACTTGGCAATTGCACGACTTCAAGACACTCGCGGCACCCTTAGGGCATAAACTTTGCTGAGTGTCTCTCAAAAGATCAAGTCTCACAAGAGCCATGGTTTGGACCATCTCACTTTGTTCCCACTAAAAATTCTACGTCATAGCCCAATTTCCTGCGGTGTCGTTGGTCCTTCTGGCACCGGATGCCACATCCCTTGTTTCAAGAACGTATTGAAGGGAATCGCTGCAGTCGATATGAGATTTTTCAGCTATCGTAGGGGACATATTACCCTCAGTCTTCTGCCACGCACAAACCATTTCCTCCTTTGATCTCAACCCTACCACCTTGCGCGACTTCTACTATTACGAGTATGTCCCGTCTCACTGTCTGGCTTAAATTTAAATCGCTAGGTCTGACCGACTAACCATTTACCAACCCAAGCCTCCTTGCTTTCCCGGACTGTATAGCTGGCGCCGTTGACGGCCTACCTCATACTGTGGCCTACCCGATATGCCTGTGCTCGTCTGCATTGTTGCCCTCCGCTTCCTAGACGCCAATCGCTGAGGCCTACTGCTCGCAAGCCGCGGGTGGCTTCGTTGTTATTCCTCAGGCGACACCGAAATTATCAACGTCTTCGAGGTAAACCACTAGCGCAAGTGCAACGAAGCGTTCTATGATGACCACAGGAGTTAGTGGTACGGGTCTGACGACGATTCCGATAATAGTGAGTAGTTTGAGTGCTAGTTTGGTGCTAGTGGCGGTGCCGGGCCTTCTGCGACATCGTCTACATCCTCGATCACCTCTGCCTTCTCTCCGGCACACCCTTACGGCTTCTCAGCTGGTGTGATGGCTGGCATTGCTATTGGGGTTGCCATTGCTGTAATAGCAGCATTTTTCGTCTGCATTGTCTTTGCATTCAGGTATTCCGCGCGGAAAAAGAGTGAAAAGAAGCCTGAAGGGAGTGAGAGGCCGCCAACTGACTATGAGATACATCGGCTTTTCAATAGATTCAATATGCAAAGAGATCTACGGCACAATAGGAGGGCTTAAGAGATTGAGATTGGAGTCAAATTGGGTGTTTTGGAATATAGGACAAACTACGAGTCGTGTATTTTGAAGTGCTGCCGATACCTGCGTCTTTTGCGCGAGGACTACTCAGGGCCACGATGAATTTAATAGTAATAAAGAAGACTTTGACATATCATGCTATGACAGCAAATGAACACATGGAGTTTGATAAAGCAGTTAGTGGATGACTCCTCAGAGCAAAGATTTGCTGGGACTGGCTGTCATGTTAGTGCAATGAATCTGCTAAATTAACTACCTTTGTACAGGGGTCTTCGAGGAAGTCTGACGTTTTATGGGCGTACATGCTCTAAGCTTGGTAATTCTTTACCTCAGCAAGCTCAGACGCGATTCCGTTGGTGCGGAGTCAATCGGCCCGCAAGCGAATGACTAACCACGTTCGTGGTAAACCACCAGAATCATGTCTGAGGGACATTTCCAAGGTTTATTACGTTTTCCGACTTTTTTTACAACTTTCCCTATATAAATTAATGAATCGCTCAACCACGACGGGTTAAAATACTACTAAAAGTTCATCGATTAGAGAGGTAACCCAATATTCTATGAATATTGAGTCTAAATTAACCCACAACTGCCCAAAGTCAAGATCATTTTCGCCAAAAAAAAAACCCGTTATTAAGGATTGTAGAAACAGCTATCCCTTAACACGTCAGGGTCCTCATAGTAAGTGGTCCGTGCGGAGCTCCGTTTTCAAAACAACGCGTATATCTATATAGAATTCAAGCATCAATTATACCACTACCATGCCTTCTAATCGTGCTAAAATTGATGTAGACCTTGTTCAGAAGACTTGATATACCGTTCCCCTAAATAAGACGGCGAAAATAGCTCCCCCCAAACCCTGGCCGTTGCTCGAATTCGAACCTCTTCATATTAACAATTAGGACGACCATGGCTCACCAAACCTCCCTTCTAACGTTAATATACACAATCTTTTCGAGTTATTTAGACTATCCTTTACGGATAAGATTATGGATAAGCTTATAGAGTGGATAAATAAGCCCGTGGAGCTCTATCCGCTAGACAAGGAAGCAGGATACCTACGCACATGGCAGCCAATGTATACTCTACGCGTAATTCGGAATGCTTATTCATATAGGAATTACTATAGAGCCGGCTATTAAAGACTACTAGAAGGATTTAAACACACATGGCAGCCTCATATTTCTGAGTACGGGCACCGAATTTAGCTGATCTGATTGGTCGATCTTTATCGATAACCTGAGGACCCGAATTAACGTGTTAAGGGATAACGTTGCAATAGGTATACATATAGTGCCTAAAAATTAATTTAACTATATTTCTAAGATAATAGCTGCTATAGGGGTATAGATTAATTTCGTTGAAAAAGGTAACTGCTCTATACAAAAAGTCTGGAAAAGTCCCTCAGACCATAGAATCAGCTTTCTGACAAAAAAGGTTAGCGATATCCGCTTGCGGATATACAAGGGGGTAACACGAATTGCTCAGACGCCCCCCCTGCTAGTATGGTATACAAAATAACCTAGCCCTGCTATATTACTTGGGGCTCGATTATTTTTCTCCATACTAGCAGGGGGGGCGTCTGAGGCATTGATGTTACCCCCTTGTACGTATGTCCGCTAATTGATTCTACGGTCTGAGCTTGCTGAGGTAAGGTAATTCTCGCGACGATAGATCTTCCGGAGAACGGCTCCCCTGTTCCGAGCCTCGGTCTCCGATGTCTATCTGTCAAGGTGAACGTGCTTCTGAAGATATTGAAGAGGAAATATATCAACCCATGAGCGCGTAGGCGCACGGCGAGCAATCTCCCATTCTTCCCACCATGTCAGCCCTTCAGAAATTACCTCGTATAGCGGGTATCGTCGGCGTGGGCGCCTCAGCTGCCGCGCTGGCAACCCAGCCTGCAATTCGAGCATATATATCGCGAACTCTAGGGCTTCAGGCCCCGGGAGGAACATGGCGGGCTCTGGCTCTGCTGCTTGCGCTCCTCAACCTGAAGAACCTACCCTTTGTGTGGCATGTCAGTTGTCCTATCAAGCGCCACGTCCATCTCGCAACCCCACCATACGAGATGAGAAATGAAGCACTACGACAGCTAATACTCACTAGATCCGCCTCTTCCGCGCCCTGGTCTACCAGCTCTACCTTCAACCGACCCCGATCCCTCCATCTGCCCTCTTCGAGCCTATCATAACTTCGACCCGCACTCCAATCGCCGAATGCGACTACAACCTGCACAAGTCGAACTCCACCTATTTCTCTGATATCGATATATCACGCACGCACCTCGTGATCGCGCTGATGCGCACCGGCATCAAGCGTGCCGCCCAAGCCAAGCGCCAGAAAACCCATGTGCCGGAAGGGCCAGAGGCGGTGCACGAGGGCAGCCATTTAGTTGCGCTAGGCGCGGTGAGCTGCCATTTTCGCAGGGAGATCGCGCCATATGAGAAGTTTGAGATCTGGACGAGGCTGCTGTGCTGGGACCGGAAGTGGATGTATCTGGTGAGCCATCTGGTGAAGTCGGAGGTCGTGAAGCCGGCGCATTATACGCTGCAGCCGTGGAGGCGAGGGAAGAAGGGGACGGAGAATGGTAATGGGAACATTAATGGGAAGGAGATGGATGACGAGGCTCGGAGGGAGAAGCTGAAGAAGGCGGTGTTTGCGAGCAGCATTGCGAAGTATGTGGTTAAGAAGGGACGGTTGACAATTTCGCCTGAGCAGGTGCTTATGAGGGCGGATATGCTACCGCCGAAGCCTGAGAATTGGGGAGAGCAGGCCGGTGGCTCTATACCGAAGAACGGGACGTCTTTGGAGACTGTTGAGGATGCGGTGCTTCCTGCAGTGAACGGGTCGGAATGGACATGGGACAAGATTGAGGCAGAGAGACTTAGAGGTCTGCGATTCACAGAGATGTTTGCGGGGTTAGATGGTCTACACGAAGAGTTTGATGGTGGTAAGAATGGTGCACTGGGGGAGTTTGCGGATTTGCTCTGGTAAGAGGTCTAGATACCCCTAGAGTATAGACTCTGAAGACCTTCTGGAATATCCCTTTCACTGGATCTCCTTTGTATTTGGAGCATCACTCCCAAAATGTAATGGATAATCACTAGTTTCAAAGCTGACACGATGTTTTCTCCATTTCCTAGCCAATCTTAACAATTCATTTGGCGTCTGTGCATGAGTAATACTAATAAGGGTTGCTAAAGAATTATATAAAAAAGGCAGTGAAAAGAGCATTCTGCATACCAAAATGATTCACCATTATTATTACAGACTGTTATGAGGATCGGACGTTAGTGTCAAGGCAGATATAGATGTCAACCGATAAAATATTTGGCTTCGCCAGAGGGACCGGTCTTTTTGAGCCAATTGGGCGATCGACAATAGATTATATCGAGTAGAGTTACAGCTTCCAAGTATCAATAGCTGAAACATCTCAAATTCATTAGTGATTCCTAGATTCCTAAGGCTGCTTTTTCACACTAGATACGGCTCAGATCTCAGAGACGGAGTGAAGAAGATCGCCATTTGCAGTCTAGCGACTAAAATTAGAGGGTTTTGGGATTCAGCCTCGCACCAACGACTTCCCATAGGCACCGGCTATCTGGCAGGCTGGCATTCCTTCCGCATACTTTCGGCTCTATGTTTATCGGCGCATTTCAATATACTTGCGGAGCTTGAGTTCGCTGGTCATGACATAATACCACTTTTATCGAATTTAGTTGTTATAAGCGTTGGTTGGACCCAAGAGCCCAGTTGTCTGCTGCCTTTACTCCGCCCACCAGCCTTTCGGATCGTTTTGCACTTTCATACTTCATCCCGGTTCTTCGAATCGTTTTGGGTCGCAGGTTTAGGTACTAGTAATATCGAAACTAAAAAAAAAACCTAGTAAAAGTAGGATACCTTTCAGTTTCTCTTTTCATCGAGCTCTCCTTGGAATAGTTATCCGGTCAGAGCATTGTGTCTCTGGGCATATGCTGTCTAGCTCGCCAAAACTACCATCAGCCCTCTTCAAAGCAAAATTTTGCCAATGAGGTTCAAATATGCCGCTAACATATTTCTAGATAACTACTACGCCTTTATCATGACAGCCCCAGCTGCGACGTCGGATTCTGGGAATCCCGATATGGCCCTCATCAACGAGCTCTATGAAGAAATTTCACGAAACCCGCCAGCTATCGAAGCCCGTAAACTGCTCGTTGAGCAATTTGCCGCAGTGGGATGGCTTGAGGCTGCCGGTGATGCTGTCAAGGAGTTGAAGCAACTCGCTCCTCAGGACCCTGATGTCAAAACTTGGGTTCTCACATTCTGCAAGCCTGAAGAGACGTCTCGAAAAGCTGCTTCCAAAGCTCCTGCCCAGCCTCCTACAACGTTACCGGACGATCTAGACTCTGCGAGACAAGAGCTAGCACAGGGCTATAAAGCTCTGCGCAATCGTGCCAAGACCTTGCTAGTCGAGATGCTCCACTTGCGGAGTTTACAAAACCAGAAAGGCATCCCCGACTCCTACCAAACCGAGCTATCTTCATCGAAAAATATCCCAGATCTAACAGCTATTGTGGATGGTCATATGAGCACAGTGGTTCGAGCTCGACCACCAGGTAATGCCCGCGCAGTTGCCAAAACCATGCAGACGAAACCGGCCCAGGCTGTTGAGATCGCTCTAGCCAGCCTCGAAGACGCCGCCCGCTGGTTACGAGCACCGAACGGAAAGCCTTCCTCAATAGATAATGATGGTGTGCGTGAGGCTTTGGTCAAGCGTGTACGCGCTTTGGCTGCCGCTCTACCCGAAAAGCTGCAGGAGCATCCTGAGACGGCACTAATGCATTTCGAACACGAATTCTTACAACGTACTTATGTCAATGATGAGACTATGTTAGGCGATCGAATTTCCGATATACCGAGAGCAAATTTTTGGGTCACTGAAGACGGCTATGCTTGGGATATGGAAGAGTTGGCGCAAGCCATCACGAGCAATAGTGGGGTAATGAGGAATCCACTTAGTCGACAAATGTTCACTCCAAGGGATATTCGCGCGATTGTGCAGCATCCAATGGGGAGGCAATTAGCCGCCTTGCAGGTTGAACAGAACCAGATGTCGAAAGGCGTACGGCCCCAAACAATCGAACATCTCGAGAAATTAGCTACTACTCTGCTAGCCGACCAGAGCAGCGACCAACTACCAAGTCGCCACGCTATTGATGAGTTCATGGCATACTGTGCTACTTGTGAGTTAACTCCCATGCATTCAGTTAATTGATTAGGCTAACTGCTTGCAGTGCCTGAGGTAGAACAAAACGCTTTAAATGGTCTACGGTGTCCAGCGAAGGACAGCCACACCAGTCAGCCTTACGACACTACGATTGGTGAGGCTGTGCGCGACGCCAAGGGAAACCTTGTCTGCTTTCATAAGACGGGCGACTTTATCAAACAAGCTGCACAACATCTTCGTCAAAATATAGGCGCACCTCCTCCATCCGCACAGGACGATAAGTGCGTGGTTATGTAATATCGTGAAAGCAAGTCTAGGGCTTGCCGGATATAGAATTACGATTATGATAACGAATGACGACCGAAGCCACATACCTGCAAGCCGTCTACCTTTGCATAATTTGTATGCAATATGTACCGTATGATTGGAACACGTTCTCACGTGTCTGCGCCAATATATGGAGGGCCTGAAACAGAGGCTTTGGCATGCATATGCCGAGACCATTTTTCGCGAAAAGTTGACTTTGGAAACGGAAATGGTTTGGCTTGGTCTCCATTGTGCTGCCTGAAGATAGTGGCGCCCATATACTAATTTCCCATTGGTCGTAGAGCTGAATCGTTGCGGCCTCATACGAATATTACTGCCTGGGGTCTTGGCGAGGCATACTTTGCCGAACCCCCATCCTGGGAGCTCAAGTCTTTCGTATTCACATAATATTTTTTTGAGAAGACTTAGGTACCTTAGAATTGCGCTTGGCCAGTTACTTTATCTTCCATCGTCTTAGCTTAGTCTTTGTGTAGCGGCGAAGCCCCGCACAGCCTTGCACAGCCTTGTCTGGCCTTTTGCAAAAGCCTAATCATATTCCAAAAACGCCCCAGGAGCCTTCCAGTATTGCTGTACACTCTCTTTAACTTTGAGTTATCCTATGCCACAGGTCGTTTTTCAGAAGGGGCACCTCTTAGCTGTGTAGTCCCTCTAATCTTCACCAACCCCTGCGCATCCAGTTTATCTCCGTCAAGATCCTTAACACCGGTATTATATCTCTAAGGTATGCCATAACTCAACAAACTTGAAACAAAATAGAACTATTGACCAAACATTATCAGTTGCTCTTTGGAGACTACGCAGAATCTTGCTGCTCGTTGCGTATTGATCCTAAATCTCGACCCGCCACGGCTAGTGGAGGCTAGATTGTCAAGATAATTCATTTCAGCTTGTGTGCTGAACCCTAGAGAGTACTTACTTCGCCGGACTAGGGCCTTGAAAGCATTTTGTTCCAGCCACTCGCTTTTCCCCAAGCCTGTTTACCTGACCTACCCGTTCTCTCGAACATCAACTGTCTAGTTCCGAAAACATACGAAAGCTCCACACAAATAGCATTTCGGTTGATGGAAGATTTCGGCAAAGTCGTGTTGCAATATAGGGTTTTTGCCCACCCTACTCAACTCCTCCATCCACAAGTAACTCGGCAAAACTGGTCGTATGGTCAATTGCATGCAAGCCAAAGAAAATGGTTTATTTTGGGAAGCGTAAAAGCGATGGTTGGCATAAACAAATTGATGTCACTGCTGCGACCGAGCGTCCTACCAGTGGAAACTTTCCTTGGGATCAGTTGCGAGCGCACACAGATCTATATCTAAAGAAGAAAGGCAAGCTCACCTCAGCAGAGCGTGACCATAGACTCTCAGTCTTAATACACAGCCATGACACAAAAGATATCGCAATAGCAGCTTGCGCTCATGCAATGTCGCCCCAAGCTATACGAGCGGCGCTAAATGTTGCCCTAAATGTAGCACCCGGTACATACTACGGCCTCTATTCCTACTTGCAAGCCTTTGTGGCAGCTAATCACTGCAATCCAACTGCGATTACAGAGCTCGAGGCAAAATGGGCTCGAGCTTTGATGCCTTACTCAACACCAGGAGTGGCAGCACCCAGCCGTTGCCTTGAAGGAGTTGTCAGAATTTTGACGGCTAGACAGTTGACCAGCTTAGAAATGGTCCCAGACTTTCACGCCCTGGCACGCCGAGCCTGTAAGGATTTCGCTGCACAACTAGAAGGACTAAAGGTGAAGAGCCAATGGATAGCTGCTTATGCGGCAGCTTCATGGCTTCCGAATCTCTTAGGGACTACCGCGAGTCCAAGAATCGAGGGGCTGCTGGATGCTGAATTCTTGAGTTGGAGGGTCTGGGCTGCATGGCGACCCAATTTGAACCGTTTGCGTCTTCTGGAAGGTCTTCCGGGTGAACGACGAGCGGTGTTACCGGACATTCTTTCTCTAGAGGGACCAGACTTTTTGCAAAGCCGCCAAGCGACTTTACGTGAGGGACTAATTGCTCGAAATTCTAACACGCCCATATCTACGGTTCGGGTTCGCGGCCTAGCAATCGAAGTTAAGACTGGTACTGCGAGCGAACTACAACAAATGCTAGACCTTCTCTTGGACGCATTAGAAAATGCCTGTCGGGCTGGCAATGAGTCTGTGGCCTTATTCGTCCACTTTTGTATTGGCAAGACGGTCAACCAGGAAGCATTGCAGATAATGGAGGGAAACAATCGTATTGCTGACCCTTCAGTCACCGCCGCAGTTTTACAGTTGCATGCCGCGAGGGGTGCACTGGGGAGTATGCATGCAGATGCAATGATGCGGCTGTTTCCAGCCTTGGGCGATACTCGTGGTGAACTTTTACGTGAGGTCCTTGGCCCCTATCTTCTCAACGGGGTCCAAAACTGTGTGCAAGAAATGCAAGACACGCTTCATAAGCAGCTTAATGCTAGCGGGCCTTGGACTGATATACAATTGAAGTTACAGAAGTTTGGAAAAGCTCTGCAGGAAACACCATGGCTACAACCGCTGCTTGACGCCCCTTTACGCGCCCTTCTCTACAGTTGGCCTTCTTTGGAAACTATAAAGTTATTAAAATCAATACGGACTGCCGTACAGAACACGACTTCCGGGGCCGCCTCTGCCTCTTCATTGAACAGCATTATTGACATGTACTGCATGGACCGACTTATTAAGCGTGGAACTATCGAAGTGCCTTCAGCGCGCCTTATTGATGCTCTGATCTATCTGTGGCGTCAAGCGTCTGACCCTGATCGTCGTGCTCTCGCCCTGTTTGTCGCTCGAGGGGGGATAAACTCAGATCTTCGTTGTCGTTGTCTACGCCAACTTCCTCTCTTGGCTGATGATTTTGTACGCAACTTCCGAAAGATCATGGAGGGTTACACTAAGGAAGGAGATGCTTCTTGCGTCGAGCTCACTCGAATTTTAGCCACTACTGCCTTCATTGATGCTGTCGATTGCTGGCGCCCTGTCCTCTACCGCATGATCGAACAGCGAACGGAAACTTTGATCGACTATACATTGTCAAATCTTACAGCACAAGCATGGCTTCAATGGCTTTGGGATCTCAGTACTATATTCGGGGATCTAATGCCCTCATCGTTACCATCCTCGCCGGCAGTCCTGCAGCCGGGCCTGCAAATCTGGAGCCAACAACTTGCCGAATATGTGCCTACTATCACGCGGTTAGAGGCTTTGCTAGGCTCTGGGCCGGCGTTACAATGCATTTTGCTAGGCGGCGAAGGTCCCTGGATCGAAGACCTTATCCAAATCCTTGATCTTCTCACAGAACATCACAATCGGCCATATGAGCGGATAATGCAAGTGATAGCCGGCCTTCTTTCACGCGACGGCAGTGATGCCAAGGAGGTTTGCGAAGCCCTGTCATTGATCACTGCAACAACGCCTGAAGGCACTGATGCCTGTAAACGGTGCTTAGAAATATACCAAAAGACATCAAAGATTGTTTCGGAAGCGCTGGTAATAGGCTGGATACAGGCCTCTGGTATGACTGAACGAGACCGTACCGCTCTGAAAGCTGTTGCAGGGGTGCTTGATTTACAGATTGAAGAAGATGGTGATTTACCTATGGCAAAACTAGAAGCTGCCGCTGATCATCTCGATTTCAGAGCTCGCGATATTCTTGCGGAAGCACGGCGTCTAGAGAGTTTACGGATGGCTTTGAAGAGTAAAGATCCTAAAGGCACATCTGCTTTAATGGCGAGCCTCGGCATTCAAGATTCATACTCGCCACTTGATGAAGAGCTTGACAGCTTGCCACCAGAACTTAGTGACTTAATTGAGAAATACAGTGAGGAGGAAGTGGAAATGAGCTTCCCATTGAGGCACCTAACGGGCCTGCAACGAACTGCTATGGGCACTGGCACTGCCCAGACAGTTCTTATGCGCCTCGTCATCAGTGACTATACGTCTCAAGGCGAGATGCCTCCTGCATTCTGCATTCATCTTGACAACGAGCCGAACGCGCCAAGCGGTGGCGAGGAACATTACTATTGGCCTGTATTCAAAGATTCCGGCGAGCCAGATGTCCCTCATTGCCATGNACGGGGCAGCCGTATCACATGGCAATTATCTCGCATTGTTTCGAGACATCTCCGAAAAGGATTTACGTCTCTCAACGATGTTCACAAATTCGTTACTGCAAGAATTAATGACTTAGCCCATAGCTGTCTAGTCTGCGGCGCAAAGCATGGAAGTCGAGGAGCCAGTCTACAGCGTCCGACAGTCTGCCATAATGCAGCCTGTAGCAAGATCTGGAATCGTGTCGCTCTCGACGTTCGACTGACTGAAATCCGAACCGACCCTGGTGTTGTAGATCTACTGCTAACAGGCATTTTCGCAGCTGCTCAAGCTAACAGGCTTGACTTACTCCCGGGGTGTCCCATCAGAAGTACACCGACAATCGTCCAAGCACTCAACAATTTGCCCGCGATATCTGTCCTCCAAACGATGGATGATATATCCGTCGCTCTTGAAAACGCTGGCCCGACTGCAGCCCAGCTCGTCAACTGGGCTTGTAGCAGCTACCGCGGCTTTCTAGCCTCTACATCTGGCATACTGCACATTCCTGGCCTGCCAGGGGCTCGGCAATTCGTCCTCACGAACGCCGCACCAGAACAAGAAGCCGCGTTCACATCTAAGGTCGGCCGGCAAAACACAAGCGTGCTCTTCCATGGTACGTCAATCGACCGCTTGCCCGCGATTCTATGCCAAGGTCTGCGCATCTGCAGCGGGACGTCCCTCCAACGCACCGGAGCCGCGCATGGAAACGGAATATACACGGCCACGGAGCCATTGACGTCTTTCTCTTACTCTCCGGCCATCGCTAGTTGGCCTGCAAGCACGTTCCACAATATGAGGCTTTTACTGGGCTGCGAGCTCGTGGGAAATGGTAACCCTGTGACGGGAGGAATCCATGTGATTAAGGATCCAGGTGTCCTGATGGTTAGGTATATTTTTCTGTTTCCGATGACTGCTGCAGCGCCACAGGCTATGCATATCACGCCGGCGATGGTTAGCGCGTTTGCGGGGTTGAGGTCCGGAGCGTTGTAAGTGTGGTAATCTGTGGGAAAAGTTATGGGTGTGAATATGAGCAGGGTTGGTAATAAGCAAGCCAGCAAGCTGGAATTATCTCGTGCCCAGACCACCTACGGAGCTATACTAGTTTTGATCAACGCACGTCGGTGGCTGGGACGCCGTTTAGAATTTTTGGCTTTCGTGGGCAAAAATTACCATTTTTAAGCTAAAATATTATAATAACCGTAGCTTTTATAGATATTCTAAGGAGACAAAGTTATTTAATAATTAGTAAAAAATCATAGCAGTAGATAAGAAAGACTAGCATATAGTCAAACGCCATGGGAAGCCATTTGTGACGGCTCGAACAAATGCCTCCAAGGTGAAGCTTGAACGAATGCTGTATTACAAAGATACTAAACTGAGGAGAAGAAGAGGTATGTAGAGGAGGCAGAGACGTGTTATATACGCGTTATTAGCCGGACCCCTGACTAGGCTCCCTGTCTAGGTTACGCGTAACGGTGCAGTAACTCCTGTTTCTACCCTGAACCTGCAGTCTAGCGTTGGTATTTGAATTCATAGACCGAGCAGAGCATACTTGAGAATTGTGTTTACTTTCCAGAAAGAGAGAGAAAAATGACTACCTAGCATAATCTTGCTTTGACAGAAGTGTCCAAGAAGTAAATTAATTATAACTACGGAGCATAATAGAGATGAATCAGGCTCATTGGAATCAGGCTGTGCCTACTAGGCAGTCAAACATTGCAAACAATAGCAGGGGTTTGGAATCTTGAAACTCCAGCCTCAGGAGCAAATTTTTCAAAAAGGAATGACCACCACAGCATCAACTTGAGCAAAAAATGCGTCGGCCGGGAATAACCCGGGGCCCATCGAAACTTAGATGCAACGATGGATTTTACCACTAAACCACCAACGCTTTTGCAAATCTTCGAAATTTTGAAAGTGTATAATTTTACAATAAATATCATCTAAAATATGAAATTATGGTTCTTGGCTCAAACAATTAGCTAAACAAAACCAGCTCTAGGCCCGAAAAGTGTGAAAAGGCAAGGATATCAGATTATTGATGCGCAGACTAGTTTTTTAGCCCCAGTGCATTGTCAAATTAGTCCTCCGCCGAGCGGCATCCGCGTAAAATTGCACTACCTTTGTTAGAACCCAGGGCCCCCTACTGCGGGATAGAACTACGTTCTACATACTAGACTTGACGTGGGGGAGGAAAGATGAGGAATGAGGTGGCTATATAGGAGATAGGGGCTTGGCAAAGCCTCGTGCAGAGTCTCGGTCTTGGTGTTGTAACACTATTTCATAATATATCTTTTTGGTTATTAAATTTTTTTTTTGTAATTTTATTTCTTTTTCATATTGCTCTATTTAATCCGCTCATAGCCTTATTAGCCAAGTGCACGTACTAAGCTTAACATTGTATAATAACGCGACCTTTTCAGTACCCCCTGTGCTTAGCCATTATTATTCATAGCTTCTCTATAATCTCCAGCGTTTTTAGACGCGGAGCGTGCAGCGCGACGCCCGAAAACTCGAAACTTCATAAGTAGTTTTCGCTCGTTGACGCAGCTCATATATTATAAAAGGATCCACCCCCACCGCCCCACCCCCACCGCCCCGGGTCAGCTGCCACCGCCTGCCAGCCCCACCATCCCTTATCTAAGTCCCAGGCCTTTCTACCTTTCAAATATTGTAGCCTTCAACCTAACAACCACCAACTTCTTCGCTCCCCTGCACAATACCGAATATCAATAGGAGTAACCCTTCTTTGTATACACTAAACGAATTAACTATGGCCGGCCCAATCTCAGTCCCCGTCAACAACCATGGCTCCAGCTGTCCAAATTGTGGCGCTAGCACTGATGGCGCCAGCAAGACTTGCGACTCTTGTGGTTCCGTGAGTGCTTATTTACCTTATAATGCTACATTCTTATTAAAGCATTGCTGACGATTAATTCTATAGAGTTGCCCTGTCTAGATTCCAAACTACTATTAGGGCGAGAGACGGATGATGAACGCGGCGTTGTGGGCAGGCCTTATGATGATACCATGGATGTAAGGATTTTGGAGGTGGGAGGCACAGTTTGCGTAGTAGATTTCTTTTGACACTACATTCGTCAGCCAATCCAGTTGGCTCGATGCATTCGTTTGCGGTTTCTGGGTCAGACTTCACAGCTTCTGCAGTTCCGTCAGGGAAAGCCTGCACAACAGCATTTCCCTAATGCGGCTGCATATTTCTTAAGCGGGTTGTACAGTCAATAATACCCTATTCCCATCTACTTCTTGCTGGGCAGGCTTTGAAAAAGTGATGACGCCGAATTTCGGTACGAGTCCTTTCTTTCCCCTGCTTGCATTATTAATACAGCTTACTGCCTTGCCCATTACATATCTCTCGGACACCTTAACTCTGCTATTCTTACGTACTTATTGATAGGTATACCGATGCTCTCATATCTATCTACCCTAGCCAAGCCAATACATTTAGCCGTAGCTTTCAATCCTACCTAAAAAAAATACCTGAATATAACTTTTCCACAGAATCTTCGTCTCAAAATCTAGCCCCTCTTCTTCCCCTTGGTCTTATCAACAATTTCCACCCACGCCTTCTGCACGCCCCTTTTCTCCAATGCCTTCAACACCGCATCCTTCTGCGGCCCTTGCACCATGACTTCCATGACCGGATTCTTCGGGCTACTGCCAACCAACTTCTCCACACTAGTGCTGCTTGCGCACGCCTTCCTCAGCTCATCCGCCAGGGGCTGCGGCATGATGGAGTAAGGCTCCACCCCGCTGATTTTCGTGACCGTTTTGTTCCCGCTGCGTGTTTCGAGCAGGATCTGGATCTTCGGCGGTGCTCCAGCTTTTAGTTTTGCGTCGGAGACGTTGGCGTCGTTGCGTAGAATGACGTAGAAGGGAGAGCAAGAGGAAATCAGGCGTTCGGTAAGGGCGTCACGGGGGATAGCGCCGGCAGAGAGGGCTTGGGAATCCAGGGCCGAGGAACCAAAGAGAGTGTTAGCAAGGAGAGGGTTGATGTTTACGAGACGCTTGTTTTTGGGAGGTATTAGGTTTTCGGCTTCGATGTAGGTTGTGAGAATCGGCCGAAGCTCAGCGGTAGTATAGAAGCCCCGGGGATCGGCCTGGGATGCTTCGAAGAGAGGGGCGAGCTTTTCTTTAGGCCGAAGAACGGAGAGTATTTTGATTTTTTGCCCAATTGAGGAGTCGGCGGCATCTAGAGGTGCAGAAGGTTTGGCATTAGGAGCTGAAGTTGTAGAAGGCGTGTCCTTTTTGGGAAGCCGGTAAGGTGTGAAGTTTTCGATTTGTTCGTCATTGAAGTCGACATCGAGTATTACTACTTCGTTTCCATCCCGGTCCTTGGATTTAACAATATGCTGCTTGTCTAGGTATTTGATAAATTTCTTGATGTTCTTCCAACTGGACTTCTTAATCTGAAGGGATGCAGTTCGAGCGGGTGTGTAAGTGGGTAAGAAAGGCTGCACAAGAGTGGACATAACCGCAGATTGGGATAGAGGGAAATCAAGACCAAAGTTTGGTTGGTCTCTATTTGAGTTCATGTGATACCGCACACCATACAGGAACGCATTTTTGAAAGCGTCGTCAATTTCTGTAGATATTATTAGCTGCGGCATCTCGAATTCAGGAAGAACACCGCACCCTTTGTATTTAGTTCCCTATCCTCCACTTCGTCGATAAAATCTTTCTTAGAAGGCGCATCTTCTCCTTCCAAACCTTGCGACTTTTCAGCTTGGGACCGTTCAGCTATGTCATCAGTGCCCAGGGACACTCCACCCTCTTCTTGATCCGCACCCCCGAGCTTCAAATTGTCTACTTGCTCTGCAAGGCTGTCATCTTCTTGTTTCCGCTCATCATCCCAACCCTCCAAATATTCTGGAGGATCACCACCAGGCTTCCCCGAAGTACTCCAGGACCATATCTCATCACCTGCCCAGTGGAAGGTTTGCACAGCGTGGCCTTTTGCACCTCGTACATCCCCCAACGCACTAACATCTATCTCGCATGTTCCAACGGCCATTGGTATTGTTGGTGATTCCAAGCTTGCTATGGCAACAATTGCGCCTTTCTTAGCCTTTGCTGGAAAAGGTGGTCCTCTCTGAAGACCAGGAGTCATCAGGTCTGCGCCGCCTCGAAGCTTTTCCACTACAGCCAGAGGGGTGTATAGCAGTGGAAGGATGCCAGGATTGTGCCACAGAGTGTATACTATTTTGCACGTCGAATTAGCTACGTTCTTGATATTTAGGGCATGGCTTCGGCAACAGACCTGTGGGATACATTTTATCCTCGGCTTTGACCCACAGTATCCGCTGCTCCTCCCCGTCATGGCTACCCGCATACACCGTTCCCGATACCTGTTTGAGGTCTGGGCCGGATGTTGTTGTGAACCGAGCGGATAACGCATTTTCGGGCAGCAGGGATTTTCTCAAAGCTGTGAGGGGAGCTGTGGCAGCTGCCTTATCTTCCGGATCTGCACCATGGTTTACTGGAACCTCGATGCCAAGATCTGAGATGATCTGGTCCGCAGTCCTGCGGCGGTCGGAGGATTTTAGGGGTGCAAGAGATTTGATCTGCACATAAAAGGTTAGCAACAGGACGGCAGGAGATTGAAGTTCGACATACGTTAGGCTTCTTCTTGAACATGATGGGAAGGTCGGTGGTGTTGGCTGGAGGCTTGGTTTGGTAGTTCACCGGTTTCGGTGGTGAGGCCGATGACTGTGACGCGCGTGGGGCTGGAGCTTTCGAATGAGGGGCACTCGACCCAGTGGCGCGGCTAAGAGAAGGAAAGGTCGGGGAAGCAGCTGTCCCGTGCCCAGGCTGCCCAGGAACAAGGTATAGTGCCGAGGCAGCAAACCGTCGAACTTTGTTGCGAAAACCGTGACTCTTGTCACTGCGGGCCATTCACCGGAAGAGGAATGGCGAAGCGCTAGAAATCAATCGAAACGCGCCCCAGGCGGTGTGTGAAAGTCCCTCACGGTCCCTCGCCCGTCCCTCGCTGTGCCTCACCGTCACGCAAGCATTATCGCAACAGACCTCGTGGCTCTATGCATCTAGAACCCTGCTAGCCGAGTAGATACTGGCATCCGGGATGGAGTTAACTAGATAAGTTAAATGAAATTTTGCCAAAATTCTTCACATGCGCCGACAAAGGACCGACGGTGGTCGAGGATTGGTGCCAACGCTAATTTTCTCAATTGGTTGGCGCGAGAACGCAAGCGTCTAGCCCTGGATGCTGCAGGTGTTTCTAAACGCCACATGGAAGATGAGACGGCGATGCCCTACAAAAGGAATAGTGGCGGCTGTCACAGACCTCTAAGAGGCCACAGCGCCTAAAACGCGGGATCAGGGTTCGCCATCCTCTACCTTCGTAATGCGGAGAAAACGGCTCAGGTTCAAGGCAGAGGAGCAACATGGTTTCTCCCAGACCTCCCCACTCCTTCCCCAAGTCTGCTTGCAGTATGTGCTTCCTAAAAGCCCTTAAGTTGGGCAGCTACCGCTTCTCGATCCCTCAGAAGTTTCTCGTCATGCTTTGCCCTCCTTCCAGAGCAACAATGCTCACCTCTTGACACCATTGTGCTTTCTAATACTTACGCCTTAGCCATCATGAGTCCACTTGCGCCATCCTTCGAGCGATTCTCCCTCGAGAAGCGTCTCGTGGAAAGGCCTACCAATCCAGATGGCCTTGTTCTGGAAGCATGGGCGCAAGGTTATATGGTTGGATCTCTCATCATCATGTCCTGTATTACAATGGCCAATATGCGCAAAGGTGCGGTTCTTCATAAGGTAAGTCTCCAGGTACATGCGCAATTTCGCAAATCCTATGCAAGCGCAACTAACATTGTCTTGTCACAGTTGATTCTTCTCGAGGTACGTGCGATCCTTGAACCATAATCACTTGCCGCATAGCCTTCCGAATTTTACAACTGACTTTTAATTCTCAGCTTCTCCTTGGGATCTGGCACGGTTTTTGGATGTGACCTAATCCCCCCTGCCCCAATTTGATCTATTCTGACTTGTTTTGGCCCCAGATTCTTTCATAACCCTATTTACGCGTGGTGGCTGTCAGTCAGCGCCATATTCCTTAATATTTCTTGGTCGCTACACAATGTGATTGCCTGGATGAAGATTAAGCCGTTTCTGTCAAGAGTGCCAAGCCTCCTCTTCATTGGAACGGTTATTCTTGTGCAGCCGTATTGGGTCGTTGAGATATACGCCAATTTTACCTACTATCACAACATCAACAACATATTTCTACGCACTCGGCCATGGGAAGCCTTGTGCCGGTAAGTTGACCGCTAAAATGGTTCCATTGGTATCTAAAAGCTGACTCCCCAAAGGGATCCCTGGTGGATATTAACCACAGTCTCCCTTTTCTACAACATCAAAGTACGCTACGATCTCCGGATCATAGACATCATACGTATATCACCCCGATTTGGTATCATGATGGGCGCCATGATTCTGAGCATTGCATTCATTATTCTGGACGTCTGCTCGGTCACCGACGCTTTCAAGTCTATTTTACCGATCGGGATAAATCCGTTCTGGAAACTCAGCTTTGTCTTCAAATGCCTTACCGATTCCGTTGTGCTGGATGACTTCAAGACGGCACTGGACCGCCTGAGGGCGTTCAGGATCAGCCGTATGGGCAGTTTCTCCGTCGACAACTCAGGCCGCCACGCCAGGGGTCACGGTGAACTGGAGGGTGCGCGGGAGGAAGCGCGGGCACCGGACGGTATGGCCGCGATGCCAAGTCCGGACGGCGATTACATCCAGCCCCGTTGGCCTGGAATGAAGGACGGTGCGAATCACGTCGAGTCGATAGTCCCGAACCAAGGCCGCAACAGCACCAGTAAAAAGATGAGTGCAGAGGATATGGTCCCTTCGGCTATGCCAGGTTCGCCTCGGAGTTGTATGCGGCCGCAGGATGTCGAACACTTGGCGCAGGAGAGTGATTACGCGCGCGCTGTGAGAGAGGTGTCGAATGAATCGCCCACAAGAAACCGTCCCCAACCGTTGCGATCTCCCTAAGCATAAAACTTTACGAATAAGAATTCTCTAAAACCTACAAGCTGAATGTCGCGACCACAAGCCTTGCACAGAGCTGAGGCCTTGAGACGCCACCTGAGCCCTCAACCCCCCGAGAGCAGTTGCCTATCCAGGTATCAAATAGCCCTATCTCAAGTGCATCGCTGAATGCGATGGCTACACATAAGCAGCCCATGAGAAAATCAGGTGCAGATGACGTTCCGCTACCCCAGCCTCCCGCAAGCTGGATCAGCGTCTGCTCCCGCCCACCACATTCTAGAAACGGGTTGGTCGAGCCGAAGGAATGGTACCAGAGCTGCCTACTAAGAGTTGCGGAGCGACGCAGCATGGCTGACTTTTGGGATCCCACGGCCTGATTAAAACCAGCCATGACTCGGCAGAAACTTTAAAAAGTAGTGCTGATGAGGGGTCCGCCATTGTCCCAGTCGGTGTGGGCGTGTTCGCGTCGGTAGCTGAAGAAGCGATTATTACCGTCTCTATCTTGTAGCGGCTTAATTTTCGTCTCAATGAACGCGTCAAGGCCTTTCAAGTATTTAACGGGGCTTGGCGGAAGAGAAAGTTCATTACAGCCATTGGAAACTTGGACTAGTTAGTGAGGTTAAGTGCAACAATTATCGATCCAGCCGATCGGCAGCAGCGGTGGCAGTGAAGGTTGGTGACGTGGGGGTTCGAGTTTCATTAATGAAACTATATACGGCCTCGTGCTGCTGACTCGCACGCGCTCGGTCGTGGTTTGAGGGGTCGATGGGCATGTTACGGAGGTTAGTTGCGGGGAACTGGTGAAGCGAGGTCAGGAGGAAAAATGCCCAGGCCTCGGCCAAAAGTAGTCATATGAATGAAACCTTCTTTCAAGTCTCAACGAGCTATAGCTTTTATTGTAGATTTATACGATTAATGTTCGATGTCTGTATAGGAGCCCTGAGCGTAATATCAATTCAACTGAGATTGATAACCTTTACAGATTGTGGTGCAGAAAGTAAGCCCCTTGTACTTGTCTGCCATCACAACCCGCAGCAAAGTAAGAGACATTGTGAAGAAAAACCCTTTTTATGCCCCAAAAATGCATGTCAGATATGCGCCAGTCGCAATGCAAACATGAAATCAAAGGGTATTGGTGACATGATAGCGCCGGGATATGTAGAGCTGTAGTCCGCGAGATGAAGACGGGCTACTGAGAAGGACGCTGTGCGGTAAAAAAGCTTGCCGAAGTAGGTATAAAGGAGATCAAAAAGTGACTTAACCACCATCTAGGAGTTTAGAGGGCCTATGAAATCTCTAAGAGTGGCCACAAGGTTGTCTTGCCTCCCAAGCTGGATCAGCAGCTTTTCCTCAGTTTGAGACCAATCTCGGAGAGCCTGTCGTTCCATTTTTGATAGATATTGCTCCTCGTGTCCCACAACATCGGTGCGTTCGGCTTTGTCAATGACTGTCTGGACCTTCGCGCGCTCTACTTTGATCCTTTGAAGTATCCGAGCCATGGCTTTATATGTATCCGTGAGCAGAAGCTGGCGGCAGCGTTGCTGATCGTAGAACCATAAGTACATAGTTCGGCTCGGTTGCCGACTTGTATCCTTTGGTACTTCTTGAGTTTCTACAAAGCCGGCTTCTTGCATTCCGGTAAGGGTAGAACGAATAGTTTTCGGCGGGGTCATGCTGAAATTGGACACCTGCTTCTCATCCAGTTTGCCCTTGTTATGAAGGATTCGGACGAGGCGTGTGCCCATCCTTTCATGCCGCGCTGTGACTGTATCCTCGATTTCGGTCTGAATCAGTATTCGCGCCAAACGTGGGAAGTCAACCTTCCATTGACTCATGCCACGCGAGCTCACCCAGTGAGTAAAGTGACGAGGATCTTCAGAAAGTAGTCGGATGTGCTGGTCCACCAAGCGTCTCCGCTTATTCACGTCGTCGACACTGTGACCGTTCAAGCCTTGGTCGCTTTCATCGTTTTCGTCATTCGTGTTTCCGTTGACCCCATTAGCATATCCACTGTCTTCCTGAAGCCCGTCGGTAAGGTCAATATTGGGATCAATAGCTTCAGCTGCGGCTTGCGCTGTAACCATAGGCAATTTATCAATGGTGTCCGGGTCATCTCCTGCTTCCTCTGCAAATTCATCGTAACATCTTGGAGTTTGCTCCTCTAAGAGTCGTAATAATGTTTCGTAAACCTTCGATGTAGTTTCGCCGATGTAGCGTGCCGCCAGGCGAGTGAGCTGTTCTGTACGAAAAGCGACGTTGCATTTTTCATGATTGATACGGACTACAAGGTCACCCTATTACAAGTGTCAGTCAATGTGGATCCGAGGAGCATTAAGCACCATACATTAAGCCAAACGTCGTTCTGTAGGTGGTCTGAGTCCGGGTAGCCGTTTGTTCTAGCAGAGCCTGCATCATTGAGCTTTACTCGTTTACCGGGTTGTACGGCGGATGGCCCATAACGCTTAGAACCAGCGATCCCATTCATTTGTGGGATCTCCAAGGACTCGTCCCGATTTTTGCGTTTCCGTTCTTTGAGTAGTCGGGCAAAGTCTGGGGCCTTCTTCGGACCCTTGGGGACTTTGCCCTCAAAATGAGTGCTAATCACGAACACTTCGGCCTCGTTGTGATGCTCTGCTGAAGGCCAAAAGTGCAATTCTTGAACCGGCACTATCCATCCTGAGTGCAGAAGCTGATGTAGAATTGAATGGAGCTGCCCGCGCGAATCAATGTGGCTCTCCGTTTTGGACACATCATGAGCCTCATCCACCCCATTCGCGAGCCCATCTTCGTTTGTGAACGCATCGCCATTTGTGAGACCATTGCCATTAGAAATCCCGTTCCCGTTAACATGTTTTAATTCTGCATCCGAATTTGCTTTCTTGTTGGTGACTCCGTATGCGTCTGACAGGTCACTGACCTTGGTATGCCCAAGGAGCAGTAGGTTCGATATGATGCCTCCGGCCTTTTCCCCAAATCTATCTTCCACAAATTTAATTATTTTCCCAGAGCGGACCAGATCGTAGGCATGCTGCCAGTTTGCTTCGTAGTAGGTGATTCCGTCAATCTCAGAAGTGTAGTGAAGCGCTAAATGTTGTTGGATAAGGACCACAAGACCATGTTTAAGATGTCGTGCGGATAGATTCGAATGGCGTACTAGGCCAGCCAGTGGTTGCCGTCCGAGGCGCGCTATGGTTGAGAAGACTTGCTGGAGTGGAAGTCAGCTATTGAGCTACTATGTAATATGTCGCATAGCTGAGGAATGTAGAAAAGAATATGGCAAGTATGTTCCACGGAAAAAAGATACGGTGGGCGACCTACAGAAGATAGTTCACCGTACAGGTCGTCTATTAAAAGGGTGCAGAGTTCTGCGAGATACTATGGCGACCAATCAGTCTTCATTCATCCCACTTTCCATAGATCGCGATGGAAATGATGGTTCCCTGGCGCGTCAACTTGAATTTACCTGGGACATGGTGTTTCTAGAGATATCGGCGCTTCTCTAGAAAGGCGCATAGGCTACCGGTATGGAGACATGGATGTGAGTAGCAGATGCAGTTAAGAAGTGAATGAGTTGAAGGCTTGTGGGTCAAGCTTTTGAGGCGGGAGTCAGCAGTCCTCGTTAGTTTGCCCAGAGTCTAAGACAAGCGAAGCCTCTTCCTAAGAAATATTTAGCACCAAAAACCGAGTATTTTTAAAAGAAAAAAAAAAAAAATCCCGTGAAAGTGATTGTTTACGAAACCTCCCAATCAATGCTTAAAGAAATGTAGATGTGTGTTATATAAGAATCTGCAATCGCTTCAAAGTTGAGTCTTGTGAACAATGTAGATGCCTCCGAGTCACCCGAAAACAAGCCAGCTCGCCAAGGCCTCAGAACTTCAGACCAAAGGTGACCCGGCCAACCTTTCACCAGCACAACAACCATCAATTGCCCGCCCTCAGCACCTCCTTGCCCTCAAGTACGGCGCCCTCCCCAAGATGCTCTCTCGCTCATCTGTCTGCCGGGGCGCACAGCGTGCTTTCAGACGCCAATGCGCCCAGCCTGTGCAGCGCCGAGGATTGGCTGCTCCAGCTTCGGGATCATTCCAGTATCAAATCGACGATGCCAAAGGAGTCAAATTCGCGAGCAGGGATCTGTCCGGTCCGACTACCACTCTGGCATTAGTATCGAGAGCTGGAACGAGATACCAACTTCTCCCTGGGCTAACAGAAGGATTGGAGAAATTCGCATTCAGAGTATGGGAGATCCCACTGCAACACAAAATACCCTTTGTAGAAGCTGTGCTAACTTATGAATGTTTAACAGGGAACTGAAAGACGGTCCGCTTTGCGTATTGTTCGGGAATCTGAGCTCCTCGGTGCGGAGCTCACTTCATACCACACCCGCGAGAACCTGGTCATTGGAGCAAAATTCCTTCGAGATGATCTGCCGTACTTCGTCGAGCTCCTCAGTGAAGTAGCAGCTCAAGCAAAATATGCTCGTACGTATCTAGGAGGTTAAAGCCAGCTTTGAGGAAATTGGGAGTAACACTACAATAGACCATATTTTCCACGAGGAGGTTCTTCCTCTCATCCAAACGGCTCACAAGAAGTTCCTCGCCAGCACGAAAGAGATGGCCATTAGTTCCGCCCATGGCCTTGCTTTCCACCGCGGACTTGGCTCGCCCGTGAGCCCCGCATCGTCCACACCGTACAAAACATACCTCGACACCGATTATATTGAGTATTTCTCCAAGTTTGCGTATGCGAAGCCCAACTTTGCTATAGTTGCCAATGGGGCGGAACACTCTGAGCTGTCAAAGTGGGTCAACGAGTTTTTCGAGAATGTCCCGGCTCAGGCACCAGAGAATCTTCTCGAGGCTGTACGCGACAAGCAGACCAAGTATCACGGTGGTGAGGAGCGAATTGCGCATGACTCAGGAAATTCCATGGTGCTAGCCTTTCCTGGTTCAAGTTCCGTAACTGGAGGTTTCCACAAGCCAGAAATTGCCGTTCTCGCCTCCCTCCTTGGCGGACGGTCAAACATTAAGTGGTCTCCCGGCTTCTCACTCCTTGCCAAGGTAGCTGCTGGACCTGGTACGAGCGTTGAGACTAAGAGTGCCCTTTACTCTGATGCTGGGTTGCTTTATGTCGTCATTGACGGCTCTGCCCAAAATGTTGCTAAGACGGCTATGGATGCCGTCAAGATAATCCATAACATTGCAGGTGGTCAAATTAGTAAGGAGGACATTGTGAAGGCGAAAGCTGCGGCAAAATTCAAGGAGCTTGAGTTTGGCCAAAACATTCAGGCCGGCCTTGAGCTCACAGGATCTGGTCTGGTCCACGGAAGCAAGGCATACCAGCTAGATGAGACGGGGAAAGCGATTGGTGGCGTCACGGACGGGCAGGTTAAGGCGGTAAGTCCATCCATATCCCCACAAATTTACTTTTACTAATATGTATATGTTCCTAGGCTGCCAAATCATTGCTTGAGAGCAGGGCGTCGGTGTCGGCAGTTGGTGACTTATTCGTGCTACCGTATGCAGAGGACCTTGGTCTCAAAGTGTAAATAGAGAGGTAAGAGAGAAGGCAAAAGGCCGGGTAGTCCGTTTGCTGTTGTGAAGTGTATCATTATTTTGTGATTAGTGCACAACTAGAGAACTGTACTTGAGAATTATAACTCCAAATTTATTACATCAATAAAATCAATAAATTATATGCAGCGTCCAGTCAGTTTTGCAGGTACCAGGACCTTGAGTTGCTATTTTCTGGAGGATATCTCGGGCGTTCGGCCTGAGTCAGATCACGTGCCAGGTTCATTCGATGTCTCGGTGGGAGCAGTTCAAAGCTGGATCACCTTCAAAACGCTGCCCGAAAGATTTCTCTACGACCAATACCTCTACCATCACAATGACCTTCGCTTGGAAAGCGGCGGGTCTTACGTATGCAATCCTGTCCTTTTGTATCCGATCACTGACTGACAATGGCTAGTTACAACCGCTACCTTGCGGTCGCATCTCGCGCCGTCCGCCGGTCCCTCAAAGAAGAAAAACGACTTCAAGCTGAGCGCCGAGGAGAGATGGATCTTAGGTTCGCCAAGTGGGAGGTTAGTTTTAATGTCTAGAGGCAATTGAATCGGAATTAGAGCTAACGGATCTGAGTAGAACGGCAAGCAAGGCGAGAACAAGAGTCTGGCTAGCGCGAACGAGGCAGCAATGGCGGAGCATGCAGGACAAGGCCAATCCTCATAAGTGTATCACGATGGGCAGTTGGGGCAGTGATGAATTCGGGAAGGGTAGCTCTGGGCAATTTTGTGGGCTGAGCTGGGAAGCGTGATTCTGTACATTCTGTATCAATCTTTCAGGCCAGCGACAAAGCCTAATGCAAGCGAATGCTTTTGCCTGATTCTTCTCTTCGTCCCAACAACACCAAGCTTTAACTTATTTGAACGTTGAAATGATACCATGCATGTGTTCTACCATGATCGACAAGATCCCGATAAGGGTGTGAGATTTCGGCTGTCGTACAAATCCCCAAACCGTTCGTTTCTAATACTCAGCTATGGCAGACCCCTCTCGGCTCGGTGACCCTTCCAATAAAATAGAATTGAACGCTATCTCTGGTGAGTATCTCCGGAGCGCATATTTCTCATGCCACGCTGAAAAGCTTGAAGATTTTCCGAACGACGACGATAATGATCAGCCTAAATCCGCAGTGTCGTGTCAGTTACCGCTAAGAGCGGTCCCGAAACCGACAGTTAACAGGGATGTCAAAGCCTGGGATATCACTGAAAAGTTCACCCAGGCTTCTTCAGGTAATTTAAATAGCCTGGGCTTTTCCTCAATATGCTTCAAGATTCTGAGCGTTTTCCTGCAATCTTCCTAAAACGGTTTTTCGCGGTCCTTCATATCTCAAGTTATTTGTCGGATACGCGGGCCTATTTCCATGACCACTGTTTGTTTGTTTGTGATCTGATTGATTATAGCTTTGGACATCGGTCAGCTCGTCAAAGATGAATACTTTACTCTTTTTGAGTCCATCGGGGCTCTGGAGGTAGGGCCTGCACTAGCTCTCATACTCTCAATGATACTGAATTCGCAGATTATGGACCCCAAAATGGACAGTGGCTTCTTGCAACCCGGCGAGACTCTCGAAGATGACTATGATGCCCTCAAACCTCTTCTACCCGAAGAGGTGATAGGAATTATGGATCAGCTGTTATGCTACGAAATGGCATGGCATCAGGGTTATCCATTATCTCAAACTTTGTTTACTTCCGTTTATATTGACAAACTTCTATGGCCGGACCCACGATCCCTCGAAGAGGCTCAATTTTACCGTGGCGACATAAAGGTAGCAACGGAAGCAATGCACGATATTCTGCGAGCTTACTGCCTGGCAACCATCAAATGCTGTGACTTCGTCATTACCAAGATCACTTCAAGAGATTACTTCGAAGAAGAAGACTTCTGTACACATACATATAATCGCCAGCTGTTTACGCAAGTGCCTCTTGACTTTATTTTGCATGAGCTTGAACTAGCCATGAAGTTCATAAAAACAGAGTACGTGTCTCCAGAAGCATGGGAATGTTGATATATATATTTATACAAATGAGCGATTGATGAGCATCTGCTGACGTTTCTTAGACAAGCATCCTGTATAAGTGCTGAGCTCAAATCTGCCTTGGTGGTCCGCTTGGAGTTCAGGAAGGCCTTACTCATAGCACTTTCACCAGACTATTCCATGAGCTATCTGGACAAGTATTGGCCACCAGTGTCCGGTACACTTCCGGTAATAGAGACCACACACAACCTTGGCCGGCCTGTGCCTGGCTCGTTCAGTACCAAGCTTCAACGGCGATTGGCTAGCACTGTGCCTCCACGACCTGTTGTTGAGTTGGAGTTCAAGGATGCATTGGAGAGGTTGGTACAGCTTTGTGTAGACTGTGAGGAGGCCGTGCGGTACACTTACCTGGAGCCGAGTCCGCAGGAATATCAGGTGAGTTAGCAATACTTGACGTATAGTTTTAAGGCTCCTTCACCATATGTACTATATTTAATCCTCTTGAGAAGCCCTTGCTGATTCGGTTTCGAAATAGTCATTCATGTGGGCATTCGCTTCTCGAAAACCGCAACCTCTCGCGTATGCTCGATCATATCTTTCGAACTTCATTTTCTCAGGCAACAACGAAGTCTTTGAGCACCTTCTGCGGGAAGATTTGAGAGGGCTAGTCTTTCCAGAAGATCAAGTGCTCGACCCTGTAAACTGGACAATTGATGCACCACGTAATCCTATGATGCCGAAGGACAAGCGGCTAGAAATGGCCTCCCTCATTGATGAGTTTACCAATAGGGCTATTCAGGTAAGCTGCCTCACTGGCGTATTTATACGGTATTTTTCCGTATTGGAGCTGATGCATGTTGGTCTTAGAACTATCATGAACTCTGGACAGCGCTCTGCCAAAACCGCTGCCGAATGCGCCGTATGCTCTGCCACAGTATACTAGCTTTTGACCAACTACAGTCAGATGTATGCCACTTCCATCATTGATCTCACGCCCCATTGCCAGTTCATTAACATTTACTAGGCCGGTGTCCTTGACGATGATCTTCACGCTCTAGCAAGCGATATCCAGCAATATCCCCTAATAACATGGGTTTACCACCATAAGCTCCGTCAGATCGAATGGGTAGTCCAGCTTGGTTTTGAACAAGAAATATATCTTCCAGATGAGTTGCCTAGCATGTACTACTGGTTATCGAGGATTGCAGAGACGCGGAAAAGATTACTCATGACGCTACTAGAGTTCTTCGAGCAGCGGCAGACTAAGATGGAGAAGGGTAAGAAGGCAGACATAGAGAAAGCAGAAAGGGTGAAAGAAGGGAAGGAATATATCGAAAGCTTATTAGCTGAGGCTAGTGGGACGAAGGAGTTGGCAGAGGCCTTGAGCAGTGTAAGTCGTCAGATTCCCTTCCATTCTTTTGTACACTGGGAAAATTTTCGGAGCTTAATAAGATTTCCGCAGTTCTATGCCCACCTCGCCTACCTTAACCTTTTGCCAACACCGCCGCGCCCTCTCTCCAACCCATCCCTACGCTATGAATTACGAATGAAGCCCTTCCTAACCCTTACACCCTCCGAAGTCATCCCGTTCGCCGAACTCACCGCGCAGCTTCACCCTTACGGACCCTACGATAAACCAAACCGTAAACCCAGCTTGTCTACAATACTCTCTGATCCTGTCATTTGGCAATACATGGATCAAGCTGTTAAAAGTGCGAAGGAAGAATTTGCCAGGTTGAAAAAGCTGGGCGCGAAGGCGGCGCGAGCTGAAGGGGTAAAGGGAAGCTGGGAGGAGGGCGTACAAGGATATCTACTAAGCTGCGTCGCTACTGGCGTGGCGATAGCAACCGTGAAAGATATCTGCAAAGGATTCAGCAAGGAAGGTGGAGGAGGCGTAGAGGGCGTGAAGAATAAGTTGAGAGTGGAGATTGTGGAGGCGGGAGGAGACAAAGTGGGAAAGAGATACCATGAGTGGTGGGTTGTGCCCAAGGTTGTGAAGTTGTGAGACAATTGGTTTCGCGGTCTTTTGGATAATGGGAGAGGAAAAAGACCGGGCATCATATATTGCTTAATGAGTACAAAAGCGTATTGCGTCTTGTACTGCTTTCCCTTGTCAAAGCCCCCATAACTCCAAATGTTGCCCTAGTGTCCCCCGGTTATGGTCTTCATCAGACTGGTCTAAGATCACACATTGCACGCCAAACGCCTCAGCTCATAATAGCCTCTAGTAGACCTCTTGTTCATCCCTTGAACTTCCTCAACGACATCTATGGTATTCTATTAGCATCTATTCACCCCCTCTGTCCTAGAGATGGATTATGACGTCCGAAGGGGATACTTACATCCCTAACCCTCCTCACCGATCTCGCTGATATACCGCGCTCTCCAGTTTGTTTCGAACGGATAGATGCTTCCCGCATGAGACTAATTGCGTATAGTAAGCTATCTTTGTCTACCCTTCACAACTGTCGTTCAAGCGGAAGGATTGATTTTGGGCGGGTGGATATGATTTAAGGTAAGGAAGGGTGAGGGCGGCTTGTCATGAGGAAATCAGATGCGTACTCTTGTAGAAATAGTGTGTAGTCTAGGAAGATCTGTTATCGTGGTTAGCTTCTGTATTCATGTCTCGTATGGTAAACTCTTCAAGTTTAGGTGATCGGCTTGTTGTGAAGTGGGGATAGTACCATAATGTCGACATTTTTGCTTAGACTACGGTCACTGTGCGCTTTAATTATGCGCTTGAGTGTTGATCGGGGGTATAGGCTTTGAGAAGGTGCCATTACTGTAGCCTTGTGGAGGGGTTGCGGAACCTGTGGTGTTCACGCTCGGCTGAGCGCCCGCTCAGTCGCTGAGCCGCACGTGACACATACAACCCCCGTCGACATTCGCGGATGTCCACGGCCGAGCCTGTAGCCAAGCCGTGGACATCTACCCCATAGGCGTAAAAAGGCATGCTCCGCGACCAGTAGCCCACAGGCCCGCTAGGTATGTTGAAAAGGGATCCAAATGTAGTGTCACAGAAGTGGGCACGAGCTGGAATACAATGTACTAAACGGGGTAGTAATTGAAGAAGGCTACGTACGCGTAACTATGCGTGGTTGATATAAAGACATTTGGATGAGGAAACAGAACAGGTCAGGTTAACGTGGTCAAAGAAATAGGGGTGGTCGTAGGACGTGCGTAGGTGTTACGGGACAAACGTGCGCGGGTGACTCCCGTGACAGGTAATTTGGTATTTTAGTATAGTTCCGTAGAACCTTTTAGTATAAAATTTAATATATAGAGCCTTAGCTTGCTATTGTCTTTAACTATTAGGATATAATCTATAATCTATAATCTATAATTATTTTCTATAATTCTCTACGTCACTAATATATTACTTCCGTATTTGCCCTTAGGCTATTAGATATAATAATAATAATAATAATAATTCATTGCTTAACGTCCGATTCGGATCCCTATTGGGCCCACGCGGACTACTCCTTATTTACATGTGGGGAGAAAACTCTATTTAAGAAAAATGAGAAAACCCCGTGATCCATCTCCCCGCCTTTTGGGACTCGCCTACTTAGCGCCTGCGAGTCGCCTGTGGGGCTATTAGATATAGTTAAGGTATTAATTAGTTAGTTAAAGAGACTTATCTCTTAAGATTTAGTATATATACTTTTAAATCTAGTGGTTCTATACTGTATATTTAGTGTAGCTCTACTACTTAGTAAATAGGGACACTTCGTAATAGTAACTATAACTATTATATAATTATTAAGAACATCTATAACATTAATCTTTAATACTATAGTATCATTTAGGTATAATTTAACCTATATACGTCTTTAATTAATATCCTAATTGCCTTCCCCTAGCCGCGTACTTAGTTTTTATAAGGAAGTAATAGCTAAATAGCTTATACGCTTGTTTCATTTCTTCTAAATAGCGATATTATAACGGAGTTATATCGGCAAGGTTGCGGCTATTTACTAAAAGGGTATTAGACGGTAATATATAAAGACACTTTACTTATTAAGCTTAATCCTTCTCCTTAACACCTTACTTCCTATTATTAACCTTCGTCTAATTTAGACGTATCTTTAATATATTATTAAGATTTTCTTCTTTTCTATTAATAATTTAATATACCTCTTTATTCTTCTACTAACTGCTCTTTTAAGTAAAATTTATAGCGTATTTTAGCCCTACCTTTATATATAGAACCCTAACCCCTGCTAACTCGCAACTAGTACTAGTCCTACCTAAATAATTTTGCCTATACGTCTTTAAAAGACTAGAAATCTAATAAAAGGACTTTAAAGGCTTGTAATAAGACGCACTACGTAAAATCTAATACCTTTAGTCCTTATAATTAATGTATACGTACTAAAAGCGGCAGTTACGTTAAGGTAAGCTTTTCTATTCTTAATAGATTTCTATTACTAACTTTAAACTTTAATAGCCTAGGCCTAAGTAGTGATGTTCCTTTAATATCCTTAACTACTATATTGCCTAGGCTCTCTCTTATTCTAGCGTAAATGCTAAATAACTTAGTTAAATTTAAGACTATACTATAGCTATCTATACTGCCTATAATTCCTAGTAAGCTAGCTAGTAGCGCCTAATATAAGAGTAAGGTTAGTATATTAAGAATAGGGTAAGGAATAGGGGTAATAAGAAAAAGGTTACCGTCTACTATTGTTACGGCGCTGGTGGAAACTAGTGGAAACTAGTAGAAACTAGTGGATTGTGGCTAATAGATATTAATAGATATCGGTAGATTATGGCGGACAGTTATAGATAGTCGTAAATAGTTTTACACAGTTTTAGATAATTGCCGTTATATAACTAGAGGATTGTATATATATTACAAACGCTTTAAGTACAATGTTACGACTACTTAAAGAGGAGTCGGAAGAAGCTAGTTGGTTAATACAAGCACGGTCCAGGATGGAACCCGTAGAACCATGTAACGAGGAATAGTAAGCAGAGTCACGTAATGTGATCTGTATAATCTGTAAGATCTATAAGATCTGTAATAGAGCGAATAGAGCAGACAGAGCAGACAGAGTAATGACTTTCTTAGGAGTACGGTTGTGTATTTAAGGACCCTTAGTCCCTACCTAGATAGTTCCTTCCTTATAGTAATTCTTAGAATATAATTAGAGTTAATCTATTAGGCAACTACTCTACTAGTTATTATTACGTTATTAACTTACTTGCAATACCTATATATCTAGCCTATTAACAAGTTTACCGTAGTTCCTACTATAAGGCTCCGTTACATAATCACTACTATGGTTACGGTTTTAATAAGTCGAATAACATACTACTAAAAGCAGCCACTATAACGCCATTAACGGCGGCAACTACTTTAAGATTAGGTAATAACACTAGTATAGTAAATACTAATTTATAACAACCTATAACGGTAGGACAGTTATAAGCAATAGTTGACCAGTTAACAGGAGATAACGTAGTACTTAAAAATAGGATTAATGGAATAGGAGCAGTAAAGGTTAAGTTACTATTAATTAAAAGATTCTTAGAGGAAAGATTAAAGCTTAAAGGATTTCTTACGTAAATATACTTTAAGGTTGCGTAAGAAGGAATAAAGCTGGCAATAACTATGGATTAAGTAGCATACGCGGGATTATTCTTATTAGGAAGAGCACTTAAATAGTTTAAGCCTTACCTTATAGAGATATAAGTAAATAGAATAACAATAATAAATTAAGAGGTATAGTTTATATTCTTAAGTTAGGGAGGGTTCGCAGAGCGATTTATATAAATGTTTAAAGATCTATAGGCAATAACTATAGCGGAAAGAAAACTCTAAGATATTATATAATAAACCTTAGTAATTAAGTATATAACGTAGTTTTAAACGCTAGCTATATAAGTTAAGTAGAATAATAAGGCGCTTATGGCACAGTATAAATAGGGACTTAAGGCTAAAGTTTAGGATATAATTATTCTAATAGAAGATATAGATACCCTAAGGGAACTAATAGACTAAGTAATAAAGATTAATAATAGGATCTACCAAAGGGAATAGGCTAAGAAGGGCTAGAATAGAGTTTTATAGTTATATAAAATATAGAGTATATAATAACCTAAGCTAAATTAGAAAATATAGTATGGCGTAGAGCTAATAGACCTAAGTGGTACTAAAGAAACCTATAAGAGATAGAGTAAAAAACTATAGAAACCTAAAGGTTAAGGATTAAGTAATTACAGGACTAAGGAGCATAGGCTAAACTAAGGATCTTAGTAATAGAAGACGTTTAAGCGGACTCTATAATAAAAGTAATAGTTTAAAAAGGGAGCTTATATAAATTACGGAAAATAGGGTTATTTTACTAGAGACTATAGAAGTGGTTAGAGTTATTATATAGTAAAGGGAACTAGACTAGTAGTATATAACATAAATATATAGAGGGATAATAGTATACTATAAGGAACAAAAGAATATTTAATTAGAAGTTTTATGTTTTGTTATAATAACGCATACCAAATTTATAAAGACGCTAAGTATAGTATAAGCTATTGGCCGTAAGAGCTAGAGTTAAGAGGACTTAAAGGAACTAAAGAGTTAGATAAAGAATAAAATTAACTCTATAAGCTAGATTAAGATATTACAGTAATATACGGATAATAATTAGTAATAATAATAATAGAGTTAGAGTACTTATTAATTAATAGTAACGAGGATAGTAAAGGAACTAACTAGGGGTATTTAAACCTTAATAATGTAATAGAAGTAAAGACTAAGACCACTATAGAGTAAGGTTTAGTAACGGGTATTATAATACTATTAAATACGGCATCCATCGCTTTATAAGACAGAAGGAGTAATATTTAGAGATAATTAAGTAAGCAGATAACTGCTAGTGCTAGCTTACTACTTAATAAAGGTAAAAGGCCAAAGGCTTAAGATTTTTAAGACGAGATAAGAGACGACTAAGATTCTTAAGATAAGATAAGGTATGCTTAAGGACCTATAATAGATAAAAACTAATGGGATAGAGTAATAGCTTAGTTTAGCAATATATAAATAAGCTTAGGACGAAGTTTCCTAAAGGTATAAGACTCTTAAGACAAGATAAGTAAGATTTAGGACTCTTAAGACGAGATAAGGACACTAGTAAAGCCTAGTTAGACTAAGGCTAGAGTATAGCTTAAGAAAGAAGTAAGCTTAGGGTTAAAGAATTTAAGGGGTTAAGAATTCGGAGTATAAATAAGGACACCCGCAAGAAAGAAGTAAGAGACTTCGCTATAGATTAGGGAATCTGTAGTATAAATAGTAGTTAGATTAGGAGACAGATATATAGACCTAGAAGACTTACTAGGTAAACGTAGTATTTAACCTAAAGATTAAAAAGTTGATATAGTAATTAAGAAGTAAGAGAACTTTAAGGATCTAATTATAAGACGTAAATAATAAGAAACCATAAATAAGTTTAGAGCAAGAATTATTACATAGTAAGAAAAGAAACTAGATATAAGATTTAGCACACTAGGTCGTATAAGGGACAGAGCACCTATATAAAGAATTACTAATAGGCTAAGAGTAGGCATACTAAGAGCCAAGTGGCTTACTAAACTGGAAAATAAAGAGGATCTAGGGATTTTAACTAGGTTTAAGGAATAATATATAAAGGGCTATTATAACGCAGTAATAAAAAGATACTTCCTTATGGATAAGCCGTATACACTCTAGTAGCTATACTAAAAGTGGTATAGGTAACGATATAATAATAAGTAGGAAGATTTCTATATGTGGTTAGATAAAAAAGTTATCTGAAACTACCTAATTACGGAAAAAGTAATAAATTATATTAAGGGAGCCTTAATTATAATATTAAAGGATCTAGAGGAATGATTAGAGGACTAGAGAAGTAAAAGGCGCGTCTTAGTACCTATAAATAAAGTCGTAATATTTAAATTAGTGTAATAGAGGTTTAAACTTAAAAATAAAGATAAGTTAAGAGTTAACCTAAAGCACCTAGCATACTATACGCTATTATGGATTGTATATATAGACAATATATATAAGATATATAAGAATCCGAAGGAAAAGAACTGGAAATACCCTATAAGGATATACTGGATAATAGATAAATAATAGTATAGGAATACTAAGTATATATATAGCTAGCATCTAGCAGAAGTCTAAGAGGAAGGAGATTTAATACTTTAATTAGGAAGATTCCTTACGGAAGAATACTTAGATAGATGATAATAGTAGAAATGTCTAGAGAATACCTATCTATAGTATATTAAAGATAAAAAGTAAACTAGGTATTAGCTAAAGAATAAGCTAAGTATAATAGGATTAAGTAGCTAATAGTTAGGAAAAGTAGAGGCCTATAAAACTAAAGGGAGCTAGTAGTAGAGCCTTAGACCCTTAAAGGAATTTAAGGATAACACCTAAACCTAAGAGTTAATTAGTAAGATTAATAGTTTAAAGCGTTAGTAGATATAAAACTATATCTTACTAGTAGCAGTTAAAAGGATAGGGCTACTATATAGGTAAAAGAAGCACCCTTATCTATTAGTAATAATTTTAGGAGATCTAATAGCCTATAGAGGAGGCATTATTAATCTTAAAATAGGACTAATTTAGATAACTATTAAAGGGAGATAAGTTAAGATATCTTTTAATATATTACTATTAGGGAATAATAAGGCAGTATTAGGAATACCTTAGTTATAGAAATATAATCTAAAGATCAATTAGGTTATAGGTTAGGTTAATATTAGAGATATATAATAATATAAAATGCAATAATAAACTAAGTTAGTATAGTACTAAGTTAGAGTAATATATAAGGAGACCAATTAAGGATTAAGCTATATACTAGAGAGATACTATAAGTATAGTAAGAAGCTATAGTCACTAGAAAGTAAAAAGCTATTAGATTATATAGTATAGGATTATAAGATAGAGCTAGAACTAGAAATAAGTTTAAGGTTCTACCTAACTTATAAGTTAATAAAAAAAGAGTTATAGGCACTTAAGGAGTTTGTCCAGGAAAATCTTCGAAAAGGATATATTAGACTATCGTAGTTATTAGCGGGATATCCAGTACTATTTATACCAAAGAAGAATGGAAAACTTAGGCTATGCATTAACTATAGATAGTTAAACAGTATTACTAGAAAGGATAGATATCTTTTACCCTTAATTAGCGAAATTTAAGATAGGATTGGTAACGCGCAAATCTTTATAAAGATAGATCTAAGATAGGCGTACTATTAGGTTAGAATTAAGGAAGGCGATAAATAAAAGGCAGCCTTTAGATTAAAGGAAGGACTATATAAACTACTAGTTATGCAATTTAGGCTTATAAACGTACTAGCAACGTTTTAGAAGCGTATTAATAATGTATTAAGAGAATACTTAGATGAATTTATTATAGCATACCTTAATAATAATATTATCTACTTAATAAGTAAGGAAGAATATAGAGAATATGTTAAATAGGCCTTAAAGAGACTATAAGAAGAATAGATGTTAGTAGTAATTAAAAAATGCGAGTTCTTTATTAGGAAGACAGATTTTATTAGATTTATTATTAAACTAGGCTAACTTAGCATAGATCTAAAGAAGATTAAGGCTATAGTAAATTAGCAAGAACTAGAAAATATAATATAGTTAAGGTTATTTCTAGGGTTCTGTAATTACTGCAGAAGGTTTATAGCTTAATAGTTAAAGAATATTAAGCCACTTATAAGATTAATAAAAAAGGAAGAACTATAAGTATGGGGAGAGGAATAAAAGGAACTATTTAAGAAAATTAAATAGTTATTTACCTAGGAGCCAGTTCTTAGAATTTATTAGCTATAGTTAAAAATAGTAATCAAAACGGATGTATTAGACTATATACTAGGAGCGTGCTTTTTATAAAAATATAAGGATGGATAGCACCTAGTGGCATATTATAGTTAAAAAATAATACTACCGGAACTAAACTATAATATCTATAATAAGGAATTATTAGGTATAGTTACAATATTAAAGGAATAGAGATTATTCTTATAAGGCATAGAGAAACCATTTATAGTTAAAACGGATTATAAGAACCTAATAGGGTTTCTAATAACAAAGGAACTTAATTATAGATAGGTTAGATGGGTGGAGATGCTTATAAAATACTATTTTAAGATTTAGTATACTAAGGGTATAGAAAATGCACGAGTAGACGCTCTAAGTAGAAAGGCTAAACTATAAAATAATAAAAAGCCATTAGGGGCTTTGTTGCGAAGGGATACAAATAGATTAATTAGGTATAATTATCTAAAGATTATAGCAATACAAGAAGAAAAGATCTATAAATTACTAGAAAGTAATTAGATATAAAAGATCCTAAATATATAAATAGAGGATCTAAACTTAAAGCAGTATAAAAATTAAGAAGTAATATATATACTAAGATCTATTGCAAAGGAGTTTATTAAGTCATTTTATAAAGGATTAACTTAAGGATATAATGGAGCTATAGGCTTAGTATTAAGACTTTAAGAGAAGTATATTATTAATAGAATCTAGGGACTAGCTAAGCAAGTTATAAAAGAATATCTAGATTACTAAAGGAATAAACTAACGAGGCATAAGCTATATAGAGAGCTATAACCTGTTAAAATACTAGAGAGACTATAGAAGGTTATATTATGGGACTTTATTATTAAGTTACTAAAGTTAAGAGATCCTATTACCAGATAAGATTATAATGCGATTTTAGTAATAATAGATAAGCTTACGAAGTAGGGATACTTTATAGCATATTTAGAAGAAATATTAGCGGAAGATATTACTAGAATCTATATTAAAGAAGTATTTATAAGGTATAGAGCACTAAGTAAGATTATATTAGATAGAGATTTAAGATTTATAGCAGTATTCTAGGAAGTATTTTTAGCAGAGTAAGGAGTTTAAGCAGCAACTTCTACTGTATATTATCTATAGACAGACGGTTAAACGGAAAGATTAAATTAAACACTAGAATAATATCTAAGGTATTATATTAATTATGCACAGAATAATTGGGTATTGCTATTACCAGTTATATAGTTTATATATAATATAACACCATAAAAAGGAATAGGTATATTACTATTTAAGGCGAATTACAGATATAAGCTAAGGACCTTATTATCGCCACGTTAAGTAAAGAAGATAAGTAGTATAGCTAAGTAAAGAATAAAAAGTTTAATAAATCTTTATGTAAACCTTACGGAAATAGCTAAGGTAGTACAGTAAAGGATAAAAAAGTATTATAATGCTAAGAGATCTAAGGGACCAGATCTTAAGGAGGGAGATAAAGTGTAGCTACTATATAAAAATTTTAAGAGTTAACGACTAAGTAAGAAGTTAGACCACGTTAGACTAGGACCTTTTAAAATTATACAGAAAATTTTATTAGTTATATTTAAGTTAAACCTACTAGCCAGAATAAAGATCTACCCTATATAGTATATTATAATACTAGAGCTAGTATATAGGAATGTTAAGCTACCGGTTTATAAAGCAGACACGTATAGAGGATAAGAGAAAGATAAAAAGTAAGTTTTAAAGATCGTTAGTTATAAGGACGTAGATAATAAAATATAATATAAAGTAAAGTAGATAGGCTATAATAAGACTACCTAGGAACCACTAGAGAACCTAAAAAACGCTATAGGAAAGGTATAGGAGTATTAGAAGAAAAAAGGTCAGGCAATATTAATAAAGAGGAATTACTAAAGAATAAGTTACCTAAGGGGGACTTAGAAAGAGCGACTACCAAACTACTTAGAGTTATTTCCTTTTCTATTAGAAGAGAATCCGTTCTTTTATCACTAAGTTCCTATAAACCTTATTAAATAAGTTTTTACTCCTTTAAACGAACCTTCTTACGAATATATTCTAAACGCTAAAGACGGGCATAAGCTAGACGCTAAGCTTTAAAAATATATGCGGACTCTTCTAAGGCATATTAAACCACAAGCAGCGCCAAGGACAGCTTACTATTAAGCTTTATAGCGGCGGATTAAATATAAGACCCTATAACAAATTATTTAGGGAACTTAAAGACTATTAAAAGTCATAGGACGTGCATACTTAGCGTTAGAAATTAAGCGAACATCGTAAGACAATTAAACGTTTGCTTTAGTGCACTCTATATAAAAAAAGGGCTGCTAAGATAAAGGACTTATTAACGCAACATAGACTAATCCCTTTTTCGCGCAATAAGAACACGGAGATGGTATTACTTCACTAAGTAATAGTATAGAAGAGACTATACGCGTACAATAAAGAGTTAAAGAAAAAGAAGGTGCTTTAGGTATTATAAGTAATAATATTAACTAAATTAATTAGACGGATATTATACCTCTAGTAAACAACTTAAAGATGCTAGGTATCTTTAAGGACGAAGATAAAGAGGAGGGAGATAGTATTACGAATGCTTTAAGTACAATATTATAACTACTTAAAGAGGAGTTGGAAGAAGCTAGTTAGTTAATATAAGCACGGTCTAGGATGGAACCTATGGAACTATATAACAAGGAATAGTAAGCAAAGTCACGTGATTTAATCTATGTAATCTATGTAATCTATAAGATCTGTAATAGAGCGAATAGAGCAGATAGAGCAGATAGAGTAATAACTTTCTTAGGAGTACGGTTGTGTATTTAAGGACCCTTAGTCCCTACCTAAATAGTTCCTTCCTTATAGTAATTCTTAGAATACAATTAAAGTTAATCTGTTAGGCAACCACTCTACTAGTTATTATTACGTTGTTGACTTACTTGTAATACCTATATACCTAGCCTATTAACGAGTCCACCGTAGTTCCTGCTACAAGGCTCCGTTATAATATAACGTTAAACGGCACTACCCTTTATCTCCTTCCCTTTATCTAGCTTTAGATCCTTATTTATAGACTACCAATTATATAGGCTTACGCGTCCCTCCTACTATGCTCACGCCTTAATTAACTAAGTCGCTAATATTATCTAAAGCTTAACTACCCTTTCTTTTTAAAAAGGAACTTAAATATATTTATAGACTATAAACTAATAGAATATAGAATTAGACCTAAAGAATATTACTAAAACTAGAAGAATAGAAAAGAAGAATAAGACTTATAGAATACGTATAGACTAGAACCCCTATAGAATCCTATTAAAAGTTACCCTAATATTAGGCTATAGAGACGCACTGGCCGTAACCGGCTTAGCGCAGGCGAGGCGCAGGCGAGGCGCCTATAAAACGTAGTCGCCCCGTATTAGAGAATAGCAGAATTTAGTTCTATAGTTCTACTTTATTAAGAACTAGATACTTATTGCATTTTATTACTATTATTATATTACTACACACCCTAAGGACCTTAGCGTCCTAACAGTACTAAATTCTTATCCCTTTTTAGGGGTAGTGGCCCGATAACACAGCGGTTTGCTAAGGCCACGACTACATAGCAACAACCCTCTGTTAAGAAAACGACCTATATTTATTAACTATATCGTAGCCTATCAACCTAATAGCGAGACGCGGGCGTACTAGCGCAGTATATACTACTAAGCCTGGGGATCGGCCCTAGGATAATATAGGCGAACCTATATCGTCCTAGATAGAACTAGAAGCTATAGATAAAGGGGATATATAGAAAGAAATATAACGGCTAGAAAACAAGAAGCTACAACTTTTAGAGTAAAGAAAACTATACTTGCTTAAGGAAGAGGTGGAAGTACTAAGACGGCGTTAACGCGATAAGGTAACATCGACTCCCGTTTTTAACTTAGATCTACAACCTCAAACTATCCTATTAGAGTACTTAGATGGTAGCCAGATACGTCTAAACCTTAAGCGGAAGGCTACTAATATAATAGGCGCTCCGTTAAAACAGGCCGTTAAAATAGAGAAGATTGCTCTGTATTATGGTAAGACTATATAAGAGCACTAAGACTTCCGCAACAGCTTAAAGCTAGTATTCCGCCTAAAGCATAATGGCTTCGCGGATAAGAATACTAAAGTTGCGTTTACTATGCAATATATAAAGGGGACTAACTAAACCCTTTGGCTATAGTACAAAGATAACCACCTAGATACGTAGTTTACTTAGGAGGAGCTAATAGAATTCCTAATTAACTAAATTAAAAGTCCTACTAATTAAGAACTCTATATAGCCCTAATATATATAAGGGCAATGCAACGAACCAATTAACCTATAAATAAGTTTGCTGCTTACCTAACCTCCTTAAAAGCATAAATTAATCCTCCCTATAATATAAAGCATCTAATAATATACCTATTCGCGAAGCTATGGCTAGAGCCACGGCTTACGGTTACTAACTATTAAGAGTTTCTATAAACTTAAGATTAGCTAGTTTTCCTAGCTACCCTATTAGAGAAAAACCAGAAGAGCGCGAGTGCCCCATAGGCTAGAAGCAATAAGTGCGCTATAAACTTAAATATAAAGACCACCTTATTAGGTAACTTAGGGAAAGTAGACTCTAAAACCACCGCTAGTGACGCGATAGTAGGGCAAAGCAGTACCGCTAGGGGTTTAACCCAACCCAAGGGGAACTATAAAAATTGTGGTAAGCTAGGATATTAGTGGCGATAGTGCCTAGAGCTATAACAGTACTAGCCGTAGTTAAGTAGCGTAAACGCCATCTTAATGCCGGGAAAAGGTAGGCGCCCTTAAAGCCCCTTATACCCATAAGGCGTAAGCTACTACTAGATTATAAGGAAGCTATTACTGTCTTAGGAGAAGTCCTATTTAAATAAACCTAAAAGGAGACCTTAGTAATGCTTAATCTTGGCGCTAAAGTAAATATAATTAATTAGCAATTCGTAATAGAGTGTAACTTTAAGATACTAAACGTAGAATTGCTTACCTACTCCTAATTAAATAAAACTTAGGTATATTGCTATAAAGCCTATAAGGTACTATTAAGAATAAAGGACAGCTAGGGTAGGATAAGGGAAGTAACCCTTATCTACTATGGAATAGCTAACGTATCTTCTACTATTACCCTAGGTATACCAGGGTTAAAGAAGGCCTAACTTCTTATTAACTGTGAGGCGAAGGCGTAGCAATAGAAGCTAAACGGCTCGTCCCTGTTACTATAAACCCCTAAGAGTTTTATAGAGTCTCTTTAGAGGGAATCTAGGGTCTTCGCCCTAGTAATTACTAGATTAATGCCTAGTAAATAAGACAACGGCAGCTTACCGGTCCTTTCCCTACAGTTAAAAGAAGCTAGCAATGTCTTCTTATATAAGGAAGCAGGAAAGCTACCCTAATACTACTAGGGTAACTATGCTATTAACCTAAAAAAGGGATAGGAGGTCCTATATAGACCGCTCTATAACCTCTTAGTTAAGGAGCTAGAGGTACTAAGGAAGTACTTAAATAATACCTTAGCTAAAGGCTAGATTTAACTAAGTACTAGTCTTATAGAGGTACCTATCCTATTTATACCTAAAAAAGATAGGAAGCTGTGGCTCTATATAGACTATAAAGGCCTTAATAAGGTAACAATTAAGAATTGTCTTGTACTACTATTAATTAGTAAAACCTTAGACCGCTTAGCAGGTTTTAAAATCTTCACTAAGTTAGACCTAATAAATGTGTACTACCGCCTTCGTATCCGTCGGGGCGATAAGTAAAAGACGGCGTTCTATACGCGTTACGGCCACTTTAAGTATTTAGTTTTACCTTTTAGGTTAACTAATAAACTAGCGACCTTTTAGGGCTACATTAATTAAGCCTTATTAAGACTGGTAGACGTCTTTTATATAGTCTACCTTAATAATATTTTAATTTTCTCTGAAAATCTAAAGGAATACTAGCGCTATGTACTAGAAGTGCTATATAGGTTGCGGCAATATTAACTATATACAAACCTTAAGAAGTGCAGGTTTGGTGTATAAGAGGTTAAGTTCCTAGAATACATTATTAGTCCTAAAGTCGTAGCGATAAATCCTAGCTGGGTAGAAGCTATTACTAAGTAGAAGAGCCCTTAATCCTATAGGGATGTCTAGGTCTTCCTAGGTTTTGCTAACTTTTATTACCGGTTTATCTATAAGTACTCTACTATTATAAAGCCTATTACTAATCTTCTTAAGGGAGCAAAGAACGGCTATAAAGTTAGGCCTTTTAGTTAGCCAGAAGAGGTAGAGTAGGCAATACGCCGGCTCTGCAACGCCTTTATAACGGCGCCGCTTTTGCGACACTATACGCTAGGCTTACTAATACGGTTGGAGACTAATGCCTTAATATAAGGCCTAGCAGCTATTATATTATAACTATTTAAAGATAGCCTTTAGTATCTAATAGCCTTCTAGTCTAAGAAGCTTTTACTAGCAGAGTGTAATTATAAGACCTATAATTAGGAGCTACTAGCTATTATAGAGGCTTTTAAGCATTAGAGACACTATATTAAGGGGCTATTAAGCCGCCTAGAAGTGCTTACAGACTATAATAATCTAAAGGGTTTTATAAAAGTAAAAGCCCTTAATAGACGGTAAGCTAGATAGGCTATAACATTAGCTGCCTATAACTTTGTTATTAAGCATAGGGCGGGAAAAATAAACCCCATAGACGCGCCGTTAAGGCAACCCCTAGGCGTAAGGGGTCCGCTAAAAGAAGATACTATGCTACTACTGCTCTAAAGGACTTTAGGAATGTAGGGCCACTAACCTAAAATAAAAGTCCTATTAGGTGTATAAGAAAACGAGCCTTCTATAAAGGTGTTGTTTCTACAGCTATAAGCCAGCGACCTAACGGCGGTACGCTTGGGCCATATAGTATTACGGTTTAACTAGGTAACCTATATATATACCGTTAAACAGCGTGTAATAAGGACCTAAGTTAGAGAAGCTAGTACTTAAGAGAGCGCTTATAAGTCTAGTACGGAAATAGTTATTAAGCTTATTAAAGGACTTTAGACTAAAGATAACTTTATACTATAAAAGCGTAGCAACAGTGTAGATACTATAAGACGCTATTAACGCGCCTACTTAAAGCTAGTGTGGCAGTTTAATTCCGCTAGACTACTTTATTACTATAGGAGGCTATATATACCCCTAGACCTAGCAGTTTATATAAAGCTCCTATAGATCTACCACAATAATGCCCTAGCTGGCCACTTTAGTAAGAAAAAGACTCTAGATCTCCTTTTGCGTAAGTACTACTAGCCTAGTATAACTGTAGACGTTATAAACTATATCTCTACCTATAATCTATACCAGCGTATACGTGCGCCTTAATATCGCCCTTATAGCGAGCTCTAAGCGCTACCTTGCCCGGAACGGCCGTGGCAGGAGATTATAATAAACTTTATTATAGGCCTACCGCCTAGTAAATAAGGCGATAAGGTATATAACGTAAGATATATAATAGTCGACCGCTATACTAAGATGGCCTTATATCTACCTATAATAAAAACTATTACTATAACCAAACTCATAGATCTCTTTCTTAACGAAGTAGTACGCCGTTTTGGAGCCCCTAGGGGGATTATATCTAATTATGGCAGTATTTTCACTAGTGAGTTCTAGTCGGAGCTATGCTTTACTACGAAGATAAAACGTAGGCTAAATATGGCCTTTTACCCGTAAATGGACGGGTAAACAGAACGCCAGAACTAAACCCTAGAGTATTACCTCCGTATATTCTATAATAAAAAGTAAAGTAACTAGGTAGGCCTTCTATTACTAGCTAAATTCGCCTATAATAATACTAAATATAGTATAATAGGTATAAGCCCGTTCTATACCTGCTATAGGTTTCACCCGCGTTTAGAATATAAGGTCTAGGTAAATAATAGTAGTTCTATTCTAGCCGCCTCTAAGAGAATTAAAAGAATATCCTTTAAACGCGAAGCGCTGGCGAAGCGCTAGGAAAGCGCCGCTAAGGCATAGGCGAAATACTATAATCGTTATCACTAACTATAGGTATATAAAGTAGGGGATCTAGTCTTACTATTAATTAAGAACCTTAAACTAAAAAGGCCAAGTAAGAAACTCACAGCACGCTTTATTAGACCTTTTAGTATAGCCAAACTAATTGGAAAGTAAGTATACCGACTATATCTACCTACGTCTTTCTATATCTACCTAGTGTTCTATATTAGCTTACTAGAGCTATATAAATAACGTAAGGGCACTACTAGAGACCCTTTACTAGGGCCTATTAAGCTAGACAATTAAGAGAACTAAGAGGACTAATATAAGGTAGAAGAAGTACGTAGAAGGAAGGGATATAAATAGACCCTATAGTACCTAGTTAAGTAAAAAGGCTAGCTAAAAGAGTATAATAAATAGGTCCTAGTAGAGAACATTAATAAGGACGTAAAGGAGATATATAATAGTTACTTTACCCTAAGGGGTAAATGGAAAAGAAAGTAGGTAGGAGAATAAAAAACTTTTAATTATAACTGGGGTTATACCTTATTAGCGGGGCGACAACGGAATAACGGTGAAGTAATAGTAGTACGCTAATAGAAATACAGATACTCTACAGCTCTAACGAATCCTCTCTCTCCTCCCCTCCTTTCTTTTCCTCCTTCTCTCCCTCCTTATCCTCCTTATCCTCCTCTCCCTCCTCCTTATCCTCCTTACCCTTATTCTCCTCCTTATCCCTTATAATAGGAGGCATATTAGCCTATAGGTACTATTAGCATACGCTATAACGGCAAAACACCTGCGCTATAATACGTACTAAAGCGCGCATTACGTTAAGAATTCCTTTAAGAGTATAATAGATGGCCTATAATTCCTGCACTTAAAGCAGGGAAAAGTCTTCGCCCTTTAGGCGCTGGCGGAGACCGTACTTAGCGCCGGTGCGCACTAAGGCCTTAATATCCTTTATAAAGGACTTCTAAACGGCAGCGACACGAGCGTTAAGGTTAGCCATATCTCCGCTAGTAACCCGCCGGCGCTTAGCCCTATTAATAAGGGTAAGTAGCTTATTTAGGCGGCTATAGAAGGCCTTAGGAACCTAGTCTATTAGCTATTAGAACCTAAACTAGCGTACTTAAACTTACTAGTTAGCACAACTTATTTAATTATTAGTAGTATCCATAATTACAATTAGCCTACTTACCGTAGGTAGCCCGCCTAATAGTGGCTATATACTTAGCGTAACAAAGGCAGATTAGTTTTAGTAAAGCTAGGGGAGCGGCTTATAAGCGGTGTAGGAGCTTTAACAGCGCCTAGTAGGGTTAGTAATAGCTATAAGCTAGTATAAAGAATACTTACGGAAGACTCACAAGCAGGTAAACCGACAGCTTAGCGCTTACGATTTATAATTAATTAAAAGTCGTAAAGAAGGCGAGTTGCAGGCTAAACAAATTAAAATGGAATTAAAAGGGAAATCTAATATCCTACCTAAGTAGGAACTCCTACCTTTATAGATCTCTATAAGGTCCTATTATTACATTATCCTATTATTATATTACCCTATTATTACATTATCTAATTTACTTAAATTTATTAAAAACTTTTTATTTAGGGAAGGGCAATAATAGCACTCCTATTATATAATAGCGACGGCTAAGGATAGCCGCTTAAGAAGGGGGGGGCAATTATTAGGCCATAGAGACGTACTGGCCGTAACCGGCTTAGCGCAGGCGAGGCGCAGGCGAGGCGCCTATAAAACGTAGTCGCCCCGTATTAGAGAATAGTAGAATTTAGTTCTACAGTTCTACTTCATCAAGAACCAGATACTTATTGCATTCCGTTACTGTTATTACGTTACTATACACCCTAAGGACCTTGGCGTCCTAACACTTAATAACCGTACTATAATGCTAAGAAATATAGCAGCTAGCAAAGCAGCTATAGGACCCTTAAATACCTCCGATAGTAAAATAGCAACTAACTTAAACTTCTAGGTAGAGCTCGTAGTAGCTAATACTAAAATTAAACGACTTTAAGAGCTGCTTAAAGCTAGAGAACCCCCTATACCTAATAAGGAATTATTAGACACCTAGAGACTTACTATAGTCCTTAAGGCTTTAGCCTAATATATAGTATTAGTATTATTATAGTCCGTAAAGGTTATAAACCCCCTATTGCTTATAGATGGAACTAACCCTGTATTTAATAATTAGAAGCTTTAATTATAGGATAAGCTCGAAGTTAATACGGACTACTTCCCTACTACTTAGGCTAAAATGGCCTACGTCTTTAGCCGTACTAGTAGGGATATATAGACGCACCTACGTCCGCGGTATATATAGGACTTAGTAAATCTCTTTCTCTTTAAAGAAGAGATAATTATCTACCTATCTTTTATTTATAAGGACCCCTTTAAAGTATAAAACGCCTAACTTAATTATAAAAGCCTAAATATAAAAACGATAGAGACTTTCTTAGCATTTTAGACCCGCTTTCTATACCTAGCTAGCTAGGCTTAAATTCCCTAGAAAGATCTAATACTAAACCTATTTAATAAGCTTACCCTAGACCTGTAGCGAGCTATACTGCTAGTTTTTACTACTATATAGACGCTAAAGAAACTTATAGACTAGTGCTTGGCTATTAACTAAGGCCTTTATTAAATTAAGGTATATACCAAATGGTATAAAGCTAGAAACCCTTTAAATCAGACTATAAGTAATATAAGAATAGCCCATAATGCCCTAGTACGATTAGTAAACCCTATAGTACTACCTATATAGCCCGCCGCCAATTTAGTAGCTAGCTGTACGGCTAGTCCTGCTATAGGTTTAGTAAAACTTCGGCCTATATATATAGGCCCTTAGTAATTAAGAAGCTTGCTTTTTTTATAGTTAGAAAGGATACTGTATAAAGAATTACCTAATAAATATAAAAGCGGATAAGGTTCTGTTAATCTAGGAGGATAATATAGAGTTAAGAAAAGAGGAACCCTAGAAGAAAACTCCTCTTTAGGGTTAAAAGGGATTAATATATTAGATATTAATCTAGGTTAGCTAGTTAGTAAAAGAAGCTATACTATCCTATATATTTTATTCCGTAATAAATACTAAGTTTTAACCTTTACTTTAGCTAACTTTAAAGTAAATGCCCTTACTTTAATAGATACCTAGTATACTATAAAGCTGGCTAACTTTCTAAATATACCTATTAAAGAACTGCCTAAACTAATTCCTATTTATGGGTATAATAGGCGGATAGGGCTACCTATTATAACTATCTTACGGATTTACCTCTGTATTAATAGATAAAGGTAGTATAATATCCCCTTTCTTATTATAGACCTAGGTAGCTATAATATAATCTTAGGGCGAAAATGGCTAGCCTATTTAGGCTTATAGCTCGACGTATTAAGTAAACGGCTTATTTAGCCTAAAACCCTACCCCTAACCCCTTTCTTTATAAAAGAAATTAGTATTATAATAGAAAACCTTATACAGCCCTAGATTAATACTATTTACTAGGCCGATGCTATATGTAGGGACTAGGCCTTTAAGAAAGATATATAGCTTAATTTATAACGGATCTGTATATTACGTCGCCCCTAAACTACCTATATTATGCCACCCGCATTAAAGACCTAGGAAGTTAATAGTAACCTAAAAAAGCCCCCTATAAAGAGCTTAGGCCCTATATAGCTATAAAGAACAGTAAGGGATATTAGACGTTATACTAAACTAATAAATTAGAGAGATAACCTATAGAAGATAGAATAGGAGTTAAGAAAGATTATAAACCCTAAACTGTAAAATACGGTTTAGAAAATGGCTATAAGGAAACTAGCGGACTTCTTACTAGTTAATATCTACTATATTAATGCTCTAAGATTCTACTAAAACTTGGTTTAGCCTAATACCGTTACCTTTATAACAAGCTTATACGAAATTAATTAAATAATTAAGGAAAAGGGAAGTAAGCTTAGTAGATAAGAAAGTAAGCTTATAGATAAGGAACTAGCAGAATAAAAGCTACCTTATTAATACTAGAAAATTAAGGATATATTTTCCAAAGTAGTATCTAATATACTTCTACCTTACTAACTATATAACTATAAGATTAACATTAAATAGGGTAAGGAAAATACCCTTAGCTTTAGCCCCCTTTATAAGTAGTTTATTACTAAATTATAGGCTATAAAGTAGTATTTTATTAATAACCTAAATAAGGGCATTATTAAGCCTAGCTAACCCCCTTTTACCTTACCTATTTTCTTTATTAAAAAGCTAAATAGAGGACTCCGCTTCTGTATTAACTATTATAAGCCAAATAATGTAACCCGCAAGGACCGCTATCCGCTACCCTTACTTAATAAGACTTTAGCCTAAATAAGTAGAGCTAAGGTCTTTATAAAGCTTAATATCCGCTAGGTTTTTTACTAAATTAGAATAAACCCTAGGTTTAAGAATCTTATTATATTTTAGACCTATTACGGAACGTATAAATATAAGGTACTTTCTTTTAGACTAATTAACGGACTAGCTATATACTAGCGGTATATAAATAATATACTCTTTAACTACCTTAACGACTTCTATACAGCCTATTTAGATAATATTATAATCTACTCTAAGAATATGAGGAGTACGTCTATAAAGTCCTATAACGGCTTCGCGAGGCTAGCCTCTAGGTCGATATTAAGAAGTTAAAGTTTAGTATTAAGTATATAAAGTACCTAGGTTTTATTATTAGTATAAACGGAATTAAAACTAACCTAGAGAAGACGGCTATAATTAATTAGTAGGTACCCCTACGGACTGTATAGGGGGTATAATTATTTTTAGGTTTTTATAACTTCTACTAACGCTTTATTAAGAACTATAACAGAATTACCTGGCCTTTTAACCGTCTTACTAAAAAAGACTAGCCCTTTTACTTTAACGCTATATATAGGCAGGCCTTTAATAAGCTTAAGAAACGGCTAGTATCGGCTCCCCTACTTGCCTATTTTAATCTAAAATAGCCCATAATGCTAGAAACTAATGCCTTAGATAGCGTAATAGCTAGTGTTTTTTCCTAAAAGTAACCGGATAGAGAGTAGCATCCTATTATATACTATTTAAAGACTATAATAGATGCTAAGCTAAACTATTATATCTATAATAAAGAAATGCTAGCTATTATCTCTAGCTTTTAGTACTAGCGTATATAGCTAAAGGGGACCCCTAAGCTAATTAAGGTAGTTTTAGATTATAAGGCCCTAGAATACTTTATAATAACTAAGGCCCTTATAGCCCGGTAGGCACGCTAGGCAAATACCCTATCTTAGTTTAACTTCTTAATTATATATAGACTAAGCGCTATAAACCGTATAGACGCTTTTATAAGACGTAAGTAAGACCTAGATAACTAAATAGCTATAAAGATCTTATTATAAACCTAGACGCTACTATAACTAGAATACCTTAATCCTTAAATACGGGTAGAACTAAGTACAAACTCCTTAGGCGCTAAGATATATCCTATTAACTCCTTTTAACTTAACCTTATTAATAAACTACTATAGGCTAACTAAACGACCCCCTCTCTATAGGAGTACCGTAAAAAGGCAAAGAACGTTGCCAGCCTATAGTCCCTTAAAAACGGACTACTTAAGTAATAGGAACGACTAGTAGTAGCTAAGGAATAGGACTTATAGACCCGGCTTATTACCGAAGCCTATACCTAAGTCTCTACGGCCTACCCTAGAAAAAATAAGACCTATAAGATTATTAGTAACCGCTACTACTAGCCCGAAATAGTTATAAATATTAACCATTATATACGGAACTACAACAGCTACTATAGATTTATAATCTTACGAGATAAAACCCTAGGACTATTAAAACCACTTCTAATACTAGAACGCCCCTAGTAATATATCTCTATAGACTTTTATAAACTACCTATAGACCGTAATAGATACGATATAGTTATAAATTTAGTTAATCGCTTTAGCAAGCGCCCGTTCTTAATCCTATATTATAAGAATATTAATGCTAAAGAAGCGGCCTAATTATATATCTACTATATCTACTAAATCTACGGACTATTAAATACTATTATATCCGATTATAGGCTATAATTTATATTAGCTTTCTAAAATAAGTTTACCTAGATCTTAGGTATTAAGCTAAAGCTTTTTATAATATACTACCCCCGGATAGATAGTTAGACAGAAATTATAAATTAATACTTAGATTAGAGACTTCGGCCCTTTATTAACTACTTCTAAGATAACTAGGTGTCACGGCACTAACCTATCGCGTACTGTTTCATACTGTCTCGTACTATTTCCTACTGTTAGCTAGCCCACCACTAGCGCCTTAGCGCCTGGCCCTACTACTTATATACAGTACCCCTTTCGCCTCTTCTTTCTTTATACCACAACGTAGTTATTTAATCTACTTTATTGCAGCACTGTGACAGTTTATGGTATCTCCTTTTACGCCCTATCGCGATCTTTGCCCTCCTAGTCTACCGCCTCCGTCTATAGTCTCTGTTTTTCCCAGTATAATCGCAACCTGGCGCGACCAATAACACCATACTATAGTCTCAGCATAGCCTTAGTATAGTCTCAGCATAGTCCCAGACAGTCTTAATAATCTTAGTATCATAGTCAGCCTTATAAGATTTCAATTGCCCCACCCAGATCCCTTGAAATGGGCGACCAAAATATAAATAATACCCCGTTAACGAACACACGCGAAGCACTCGCCTGCCTCTTTAATACCCCCTATACCTATATTGCCTAGGCAATTAGGAGTGGTCTGGAGTACCCTAAGGACCTTAATATGGCAGGAACCTTCCAGCACCTCTCTATATATACAACCTTTTTAACTAGCGTTAAGAGTAGTCTCCAAGCCGTCTATAACAAAGGCCAAACTATAATATCCCAACTTAAAAAGGCTCAGCATAGAATTAACTCCCTTAAGACACTTAAACTACGCGTTAAATAATACGAATAGCAAGCTTTTGCATATACTAAGACCATATAAAGCCTAAGCTCTTAGATCGCTACACTTACCTAGGCCATTGCCGATAAGAATATAAACCCCACAACTAGCTCCCCTCTTCTAGCTAAGCCCTATAGAAAAAAGCGTAAAGCAAAAAATCCAACCCTATTTAACGGCAAGGGATCACTAATTAAAAAGTAAGAAAAATTTAAAATATAGGAAACGAAGGTCTAAGGCGTTTTCTAGAGGGATATAAAGTGCTTTAAGACCCTAATAGACGAAGTCCTCTATATATTAGATATGCTAATAGATAAGGCCTATAACTATGTCAAATATGGCCTTAATATGCTATGTATATACCCAAACAACCTAAGTAAATGGACCTTTTCTAACCGAGAGTCTATGTTTATATATATAAGAAGATACTATAAGACTATAGATATAACCCAGGCGGCTAAAAATAAGTTAGACACTTTATGTTAAGGCGAGCGTAACTACTGGTCCTAGAAAGTAGAGCTTAATAAGTTAATAATTAAAGCAAACAAGACCGAGGAATAAAAAGTGGATTTGCTTAGGAAGAATACTTCCCCTAAGATAAAGGACCTAGCCCTTACCCTTAGCCGTAAGATTAATGATGCTAACTATAAGGGCTGGAGCGAGTAAATAGACGTATTTACTTATAACCTATAGAACCATGCCCACTATACTAAGCTAAATGCCGCTAAGCTAAACACCGCTGGCGGATATCAACCTGTATTACCTAATAATAACACCTTAGTACTGGCACCATAGAATAACCTAATGGACCTTAACGCCGTTAAATTTGGTGGCGGAAGTAGTAGCCTCCCTAATAACGTCCAAAGATATCGTATAGATAACAGACTCTATATAGCATGTAGTTAACCCAGCCACTAAAAAGATGCTTACAACCCTAAAATAAACCTAAATCCCCTCCTAATGCCACTGCGCTAACCCCCTCCTAGCCGCGGTAGATTCTTTAGTAGAGGGGATAGTAACCAAAACAATAACCGCGGATGGGGACGTGGGTTTAGATACAGAGACCTACCCCCGTGATTCCCTTCCCTAATATAGCCCTAGCTAATGGTCCCGTACGCAAACTACGGATAAGCGCTCTATGTCGCCACTAATCGTAAGACTGGCTATGTCCTTAGTAAAGTACCCCCTAGCATATATACACCGTTAGAGACTAATACGTTAGGATATACTAGCTAAGACTATAGCTACTAGCTAAGCCCCATGATCTAGTTATTAAAAGACCAACTCTTAGACTAAGTCGCCTTTAAGGGTTAGAACTATACAGGGAGGAGGATAAAAGGATTAGATCTATGCTACTAGATTAATTAGACCTTATTCTAAGCTAGCTGCTACTTAACCTTAGAATAGCAAATAATAATAGAAATGCCATCCTTATTTAGACCTACCTCTCCTTACTACGTAACCTACTCCTAGAAGCTTTTATTAAAACAGTAAGCCTCATTAATAGTAGTAGTATAGCACTAGCGTTTATAGACGAAGACTCGCTTATAAAAAAGCATAATGTTATAATAAAAAGACTCCTAGTTCTAAAACCACTCCGCCTTACTAACGGACTCCTATCTAGCTTTATTACCTACTACTTTATAGCAAAAATGACAATTGGCTACTATATAGAATCTATACTTTTCTACGTCACGAAGTTATTACCCTTAATACCAGTAATTCTCGGAATGCCCTAGCTTAAAAAGCATAACCTAAGACTAGACTTCCCCGTTCTAGAGCTTAAGTTTAACTCTAATTACTACGCCTATAACTGTCTCCTATGGCACATCCCTAACTATAACCAATTAGCACCACGTAGACGCATCGCACGGCTAACGCTTAGATACTGTTAGCTGATAGTAAAAGAGGTGCCTAATACTGGTGAGCTAATATATGCAGTAAATAAAGCGGAGATTCTAGAAGACTAGACTACCGCCCTATTTCTAAAAAAACAAACACCGCTAGAACTATAAGTCCCCTATATACACCTACTTAACCTAGGATAGCTAATAAGACACCTAACTTTAAGTTATCTGCTATATATATATATGACCGCACGTATAATAGCTAAGAGCGCTATAGCTAAGACCGAAACTAGAGTAATTAAGACCTTCTCCCTATAACGCCTAACCTTATACCTGTCTCCCGCGCGTACCGTATAGGGCCGCCGCCTCGTTTCCGCCCTCCCGGGCTGACCAAACTGTGCTAGCCTAGCTATAGCACCGGAGAACCAGATATGCCCTAACCTGGACGACATTAGATACACCTATGCCGTTAATTTTACCCAGTTTTATAAATAAAAAGACGTAAAAGTAATAAGGATCTATATGGCGGAGCTAGTAGAACTGGTTAAATAAGAAGAATACTAACAGCTGCTTAAAGAACTGCTTATAGGCCTAGTAGAAGTACCGAACCTATTAGAAAGGTCTTTTCGCCGGCTAGTAGAAGGCGACTATACGATAAAGGAAGCCCGAAGAGCGCTACCCCCTTATTTTTATAACTTCCTTAAGACGAACCTAAAAACTAAATCCGAGTTTCTACGCTAAAAGATAGTTAACACTGATATCGAAAAATTTCTAAAAGGCAAACTAGGACTAACCTGCGGAGATATTTTGTAACGCCTATTAAAAGAGTTTTATGAATATATTAAATACTTCCTCCCTAAGAACGTAGAGAAGCTGCCCCCTTACTAACTATAGGACCACAAAATTAAGATTATACCCAGAAAGCAGGCCCCATATTATAAAAACAGACTACTCTTACCCGCTAAACTTAGTTATATAAAGAAGTGGATTAACGAGATGCTAGATAAGGGTTTTATCCGCGAATTAACCTTACCAGCCGCCGCATCCCTCCTCCTTACAGCGAAACCTGGCGGCGGTGTATAAATCTACTATAACTACTGAGGCCTAAATACAGTTACTATTAAAAATCGGTACCTATTGCCACTAGTCCATAAGATACTTAACGCACTCTATAGTGCTAAGTACTTTACTAAGCTTAACGTAATTGCTGTGTTTAACCGGATCCGGATCACGGAAGGCCATAAGTAGCTTACAGCATTTATTACCCGGTTTGGACTCTATAAGATATTAGTTACACCATTTGGTCTTTATAACGCGCCCACTATATTCTAAAACTATATTAACTATATTTTACATAATGCCCTTAACGACTACTGCACTACGTACCTTAATAATGTCCTTATCTTCTTAAAAACACGCGCCGAGCATATAAAATATGTAAATGAAATTATCTAAAGACTTAGTAATGCTGGACTTTAGATTAATATTAATAAGTCTAAGTTCTACGCTACAAAAACGAAATACCTTGGCTTAATTATCTTAACTAACGGCATGACTATAGACCCTAAGAAGGTATAGGCGCTACAAGAATAGAAGGACCTAACGTTAGTTAAGGAACTATAGTAATTTCTCAGCTTTGCGAACTTCTACTAACAATTTATCCAAGGCTATTCTAAGGTAGTTAAGCCTATAACTAGGCTACTAAAGAAAAGCACTAGCTAGTTATAAAGCCCTAACCAAGCACAGGCGTTCCAGACCCTAAAAATAGCATTTACTACAGCACCGGTCTTAGCGTACTACGACTATATAAAGAAGACCGTAGTAGAGACAGACGCCTTGAACTAGGCTTTAGGAGGAGTGCTCTACTAGGCTAGCGAAGATGGCAAACTTAAGCTAGTCGCGTTCTTCTCCGCCAAGCACTCCGCCCCTAAATATAACTATAAGATATACAATAAGGAGCTCCTAGCAATTATAAAAGTACTAAAAGAATAGCGCCCCAAACTATAAGGAACCGAGTAACTATTTGAGATTATTACGGACTATAAGAACCTCCAGACCTTTATAATAATAAAACAACTAAACTAGCGCCAAGTCCGTTGGGCTGAGTTCCTCTCTTAATTTAACTTTGTTATTACCTATAGGCCCGGCACTAAAGCTACAATTCCAGACGCTCTTAGCCGCCTCCTAGGCGTAGCACCTACTAATACTAGTGACGAATAACTACGACACAGAGACCGCGTTGTCTTACCACCGAAAAAAGTCAACCCCGCTATCCTAGACGAGCTATTAAGCAAATCCCAAGACTAGAGCATTAAGGACTTTATTGTAATAATAAACCTAAAGCCTAAGAAAAAACCCCTTAAGGAGCTTATTAAGAATGCCTATAAAGAGAATAAACTAGCTAAAGATATATTAGCCGCGCTATAAGAACAGGAAGGCTATAAGGTACGCCGCTGGCCTAAACAAATTAGGAAGTCACTCCGCTGCGATAAATCTAAATGCTTAATTATTAACGGCCTAATCTACTATAGAAACTGAGTATTTGTCCCCGATTTACCTAAACTCCGACTAGAAGTTGTACACCGCACGTATAGTTTAGGTCCTACAGGCTACCTAGGCCGCGTTAAAACCCTAAACCTCCTTAGTCGAACCTATTAGTAGCTAAGTATTTTATAGTTTATAGCTACCTTTATAAAAGACTGCGCTCTCTACTTCCGTATAAAGACCCTATACTTAGCACCGCCTAGTTTCCTAAAACTACTAGAACTACCAGTCCGCCCATAGACCGATATCTCTATTAACCACGTCATTAATCTACCTAAGTGCCTTCGTAACGGTAAAATATATAAACATATTCTTGTTGTTGTTAACCACCTAATAAAGATAAGACACTTTATTCCTGTTACCAGCCTAGATACTAAGGAGCTCGTTAAAGCATTTACCTACACTGTCTATAAGTTATATAGCGCCCTAAGTACTATCATTTCCAACAGAGGGTCTTTATTTGTCTCTAACTTCTAGCACCACCTAAACTAGCGCCTAAAAGTAACCTTAAACCCTAGTTCCGCATAGCACCCTAAAATAGATGGTTAGACCGAGATTGTTAACGTAGCAATGAACAAGTACCTACGCGCTTTCGTAAGCTTCACCTAAAATAATTGGGTAGATTGGCTCTCCCTTACCAAGTTTGCTATAAATAACCAAGTTAACGAGACTATAGGAATCTTACTATTCTTTGCTAACTACGGCTATAACCTATATCTAGGCATCAAACCAGCGGGCCCTTAGCTATTAGCCCTATCTATATATACAAGGAAAGAGTACCTATAAGCTGATACTATTGCTAACCGCTTTAAGCGTATCCTAACTTAGCTTAAAGCTCTAGCTTATATCTCCCAGTAACACTATAAAGATAACGCCAATATGAAATAGGACGAAGGTATAATATTTAAAAAGGATAATATAGTTATAGTTAGCCTTAAAAATATAAAGACTAACCGGCCTAAGAGAAAATGGGATAATAACTAGGACGGACCCTGGCCCGTCTTAGCTACCTATAGAGGGGTAGTTATAGTGGACCTCCTAGACTACATTTGCGTTAATAAGTCTTTCTATATAATAAAGGTCCGCCTCTAGTTCCCTAAAGAGATCCCTAGCTAAGTATATATTAATAAAGAGGAACGTTATAATATCGTAGGCAGGATAGCCGAAAGAGATAATAACGGTAATATTACGGATAAGTGGGAATTTAAGAAAATTCTTAACGTATATAATAAATAAAGGGACGAGCACGGCTTAACATACTATATTAAGTGGAAGTATTATAATAAGAAAACCTAGGAACCTAAGAAGTCTCTAAAAGGGTGCGAGCGCGCACTACTAAAGTTCTATAAATAATACCTTAAGAAGCCTGGACCCCCAGACTAGGTATAAGGTAAGAGAGACTTATTACGTTAAGGCCGTGGACGATAACTACAATAATTTAGAAAAGTTAAGATCTTATAGAACTTCGACCGCCGGTTAAAGTTATCTAATTAATTAGATTCTTGCTAAGAGCGCCGTGCCTAATTAATTTAGGTAGCGGTGTGGAGTTCTGCCGATGCTATTTATTAAGCTAACCAATTAGGATTTTCTATCCCCAGGATAGAAAATCGCCATTGGCTTAGCTAAAAGTAGTAAGCAAAACTAATATCTTCGCACACTAAATCTACCGTTTTCCACTAATACCGCAGCCACTGGTTATGCGACCGCAATTTGCTAGTATCATAATATTCTGTTCTGGAGTTACTTATTTGGTTTAGGGACCAAACCTTCTAGGGGAAGGGAGTACTATCACGGCACTAACCTGTCGCGTACTGTTTCATACTGTCTCGTACTATTTCCTACTATTGGCTGGCCCACCACTAGCGCCTTGGCGCCTGGCCCTACTACTTATATACAGTACCCCTTTCGCCTCTTCTTTCTTTATACCACAACGTAGTTATTTAGTCTACTTCATTGCAGCACCGTAATACTAGGCTAAACTGCTACCCCTAATAAACTATACCCAAGTAATCCTACCCCACAACTCCATAGGATTTGCCCCTATTTAACTAGAAATAGGTTACTCACCCTATATAAGCTTTAACTAGGAAAGACTAAAGGACCCTAAACCGTACGCGAAAAACTATCTTATAAGGAAGTATGGCAGTACGCTAAGCGCTTAAAAAAAGCCTAGATGGTAGCCTATACGAATCTAGAAAAGGCCTAAAAATTAATATAATAATAGGCGAATAAGTATAGGCGAGAGCCTGACTTAGCCGTAGAAGATATAGTCTAGGTTATAATAAAGAACTAAAAGACGGAACGACCTAGCCGTAAGCTAAACTATTAGATAGCAGGACTATATAAGGTCCTTAAGAAGATAGGCAACTCGTATAAAGTAAAGTTCCTAGATTTAATTAAGGTTTACCCTATTTTCTCTTTAGATAAACTATAAAAAGCTATAAATAACCCATTACCTAGATAAAAGAATAAACATCCCCTACTAATCTAAGTTAATAGCGACGATAAATAGGAAATTAAAGAAGTATTGGCCTATAAGCTTATAAGAGGAATATTAAAATATTTATTAAACTAAAAAGGATACAACCTAGACCCCACTTAGTACCCTATATAGAACTTTATAGGTAGTCCCTATAAACTTTAAAAGTTTTATAGTTATTACCCTAATGAATCTAAACCCCTAAAGTACTTTAAGGAGTAGATAGAGTACTAGAATAGCGAAGATAATAAGCTGCCTATTAAGTATAAAGATAAGAATACCCTATAAATATAATACGGACGTATAAAGCTTAAGGGCAGGCTTTTTCGGAGGAGGGGGTAATATTACAGCGCTAGTAGAGACTAGTAGAAACTAGTAGATTATAGCTAATAGATATTAATAAATATTGGTAAATTATAGCGAATAGTTGTAGATAGTCGCGGATAGTTTTATATAGTTTTAGATAATTGCCGTTATATAACTAGAGGATTATATATAACGTTAAGCGGCGCTACCCTCTGTCTCCTTCCCTTTCTTTAGCTTTAAATCCTTATTTATAGACTACCAATTATATAGGCTTGCGCGTCCCTCTTACCGTGCTCGTACCTCGATTAACTAAGTCGCTAATAACTATAGGAAGGAGTTTACGTATACGCGTTAAGTTTTAAAAGAGTATAATATAATACGGTATTAGGTAGGTTACCCTTTAGGTACCTAGCAAATAGGTAACTAATAGTTGCTATAGTAAGGTCTTAGTAGTTCTAGACTATACTAGCTAGCTAACGTCTCTATTTATTCTAGGCTTAAGCGTATCTTTATTAACTATAAGCTAACGCTATAAGAGCTTTATTCGTATTAGTTTGGACCTAATATTAGTATTAAGCATTTAAGGATCTCTACCCTAGCTACACCTTATTATTATACCCCTATTTTTATGCCTACTTATACCTTTACTAAGGGGTCTAGATCCTATTCTTGTTAGCTATTACTTAATAGCCCAATAGATACTAATCTCACTCCTAAAGGTAAGGCATAGTAGCTTTTTAAATTAGGTATTTTGGGATTTATTCTTATATATAGTAGCAATTAAGGACCTTAATTAGGTGCTTAGGAAGGCCTTAAAAGGCTTTTAAAAAGGGTTTAGAAGCTCTAGGAATAATATTCCTAATATAAATAAATAAATAGGAATGCAATTCTAGCAAAATGCCCTATTAACTCTGTAACCGACTACCGACACTGCGCTGAGACATAAGATCACCGCTTGGAAGGCTCCAAGACGGCGTTAACGCCACCCAATATATTGGTTGCAGATCAATATTGGTTGCAGATTACCGTTCCCATTTTAGCTATCTATTACCCTATCACTTCTACCTTCTTTGTGTATATATAGAGCCTCTAGAGCTACATTTACAATCAAGTCGTTTATTCAATTCTTCGCACTGCAAAGCTTATAAACTCTATACTATATATATAAAAAGGCTAAGGACCTACTATACCTTAAGCTATAGCCCTATCCCTATAGTTTCCGGAGCCTATCCGTTCTATATCCAATTTAACTTATTTCTTACTCTTTGGGCCTCTTTATGGCCTACTATAAGCTTTCTTTATAGGTTGCGATAACACTATAGTATTAAAGCGCTTTCTATAATTTGTAGATTGTAGACCTTAGTCCTAATATTCTTTTAGAATATCTTTATAGCAATTAAGGTAATCCTCTGGTTTCTATATAGAGTCCTTAGCGGGCTAGCCTAGCCATTTAACTTTATATTAAAGCTTGTTCTTAATAAACTTATAGTATAGTATAGCCTTAACCTTATACCGCTCGCCTACTACCTTAAAGTGTTTAATTAGGCTTAGATGGAAGTTCTTTTCTAATAGTAGTCTATGCTATAGCTCTAATAGGTTTATATAAAATATTAAATATATATAAGCTATAGATAGGGGTAGCTAGAGATAGTAGGCTAACTTACTAATTTATTCCTTAATTTAAAAGGGACCTAGGTATCTTATATTAAGCTTCTTTAATAGTTAACGGGTTTTAATATTTATTAAACGTAATAGAACCTTATCGCCTACTCCGAAATGCTTGTTAGCGACTTAGTCAATTAAGGCACGAGCACGGTATAAGGGACGCGCAAGCCTATATAATTGGATTGTCTATAAACGAGAATCTAAAGCTAGAGAAAGGAAAGGAGAAAAAGAGCAGCGCCGGTCGAAGTAGGGTTCTTTTATGCGGTCCTCTAGTTACGTAACCGCGAAGTTCTACCAAGTTCTGCTAGTGCTGTAACATTACCCCCCCCTCCGCAAAAGCCTGCCCTTAGGCTTTATATATCCGTATTATACCTATAGGGCGTTCTTATCTTTATATTCTTCTAGTAGCTTATTATCTTTACTATACTAGCACTCTATCTACTTATTTAGGTACTTTAGAGGTCCTAGTTTATTAGGGTAACAGCTAAAATTTTTTTTAAAGCTTATAGGGACTGCTAATAAAGTTCTATATAGGGTACTAGGTAAGATTTAGGTTATAGCCTTTCCAACTAACGCGGTACTTTAGCGTTTTCCTTACTAGTTTATAGGCTAATACTTCTTTAATTTCCTATTTATTATCGCTATTAACTTAAATTAGTAGGGGAGGTTCGTTCTTTTATCTAGGTAATAGGTTATTTATAGCTTTCCGTAGCTTATCCGGCGAGAAAATAGGGTAAACCTTAATCAAATCTAGGAGCTTTACTTTATATAAGTTACCTATCTTTTTAAGGACCTTATACGGTCCCGCTATTTAATAGTCTAGCTTATAGCTAGGCCGTTCCGTCTTTTAGTTCTTTATTATAACCTAGACTATATTACCTACGGTAAAGTTAGGTTCGCGCCTATATTTATTTACCTACTATTCTATTAATTTTTAGGCCTTTTTTTAGATTTATACGGGCTACTATCTAGGCTTTCTCTAAGCGCTTAGCGTACTACTAGGCTTCTTTATAAGATAGTTTCTTGCGTATAGTCTATGGTTCTTCTAGTCTATTCTAGCTAAAGCTTATTTAGGGTAAATACCCTATTTCTAGTTAGATAGGTGCAAATCTCGTAGAGTTATAGGGTAGAGTTGCCCGGGCGTAGTCTATTAGGGGTAGTAGTTTACCCTAGTTATTCTAAAAGTAGTTAATAAAAGGCTAGAGTCTCTAATCTAAATATTAATTTATAATCTCCGTCTAGCCGTCTATTTAGAGGTAATATGTCAGGAAAAAATTTACTAGCATTTAATTTTACTTTTCTGCTATTTTAGCATTTTCTAGCATTTCTAGAATTTCCTAGCATTTAGTTGCTAAATGCGGCATTTAGAATTAAGTGTTAGCATTTAGCCGCCAAATACGGCATTTAGAATTAAGTATTAGCATTTAGCTGCCAAATACGGCATTTAGAATTAAGTATTAGCATTTAGCTACTAAATGCGGTATTTATAATTAAGTGTTAGTATTTAGCTACTAAGTGCTAACTATAAGATTACTAAGCATATATAAAAGTATAATTTTTATAATTTTAATATTTTATATATACTTTATTAATATTACTAAGCATATATAAATGTATAATTTTTATAATTTTAATATATTTTATATTTTATATATATTTTATTAATATTAGTAAGCATAGGGGGCGGGGCGGCATTATAAAAAAATTTACTAGTATCTTAAATTAGGTTTATGCTAATTAAGCAATTTTAGTATTTAGCCGCATTTAGTTGCATTTTGCGGCTATATACTATACCACTAATAATAATACTGCAATTTGCGGCTAAACGCTACCTTAATAATAAAAGTGCTATAAGCTGCAACTTAATGCTCTCTTAAAAATAATAATAGTAGAAATATTTTAGTTAACTAAGTTTACTATATACGCTACGCTACTACCTGCAAGTTACTAAAAGATATATCCCTTAGCCTATATATACGCCACTATATAATTATAACAGGTTTTGCTATATAGCGGCTATATATAGTATTTAAAACTATCTATAGTTTTATTATACTCTTACAATTATTACTAGCATTAGATAGTCTTAGTATCTTCCTTTTTACCTTAGCCTACTTTTAAGCTTAAATCGACCTTCTCCTCGTACACTAACTTATGCAGTAATAACGTAAATTTAGTTAACTTTAATATCCTCTACTTAATACTTAACTTTTAATTAGCTATAATAGTACTATAGTAAACGGGCTTAGTCTGTCCTTATTAATCTATCTAAGTAAACAGTTACTTTACCTCTAAGAGCTTATGGCTTAGCTTAACTATAATAGTATAATTTACGCGTTATAGGTTAATAAACAGCCTAATTAATATAAAGGTGCAAAGTAGGATCTACTTAGAGTTATTAGTATTAAAGGTTTGCCTAGCCTTAGCCTTTTTAATATTAGACATACTAGCTATATAGTAGAGCACCTTATTTTTACTATATTTTTTATATAGCCTATTAAACTAATAAGCTAGTATAAGAGGTGAGTGAGTGGTAATAATAATCTTATACGCTAAACTATCCGTTCGTTTTTTAATATAAATATAATTATAGATTTTTTTAGCTTAAAAGAACTTTATATTCTGTTAAAAATAGTAGTTAAGTATATTAGTAAACTCCTTACTAAGCGGGTTAGTAGTCTACTTAGCGATAATTAGGTCCTTAAGTGTACAACTTTAAGTTTTTAGGCGTTTGTTATTAGACTTATTAGACTTATTAAACTTAATTATAATAGGGGTATACTAGTCCTAGTATTAGATAACCTAGGCTACGCTTACTACCGTTTTCGCGTTAATATATAACTCGGCTTAAGTAAGTTTTGGTATCTTAGGTTTAGTATTTAAATTACTACTATTTTCCTCCTATATAGCTAGAAGTTCCTTATATTAGCGCCTTTACTCTATTCTTACTTGGTCCTCTATAGCTATAATTATAGCCGCCTTAGTATTATTAGGGTTGGCCTATAATATAACTAATTTAAAATAGCTGTTTTTTGGGATAAGCTTTTACTAGTTAAACTAGAGTATTAACTCCCCTCTACGTATTTAAAACGTTGGAATAACTATACGGAAAAATGTAGCTAGTTTACCAAATTTTTTATCTACTATTACTCTAGATAGGTTAGTCTTTATATCCTTATAGAGACGGTTAAATTCCTTCTTCTTTAGCTGGATATTTTTTTCTTTAAGCTTAAGCAGTACTTTAAACTCTATTCCCTTTAGCTTATCTACTTCTTCCTACTTAGGCCTCTTTAATCCTGCTATAATAAACCGTATTAGTTGTATTAGGTTCTTATTATTAGGCGTACTAAACGCACCCTATATAATAGGGCTGTAATTATATATAATATAGTACTTCTTAACCACATCCTTAATAAATGATATTAAGACTCTACCGGTTGCGTTTAGGTAGCATTTATCCTAGAAAATACGCCTAACCTATATTACACTTTTTAATTTTTAATATAATCTAGGGGTTTTGCCCTATAGGTGTTTCTATATACTAGTTTATATAATAATAAACCCATATATTAGTTATATGGTAATATAATTTCGCGTAGTAATTAAAAGGAATTAGGTTAAGTGTCTTAGCGCTAATAGTTTTATTATATTAGGGGTAGGGTAATAATTATTCTTAAACCTAGCTTTACCCTATAGGTGTAATAAAAGAGTTTTGCCAACCAGATATATATTATTGTTATTCTCCTATTATTCCTTATTAGTCCACTTAAGAGCCTTATAAATTTACGGCTATTTATCCTTTTTTAGTTTACTAAATATCTTAACTTTATTATAACTAGGGGCGAGAATTATAATCTGGGGCGGGTTAGGGCGCTTTATAATTACGCCGTCTCGTAATATTACACTTACGTCCTTTAGGAATCCTAGTAGGCCTAGGGTTGGCGTAAGGATAACTAAGCAGCCTCGCTGTGGGTCTATAGGGTATAGTTTCTTAGAGTTGTCTTTATAGTAGCATATAATCGGCTACTTTACTACCTATAAGCATTTTATATCCGGCGGATATATCTTAGGTAAGTAGTAAGTTATATCCCTAGTAGCTTAGGCCTCTTAAACGTCTATTACGTTCTAATAATAAAAGTAGTTTATTAGCTATTAAGTGGTATAAGCTTTGCAGTGTGAAGGATTAAATAAACGACTTAATTGTAAATCTATGGAAATCAAGTGGTATATATACATAAAAGTAGACCCCTAACTCTAAAGCCTATAAGTCATTTTAAACATATCCGAGACATACAAGGTCAGTGCTGACGCTAGTGAAATAGGGCAATATATAAGGTCCGGTAGTCGGTTATAAGTAGTTATTTATACAGTCTTGCCCGCGCTAGGTTTATCTACATAAATACCGCCTCCTTTAATCGTCCTCTCTTACTTAAATACCTAAGCTATATATACCACTTAGTACGAAAAAGAACCTGAAGCTCTTACTGCACCCGGCCCAAAAAGACCAAAACCAACTAAAAGAACCCTGAAAAACACCCAGAGAATCCCCCTAAGATGCATGCATCGTAGGGGAGGCACACATCGAACGACGGTAGCTCGCACTCGCGCGCAACCGCTAGAACTACGCCTAGCAATGGCCCTCTATAATAAAGACGGGCGAATACTATACCATAAAGCGGAAATACCTCTATTAAGAAGGCATCTAATAAAATATAAAGCCTATTGGACGCGTCTAGTATCTAGAATTGCGGGGAAGTAACCGTTAGCTATAACAAACTAATATAGCTAGTAAAATAGCTCCGCTAGTTTAGCGAACCTTAGGCGCCCCTCTAGTAAACCCTTAATTAAATCCTCTAACGGCTAAGTAAAATTAAAAATAAGCATAACTCCCCTTTACCGGTGAACCGCACCTAGGCCGCTATAGCTGCGCTTTTATAGTATAGGGAACCTACCTCCCTTAAGTTAATAACCGGGTATATAATTATAATATAACCAAATATAGAATAAGTAGAGGGGCTTAGGGGGCAATTAGAAATAGAAATCCTTATAAAGATACGTAAAGAGGTTTACGACGCTGTTATAGTCTAATACCTTAAAAGTGGAGATATTAGAGTTACCCTAAAGGACTAATAGGTAAAGGAACGAGCTGTAAGGGTAGGGGATAGGCTAGGAGAACGTATTGGTATAAAAGTACTCCGCGAGGATTACCTAGTTAAAGTCCTAGCGGTTTCTATAAGCCTTAGGGTAGAAAAGGGACGCTAGGTGGATAATATAGCAATTATATAGGAGATAGTAAGATAAACGGAACGCCTTATATTAGGACTTAAAATCACCTAAATCTAATAGCTTTAATAGGAAAATACAAACTAAGTATATAATAAGAATAATAAGAGGATATAAGGGTTGCTAAAGACTTACTAGGGAGACGCCGGACGAATATATGGCTCCCTTATTATCAGTATATATATACTAGGAATACAAAAACTCCTTATCTAAAAAGGAATAATTATAAATGGCCTTATATATAATATAAGGCTCTATAACTACAGACTATACCTAGAATAATACTATTGCTGTATATAATAGGGATACACCTAATCTATATACGCAGTATAGGTGTGCTACGGCCACTGTATAGGCCCCTACAATATAAGATATTACTTAAATTAAGACTAAATAAAATGCGCGAACTGCTACTGAAGCATATATAAGGTATAGGAGAGAGAAGACTACATTAAATACAGAAGATGGAAGGCAAGGGCTTAACAGCTACGGGAATAACTGTACGCTAGGTTATATAAATGGAAATAATAGGTAATAAGCTAGGGGGACGTAGGCGCCTTTCTAGCGTTTCCTACCTTTAATACTAGAGGGCTAGGCCAGCTATCCTAAGCCTTAACGGGCTAGAAGCGACGCCGCGCGATATTACTAGACCGATTAGGGATATAAAGGTCATAGAGGATATAAGGGAGAGGACGCCCTATAGGAAGACCCCTATAGACAGCGACAGTAGGCTTAAGACTAGGATAATTAAGAATTAGACTTAATGCGGCAAATATAATATTTATAGCCGACCTATAAAGGGTATATAGCTGACTAGTAAGAATAGGGGAAGAACTAGTAATAATAATAGATTTAGATATAGAAGCGCTAATAGGAATACAAGATACGAGAATAAAAAGCTCTACACAAAATAAGTAGTAACTAGGGTGTAGATATAAGAGACAAAAGCTCTAAATATCCTAGAGAAAGTGGAAATAGAAGAAGTGAGGAATAAAGGAGAGTTAAAGGACCCTCTTTAGGGGTTTGCTACCTATCCATTATATAGTATAATTACGGTAACACAAACTACTACCTTATAAGGCCCTTACTAGATAGTCTAGACCTAAAGAAATATTATATCCTTACTATATAAGAACCGTATTATAATACCTTTACATAATTAATATACTGCCCTTAAGGATTCCAGCTTCTATACGAACTAAAAGCAGCTATACGCGTGTGCTTTATAATTAACAAGGCTATCAGCCTATCCTTATAGTTATAGCAGGCAGTTAACCTAGATATTATAGTTATAATAATCTAAATATATAGGGGACTGGTATAAATTATTAACGTATATAACCCTAGGGTTAAAGGGGTCCTATAAATAGAGAATATTATATTAGTAATAAGCTTACTAGAAACCAAAGGTATAGAGTTTATTCTACTAGGAGATATAAACCTCTACCACCCGCAGTAAGGGGGTATCTATATTGCTATAGATTAACAGTTAGAGTGCCTACTAAGAGCTATAGATATCTAGGGCCTTAAGCTAGCTACCCCCCTAGGAGCAATTATATGGCAATAAGGCACCGCTAGAAGTATAATTAACCTTATATTTATGGACGAAGGCCTATACTAGAGACTTAAAAGGTGCAACCCTAAAGAAGAATAGGCACTTACCCTAAACTATATCCCTATCTAAATATAGCTAGACCTAAATACTAAAGCGTAACTAAATAGAAAAAGATACGTAATAAGGAAGCTTAAGATAAATAGTTTCCTTAATAATAACTCTAAGACCTAAAAGAAATCTACCTAATACTAAATAAGCAAGGCTCATTAGCTACCCCTAAGGAAATTAACTAAAGACTAGAAAGGATCTAGGCAGCAATTAAAAATAGGCTGAAAGAGTACTGCCCGATCTTAAAACTAGGCCCCTACGCGCGACACGTATAGTCTATACAATACGCAGTTCTGGTTGCCAGCTAATAATAAGTAAGAAGGAAATATATAAGTAGCTATGACCCTAAAGATAAGAGATAATATAAAGATATAAAAAACCAGCTAAAGAATACCCTAAAAAAAGAAGTAAGGAATAACTGGAGACGGTTTATAAACGAGTATACTTTTAATTTAAGCCTCCCCTATAATAAGGGCCTTTAGGCTATAGTAAAATAGGCAAAGAAAAAAGTAGGGCGCCTAGTAGAAGACCTATACCTACTACCCCTATAAAGAGTAGGAGAATTATAGGCCATAAATAATAACGATAAGAAGGCAAAGATCCTTATAGAAAGGTTCTTTCCCTAACTAGCTCTAGTAGACCTTAGTAATATTACAGGCGAAACACTAGTAACTCGCCTGCGGGTTAACAGCGATATAATAATAGAGAAAATAGCTAGAACTATTAGCCGCCTTTTAAATAATATAGCACTAGGATTAGATGGGATTCTAAATAAGGCCCTAAAAACCTATAGGCCACTTATAGCACCTTAGCTTGTAAATATAGCCAGAGTATACTTTACTATAGGCTACTACCTACGACTTAAAAGATCTATAACGATAGTTATCTTACAAAAAGAAGGTAAAGTAGATTACTTAATCCCAGGAAGCTACCGCCCTATTGCTTTAGAAAATACCCTTAGCAAGATCTTAAAAAGGGTAATAGCGGAACATATAGCAGATATAGTAGAGGAATACGCCCTACTACTATAAAGCTAAATAGGGGCAAGAAAGAACCGCTTAACACTATTAGCACTTACGCTACTTACTGCCACTATTAAATCTATATAGGCGATGCGAAAGGACTTTGTAGTATTAATACTTAGCCTAGATATTAGTGGTGCCTATAATAATATACCCTATGAGCGTCTCCTATATATCCTTAGGGCAAAGGGCTTCCTAAAATGGATTATATAATTTGTCTAAGGGTTTATAGGCCAGAAAGAAATATCATTGGTCTTTAGCGGATACTAGAGCCCCCCTATTACAGTTATAATAGGAATACTATAAGGATTACCCCTCTCGCCTATACTTTTTCTTTTCTTTATAAGTAACCTACTTAATTCCTTTAAGGAAGGGGCGACCTAGGGGATAGGCTTCGTTAATAATACAAACCTAATTATATACGGGCTAATAGCCGCAGAGAATTGCAGAATACTAGAGAAAGCCTATAATACTTATATAAAATAGGCAAAATATTATAGAGTCTAATTCTTACTAGAGAAATACCAGCTAATTTATTTTATAAGAAAACGCAACCAATCTATAGATCTTTAGTATATAATTCGCATCTAAGGCTTTAGGGGTTAACTAGTTTAGGGCCTAAGGGTATTAGGAGTATAGGTAGATAGTAAGCTTTAGTAGAGCGTATATACGGTATAAGTGGCCCGTAAAGGCTAAGTATAGTTTATCGCTTTATCTAGGATTGTTAATTCTATATAGGGCCCATACTTTTAGAGGTTACGCCTACTATATATAGCAGTCGTTTGGCCAACCATAACATATAAATCTAGTATTTGGGCTATTAAAGAAACTAAGAAGGGCCCCCCTAAATCACTCCTTAAACCACTTTAAAAGGTCTAAGCAGCCTACCTTTAAAGAATCATAGGTGGGTATAAGCGAACGGCTATAGCACTGCTTAAGAAGGAATCTAATATTCCCCCCCTATAGTTATATATTAAAGCCGCTGTAATATAAAGGACGTAAAATAAACGCAACTCTAATATTATAAAGTATATTAAGACACGCCTAAGTAAACTATGGAGGGACCCTAGGGTGCCCCATAGGAGAATAAACCAATAACCCTAAAGTAGGGAAGAGATATTAGAGAAACAGGTGAAGAAAGTAAAAGAAGAATAGTGCTGCTTTAGGGCCTAGGCCTATATAGAGGAGGAAGGAAGACGTATAAGAGGTTAGTAAAGACAACAGCAAGATAGAGAAAGGAGCTAAAGTAGAATACGTAAGAATGCTAGGAAACTATCTACCGTAATATAATANTGGTTGGACTAACGCTGGAGAGGTAAATGGGAGTCAAAGGTATAGAGGCTAACTTAGGCAAGATAAACCTAAGCTATAGCATAGTTAACGCTATAGGGGGTAAATACCCAAGGGCTCTGAGAAGGCCTAATAAAGGTAGAAAATATAATAGCAACACTCTTAAGAATAGGAATAATAGGACTAAAAGATTGGCTTTACTGGGTGGGTGTCCTAGTAGGTAGCCTAAGATGCGAATATAGCTGGCTAAGACAGACACCAAAACACGTAATACTGCTATGCCCCCTACGCACTAATTAAGAAATAATGCTCTTAGCAGCTGGTATAGAGAACTATAATACACTGCTCTTAATATAAAAAGGCCTTAAGGCGGTTACCTAATAGCTTATTAGTTAAAATATGCTAAATTAGTTCCGGGTTATAAGGGAAATAGTAATAGAAGGCAAGGGGGCGAGCAGCAGGTGCCCCCTAGTAACTCTATAGTAGTAGAGTAATAGTTTATAATACTAGCGCGTCCGTAGGCTTGTTACGGCAGCAGTGGTTCCTAAGGAGGTCAAATAGTAAGGTAGTAGAGCACTATAGGTAACTTGCAGGCGCTAAGTAGGCGAGTCCCAAAAGGCGGGGAGATGGATTACAGGGTTTTCTCATTTTTCTTAAATAGAGTTTTCTCCCTATATGTAAATAAGGAGTAGTCCGCGTGGGCCTAATAGGGATCTAAATCGGACGTTAAGCAATGAATTATTATTATATACCACTTAGTATAGGCTGAATTTAAAGCCTAATATAAGGCCCTAATTAGGGAGTTTAATTAGGGTAGTCTCGGAGAGTGCTTTTAATTAGATAAGTAGGAAATACTCTAGAGTAAGTAGAAGATCCGCCTCCGTTATATACGCTAGTGCGCTATTTAGGTTATCCTTCCCGGCCTTATAGAGCTGGGCTAAGAAAGATTACTAGTTAAGCTCTTCCTCTACGTCTATATCTTAGTTATTATTATTAACTAAATCCTTATCTTTATCTCTACTCTCTATATTCTTAGAGTTAGTATAATATAAGAACTAATTATCGTGTTTACTAGCACGTTACGGCAATTTACTATCCTCTACAGTAATATCTTAAGGGGTATTAATAGTTAGCGATATGGTAGTAGGGTTGTCTATTATATTATTAGGCTGGTATATACCTTTAGGTTTAGTAATAGGTTATAGCGATTTGCCGTTATCTGCGGTAATTTCTCTAATACTGCTATTACTCGCTAATATAGGCTTATAGGTAGATGGGTTACGTCTTCCCTTTATTAATTACCTTCTGCGTATAACTAGCTTATTATCGCTGTTTTCCGTAAAAGTGTTTACCGCTAATTCTACTTAAGGGCGTTTCTTACTTCTATTTAGGTTAGCCTTGCGATTATTTAACTTCTTAGGCACGGCCGGCTTGCTTTTATTATCCTTTACTAGAGTACTTATTACTAATCTTAGTTAAGGCCACTTATTATATCTACCTAATTTAGTTTTACTATTATCTAATTTCTTATATCTAATAGGCTCGCCCTTACTATCTTTTTTAAAGCTATATACTGCTAATCCTAATTAACTCCGCTTCTTATTTTCTCCTAGTTTACTCTTACTGCTAGCCTTACGCGGCGTTAGGACTTACTAGCTATCTTTTACGCTATATCCGTTACGTTTAGGCGCCTTAGATTTAATAGCTAGCGGTGTATTATTAGTAGCAGTGACTTAGGAGTTTAAGCTAGGAGGTAAAAGTAATGCTATAAGCACGGCTTTCTTTATGCTATTTTTTGCTATTTCGCTAAGAGCTATAATAAGTGTGCCCTCTAACTGTATTACGAGGTTTTTATATCTCTATAGTGGTGTATAGATATTCTTTTTAGGCGGACCGTTAATATTAAGCTCTATATAGGCTTATAGTTCCTCCTATAGCTTACCTAGAGCTATATATAGGTTTCCGCTTATTAGATATAAGACTTAGACTACCCTAACTATTAACCTACCCATTAAGCCTGTAGATTAAATTTTAATCTTAATATCTCCCATATTAATTACGTTACTTATTACTAGGGTTACTAGCTAAGGTAAAGGGATACTATATAGTGGGGTTATAGTAACGTCTATAGGCTGTATCGCATATAGCAGCTAAGGTGGCGTTGTCTTATCTTATATTTTGGTCTTTAGGAGTAATATATATTTACGTAGAGCGTACCTACTCTTAGAGGTACTTAGTACCTTCCTTATATAATTAAAATAAGCACTTTCTATAATTTTTAGGATTACCTGCAGTTTTCAATCCGGTAGAGCATTAGTAAATTATAGGAGTTACTTATAAAACTCCTTAATATACCCTTCTTTTATTATTATAGAGTTGCCGCAATATATTATATACTTAGGCTTAACTTTAATCGCGATATCTTTAACCGTCTCTTTTAGTCTATTATAGTTTTTAATGCTTATTCTAAAGCCTTAGGTAATATCTACATTTTTAGTTAGCTTTAGGTTTGCCTTATATTACGCGTCCGGCTTTACCTATATTTATATTATTATTAAATTACTTATTTAGTTAGGTACGTACAATATTACAGTATATATTAAGTAGAAGGTAACTATTAAAATATAAGGGCTTTGTACGGTAGCTGGCTAGCGCTATACTAGTATAACTTTAGTATTAGACGTAGTTAGAGGTTAGTTATAGGAGAGATAAAAGGTAGAGTAAGTAAAGTTAATTAAGAAGAGGTAAAAAGGTAAATCTTATAATTACCCGCACGTGCCTATATAGAGGTGAAATTGGCTATAGTTTGCTACTACTAGTTAGGGTAAATGCGGCTAGATTTAGTACTATATAGTTAAATAAGGGCATAATTATATAACTTATAGGGACTACCCTACCTAGCCTATTTAGGGCTAGGTGGCGGTTTAGTACTATTAAACTTTTACAGTTTTTAATATAAGTAATTTATTAAGCGCCTATAAAGGGGTAACTAGTTATTACGGTATAGTAAAATATAGGAGGTTATGGGCGTTACTATATTTCTTATTATTGTATAGAGTTAGTATATATACGCGCCGCTAGAGTTAAAGGGCTGGCCTACGTCTATATATGCGGGCTCTATTGCTATAAAGTGTTTACTATATAACAGGTAGTATTTCTAGTAGACGGTAACGTATTACACTTATTATAGGCGTTACTATATTTCTTATTATTATATAAAGTTAGTAAATATATACGCCACTAGAGTTAGAGGGCTAGCCTACGTCTATATATGCGGACTCTATTACTATAAAGTGCTTAGTATATAATAGGTAATACTTCTAGTAAACAGCGACGTATTACACTTACTTTATAATTACTAGTGTTATTATTATACTATATAGCACTTAAGGGCCTACTAGATAAGTCTATCTAGAATAATAATTATCTAATACGTAGGATTTATATCTATTCATAAACATCTAGTGCTTATTTAAACGCATATCTACCATAAAAGGTAGTAGGAGGTTTTGTATCTTATATTATAAGTTTATATAATTAATAATATTTTGCGGCATTTTAGAGTATTTTAGGGTATTTTAAAATAGTAGATATATTATATATACTAGCATCTAGCCGCTTAGCAACGTTAACTTATCTTACTATTTATCTATTTAGTATTATATAAGAGGTTAGTATTCTACTATAGTATTTATTATATTAAAGTCTCTTAAATTTAATATCTTTATTTTAGATCTGTTTAGAACTATATATAGTCTTATAATATCCCGCTCCCCACCCAGTACTCTAGTAAGAGATTATTTAGTTAATAATGCCTTTTCTCTTACTAATTAAGGGAGGAAAAGACTTATACTTTCTAGTAGTAGTAGGCTGTGCTTATTAGTGACATTTTTAATAGATTATAGTGTTTAAGTTTCCGTTTACCTATAACGTAATTAGCCTACCTATAGTAAAGTACTTTTACTTTACTACTCGCTTCTCTTTTCCCTTACCCTTCTATACGTTTATATACTCGCATTATAAACTGTAAGAGCTTAATAGTACTAGACTATTGCCTAGCCTATATTAAGAGATAGGCTAGGTAGGGTAGTCTCTATAACTTATACTATACCGCGTCTTCCTCTATAGGTTAGTCTTATTACTATAGATTTACCCTTATACGCGTTTAACCTATAAAGTGTATAACTATATACTTTACCGCTAAGGCCTTACTTATATAATTTTATTAGGACGCGCCTTATTTTCTTACCTTTACTAGTTAACCTAACTCTACTAACTACCTACCCTTACTCCTACCTTACTAGTATCCACCTTTATAGCTAGTGCCTTTATAGATCTATTTAAGCTATAGAGCCTTATAACATAGTAAGTTAGCTACCTTATCTTTAGCCTTAGCTATATAATAGAGAATCTATATTTACTAATACGTTTATATAGACCACCGCTTAATATAGCCTGCTACTAAAATAGACCTACCTACTAATCATTTTATAACTCGCGACGTTAACTATATCCATAACTATAAAAAGTTCGTTAAGGGTGTTATGGTTTTTAAGATTACCTTAATTATAGTAACTGCGGGCTCTAGTATCTTGTAAGGCAATGGTAAGGGCCCTACGCTTAATAAGCCTCTTCTTCTAAAGCTTTGCAGTCTATACTTCTTAGCTAACAACGCTCTAAAATACTATCTCTATCTATCTACCGGCTATATACGCGCCGATTATCCTCTTAAGAAAGCTTCTTAACTTTATTACGGCTATAGTAAGGCCGGTTATCTTAAAGCTAACTGCCCTAACCTTATATGTAATAATTATAGGGAAGCCGATTATCTTAAGAGCAACTGTCCTAGTGTGACGTATAACTAATATAGTGCTATAGGCTATAGAAAGTAAGACTATCCCTAGCTATTAAGTAAAAAGAAGCGGACTTGCCTAAACTATAGCTCCCTAGACTATTAAACTGTCTTTTATAGTTAGGTATATAAGAACTATAGAGTTATAGGGTATAATATTAATAATTATATAAGTGAACCTACTTTAATTCGGGTGATAAACGCTATAACTACTCTAGGTAAGATAGATGTACTAAGTACTGCCGCTTTAAGTATAGCTACTACCTCTTTATCGCCTAAACCTCTTAATATAGCCGGCTTTTATCTAGTAGCGGATGGCCTAGTAAATAATCTAGACACCTATATAGAGGATAGCAATTCCGTAATAGCTAAACCTTTAAATATACTCTAGCTTCTAAACAATAACTACCTTGTAGTTTAGTTTGTTATGTAAATTATTAAAGAGTAAATTATAGTATGTGGTATTACATTTTAGGTATTTTATAAAACTAGTAGAATACCTACTTATCGTTTATATAAGATGGCGTCTATCCAATTTATAGATGCTAATATTGCCGGTAACGTTAAGGTTAATATTACTAATACTACTTCTCCGGTTACTTAACGACTATTATATCTAACTACACTTAAGTATTTTACTTGCATTCTCCCGCAAGATGCTATAACCCTATAACTTTACTATATTAGGTTTGTTATCGCCTTTAATAAACTCACACTAGGTACACGCACGTTACTTAGTAAGTACTTCTTTATTAATAGGGACTTTGGCCCATTTACGCTGTAAATCCATAAAGCTTAGAATATGCTGTTAAATAGTCCTACGGTTATTATCCACTTCTTTACACTAGGCACTAAATAGCTTAATAGTTATATCGCGAGCCTAAACGCAAGCCTACAACAGTAGAGCGTTAATAATCCTTTAGGTTGCTAGTAGAAGAACTATAATATAAATGTCCAGCTTAGTATATAGCTCTTAATAAAGGACCGACCATCGTATAAAATCCCTATAAGGTATTAGTTTAATAGCGTTCTTAAGTATTTTATAGTCTAGTTCTATGCCGTAGTTATAAGCCTTAAGGCCGTTAATTAGAACCCCCAGGTACCTACTATTATTTATCTTATTATCTTTCTAGGTAGCGCGGACTAAGTCTACTACGCTACTATCTAGATAGTTAATAGTCTTACCCTTTATACCGACTCTATTATCGATATCTTATTTCTAGGTAAAGACGCAGATAGCTAGGCTAGCTAAAAAGGAGTTATTATTAATACTACTCCCTTTAGCTCCAGCTATAACTTCTATACTTTTATCTTTTAACTATAGGTAGATTATAAGTTTATACTAAACCCTATATTTGCTCCGGAGTATATCCTAAATAGTAACAACTTTATAACAGTTAATAACCTAAGTAAGGCCCTAATTACGGCATAGGGTATTAAATATCTTATAACTAAGTGTGTCCTTAAGGTTAGAATCTTCTAAGAGATTAATACTCTACGCCACCTATAGTAAGGAGGCGACAGTTTCTATATTAAGCGCTAAATTACGCTATTTAATAACTTTACAGATCTCCCGCGTATTAATTACTTTAACTATAATATTACTAAGTATAGGAAGAACTTGGTTAATAATGCCCTTAAGGCCGTCTTACCGCTACTTAATAAAGAGCAAATAGGTGCCTGTACTGCGCTTAAATATATAATAGGCGGTATTTTGCTAATATAAGGCCCCGGTGGTGTTAGAAAATTAATCTTCCTAACTATTTTAGTATAATACTAGTATTAACTTAGGTCGCCCTAGTAGGATCCTACTAGAATTTGGGTCCTATTACCACTTAATCGCTAACTAGATATGCTAGCTAAGATAATTAATAATACGCTTATAGAGGACTATAAGGCACTAATTACGTAAGGCCGTCCTACTAAATTTCCTATTGTCCTTTGCCGCTATATGCGTTTAATGGAAACTAAGGTCTATAAGCGGGATGCCGTTATATAGCGAACAGCGGCAGGCATTAATACTTATCCTAAGTATTTTAAGGAATAGGATAATTATGCTATAATTAACAAGGACGTGTTTATGCTAAATGTAGTATTCCTACTCTACTGTACGTTTAAAGCTAGTAATGCTACTAGCTTTAATAAGCGGTTATAGGTTATAGATTTGTTTAAAGGTTAGTAGTTATTATACCTTATAAGTGTTTTAGATAGTAATGGAAACCTATATCCTATTATAGACCCTAATATAACTAAATACGCCAAATTCCGCCAATACTTGTACTAATTTACGCTTAGTAATAATATAACGCAAGATAATAAGATAGGATTAACACTTGCGGCTAATATGGTTATTATAGACCTAGCTAAGAAGGCTAATATAATTTTTATAATACCTAATATGGTCTCGCAGACTTATATATATTCTATTAGCGCTATATATATAGTTTTCTATAATAAGGCTAGGAAGGCGTCTAAGCTAGGCAGTCTTATTAGGTTTGCCTAAAGTAGACTATATTTAATTTAAAGAGGTCTATAGATCTAGGCTAGTGACCCTATACCTTAGGTTTTCCTTAGTAATATATACTAACTAAAACCAATCCTTAGTCCTGATTTTGATAATCTATTCTACTATTAGAAATTTATCTCCCTCTATATATGCCTTCTCGCGGCTAGTGCGGATATGGTATAGTTCTCGCTATAATATTAATTCGTTAAAGATATTATATATCTTATAAATGCCGTCCTACTATATAGCTAGCTTTAGATAAGCCTAATAGTTAAGGACTAAGAGTAGTTAAAGCTAGCGGTAAGCTTTTTTAAGGATGTGCTGCGCTATAACCACCCTGTCGCCTTCCTCGCTATTAATAGTACTATATAGGTGAACGAGCTTAGCTAATTAACGTATAACCTAGTCTATATTTAACGCGTATTTTAGGTGGCCATAGCGTTAATAAACTTTAGATTTAAGCTATTAGAGGTTAGCCTTACCGTTCTATATATAGCCTAACTTACCATCTACTCCGTAGCGCTATATACGCTTAAAGAATAGTGCTATACCTAGTAAGATAGCAGCAAGTGGCGGGAATTTGCGCCAGTAGTTAGTAAGATTAAGGTCTTTACTATTAACGGCATCCAAGGCGGCTAGGTAGAGTTATTAGTATATAATATAATAGTTGCTAGTCCGCTAAAATTTATCTAGGATACGGTAAGGAACCTTTTTATAATTACTAAACTATAAGCGGGCCTTATTATCGTTAGTAGTCCCTAAATAGTCTATAATTATTATATTAGCAATAAGACCTTTATAAATACCGCGTATTATAAAATTAAGAAGTGGTATAAGGATAATAAGATATTTATTAACCTTAAGAATCCTAAGTAAAAAAAGCACTTCCAGCAACTTATTGCCCCGTTTAACGTTGACGAAACTATATAGTATATCTACCGCTAGTATATAGCTAATTACACGCCTATTTTATATAGCATAAATATTAACTTTAATATTGCTATCCCTAACTTTACGGGTATAGCAAATATTAATAGCACTAGTAATTATACTAAAGCGTAGAATAAGGCCGATAGAGAGGGCGCTAATAATAACGGCTAGGGTGGTGCCAGTAATAATAATAAGGATAATAATAATAGAGAAGATGTTAGTGGCGTTAGAATATAAGGAGGGTAGTAAGGATAGATATTATAGACTTTATTAATAGCGAGACCCTTAAATAGGGACACTAGATAGAAGTTAAGAGCGGTAATAGTTACAGGCCTTTGATATTTGCAATTTTACTATAGTACTAGGTAAAATACGGTATATTACAACATTATATATTACAGCTAAATAAGATAGACTTTTAATAATTATAATCTCTAAAATAGATAAGCGTATTACGGTAAAGATAGCCTAATTTATAAAGCCTAGTAATCCTAGTTTCTATCCCTTTTAGGCTAGCAGTTAATTAATACTAATCTATAATTTAGATTTTAAGGGGTCGTTCGGTTATAATCTATTACTTTTAAATCTAAACTAAAAGTCTGGTAAAAAGAACGCGTTTCTTCCCAATTTAATACGCGTCTATAGCTTTACGGGTTATATAAACGTATATAATTTAAAGCCTTTAGATTTAAACTAACGCTAAGACCTTAGTTTAGATTCTATATATAGTAAGTTACCAACTTTTTAGTAACTTTTAGCGTGTTTTTTAGAACATTAAAAATTTATAGCTAAAGTTAAGTTGAACTAGAATTTAACTAAATAGTCGCCTTAAAATCAGATTAGAGCTTTAGATTAACTTTATTCTAAAGCCCTTATTCTAATCTAAACGTTCCCTAAATACTTAACTAGTTAAATTATAGTCTAGATATCTTGCCAATAACCGCAACTATTATTAATTACTCTCCGTATAGTATAGGCCGCCTCTATTTTTACTAAACTGTAATAACCTTAAATAGGATCTAATCCTTTTTTTACTATAGCTGCCGCTAAGGCAATATAACCTAACGCCCTCTCCTGCTTATATTGGGTATGCTATTCCTAATATTAGTATACCGTTACCATATTTTAAGAAACTTATCGCTAATGCTATAGGCCCTTAGAATAATACCTGTCCTATTATACTAGCTACTAGCTAGCAAAACATAGGATAAATATAATGTTTATGTAGTTGCCCCTAATAGAAGAGCCTATAGTAAAGGCAATTCGCTATACTACGTCTAGATAACCTAAGATTATATATATAGGTAATAATCTTAGGGCTTCCTAGTGTAATAGGAGGTCTCGCTATAAGGCAAACTTGACTAAAGTTACTATCTCTACGTAGATTAGATTAACTATAATTAATTAATACCTTTTAGCCCGCCTAGCGAAATATATTACGCTAAAAATAGGGCTAGATAAACATTAGCAATATATTATAATTATATCGGATACCTATATACTATTTTTACGGATAGCCGTAAATATAACCTAGCCCACCCTATAATAAACTGCCCTTAATAGAGCAGCCCTTAAGGCCCTATTATTTTGGATAGGCATAATCTCTATATAGGCGGCCTATATCCACTCCTTATTACAATCTACTCCGGCCTCTAAAAACATCTTAACTAGTAGCTAATATTCGACTATACGTAGGTCTTAAGGCGCATTAGACAGTAACACTAGACTTAAGGCTACGTCTATACTTAGGACTAAGTTTATACTATCTAGTTTCCGCCTACAAAGTAGTATAATAAGTTATTTAAGATTATAGCCGTAGTTCTATATATAGTTAAGCTAGGATAAACTCTATAAGTTTACGGTAGCCATATGCCCACTTTCCGCATCTATTATATAGTTAATACTAGGCCACCCTAGTACCTTTATCTTCTTATATATATTTAATTATATACGGGCTAGTATATTCTATATAGCCTTATATACCTATAGCGCTAGTGCCTTCTTGCATTCTACTACCTAATGGATAACTTTCTAGATTGCCTGCTCACGTAGTAAATTATTTAGTTATCCGTAAAATAAAACGTATATAATACCATCCTTAATAATAACCTACTTAAAAGTCCGCTTAATGGTATTAAGTCTCTCTATAGTAATGCCTAAGCTAGTAATAAGCTGTATATCTTTTTATAGGTCTATAGCGCTTATAAAGTTATACTACGCTGTATTTACGGAATACCGCTATTATATATTACGTCCTATTATAAAAAACAGTCTAGTATCCTAAGTAGGGAATAGTAGTGTTTAAAATCCTATGCTTAGTATACTAGAGAGGCGGCGCGACGTTAGTAATAAGTAGAGTCTTCTAGCCTAACGTAACGTGATTTAGCGTAAATTAGCGCAAAACGTAATAGGTTACGCTATTTAGCGCATTAGTGTCTATAGACATCGCCGTGCTTTTACTATACTCCTCCTATCTTAACTGGCTTATAATATAGCATAAGCTATAAATACTACTTTAAATATACAATTCTATACAGATGTTATTTTTAGCCCCCTTTTAACTAAACTATAGCAAATTACAGCTTAATACGGCAATTTATAAATAAGCTCTATCTAGCGGTAATATAAAAAGTGCGGGACTAAAGTAAAAAGTATAGGCGGTTTAACCTATTATAAATAATATTATCTAAGATAATAGAAACGGAAGAAGGGTAGATATAAAGGCGTTAATATTAAAGAGATAAATAATAATATACCCTTACGCTATTAAAGCTTAGAGGAGTATTAGACAGCCTATTATAGGACTAAGCTAGAGCAATATAATAAGTGGCCACTTATATAATATATAGACAATAATACACTATTATACTATTAAACCTTAAAAGGGCATTATATAACTAATTATAAGGCCAAATTAGAGTAAGGTAATAAGTGGCCACCTATATAAGCTCTAGGTAATAATATTATTAATAAGCTAAATAATAGGGCTGCGGATATATACTATAATAATAATTCCGTAATATTTAATAGGGTATATAACCTAGTAATAGTTAAGACTAATTAGTAAACTTTAACTGGAATATTTATAGACGTCTTTTAAACTAAAATATTTAAAGAGGCTACTGGCCGTGCTATAGGAAAGCCTCTAGGACGAAACTAAGGAAATCCGTAAACTATGGACGATACTATAGTAGTATGCGATATTATACCGCGTATTAAGCGTACTAGTAGTATACTAGATAAAACACCTTCTTTATTTTATCTGTTTAGTAATAAGGCAGAATACGTATAAGTCTTATAGTAGGTAAGCTATAGGACTTCTAACCGCGCTATTAATAAGTAGTTTAATAATATTAGGCTTTAGGGAGTGTTTACTAACTATTTTTCTTGCTAGAGTGCTAATAATATTAAAGCAAAACTACTTTTAAAATAGATATAATCTAAGAGTAATTAACCGTAGTGGATTAAAATAATTATAACTGTAGGGAACTAGTAGCTGCTAGTATATTACTAAAATGCTCTAAAAATCGTGTCCTTCCTTATTAGTTATAGCCCTTTTTAAGGAAATATAACTTTCTTACTAGTAAGGTAGTACTTATTAGTAGGAATAAGAATATATAATAAGCTTAATATAGCAGACTAGTAGTAGGAAATATAAGAGCAGCTACCGCTTAGCGTAACTATAGTGCTAATTATATTAGCTAGTAATAAAACCCAACTAATATAATACGCCAGCGGTAAGAAAGTATAGCCGCTCTATATTTTAATTAAAAATATTAAACTGTATATTTAACGATCCGTAAATTAATTAGCCTTATTACTACTTATATACCTCCCGGTCTATATACCTAGTAACTAAATAATATAACTAGCGGTGTAATATAAAACCCTTATAGCTATCCTTAAATATATACTTTAGCGATAACCCTACTACTAGTATAGTTATACTAATAATGCCTATAGCGTTAGAGAAAGCTAGTAAAGAAGGAGTACGTTTCCTATACGCGGATAGTTAGAATTAATACTGCTTTCTACTTCTAGCTATATTTATAGCTAATTATAAAAAATAGGTCACGCTTATAGGTATTAAGAGTGGCTGTAAATATTCGACTTATTATATATATATAAATAAACGGTATAATCTAATAACTGCCATCTAGTGACCGTGGCCGTTCTATATATACTAATCGATAAAAGACTAAATATAAATATAGTAGGAAGGTTGCAATACTAATAAAAAGGATAATATAAATTATATTTAGCCGTTCCGTAACTTTATATAGGGCTATAATCTATCTAATATCTATAAAATAATAGCGCCTAATTTCCTACACTAGGTACTTAAAGGCCTTACTAGTAAATATCTTATATACTAGATTAAGGGGCTTATATAAAGTAAAATACAGGCCAGAAAATATTAGGGCCTTAATATCCTACGTATAGATAGTTACGGCCAGGAGATGTTAAATATTAATATACTTATTACCACCTACTTTATATAGGTGGAACGATTTACTAATATAATGGTGTAGGATAGCTAGATAAATATCGGCTAATAGATAGAAAAGATATATAAATCTCTGTTATAATAATTAGTCCCTACTATAGCACCCTTATTAAAACAGAATAAAGGCGCTATGCTATTTATTTGGGCGTTTATAGACTTTACTATATTATTTTAATATATATTATACGACGAATTAACTATCCAGTACTTAGTAGTAGCTATTTATAGAATAAATAAGATAAAGGATATATTTCTTTTATTTTAACTAAGTAAGGTAGGACTACTACACTTTAATATTCCTAAGCTATATACTATTACCTACTATCTAAAGAGTATCTAGCGACTAGGAGTAATTAGAGGCATAGATATAGAGTATTTAGAGTAAGCATATAAGCTATAGAAGGCATTTTACTATAGGACTAACAAATAGAATAACTATAAAGAGTAGATGCTATAATATAACACTATACTTTAAAACAAACTTAAGCTATAGGCGTTAACTAATATAATTAATATAGTAGACCTAATAAGCGCAATATAGATAATATAACTAGGCCCTATAGTTAATATATACGTACATTACACGTATATATAGAACTTTAACAACTATATAACTTAGACACTTTAAAATTAGAGAATTAATATATCTATCTAGTATATAATTAAGGAGGTATAGCGCTAGATAGAGATTACCAACCTTATATCTAAACTAGCCCCCTTTATAAGGGAATGCCGTAAGTAGATTAACGGAATTTAGTAAATAAACTAAGACGTTAACTAACTAAAGGCCGATAATAATTAGGTATTAAAGATGCCCTTAAGCATCTATTACAGTGTTGTATGCTATATTTGCTTTAGAAAGAATGCTACTAATACTAATAAGCTTAATAAGGTGTTTGCTTAATATACCCCATTATAGGCTAATACTAGAGCCCCCCGCTATAATGCTATAATGGTATAAGAATATAAGTAGGTAAATAATAGCCTCTATAGCAATAAAGTAGGGAGGCTTTATTTACTACTTATAATCTAGAATACTAGGCGATTAGATAGTAAGGGCAAATACCTAAAATACGCTAGTACGTTAGTAGAGACCCTCTAAGTTTATAATAGTAGTAAAATTAATATAAAAACCGGAATGCTTAGAGTATAAAGTATAAAGCTATTTAATAGTAGGACGAAATATACGCTAGATGCCCTTTAGATATATAATATTAACTATATTATAAGGCCTATCTTACTTATACTAACGGATATTAACGTTATAGACTGTTTCTTTATAAACAACTATAGCGATTAGGATATATATAATATTATATATAACAAAGATTTTAAGTAAATAAATAGGGTATAGGTTAATGTATATATAAGGAAATAGGCTTATACTAGGCGGTAAATAAATATAACTTAGCTAAAATAGCGGTAAGTTATAACTAGCGGCGCCGGATTATAATAAAGGGGTAGATTACCGCGACTATAATAAACTAAAATATAATACTACTACATATCGCCCTCTACGCGCTAGCTACCCTTTATATCCTATATACTGTACTATTTACCTTAAGAGTAGGTAAATATCGCAAGGAACTAGGCTTCTATGCGGTATAGAAAAAATATTATATAAAGTAGGACCCTATTATAAAGCCTAATAAATAGTTAGGCCGCCCTCCTAACTTATTATTATAAGTTTATTAAAGCTCCTTTTTATATACTTAGCAAAAAATGCCTAATTTATATTATAAAAGTTAACTAGGTTATTATTTAAAGTATATTAAGTATAAAACTCTAGACTATTTAGCGTTTTTTAGGGAAGTAAGGTGTGTATAAAAGCTAAATAGTTCTACTAAACTAATATACTTATCCTCTACCTATTCCGTAGAAAAGTAAATAAAGATACTATAAATTAAGTAGTAGCTTCTAAGATAATTTAGATCTTAAAGGGGATAATATCGGGCTCTATACTATAACTATCTCCATTAAAAGGTAAGGCTATTATTAATATGCTATAGTATAACCTATTATTATTAATTTTAATAACGTTATCCTAATAGATAGTCCCGTTTTTATTAAATAAAAGCCTATAAACCCTAAGCGACCGCAAAATATCTAAAACCTATACTTAAAAGAAACGTATATATTACTTAAACAAACAACCGCTATAGGATAACTTTAGACGATATATAAAGCAGCTACTTAGCCTAGTTAATATAAAGATATACGGTATTGCTTAGATACGTCTTATTATATAAGTAATAATAGGCTTTATACCTAAAGAGCTCTATCTTTCTCCTTAGCCGGAAATAAATATAAGCGGTCTAAATATACTAATAAAGTAGATATGGAAAGAGGTAATTACTATTATAGACTGTTATAAAAACCTAATAAATAGAGTATTAAGTATATTACTAGAGCCGGCGGTATACAAGGTTCGCGGTCCTTAGATTTAGTAGCACTATACTAACTAATTTTCTAGCTATACGACCAGTTTAGCGTATTTTAGTATTATATAATAAACGTAATACGCAATACTATTACCGGGAGCTATAACTGCCTTAAACTAGATATTAAGGCTATAGTAAAGGAAGTAGCGGAACTACTTAAGGATAACCGCTTTACGCTTAGTGGCCCGGTTAATACTCTACCTTTTACTATACCTAACTAACTAAGGCTAGGATAGAGAGATAAGATTTAGGGCGCCGATTATTGCATATTATATTAAGCGCGTATTCTTTAATACTGGGCTAAGGTTACTTGCTCTTAATAAAAATAGTATTAACCTCTTCTTACCTATTATAACTAATATGATATAGCTTATATGCGTAGCGATTTAATATACTTTTAAGGACTATAGAAGTAAAATATAAGTTATTTATAAGTTTAAAGCTAATGCTATAATTATAGGTAAATCTATGGAAAGCCTTTTACTATACTTACTAAAGCGTATTATAGATAGTTGGGAGCAACTATAGAATACCTAAAAGAGCTACTAACCTAAGCGTAATAAAAGGCTATATAGGCTACTTCTATAATAAGTTAATAAGATATAAAACATAACTAGAGATAAGATACTATAAACTTAGTAGGTAATTAGTAATCCATTTAAGAATACTATAGAAGATTTAGAGAAACTAGATCCTAAGTATAATAACGGGTTTACTTAATAACCGTATACTATAAGTGTAAATATATAATATTACATTAATCGCATCGCAACGTTATATTGCGATACTTACTATATACTATAGCACTTTACCACCGTTTTCTATATTACAATATCACGCTATTTTAATTATTATATATAGGCTAATAAAGATAATATAATAGGACAACGGTAGCTTAGCGTATTTATTATAAAGAATAAACCCCAAAACTATATATAAGGTCTCCTTTTTACAGTATATTAATAAGACAATTTTAATACTATATAATTATAATATTAACGCTATCTAAGCGTGCTTTAAATAAATTTAAGGTAATAGTAAATAGGAATTAGGAATTAATTACTATATCTTACGGTATACTTTTACTGGCGAGTTTAAGGTTATAGATATTACGGATAGTACTATACTAAAGAATATAAAGGCCCGCCTATAGAGTGGAGATAGACTAGTAATACTAAAATTTGCTAATAAAGAGGATAAAAGTAGAGAAGGCAGCGGAATAAATAGGGAAAATAATAGCGACGAAGAGAATAAGAGTAGAGAAGGTAGTAGGATAAATAGGGAAAATAATGGCAAGAATAATGGCGAGAATAAAGATGATTAGGGGTTTGATAGTGCGGTGCTACTATTATAGTAGAACTTATATAAATATTAAACTTAAAATAGTAGGTTAATTAAAGGGCGTTATTAGGCGTATTAAGGTTATATTATACTACTATTAGGTTAAAATATGTTCTTTATATAATATATACTAGGCGCGTAAAATAAGTAAAAAATACTAACTACGTAAAATAAGTAAAGGGTACTAACTGCGTAGAATAAGTAAAGAGTACTAACTGTATAGACTAAGTAAAGTATACTAATTACGCGGAATAGGTAAATACTACTAACCGCGTAGACTAAGTAAATACTATTAAGTGCGCGGGAAGAGCAACGCTTATTTATTACTTAAAGTAAATAAGATATATAGAATACGCGAGGGGGGCATTATATATTAATTGCGTATTAAGTATAGAGAGAGCTTAATAAAATAAAGGCACTACTTACCTAGGTGGCTATAAATATATAATTAGCTACACTATATTATTAGATATAATAGTATACTATACCGCGTTATTAGATATAGTAGTATACTTATACCGCGTTACTAGATGCGGTAGTATACTATACCGCGTTATTAAATATAGCAGAATACTATACCGCATTATTAGATGCGGCAAAATACTATACTATGTTATTAGGTATCGGAGGTCCGGGCTAGGCTTGGCATAACCTTGGGTTACGTACAACCCCCTAAGGTCCGCAACATATCGTCCAAATATTACCCCCCCCCCTTTGGTGGTGGCCCCTACTTTTCGGACGCGTTTTTAAGGCCTAGGTTAGTACTGGGTTAGTATAGAGGTCCTTAGCGCGCGCCCTCGACCTTATCATCGCCTTAACAATCCCATTTTCCAACCCTCTCCTGTCCTCGTGCCCGCGCTAGCTCCTAGCTTGCGCAGGGCTTCTAATTTTATATAGAAAGGCCTACTGTAATTCTAATTCTATAATATAGAGCCCTCTTCTCCCTTATCCTTTAATATTTACGCGTTCGGTAGCTCTATTTACCTATACTACGCTTACGCGTCTTCCCCCTTACCTTTTACGGATATGGAGTCTTTTAAGAATCTTCTTACCCTACGGTCCACTTTACGGTTAAAGGAAGCCCCCCTAGCCTCCCCCCCCTATAGCCTCCAGAGCAAATTTAAGGCCCAGACGGCGCGGCTATAGGATATTTATAAGGCCTAGCGCTTGAAGAATACTATAAGGGCGTACGAGCCAAAGCAGAAAGAGTGGGAAGACTAGTACGCGAAACTGGAAGGTAATACGGACGGCGCCCGGGTAATAGAAGATAAGCTTTACCTATTTTTAGAGCAGTAAGTCATTAACCAAGAATTATAGGCCGCTGGTTATTAAAAACGGAAGTTAAAACGGAAAGAGATATAGAAAGATAATAAGCGAGCAAAGAAGAGGCAAAAGACGGCGGGAGGGCAACTAGGGGGGAAGGCAGCCATAGGGGCAGCCGTAGCCGTAGAGGAAGCTATAAAGGACAAGGAAGAGATATAGGACGAGGAGGCCCTAGACGCCCTATTCGACGAGATAGTCCGATACTTAGTTATAAGTAGCTACGTCTCCGCTATTACTAAGCTTTATATATGGCAATTAGAAAGCAAGGCTTTGCAGCCGCTATAGGGGGCAAAGCTCTTGGCGATACTAGACAGTGTCCGCCGCGACAAGGACCAGATTTAACGCGTTAACTTTATTAACTAAGGCCTATTTATAATTACTAGCGGCTACAACGTTAAAGGGCTTAAAAGGGCGATTACTTAGTGCTGGGAGACGGGCTCTAAGATACTAGGTTTAGTTAAGTCTTACCTTTAAACTACGGCCAAGTATTTATTAGGTTTATATATTGCTACTACTATATACCCTATCTGGTTTGTATAGCTGCCGTTTTCTAACCTATTCCTTAGGCCATACTACTATTACCTAAGGCAAGAGTAGACGGGATGTTTAGCTTACTAACCTTATCCTTATTAAACTAGAGAATAAAGGGCCTAAGCTAGACGAGCTAGCGCCGTATATAATTATATTAATAATATAGGGGAAGCAGAACTAGCACGGCAAGGTTAAGTATATGGGCTGTATACGGAACGCTAACCCTATCCTCTGCCCTCTCTCTATAATAGCCTTCTACTTCTTTAACCGCTAGGGTAAGGATGGTGCTAAGAGCTTTTTATCCTTTCGGCAGCTAGAGGACTACTATAACCTATACGTCTTCCCTAGCAGTGTTAAAGTACCGCAATAACTATTAAGCTATTATACGCAGTTTAAATAGAATAAGAAGATATTCTAAGGAATAGGGATTTACTTAAAAGAGAAGACCTATAGCGCCCGTAAGTAGAGCGTCCAGCACGCCAAGCTTAGCGGCGTTAAGGAGACCTAAATTAAATAGGCCGGACGCTAGAATACGGACGCGATAACGGGAGCCTACCTTAGCTACCTACCCCGTGTATTTATGCGGTCGATCACTGGCTTCCTAAAGAAAGGAAAGGGCTACTTTCTCCCCCGCGCGCGGGAGGTGCCAAAGGAAGCCCTTTATTTAAAGATATAGCCTAAGACTAATATTTAGCTAAAACGTATAGAGACCTACCACCCAGATAGGGCTGATAATAAGGTCGTATAGCTTAACCTTATGGGCTTAGGATTTCTACGCCTCCTTTATACGCTTAGGGTAATCCTATTATAGGACTTAGTAATCTTACGTAAGCAGTTCCCGCTCCACCCCCTATAAAAGGACTCCCTCTTTAGCTGTAAGGAGTACTAGAGGTTTACCGCGTAGGTAGAAAGCTTACTGGCTAACGTAGTTACGCCAAATAAGCTAATAATGCGGAAATACTAGCCTGCCTATAAAGCCGTAGCTAAGCTAAGATATAAGGCCGTAATCTTAGAGATTAAAGGTATTTAATTGCACGTGTATACAATCTTAGAACGCCTTAGTAAGATAGAAAGGTTATTAGTATTATTCGCACCTGCACCTATATAGATCCAGTAAGGAAAGATAGGTATTTAGATAGGGCCTACGGAGTCTATATATCCACCTTTAGGCGGGCCTACGCCGTCTACTATAACGTCTACTATATCCGCGCCACCCGCTTAGCTATCTACGATATCCGCACCGCCTACTTAGCTATCTACTATATCCGCACCCCCCGCTCAGCCAATATCCGCACCCCCCACTTAGCCATCTACTATATCCGCACCCCCCGCTTAGCTAATATCCGCACCCCCCACTTAGCCATCTACTATATCCGCACCGCCCCCGCTAGCGTAGGCGTAAGCAGATACTTAACTACCTCTCCTATTTATCCTTAACTTATAGGTGCCGCTAAGGAAATATAAGATGCTTTGGGGCGGTAATTTGGTATTCTAGCTCTAGGCTAAGTGGACTTTAGGGCTAGCGGGTAGGCCGTTAATTAAAGCTCTTAATTGCTGCTAGGGGGCGCGCTAGCGGGTTAATAGCGAGGCTATATTCTATAGCCGTCGCCGTAGGATAATTAAGGATATAAGACGGCGCGTAGAAAATGGTACAGCAAGAGATAAGAGATAGGCTATTAACCAGCTGGAACAGCTACGAGGCCGGCATTCTTTAGATTAGCTTTATAAGAATATCTAGGGTAGGGGAGGCTCCCTCTTAAGTAGTAGATAATACCTATTTTACTATAGTAACTAAGACGCCTTAATATAGGACTATACTAGTGACCGAGACGTCTTAATATAGGACTGTACTGTAGTAATTAAGACGCCCTAATATATGACTATACTGCAGTAACCGAGACGCCTTAATGCAGAACTATACTATAGTAACCAAAACGCCTTAATATACGACTGCACTGCATTAACCGAGACGCCTTAATATAGGACTATACTATAGTAACCAAGACGTCTTAATATAGGACTGCACTATAGTAACTAAGACGCCTTAATGTAGAAATAGAGCCCGTTTAGGTGTTGTAAATTTAGAGTAATATTACGCGACCGTCCAGAAGTACCGATCTAACACAAATTATGTACCTTTTCGCCCAAAATCGCGTGCGAAAGTACTCGGGGGCGGTCGCTGCGCGACCTCGTATGGGGTTCGGGCGCTAAATTAGCAGGGGTGGCCCTAACCTTGTATTAACCTAGGTCGTAACCGCGCTAAATTAGCCCCCCCGATATGTGATAGATATGGCAGAATACTATACCGCGTTATTAGATGCGGCAGAATGCTATACCGCGTTATTAAATGCGGCAGTATACTTACACCGCGTTGCTAAATGCGGCAGTATACTACATTACGTTATTAGATGCGGCAGTATGCTGCACCGCGTTATTAGATACGGCAGTATGCCGCACCTAAGTCAATACCATACGCTACACGTTGCAGTGCGCGGATTGCGCATTTAGCCGCCAAATGCCGCCAAATGCTGCGAAAATGCTGGTAAAATTTTTCCTGACGTATACTATAGAAAGCTTTAGCCTAATACCTAGGATTTAGGTAAACTTATTCTAAAAGGCCGATATAAATTACGGGCTGTAATTAAATATAATAGTATTTAGTAGTCCGTAAATACGGTAGACGTAAAAGATATATAATTAGGCCGCCTCCTTAGCATTAATATTTTTATAATAGGGAATTAAAAATAGGCGCTTATTAAAGCGGTTAACTAGAATTATAACTATATTATATCCGTCGCAGTCTATAAGTAGCTTATAGAAGTCTATAAAGATATTATCTAAATAAGGTTCTGTAATATAGTAGACACGGTTGCTTATAACTAATTGGGTTTACCATATAAGCTAAGCGAGCTTAGGAGATCCACCAAATTCCACCTGTAGAAGTAGAAGAAAAGAAGAAATCAATTGAGACTAAAAACCCCCCCTACCGTAATCCGAACACTAATCAGTGCCGCATAGATCAGCAAAGGAATAACGAAGAAAGACACTATCTGATTCTCTAGACCTCTTGTTAAAGGCTAAGAATTAAGGTATTGCTTACTAAGCCTAAAGGCCAGTTTATAAGGTTACTCGCGTTTCTAACCTGCGTCTATTACGCCTTCAGAATAATTAGTTTATAGGTTTCCACGCTTTTAATCCGACTATTAAATTAAATTAACTGCGGAACTAAAAGATGGCTACCTCCGCGATAAATACTGAAAAATCTACCTCCGTAATGGCTACCTCCGTAATAGCTACCTCCGCGACAGATACCGAAAAATAGGAGACTGGAATTGACGCGACCGTAACTGATATTAAGGAAGTTAAAGCATTCGTTAATTGGCGTTTATTAATATACAAGGAAAATAAATAGAAGGGATTTAACTTATAGGAGAGCTTTGTTGATAACTTCGAGTCCTTTACAAAGGATATACTGGATGACCTTGGCAAGGATTGATTGAAGAAGATCAGGGATTACCTCCGTGAAAATAGAGTATACGTACGGAAGGAGGCAAGGAAGTCAATTGCAGACGGTCTTTTAGGAGTTATTCACGAACCAACTCCTTTAAAATGGCCTGCCGACGACTCTGTTGACGACCCTACCGACGACGACCCTACCGACGGCCCTACCAACGACCCTACCGACGACCCTACCCTAGCTCTACCATCACTACCAACTGCGACCCAAGCCACAGACCAGCTCGCCCTACAAGGAAGCTACGGAAGAGAGATTACCAACTTAGCTAAGCTCTACACGGACGAAGTTAAGTACTCTGGTGAACAAGACAACTTTAACTTTAAGTTTAAGATCTTCGAAAACTACTGCCTCCGAGCCGGCGTCCCTAAGCAAACGTATATCATTGCTATTCCTACTATGCTCTGCGGGCTTGCTCTTAAGTTTCCTAAGTACCCCCAGTACTCTGCATATCCAAGACCTCCCAAACAGCCACAACAACCGCAGCAGATTTAGCAATTTCAGCAGCTAAAGCCCCCAGAAACGACACGAATATAATTAAGCTATAGGCCACCGAATGGGTAGAGAGAACAGGAGACAAGGAGGGTAGTATAAGCGACTTAGCCAATCGGGGCATAGTACTTCTTCTTCTCTTATTTCCTAGTTGTTGCTAGTGTCTGAATAAGGTTCTGTAATATAGTAGACACGGTTGCTTATAACTAATTGGGTTTACCACGTGAGCTAAGCGAGCTCAGGAGATCCACCAAATTCCACCTGTAGAAGTAGAAGAAAAGAAGAAATCAATTGAGACCAAAAACCCCCCCTACCGTGATCCGAACAGATATACTACTAGGGGCGATTAGGTATTAGGAGAGGTTTTAATAATCCTAGGGTCTTATTTCGTAGAATTATAAACCTATAACAGTTATTGCAGTTCCGTATATAACGGTTAATATTTATAACTATTTTAGGCTAGTAGTAACGGTTACTAATAATCTTATAAGTCTTATTTTTTTTAGGGTGGGCCGTAGAGACCTAGGTATATGCTTTAGTAATAAACTAAGTTTATAAGTTCCGTTTCTTTACTACTACTAGCCGTTCCCAGTACTTAAGTAGTCTATTTTTAAGGGACTATAGGCTAGTAATATCCTTTGCCTTTTCGCGGTATTTCTGTAGAGAAGGGTCTATATAGTTTGCTTATAGTAGTTTATTAATAAGGTCGGATTCTATAGGGTTAATAGGATATATCTTAGCGCTCGGAGATTTAGTACTTAGTTCTTCCTATATTTAAGAGTTAAGGTGCTCTAGTTATAGTAGCGTCTAGGTCCGTAATAAGATCTTTACGGCTATCTAGTTATTTAGGTCCTATTTACGTCTTATAAAAGCGTTCGCACGGTTAGTAGCGCCTAGCCTATATATAATTAGGAAGTTAAACTAAGATAGGATATTTGCCTAGCGCGCTTACCGGGCCGTAAGGGCCTTAGTTATTATAAAGTATTCTAGGGCCTTGTAATCCCAAACTACCTAAATAGGCTTAGGGGTCCCCTTTAGCTATACTCGCTAGTGCTAAAAGCTAAAGATAATAGCCAACATTTCTTTATTATAGATTGGGTAGTTTAGCTTAGCATCTATTATAGTCTTTAAGTAGTAAGTAATGGGGTACTATTCTCTATTTATCTGCTTCTGGGAATAAACGCTAGTAATAATACTATCTAAGGTATCTGTTTCTAGCATTAAGGGCCGTTTTAGGTTAAAGTAAGTAAGTAAGGGAGCGGAGACTAGTTGTTTCTTAAGCTTATTAAAAGCCTGCTTATATATAGTGTTAAAGTAAAAGGGCTGGTCCTTTATAGTAAGGCAGCTAAAGGGCTAAGTAATCCTACTATAGTTCTTAATAAAGCGTTAGTAAAAGTTATAGAAGCCTAAAAATAACTATATCCCTTTTATGGTCCGTAGTAGTTCCCACTAATTAATTACAGCTATTTTTTCTAGGTCTGCCTTAATTCCGTCTATACTAATAATAAACCCTAGGTACTTTATATACTTTATACTAAATTCTAACTTCTTAATATTAGCCTAGAGGCTAGCCTTATAGACGTGTTCCTTATATTTTAACTTATTTTTAGAGTAAATTATAATATTATCCAAGTAGGCCGTATAGAAGTTATTAAGGTAGTTAAAGAGTACATTATTTATATATCGTTGGTATATAGCTAGTCTGTTAGTTAGTCTAAAAGGAAGTACTTTATATTTATATAATCTATATTAAGTCTAAAATATAGTAAGATCTATAGATCTGAGGTTTATTTTAATTCGGTAGAAAGCCTAACGGATATTAAGCTTTATAAATACCTTAGCTCTATTTATTTGGGCTAGTATCTTATTAAGTAGAGGTAGCGGATAATAGTCTTTACGGGTTATATTATTAAGCTTATAGTAGTTAATATAGAAATAAAATCCTTTATTTAGATTTTTTATAAAGAGAATAGGGGAGGTAAAAGGGGCCTAGCTAGGCTTAATAAACCCCTTTACTAGGTTATTAATAAGATACTACTAAGTAGCCTATAATTTAGTAATAGATTATTTATAAAGGGGGGTATAGCTAAGGGCGTTTTCCTTATCTAACTTAATTTTGATTTTATGGTTATATAGTTAATATAGTAGAAGTATATTAGATACTACCTTAGAGAATACATCCTTAAACTTTTGGTATTAATAGGGTAGTTTCTATTTTACTAGCTCCTTATCTATAAGCTCACTTTCCTATCTACTAAGCTCGCTTTTCTTTTTCTTAAATATTTAGTTAATTTTGTATAAGCTAGTTATAAAAGTAATAGTATTAGGCTAAACTAAGTTCTAGTAGAATTCTATAGCGCTAATATAGCAGATATTAACTAGTGGGAGGTCTATAGGTTTTTTTACAGCTATTTACTGGACCGTATTTTACGGTTTAGGGTTTATAATCTTTTTTAGCTCCTATTCTATCTTCTATAAATTATTCCCCCAATTTATTAGTTTAGTATAGCGTCTAATATTCCTTACTATTCTTTATAGCTATATAGGGCCTAAGCTCTTTATAGGGGGCTTTTTTAGGTTACTATTAACTTCCTAGGTCTTTAATACGGGTAGCGTAATATAGGTAGTTTAGGGGCGGCGTAGTATATAGATCTATTGCGGATTAAGCTATATATCTTTCTTTAAGGCCTAGTCTCTATATATAGTATTAGCCTAGTAAATAGTATTAATCTAGAGCTATATAAGGTTTTCTATTATAATACTAATTTCTTTTATAAAGGAAGGAGTTAGGGGTAGTGTTTTAAGCTATATAAGTCGTCTACTCCGTATATTAAGCTATAAGCCTAAATAGGCTAGCTATTTTCTTTTTAAGATTATATTATAGCTTCCTAGGTCTGTAATAAGGAAGGGAATATTATACTACCTTTATTTATTAATATAAAGGTAAATCCGTAATATAGTTATAATAGATAGCCCTATTTATCCGTTATACCTATAAATAAGAATTAGTTTAGGCAGTTCTTTAAGGGGTATATTTAAAAAGGTAACTAGCTTTATAGCGCACTAGGTATCTATTAAGGTAAAAGTATTTACTTTAAAGTTAGCTAAAGTAGAGGTTAAAATTTAATATCTATTATAGAATAAAGTATAAGGGATAGTGTAGCTTTTTTCGCTAATTAGTTAACCTAGATTAATATATAATATATTAATCCCTTTTAACCCTAGAGAGGAGTCTTTCTTTAAGGTTCCTCTTTTTCAAACTCCGTATTATTCTCCTAGATTAATAAAACTTTGTCCCTTTTTATATTTATTAGGCAGTTTTTTATATTATAGCCCTTCTAGCCATAAGAGAAGTAGGCGCCTTAATCGCTAAGGGCCTATATATAGGGGCTACTATATATAGGCTAAGTATTTACTGGACCTACAGTAGGACTGGCCGCACGGCTAGTTACTATATTAGCGGTAGGCTATATAGCTAGTGCTATAGGAGTTGCCAATCGTACTAGGGCACTATAGGCCGTTCTTACGTTGCTTATAGTCTAATTTAGAGGGTTTCTAGCTTTATACTATTCGGCGCATGCCTTAATTTAATAGAGGCCTTAGTTAATAGCTAAGCACTAATCCAAAAGTTCCTTTAGCGTCTATATAGTAGTAAAAACTAGCAGTACGGCCCGCTATAGGTTTAGGGTAAGCTTATTAAATAGGTCTAGCATTAAACCTTTTTAGGGAATTTAGGCCTAGCCGGCTAAGTATAAAAAGTGGGTCTAAAAGGCCGAAAAGGTCTCCGTTATTTTTATATTTAGGCCTTTATAATTAAGGTAAGCGTTTTATACCTTAAAGGGGTCCTTATAAATAGAAGATAAGTAGTTAATTATTTTTTCTTTAAAGGTAAAAGGGTTTATTAAGTCCTTGGTATATTATAGGCGTAGGTACGTTTAGGTATCCCTACTAATACGGCTAAAGATATAAGCTATTTGGGCCTAAGGGGTAGGAAAGTAGTCGGCATTAACTTTAAGCTTATTTCGTAGTTAGAGCTTCTAGTTATTAAATATAGGGTTTATTTTGTCTATAAGTAACAGAGGGTCCATAACCTTTACAAACCGCGATAGTACTGTATAGGGCTTAGTAGGTCTACTAAGGCACTAGGACAGGGCCTTAAGGACTATAGTAAGTCTTTAGGTATTTAATAATTCGTTACTAGATATAGAAGTAGGGGTATCTTTAGCTTTAAGCAGCTATGAGGGGATTTTATAGACAGGGGGCTATAAGGACACGATTGGAATAGAATAGATTAGTAAGAGAGACGAATCCTTAAGGAGGTAAGGCCTTTGGGATCGTAGAGACTATATACTATAGGTATATACCTCCGGCACGTAACCGGCGACTATCTAAGGGGCGTTTAGGGTTTATCCTAAGGGCAACCTAAGGTGACCGCAATAATATCCCTTACATTGCCCCCCCCCTCTTGCGGTTAGCCCCCAATTGCTATTACCTTATAGTAGGGAGATTATAAGGGTTTATCCTAAAAGGGGTTCGGAGAGATATCGGAGAGGTATTAGTATGCCGCTATATATTATCTATCTATCTAACCCCTACTTTAAACTCCTGAAAAACCTCAATAAGGGAAAAACATAACTGGAGAAAAGGCGCGAGGATTGCTGGGAACCTACTAGAAGCCTATTAGAAGCCTACTGGTAACTACCTAGGCTAACTTAAGGATTTTTATACAACTTTACATCTAAGCCTTTATGCCGGTCTATAATTAATTACGAGTATTATAGGTAATTTGGTGTTCCTAATATAGTTCTATAAAACTATTTAGTATATAGCTTAACGTATAGGGCCTTAGCTTGCTATTGTTTTTTAACTATTAAAATATAATCTATAATCGTTTTATATAATCCTCTGCGTTACCAACGCATTATTCCCGCATTTGCCCTTAGGCTATTAAATACGGTTAAGGTATTAATTAGTTAATTAAGGAGACTTATATCCTAAGATTTAATGTATATGCTTTTAAATCTAGTAGTCCTATACCGTATATTTGGTGTAGCTCTACTACTTAGTAACTAGGGACATTTTATAATAGCAATTGTAACTATTATACAATTGTTAAAAACGTCTATAACGTTGTTCTTTAATACTATAGTATTATTTTAGGTCTAATTTAACCTATATGCGTCTTTAATTTAACGTCTTAATTACCTTCCCCCGGCCGCGTAGTTAGTTTTTATAAGGAAGTGATGGTTAAATAACTTATACGTATGTTTCCTTCCTTCTAAATAGCGCTATTGTAATGGAGTTATATTAATAAGGTTGCGGCTATTTACTAAAAGGGTATTAGACGGTAAAGTATAAAGATACTTTGCTCCTTAAGCTTAATCCTTTTCCTTAACACCTTACTTCCTATTATTAACCTTCGTCTAATTTGGACGTATCTTTAATATATTATTAAGATTTTCTTCTTTTTTATTATTAATTTAATATGCCTCTTTATTCTCCTACTAACTGCTCTTTTAAGTAAATTCTATAGCGTATCCTAGCCCTACCTTTATATATAGAACCCTAACCTCCACTAACCCGTAACTAGTGCTGGTCCTACCTAAATAATTTTGCTTATATATCTTTAAAAGACTAGAAATCTAATAATAGGATTCTAGAGGCTTGTAATAAGACACACTGCGTTAAATCTAATACCTTTAGTTCTTATAATTAATGCATGCGTACTAAGAGCGGTAGTTACGTTAAAGTAAGCTTTTCTATCCTTAATAGATTTTTATTGCTAACTTTAAACTTTAATAGCCTGGGCCTAAGTGGCGACAATCCTTTAATATCCTTAACTACTATATTGCCCGGGCTTTGTCTTATTCTAGCGCTAATGCTAAATATTTTAGTTAAATTTAAGACTATGCTATAGCTATCTATACCGCCCACAATTTCTAGTAAGCTAGCTAGTAACGCCTAATGCGAGAGTAAGGTTAGTATATTAAGGATAGGGTAAAAAATAGGGGTAATAAGAAGAAGGTTGCTATCTACTATAGGAAGAAGTTCGCGCATACGCGTTAAGTTTTAAAAGAGCATAATATAATGTAGTATTAGGTAGGTTACCCTTTAGGTACCTAGTGGATAGGTAACTAATAATTACTATAGTAAGGTCTTAGTGGTTCTGGACTATACCAGCTAGCTAACATCTTTGTTTATTCTAGGCTTAAGTATATCTTTATTAACTATAAGCTTACACCACAAGAGCTTTATTAGTATTGGTTTGGACCTAATATTAGTGTTAAGCGTTTAAGAGTCTCTACTCTAGCTACACCTTATCGTCCTACCCCTATTTTTATGCCTACTTATACGCCTACTAAGGGATCTAGATCCCATTCTCGTTAGCCATTACTTAGTAGCCCGATAGATACTAATCCTACTCCTAATAATAATAAGGCGTAGTGGCTTTTCAGATTAGGTATTTGTGGTTTAAACTTTTTAGGATTTGTTCTTATATATAGTAGCAATTAAGGACCTTAATTAGGTGCTTAGAAAGGGCTTAGAAGCCCTAGGAACAATATTCCTAGTATAAATTAATAAATAGGAATGCTATTCTAGCAAAATGCCCTATTAACTCTATACTATATATATGAAAAGGCTAAGGACCCGGCCTGCCTTAGGCCGTAGCCCTATCCCTATAGTTTCCGGAGCCTATCTATTCTATATCCAATTTAACCTATTTACTCTTTTCGCGAGCTTTCTTTATAGGTCGCGATAATACCATAGTATTAAAGCGCTTTCTGTAACTTATAGATTGTAAACCTTAGTCCTAATATTCTTTTAGAATATCTTTGTAATAATTAAGGTGATCCTCTGGTTCCTATATAGAGTCCTTAGCAGACTAGCCTAACTATTTAACTTTAAATTAAAGCTTGTTCTTAATAGACTTATAGTATAGTATAGCTTTAACCTCGTACTACTCGCCTACCACCTTAGGGTGTTTAATTAGGCCTAGACGGAAGTTCTTTTCTAGCAGTAGTCTATACTATAGCTTTAGTAAGTTTATATAAAACACTAAATATATATAGGCTATAAATAGGGGTAGCTGGAGATAATAGGCTAGCTTACTAATTCGTTTTTTAACTTAGAAGGGACCTAGGTATCTTATATTAAGCTTTTTTAATAGTTAATAGGTTTTAATATTTATTAAATGTAATAGAACCTTATCGCCTACTCTGAAATGCTTATCCTAGTGCTTACGGTTATACTAAAGTCTTTACTGCTCTTAGGTATCTTATAGGCTCTGCTTTATATACTTTTATTACTCCTCCCATTCCTAAAGGTATCCTTATACTCTCTAGTAGATGTCCTTAAATTTCCCAATAGGATCCTATAACTAATTATACGGCCTTAGCTAGTAATTATTAGGTATACTATTAAACCCAGATAGTTAAACGCTATAGGCAATCTGGATTAGTGTATACTTATATAATACGTATTCCTTTAAATTGTAAGCGTACTCCGCGTATGGAAGTAGCTTATACTAATTATCTTGCTAGTAGTTTAAATATATTTGTAGGTAAGACTCTAGTTCCTAGTTCTGGCGTTCTATTTACCTATCCGTTTATAGATAGAAAGCTATACTATAATAGTAGTCTATCTTTAAATAGAAGTATAGGCCCGACCAGTACTCGCTTATAAAGACTCTGCCCCTATTAGTAATAATGGAGTACGGCTAATCTACTTTAAGAAAGCATTTCTCCTTAATTAGGTTGGCTAGTACTTATACGTTAATTGTCTTATTAATAGGAAGGTATTAGACGTACTTTAAAAACCTATTAATAAGTATAAGGACCGAATTATATGTTCGTCCTTAACTATCTTTAGATAGCGGGAGATCTGTAATAAAGTCTATGGCGTAATATTACTATGGCTTACTAGCGGGGGGAACTAATTTAAGTAAACCCTATAGCTTGTGCCTGCGGATCTTATATACTTAACACTTTTTATAATAGCTAATATACTCCTTTACTTCCTGATTAAGCCTTAGCTAATAGTATTTACGCTAAAGTAATTCTACTGTCTTTGCTTGACCATAGTGGCCGCTTAAAGGATTATTGTAATTCTTTATAAGAATCTTCTGTCGTAGATTTGCTTCTTATAGCACCTAAACCTTACTACCTTTACGTAGTAGGCCTATTAGGTCTAGTTCCTAATAGTGGCGCCTAGTAGCTTCTTTTCTATTACGTTTCTAGTTTATTTCCGCATTAAGGATAGTATAGAAAGCGTTCCTCTATTACACCTTACGGATAAGATCTATTAACCTTTTAAATAGTTCCTAGGTAAAAGCTATTTTATCTTATACTACTCTAAGTATAAGACTAGATAGTACTATAGATCTTATAACTCTTTAATACGCGTATATTAAAAAGGCCGCTATAAGGTTAAAGTCCTTTAGTTATTACAGGGCTCTAAGTTCCAATTGCTCTATAGCTTTGCTATTAGTTTAAGGGGATAGCTTAGTAATTAGGGATAGTATATTACTAGGTTCCAAGAATATATTAGGGACGTCCTATCTAGGTATATTTGGACCCTTATCGGTAACGGACTAGGTACTAGCTGGAACATTAGTAGAAACCAATAGGGCTTACACTACCTAAGACTTGGTATATAGAGTTATCCCTTAACACGATGATTCGGGTCCTTAGGTTATCGATAAGAGCCAACTAATTAAATTAGCTGAATTCGATGTCCGTACTCAGGAATTTGGGCAACGGTCAGGGCTTAAAGCGGGGGTTTTTGCGCTCTGATTCGGCTAAACGTTATACTAAGTAGGCTAAACAAGGTCAATATCGATTCTGGCACTATTAGAAGGCATAGTAGTGGTATAATCACGTTATTTTGATTCTGGTGATTCTGGTGTTCGCGCACAGACTATACGCTACGAGGACCCTATCGTGTTAAGGGATAGGTGCTTAAGTATCCTACACCTAGAGCTTGTTCTGTAATATAGGGAGTAAGATATCTATTATCTGTTTTCCTTCTCCCGTTTTAAAGCCTTTGGTATAGTTTGGCCGTTATAACGGTCTATTAGCAGAGTTATTTCCCCCTAGCTTGTATTTAATCTTAAAATTAAATCGCACGAGCTTTTTTGCCTATCTGGCTTGTTAAGGTATAAGCTCCTTTATAGTTATAAAGTAGCATAAATTATGGTAATCTAAGAGTACACAAGTGGTATAGCTCGCGTGCTTAAGGTAGTGTCGCTACTATTTAAAGTAGTTAACTATAGCCAGCAGTTCCTTATCGTGGGTATAATACCTAACTTTAGGTCCCTAGAATTTTCTACTATAAAATATTACTGGTCTTTAATGGAGCTGGGTAGCGTCTAGATGCCTATTAGGTTATAGTAGGATACTAATAAGGGCAAAATTTAATATATTAGTAATTATTATTAATAGCTAATCTGGGTTAAAATGCCGTAGTAATAAAGCTTTTATAAACTTTGCATAAAGTTTCTAGAAGGCCTTTTAAACCTTTTCGGGCTATAACTATAGTTTATACTATTTAGTTAGTCCCTTTTTAGTTTTCTTTCTTGCCACCTTTAAGCTTTTTACTCCTTAGGTTAGGTCTTAGGAAGCTTTCGTAATATAGTTAGATAGGTATTAGGCGATATCTAAGTAGTTATAAATAAAGCGCCTATAGAAATTGGCAAAGCCTAGGAACACTTAAATATCCTAGTAGCTCTCTAGCTTTAGCTACTACTAGGTTATAACTACACCTATAAGCGTTATAATATAACCCAGGAACTTAACCTACTTAGTATTAAAAATATACTTTAACGCCTTAGCGTAGAGGCCCTAATTATCTAAACGTTCTAGTCCTTTGCGGACGTGTTACTTATATTAATCCTCATCTTCTAAGTAGATTAAGATATTATTTAAATAGATAACATATATACGGTTAACTAGTCCCCTTAAGGCTCTGTAAATATACGATTAAAATGTTATAGGCGTATTAGCTAGCCTAAAAGGCATTACTAGATACTTAAAGTGGCCGTATTAGGTTTTAAAAGCGGTCTTCCACTTATCTCCTTTTTTAATATAGAGCCTATAGTAGGCGTCTTATAGATTTAGCTTTGTAAAGATCTTCGCCCTAGATAGTTAATCTAGTATTTTACTAACTAGTAGTAGTAGGTAACGGTTCTTAATTATAATCTTATTAAGGCCGTAATAGCCTATATATAGCCTTATGGTTCTATCTAGTTTTGGGACAAAGAGGATTAATGCGCCTGCTAGCAACTTACTAGGCCGAATTCACCCCTTTTTTAGTAACCTATTAAGGTACTCCCGTAGGATCTTAAGCTCTTTACGTAAGAGGTTATAGATAGGAAGGTTTAGCGGTTATTTACCTTCTTTTAAATTAATTATATAATTATACTCCGAGTTCTATAGTAGGACTTTAGCTCTCCTACCCAAAAAAACCCTTAATAAGTCCCTTAGGCCTACTAAAATATTTAATAAATTAGGGTCGCGTTTATCCTCTATATTATTATTAGGTAAGTTTTAGAGCTCCCTTAGGATACTTACGGGCAGCGTTATACGCTATAATAGTTACTTATACATAGTTGCCACCATACGTTATACCGTTTTATATAATAGCTAGTAAAGGGTAAAGAAATCCTTAACGCAGCGCTTAAGATGCCGTAGTATACTCTCCGCATATTACTTAAGCTAGAGTAACCTATAACGGTTAAAGTATCTTATAAGATCCTTAAGATCGCCGCCTCCTTATAATATCTCTATAACCTATCCGGTAGTTTCCTATAGGGTCTCTATTATAAAGGGGTTATTACCTATATTAAGCTTTATACCTATCTTATTATTAAATAGGGGTTAGATCTAATACTCCTTTAGGTGTAAAGCGTATACTATTTTACCTAGGGCTATATTCTCTAGAATGTCCTTTAGGCTTATTAGTAATATACGCCCTTTTAAATCTTTATTGTTCTATTATTTAAAGGCTCCAGTTTTAAAGTATATTTTAGGATCTGCTTCTACTAGCTAAGGGTATTTAAGGATAAGGTTATAACCTATAAAGTTAGCCGCCCAAAAGGGTTACGGGCCAACAACCTTAGTGCGGTTATATATATCAGCTACTAATACTATAAGCTTATAGGCACTATATAGCTTAATCTAATACTTATTTAGAAAGCCTATAATAGGGTTTTACTACCTTTATAATAGGATAAGTTTATACTCTTTTACTAAATTATATTATATTAGATTGATTTCGGCGCCACTGTTGTATAGTACTTAGAACTGTTATACTTTACCTATAAGAAGTGTTATTTTTAGCTTAATAGCAATACGGAGAGTCTTTCCTTTTATATTTTGCCCTAGTTGCAGCTAGGAGAGGTCTGCAACTAGGGCTTTTCTTTTTTTAGATTATTAGTGCAGTTATTACCCTACTTATTTTTCTAATAGGATCTACCTTTAGAGTTTTCTTTTAACTTTTCGGAGTGTACCCGTAAAGGTGCTAGGTATTAGGTTAACCCTAGGAGTCTTTCCCGTTATTTAAGGTTTCTAACTTTAACTCTTTTAAAGTTCTCTTTAAGAATGGCTTCTTTAAAGGTTAAGTCTGCCCTATATTACTACTAGAGTGCCCGCGCTTTTAGTAACCCCCTAGCTTCCTATTAAAAAAGGTCTAGTTCCTTACCGTATCTTTAGCGTTTAGAACTGCTCGTTTAAAATCTGTATATATAGTAATCCGCGATAGGGCTCCTACGCGCTTTATTTTATTATAAATTGCTAGCTTAATTCTAGCCTAAATAAACAAAAATTTCTCCTTTTTATAAATGCTATTATCCTTATTTTTAAAGGGCTCTAAATCTATCTGCTAAGTATAAGTTTCTATAAAGTTTATAAACTGGCGGAAGTTATAGCGGTCTAGCTATATCCCATTTCAGAATAGCTCTGCATTATTATATTATATAATATACGGATCTTAAGTCCATTTTTTTAAGAAAGGGTTATAGCTATAGCTATATAATAATTTGCTCTTTATTAAGCTAATTAAGTGCGATCTAGTTTAGCAATCGGTCTTTAATCTTGCTAATAATCTAGCATATACGCTCTTTAGTATTATCTTATATTATTAATATCTTAAAGAAGTTATCTACCTTACGAACCTAATTGTCTAACTGCTGGGCATTAGGTCTATGGCGGAGTTCTAAACTACTAAAGGCCTTAGCCAGTCGGTCTATATCCTTTTTCTATTTATAGTGTAAATAACTCTTTAAGTCTTCTACACCTTCTTAGGTAGGTACTAGGTAGCTTCTAAGAAGCCCTTAGCCTTAATTAGGTTATAAAAGAATTTGCCTAGCTTAGATTAAACCCTACTAGATCTAGATTTACCCTTAAAGGATTCTAATATATTTATTAGTAGCTTCCTCCTATATGGCTTTTAAGAGCCTTATAATAGCTTCCTAATATCTATCTTAAAGGAGATTAGTATAGGGCTCTTAACCTTCCAAACTTAAGCCTAGGGAAGCTCCTACTATAGAGGTAGTATTGGTACTAGTAGCTAGTATAGGCTTCCTAACGAGGCTCGGGTCTTAAGTTAGTAATTAGCTTAGATTACCTAAAGGGGTAGGCCCGCTTAGCTTATAAGTAGTCTATATACTATTACTATACCAATTATAGGCTGGTGGTCTTCCGAGAGGGTTCCGGTTAGTTCCCTAGTCAGACGCATTAATATATTCCTCTAGTATTTCTAGCTTAAGGGAAGATCTTAGAGTTGCCTTTAGCGCCTAATCTTCTAATTAGCTTAGGTGGGGCTAGAGGGGTTTTAGTTGCTTTTTAGTAGCGTTATAACCGTTATAAAGGATGTCTACGTTTTCCTTAGCGGTGACTATAGGTGTGTAAGAGTCTTTAAGCTCCTAGAGCATCTAGGTATTAGGGCTTATTTAGCTATCTTACCTAAAGGGTTATATTGTTATAATCTCTCGCTATTAGAAGGACCTTCTTACCTTTACGTAATAGCTTTCCATAAGGTATCCGTAGAGTTTCCATTTAAATTATCGCGAGATTTTAAGGGAGGATAGTAGCTGTAAATAAAAAATATAAACAAATAATCTAGTCCTTAAAGCCGACTGCCCTTCTAAAAAGAGTAGGAAGGATTTAAATATAAGGGGATTTTGTAGACAGGGGGCTATAAGGACACGATTAGAATAGGATAGATTAGTAAGAGAGACGAATCCTTAAGGAGGTAAGGCCTCTAGGATTGTAGAGACTATATACTACGAGCACGTGCCTCTAGCATATAACCGGCGACCATTTAAGGGGCGTCCGGGGGTTGTTCTAAGGGCAACCCGAGGTAACCGCAATAATATCCCTTATAGCAGCTCCCGCAGTTATTTAATCTTAGTATTAGCTGCTACTAGCTCTGCCTAGGGGTTTAAAATATTAACTATTTTATTGTCTAAGGTATTTAAAGATCCTATAGCTGCTTTACTAGCTGCTGTGTTTCTTAGTATAGTAGTAGGGGTATTAGATAATTTTGGGTAAATTCTTTAGGGGTTCTAGTCCGTGCTTGTCCTATTCTTAGGGTTTATATTCTTTTTATATTCTTTAGTTCCAGTCTTTATTCTAGTTCTAGTTCTTATTCTTATTTTAGTTTTTAAATATATTTAAGTTTCTTCTTAGAAGGAAAGAGTGGAAGAGCTTTAGATAATATTAGCGACTTAGTTAATTAAGGCACGAGCACGGTATAAGGGACGCGTAAGCCTATATAATTGGATTGTCTATAAACGAGAATCTAAAGCTAGAGAAAGGAAAGGAGAAGAAGAGCAGCACCGGTCGAAGTAGGGTTCTTTTATACGGTCCTCTAGTTACGTAACCGCGAAGTTTTACTAAGTTCTGCTAGTGCCGTAATAATGCTTATCTAGGTATATATAGTTATACTAAAGTCTTTACTATTCTTAGGCATCTTATAGGCTCTACTTCGCATACTTCTATTACTCCTCCTATTCCTAAAGATATCACTATACTCTTTAGTAGGTATCCTTAAACTTCTTAGTAAGATCCTATAACTAATTATACGGCCTTAGCCAGTAATTATTAAGTATACTATTAAACCTAAATAGTTAGATGCTATAGGTAATCTAGATTAGTGTATACTTATATAATATATATTACTTTAAATTATAAGTGTACTCTATATATGGGAGTAGCTTATACTAGTTATCTTACTAATAGTTTAAATATATTTATAGGTAAGACTTTAGTTCCTAGTTCTAGCATTCTATTTACCTATCCATTTATAGATAAAAAGCTATATTATAACGGTAGTTTATCTTTATATAGAAGCATAGGTCTAACTAGTATTAGCTTATAAAGACACTACCCCTATTAGTAATAATAAAGTGCGGCTAATCTACTTTAAGAAAGCATTTCTCCTTAATTTGGTTGGTAAGCGCTTATATATTAATAGAAATATATAACCAACTACCAGTACTACGTTAAAAACACTACTATATCACGTACTGTGGACCGTAATAGTTACAGCCGGCTTTAATTAGCCTAAAGTGTTAATTACGGCTATATTGAGGATAAGATTAAGGGGTACTAGTGACCTACCTTTGTTCGTGTATATATAGATACTCTAGAGCTACATTTACAATCAAGTTGCTTATTTAATTCCTATATACTGCAAAAGCTTACAAAATATATTAGACGTACTTTAAAAACCTATTAATAAGTATAAGGACTAAATTGTATATTCGTCCTTAGCTATCTTTAAATAGTAGGAGCTCCGTAATAAGGTCTGTGGCGTAATATTACTATAGCTTACTAGCGGGGGGAACTAATTTAAGTAGACCCTATAGCTTATGCCTATGGATTTTATATACTTAATACTTCTCGTAATAGCTAATATACTCCTTTACTTCCTACTTAAGCTTTAGCCAATAGTATTTACGCTAAAGTAATTCTACTATCTTAGCTTAACTATAGTGGCCACCTAGAGGATTATCGTAATTCTTTATAAGAATCTTCTATTATAGATTTACTTCTTATAGTACCTAAACCTTACTACCTTTATATAGTAGGCCTATTAGGTCTAGTTTTTAATAGTAATACCTAGCAGCTTTCTTTCCGTTACATTTCTAGTTTACTTCTATATTAATGGTAGTATAGAAGGTATCCCTTTATTACACCTTATAGATAAAATCCGTTAACCTTTTAGATAGTTCCTAGGTAAAAACCATTTTATTCTATACTACTTTAAGTATAAAACTAGATGGCACTATAGATCTTATAACCTTTTAATATATATATATATTAAAAAGGCCGCTATAAGGTTAAAGTCCTTTAGTTATTATAGGGCTCTAAGTTCTAATTACTCTATGGCTTCGCTATTAGTTTAAGGGGATAGCTTAGCAATTAGATATAATATATTACTAGATTTTGAGGGTATATTAGGGATATCCTATCTAGGTATATTTAAACCCTTATTAGCTACGGACTAGGTATTAGCTAAAATATTTATAAAAGCTAATAGGGTTTATACTACTTAAGACTTAGTACGTAGAGCTATAGGTACTTAAGCATTCTATACCTAGAGCTTATTCTATAATATAGGGAGTAAGATATTTATTGTCTATTTTCCTTCTCCTATTTTAAAGCCTTTAGTATAGTCTAGCCGTTATAACAGTCTATTAATAGGGTTGCTTTCCCCTAGCTTGTATTTAATCTTAAAATTAAATCGCGTAAGCTTCTATGCCTATTTAGCCTATTAAAGTATAAGCTCCTTTATAGTTATAAAGTAGTATAAATTATAATAATTTAAGAGTATATAAGTGGTATAGCTCGCGTACTTAAGGTAGTGTTGCCACTATTTAAAGCAGTTGCTTATTATAGGTATAATACCTAACTTTAAGCCCCTAGAATTTTTTATTTTAGAATATTACTAGCCTTTAGTAGAGCTAGGTAGCGTCTAGATACCTATTAAGTTATAGTAAAATACTAGTAAGGCAAAAATTAATATATTAATAACTATTATTAGTGGCTAATTTAGGTTAAAATGCCGCAGTAATAGAGCTTTTATAAACTTTATATATAGTTTCTGAAAGGCCTTCTAAACCTTTCTGGGCTATACCCATAGTTTATACTATTCAGTTAGTCCATTCTTAGTTTTTATCCTTTTTACCTTTAAGCTTTTTACTTCTTAGGCTAGGTCTTAGGAAGCTTCCGCAATATAGTTAAATAGGTATTAGGTAACGTTTAAGTAGTTATAAATAAAGCGCCTATAAAAGTTAGCAAAGCCTAAAAACACTTAAATATCTTAATAGCTCTCTAGCTCTAGCCACTTCTAGATTATCTATACCTATAGGCGCTATAATATAACCTAGGAACTTAACCTACTTAGTATTAAAGATATACTTTAACGCCTTAGCATAGAGGCCCTAATTATCTAAACGTTCTAGCACTTCGCAGATATATTACTTATACTAATTCTTATCTTTTAAGTAGATTAGAATGTTATCTAAATAGATAACGTATATATAGTTAACTAGTCCCCCTAAGGCTCTATAAATATATAATTAGAATATTATAGGCGCATTAGCTAGCCTAAAAGGCATTACTAGATATTTAAAGTAGCTATATTAGGTCTTAAAAGCGGTTTTTTACTTATCCCCTTCTTTAATACAGAGCCTATAATAGGCGTCTTATAAATCCAGCTTTATAAAGATCTTCGCCCTAGATAGTTAATCTAGCATTTTATTAACTAGTAGTAGTAGGTAACAGTTCTTAATTGTAATATTATTAAGACCGTAATAGTCTATATATAGCCTTATAGTTCTATTTAGTTCTAGAATAAAGAGGATTAATATACCTACTAGTAACTTACTAGGCTAAACCTACCCCTTATCTAGTAACCTATTAAGGTACTCCTATAGAATCTTAAGCTCTTTATAAAAGAGGTTATAGATAAAAAGGTTTAGTAGTTATTTTCCTTCTTTTAAATTAATTATATAATCGTATTCTAAGTTCTATAGTAGGACTTTAGCTTATCTGCCTAAAAATACCCTTAGTAAGTGCCTTAGGCATAATAAAATATTTAATAAATTGGGGTCGCGTTTATCCTTTATATTATTATTAGGTAGGTCCTAGAGCTCCCTTAGGATATTTATAAACAACGCTACGCGCTATAGTAGTTACTTATATATAGTTGCTACTATATATTACACCATTTTATATAGTAGCCAGTAAAGGGTAGAGAATTCTTTAACGCAGCATTTAAAGTGCCGTAGTATACTCTCCGCGTATTACTTAAGCTAGAGTAACCTATAGCGGTTAAAGTATCTTATAAAATCTTTAAAATCGTCGCCTTTTTATAATATCTCTATAACCTATTTAGTAGTTCCCTATAGGGTCTCCGTTATAGAGGGGTTATTACCTATACTAGACTTTATACCTATCTTACTATTAAATAAGGGTTAGATCTAATACTCCTTTAGGTATAAAGCGTATACTATTTTACCTAGAGCTATATCCTCTAGGATATCCTTTAGACTTATTAGTAATATACGCCCTTCTAATTCTTTATTATTCCACTATTTAAAGGCCCCTATCTTAAAGTATATTTTAGGATCTACTTCCGCAAGCTAAGGGTATCTAAAGATAAGGTTATAACCTATAAAGTTAGCTACCTAGAAGGGTTATGGGCTAACTACCTTAGTACGGTTATATATATCGGCCACTAACACTATAAGCTTATAGGCACTATATAGTTTAATCTAATGCTTATCTAGAAAGCCTATAATAGGTTTCTACTACCTTTATAATAGGATAAGTTTATACTCTTTTACTAAATTATATTAAATAAGATTAATTTCAGCGCCGCTATTATATAGTACTTAGAACTATTATACCTTACCTACAGGGAGTACCGTTTCCAGCTTAATAGTAATATAGAGAGTTTCTCCTTCTATATCTTGCCCTAATTATAGCAAAAAAAAGTCCGTAACTAGGGCTTTTCTTTTTTTAAATTATTGGTATAATTATCGCCCAACTTATTCTTCTAATAAGATTTACCTTTAGGGAAATTTCCTTTTAGCTTCTTAGAGTGTTTCTATAATAGTATTAGATAGATATTAGGTTAGCCCCAGAAGTCCCTCCTATTACTTAAGGCTCCTAACTCCAACCCTTTTAAAGTTCTCCTTAAGAACAGCTTCTTTAAAGCTTAGGTCTACCCTATATTACTATTAAAATACCTACGCTTTTAGTTACTCCCTAGCTTCCTACTAAAAGAGGTCTAGTTCCTTACTATATCCTTAGCGTTTAGAACCTCTCGTTTACAATCTATATATATATAGTAATCCGCGGTAGGGCTCTTACGCGCTTTATTTTGTTATAAATTGCTAGCTTAATTCTAGCCTAGATAAATCTAATCTTCTCCTTTTTATGGATACTGCTATCCTTATTTTTAAAAGGCTTTAGATCTATTTATTAAGTATAAGTTTCTAAAAAGTTTATAAACTAGCGGAAGTCTTAACGGTCTAGCTATATACTATTTTAGAATTATTCTATATTATTATATTATATAATATACGGATCTTAGGTCTAACCCTTTAGGAAGGTCTACAGCTATAGCTATATAGTAATTTACTTTTTATTAAGTTAATTAAGCGCGATCTAGTTTAGTAATCGGTCTTTAATCTTGCTAATAATCTAGCGTATACGCTCTTTAGTATTATCTCGTATTATTAGCATCTTAAAGAAGTTATCTATCTTACAAACCCAATTATCTAGCTATTAGGCGTTAGGTCTATAATGGAGTTCTAAACTATTAAAGGCCTTAGCTAGTTAGTCTATATTCTTTTTATTATTATTATATAAGTGCCTCTTTAAGTCTTTTATACCTCGTTAGGTAGGTACTAGGTAACCCCTAAAAAGCCCTTAACCTTAATTAAGTTATAAAAGAATTTACTTAGCTTAGATTAAACCCTACTAGATAGATTTACCCTTAAAGGGTTCTAATATATTTATTAGTGGCTTCCTCCCACATAGCTTTTAAGAGCCTTATAACAGCTTCCTAATATCCGTCTTAAAGGAGATTAGTATAAGGCTCTTAACCTTCTAAACTTAGGCCTAGGGAAGCTCCTACTATAGAGGTAGTATTAGTATTAGTGGCTAGTGTAGGTTTCCTAATAAGCCTTAGGTCTTAAGTTAGTATTTAAGTTTAATTTCCTAAAGGGGTAGGCCCGCTTAGCTCGTAAGCAGTCTATATACTACTACTATACCAATTATAGGCTAGTGGTCTTTTAGGAGGGTTCCAGTTAGGTCCCTAGTTAGATATATTAGTATATTCCTCTAGCATTTTTAGCTTAGGGGAAGATCTTAAAGTTACCTCTAGCGCTTAATCTTCTAATTGGCTTAGGTAGGACTAAAGGGGTTCTAGTTACTTTCTAGTAGCGTTATAACCGTTATAGAGGGTGTCTACGTTTTCTTTAGCGGTAACTATAGGTATATAAGAGTCTTTAAGCTCCTAGAGTATCTAGGTATTAAGGCTTATTCGGCTATCTTACCTAGAGGTTTATATTGTCGCAATCTTTTACTATTAAAGGGACCTTCCTACCTTGGCGCGACGGCTTTCTATAAGGTACCTGTGGAGTTTCCGTTTAGGTTATCGCGAGATTTTAAGGGAGAATAGTAGTTATAAACAAAAAATATAAATTAATAATCTAGTTCTTAAAGCCGACTACTCTTCTAAAAAGGAGTAGGAAGGATTTAAATATAAGGGGACTTTATAGACAGGGGGCTATAAGGCACGATTATAGAAATAAAATAGATTAGTAATAGAGACAAATCTTTAAGGAGGTAAGGCATCTAGGATTATAGAGACTATATACTATAGGTATATACCTCTAGCACGTAACCGGCAACTATCTAAGGAGTATCCGGGGGTTGCCCTAAGGGCAACCCAAGGTGTCTATAATAATATCCCTTACAATATCCTAGTTAATGGATATATATTAAAGGTATAGGCGCTCCCATAGGCGGGTCTTCTATAGGGATTAGTATTAGCCCTAATACTCTTTCTATTCTTTAACGCGGATCTTATATAAAGCGCACCCAGAAATAGCAGCTCTATAGCCTTTATTAATAACTACTTAGCATAGGTTATAGGCCCTATAGTGGAGGAAAACACATAGATTATCTAGGGCAAGATTATACTAATACTTAAGAAATAGGAAAGGACTAGTGGAGCTTAATTTAAAGCGAAGAAAACGTTATTTATCTACCTTACTAGATATAAAAAAGTGGGTAAGGATGCTACTACGCCGCTCCAATTTAAAGGAAAAGGAAACCCCCGAATATAGGATATTAAAATCCTTAGGGTAATTCTTAATAAGGAGCTAAGGTTTAAGGTCTACCTAGTGGATAAGGCGGGTAAAGCTACTAAAGTAGTGCTAGCGTTGCGTAGGTTAAAGGGACTATAGCCTAAGAGCGTTAAGCAGCTAGCTGAGAGCTTAGTCCTACTAGTAGTAGACTACGCGTTACTAATATAGTACTTACTTACAAGATAAAAGCTAATATAACTTCTTTATTAGGCGTAGAGGATTATAGTATAAGCTAGGGCAGGTTAATATATACGTTAATATATTAGCGCGCGATGGTAGGGCAGGAGTTAGCGTATATACTACGCTATCTAAAGCAACGCTTTTAAAAATGGTAGTGAGCTTTAATTAAGCCGATAACTACCTTATAAAGCTTCTAGTAATTAGCGAGGCAGCTAACTGGCTATAGGACCCTATATATACAGCTGTTAACTAAATAGGTTTTCTAATATCTACTTCTAGCATAAGAATATTCTCTAACTTATAATTAGTATTACTATTAGTATAAAGCTAGAGGGCTAGAGCCTGCTAGAAAATAGTTATAAAGATTTTAAAAAAGCTTTAGCTAAATAATATTACGCTATACTAGATTCTAGGCTACTTAGGATTTATAAGAAATAAAAAGGCTAGTAAGCTTACTAAAGTAGTAATAAGACTAGAGAGCAAGGAGCTACTATAGAGAGACGGCCTTCTATAGTACCTTATAACGTAAGCCTTAAAAAGAGCTAAGATAATAATAGGACCGCTTTTAGCAGGAAAATCTAATACGGGTAAGTTTATAAGGAAAATTAATATAGTACTCTACCTTAGAAAGGCTGTAGGATTATATTAGTAGCTAATGTTATAAAAGTAGGCACGAGCTAGAATACAATATACTAAACGGGGTAGTAATTAAAGAAGGCTATATACGTATAACCATACGTAGTTAATATAAAGACATTTAGATAAAGAAGAAGAGTCTTTATATACTAGGTATAAGTATAAATAGAGATTATAGGAGTATATGCGTAGGTGTCTTAGGATAAATATAAGTATAGGTTAAGAATGTCAAAGCGCGCAGGGACGTAAGAATGGGTAAGTCCTATAATAGTACCTCCCCCCTTACTTCCGAGCTCCTATAAGGCGTATTATATATATAGAAAAAAACCTAATATGGAAAAAAAAATTAGCCTTCTCCGCCCTTCTACGTCCTCCGTTGCGTAGGCTTCTCCAGTTTAGTCCTTCTATATTTAATTATTAGGCCACTAACTCGTTAGGCCTAAAGTATAGCCTAGCTTCTATCGCTAGCTATACTCCTATCCTCGCCGCTTGGAGACGCATTACTAAAGTTTATATAGTCCCTTTCTTGCTTTTAATAGCTTTACGGCCTTCCCTTCCTATACTCCAGGTCCCCCTAAAAAATTACCCCAATTTTTAGTCCAAAATGGGCGTTTTAGCCAGTATTTATCGGCCTAAATGGTAGTATAGTACGGTCAGTATGGTGTTCGTGGTCGTGGTAAGATATATTCTTAGTAGGTTCTTATCGGTGCGGTATAGTATTTGTATTATAGGCAGGTTCTTATTAGTAGCAGTATGGTGCTAGCATTGGGTTTAGGTTCTATAGGCAAATTGGTATAGAGCTTACTAGATTATATAGTAGCAGTACAGTACTAGTAATAGGGTCGTCTTATAGGCGTAACGGTATAAGGCTTATCGGTTCGGGTAGCAGTATAGTGCTAGCAATAAGGTTAGGGTCCGTGGGCGAATCGGCACGGAGCTTATTAGTTTATATAGTAGCAGTATAATACTAGTGACGTATTTGGGGGTCTAGGGAGCAAGGCTCTACCTAGTTATATTCAGCTTATAGGCGTATTAGTATAAGGCTTATCGGTTTGGGTAGCAGTACAATATAAGTAACGGGGTCGTAGGCGTATCAGCATAATAGGTTATTAAGGTCGTTTCGCAGGCGTATTAGCGCAAGGTCTTGTTAGTACGTAGGGCAGTAACAGTGTAGGTCGGTAGGACAATAGTATAATGCCAGCGCTGGGGTCGGGGTTGTTATATAGTAGGATATAAGCCATTAGGTTAAACCAAAGGGCAGTAACGTACCTATTCGTAATTGGTAGCAGTAGGGTGTAAGCCATTAAGGTCCGTATGCAAATCGGCGCGGAATCTTATTATACCAGTTTAGAACCCTAGCGTCCTAGTTCACTCGTAGCTAGTAGCTCCTATTCCTACCCCATAGACGTAAAAAGGTATACTCCGCGACTAGTAGCCTATAGGCCCACTAAGTGCGTAAAAAGGGATCTAAATATAGTGTTATAGAAGTAGGCACGAGCTGGAATACAATATACTAAACGGGGTAGTAATTAAAGAAGGCTATATACGCGTAACTATACGTGGTTAATATAAAGACATTTGGATAAAGAAGAAGAGTCTTTATATATTAGGTACGGGTATAAATAGAGGTTGTAGGGGTATATACGTAGGTGTCTCGGGATAAACATAAGCACGGGTTAAGAACGTTAAAGCGCGCAGGGACGTAAGAATAGGTAAGTCCTGTAATAGCTAATTAGCTTTAAAGCTGCTATTCTTATATAGCTATAGACCGGCAAGTTATTTCTAAAGAAATATCTCTACAAAATTAATATATTAGAGACGGCGTTATATAACTATGGGCTTATAGAATCAATATAGCACTTTCTCTTCTCTTATAGGAGGTGGGCATAGTAGAGGATTAAATTAAGAAAGTAGCATAGAGATTAATTTAAGGACCTATTATATATATTAAGAGGCTACTTACGCAGATAAGAAGGAGGTAAGAATATTAACGGCCTAATTAAGCGCTAGAAGCTAGATATTAGCGTAGTTAAAGCTATAATTAAATTTATAAAGGAGACTATAATATAGATAAAAAAAGGAATTATAATAGGGTTAGGCGATAAGGTTAAAGTACTTATTCCTTAATTAGAGGCTTAAGCCTTTATTATAGAGCTAGGTAATTATAATTAGGTATCTATTATTAAGTCTATATTAAAAAGTTAATATTAATTGCCTCCCTACCTTATCTTTTAGGGGAAGCAAATATAACGATTTTAGATATTACCTAAACTTAATCGCAAGATAGTAATTTAAGTAAGCAATTTAGGGTAGACAAATTTAAATATTATAGTTAATTAGTTAAAATACTTTAACTAATATACGGAGCTACGCCTTTAAGAAATTTATTACTTATTAATTCTTAACAGATATAAGAGCCACGTATTAATACAGTTTATTAAGTATTACGAGGCTTATAAGATTATCCCTCTCTATCTACTACCTTATTTAATACACCTACTTTAACCCCTAAACGTTAGTATATTTAGCCCCTTATTAAAAGCCTATTAGAAGCGCCTCTATAACTTCGCCTTCTATAAAGCTGTTAATATTACTAAGCCTAAGTTCCTTAAGTATTACTAAGCTATATAATATAAAGCTATATTATTAATTAATATAGTAAGTGTATAGCGAGCAACTAGTCTTCTACCGTTTAATCATTTAGTTATTTTAAAAAAGATTTGGCTAACAGTTCCTTCCTACCTAAGCTTTATAGATAAGAATGGCCACTAATTTAATATACCTGTGTCTCCTTCCGTAGAGGAGAGACTTACTAAAATATTTAGGCAGCTTTTGTAAGATGTATTACCCTTACGTTCTTAATATTTAGCAGTTTATATTAAGTATAGTAGCTAATAATACAATCCTAAAGCGAATAAATTAGGAGCTTCTTAAAAAATAGAAGAAGGAGCGTTATAATAAGACAAAAGCTGCCTATAGGAAGGCACGAGTTTTATTAGTAGTAGAGGCATAAAAGAAGAACGATAAAAAGCTTTAAAAGGAGCAGGAAGAGAAGAGGATAAAGGAAAAAAAGGCTGCATTATAGGGGGTTATTACCTTTACAAAGAAGGTTTGGAAGGAACTACTAATAGATTATAGTGTATTTATATAATAGGGTAGATTTAGGTAGATTTTAGGGTTGATTTTGGGGTTGATTTTGGTAGGAGGCCCATACGCTATCTTGGGTGGCCAGACTTGCGGAGGATAAATTATCCTATCCGGTTGGGCGGATAATAATCCTATCTAAGAATAGCCCGAATATTGGATAATATCTAGATAATATCTAGATATCCGCAAATTTTTAACTATAGGGTTCTGTGGTGGGCAGAATTATAGGGCTTAATATTCGGCGTAGAATAAAAATCCTTAACCTATAGTGGCGGTAGCGGGAGTACTAGAGGGCAAGAATTAGATCGTGGAACTGGAGGATAAGGAATAGATAAAAGTTACTAAATTTAGACTGCTGGGTCTCCTCTCTTTTTTGCTATTTATATTTTATTTTATAGTATTTTATTAACCCAAGGTACAAGTGGTCTATACTTTTAGTATTTGAATTTTTAAACCCCGCCAAGCCGGCTTCTAATTGCTTAGAAAAAAAGTACGCGCAGTAAGTTATGGCAGAATCCACGTAACGAATATCAAAATATTAGAACATCAAAATATCTTAGTACTCCTTTTTAATTAACACCACTATATATACCATAAATGCGGCGGAGCCTACTATAATTAAGTGTGGAAAGTGCCATGTCTATAAGCCCCGTATTAACTTTATTAAAGATAGCCCGTTAAAGAAGCTTTTAAAGCTATATTAGCTATTTCGGTTAAAGGCGCGTTTTCCCTTATATATTACTTTTACTTCTACTTACTTTCCTAAAAATCTATATCTAGTTTAAGAAAGCGGAAAGCTCTTGTAGGGCTAGGGCCTACTACTAAGAATTATTCTGTAAGGGGCTAGCAAACTGCTTAACCTAAAAATGACCTTAAGAATGCCTTCCTACCTTACAGCCAGAATAGCCAAGATACTCCTAAAATAGCTTAACGGTAGAAGATAATTAGGGCAATACAACGGGAATACCGTATTCTCAATCAGTATAGTAAAGCTTACTCGCCTACTCCTCCACTATATACCACAGATAAAGCTCTATATAGTAGAAGAGATTTTTTTTTATCCATTGTATTATACTACGTATAATACTGCGCATGCAGCCTTGGGCTATGGCGCTATAGTTCTATATACATAAATCCTTTCTAGGCAGCTTAATATATACTAGTAGCTATGTCCTAGTAGTTTATAGTTTCCTAGTAAAACACTAAGATACTACAACTACTAGGGAATGAGAAAATGGTAAGAAAAACTATAAGAAATCCTAACCCCTGGTCCCTGTCCTTTTGCAATTTATTTCTGTTCTTTTGCTCTCTAAATTCTTTTTAGAGTCTAGTAGAAGCTGCCTCCTTCTAGAATCCTTATCTATTTTATTCTTCTATAGAATCTTCCTTCACGTACTAGTTTAGCAGCTTTAAGAGTCTCCGCAGTCTTTTACTATTAGCAAAGTGTTTTTCTTTACAAATTAATACAAAGAGGGGTGGTATGCTGGGCAAGGCTTGCCTATTATATATACAGGTAGAATAGGAATAGTCTTTAGATAAATATGCAGCCGCACAGTATTTATAGGCCCTAGTAGAGCACCTGTCTCCTATATAGCCAAATTTTTTAGCAGCTCGTGCACTGCGTAGTAGGAGAGACTTCGAGGTATTTTACTACCTTAGTAGCTGTACCTGCAATTGATATCTCTTTTTGCTTAAGGATTTCTTGTCTTTTTTCTTTTTTCTCTATAGTAAAAACTATAGAGCCAAATCTGGTCTGTGGATTGTGTCTTTTTTCGCTAGATAAGATCTATCTAGGTAGTCCTTGTATTTTTTATAGATTAAAGGTCTCAATTTCTTCTTTTAGAAGCTTAGAGCCTCCTTCTTCTAGGAAAAGTAGGGTAGGAACCCCATAGGCTATAACTTGAACCCATGGTTCTAGTTTTTGTTCTCTTTGGAAGGTAAAGCAGTTATACTAAATTTCCTTATATTTAACTAGGAAATATGCATTATACTCCTCTGTAGTAGTAAGGAGAATATTTTGTTTTCCTCTAGTTCTAGCTATAGACGCTAGTACTGGTTTTTCTACTTGCAGTTTTGATGCCAAATAGTTAATTGACTTTTGTTTCGTATCGGAGAAAATATCTAAAGGTTAGTCCTTTTCGTCTGTAATTAGGACTAGCTTTCTTTCTTATAACTGCTTTTCTTACTTCTAGTAGAAGTAGGAGGACTCCTACTAGAAGGAGTGGTAGTGAGGAGGGTAGGAGGACGAGGAAGGGAGGTTCTTCCTTAGTCTTTCTGCGTAAGTTTCCTTAGTAGGGGCTACCTCCTTACGGAGAGCCCTTACTTCTTCTACTAGCCCTTTTAGGACATCTTTTTCCTTTTCTTTTCCTTTTATAAAGGGATTTTCTCCTACTAGGATACTCCTTGTATAGTCCTCTAGCTGTTTAACTTGTTCTTTTTCTTCTTCTTTTTCTAGCCCTTTATATGCCTGGGTTAGGCTTTCTAGAGCTTTTTGTAGGTNTTGTTCTGGAGAAAGGGGAGGAAAAGGTATAGGTATACTAGGTGTGCCATCCATAGTAGTTATTGGTTTCTTTTTTGNAGGTTTTTGGTTTTCTTTTTCAGGAGAAGTTTGAGGATGTTCTCTTTTCTCTCCCTTCTTAGATAAGCTAGGAGGAGAAAGAAAAGAAGATAAAAATAGAAATCTATTATCATTTCTTTCTATAGGGGTTTCGCCTATAGACTCGTTGTCGTCACTTATCTCTATAGGAGGTTTCTTTTTAGGCCTNGTAGGCCTTAGCATCTTATAGGGGGAGTTTTCTAGTTTTTACTATCCTTATACCCTTTTTCCTTACTAATCCTACTAGAGGAAGATTAGGTTTAAAGGTAGTAGTAATACTAGACCCCTGGTATTAGTGGTAGTAATAGTAGTAGTAGTTTTGGTGTTCCTGTCCGTGCCTCTCTTAGAAGCTAGGACCACCCCTAAGAAGAATTTTCTGTTAGGGGAAAGGGGGTAAAACGACAATTAAATCCACCTATAGCTCGCTAAGCAGTAGGAATTGGGTCTTGAAAGTTGGAAAATCGATTGTTTTTAGTGGTAAGATGGGTATGCGTAAGTTTTGAAGTGCGGCGCTTCCTTTTAGTAAGGTTGCATATATGGTAAAAGGTATAGAAGAGATATTCTAAAGGGTCTAAATACGTCCTTTTTAGAACTAGCTTCAACACCTACTCTAGTACCAATACTACCTCCTTTGCGGCAAGCTCTAACTACGGCTATACTACCACCTGTTTCGGCTATCGATTAGGAGCGAATTAAGAAGTTTAGGGGTATACTACAGGCTAAACGTATAGAGACGTGCAGTTGCTATAAGGAGTAGTGGTTCTAAATAGGCCTAGCTACGGAGGGTAATAATATAGGTATATATAAAGCCTGCATTAAGGACGCCGATAGTCTTAAGAATTTAACCCTTTCTCCCCTATTTAGTAAAAGTAACGGGCTTAATCTAGGGCCTCTTCCTAGCGTCTTACCTATACTTATAGCGGTAAAGGAGTTTCTGATTGCGCGCGTATATATTTATCTATAAGTTATACGTGTACGCGGCTAGCAATATCGCTATACTAGCTACGTTTACTACTTTGGCTAAAATATACTAAAGACTTAGAGGCAGCTACTACGGCTACCTACTAAACTTAATATACTAGTCGTAAGGCTTATAGCAGTAGAGGGTAGCTAGTACCTAAGCCGGCGGTTTACTAAGCGGTATACTATAAGGCGCTCTATTATAAAACTAAGGCTTTACTTTCTAAAGGCCAATTATCCTAATTATCGCGATGTTGAAATATATAGCACTTAGCTTACTAGCTTACCCAAAAATGGCTCTATATTAGATTAGCTACCTTATATTAATAAGTTAGAGTTAGATTTTAGTGACCTAATATATAACAGGACTAGCCCAGTTACAGTAGGAATGTCTTAGTGAAACACTTGATAGATAAATTCCGACGCTTTGACCAAATTCTGCCAGATTAATTAAATTCTACTAAAGTCCGTCGAAGACCGCGTGCGTACGTACGCACGCATTGACCACCAAGCCCCTGACTATTTAATTATATAATTCTCTTAATATTCCTTTCTCTTCTTTACACAACGTCTTATTCTTAGCGAGAGCTATATACCCTTAGATTTAGAATTTATATCATTCCTCTAAATCTTCCTAAAGTCTCTCCGCGCCCTTATATTACGTTGCGTTAATATTAATGCCCTTAAAATGGCAAACAAACTTAAATCCGCTATAACAACTATTATAGTCCTAGTTAGGGAATAAATAACTATAATGCAATAGTCCTTTATAGATGCCTTGGCCCAGTAACAAACTATACTAGAAGCTTAGCATTAGTAATTAATTAAAGTAATACGTAAAGAACTTTACAACGCTAAAGTACTCGCGTTAGAGACCCTAATAGTAACACCTATAAACGAAATTAAAATAACTGTATGCGAACCTAACCTATTAAATATAAACCCTAAACTAGTAACGGTAGCTTAATCCGTACCTATAACAAACCTAGTACTTACCGCGAAATCTAAAAAGCTTCCTAACCCTTTAATATTTAATAGAAATTAAAATAACCTATATCCCTTTATAACTAAGCTCCATTTTAGACTTTTAATAAACTATAACTAATACCCTACTAAAGCTAGCAAGATTAGCTATAGAATATCTTGTTTAAGTAAAGACGCTATATAAACTATAGACCCATTCTTCCGTAATAGCACTTTTATTAATTTTAAAATCTTTATCTCTCTACTAGAACGAATATATAATAACGCTAGCTACAAATATACAGCTATTACTAAACTTAAAAACCTATAATAACGGAACCGAGACTTTACCAGCTTCTTTTCGGAATTTTTAGGCCTTATTAGTGAACTAGATTGGAATAAAGCCGCTAGAGTTACTACCCTTCGTTAAGCTATTTTAGATAAAATTAGAGTATAGTTAGTAGGTAAAGAACTGCTAAAGGACTTACCTAAATTTGCTATAATATGTTAATAAATTAATAAGGACCTTTAATATAATAAATAGACTTATTCCCTAAAGCTAACCATACCTCGCGTTTAAAACTTTATAAAACTAATATATACCCTAAAGCGCGATCCGTCTCTAAGACCTAAAAGCCCTATATACAACCCTATAGACCTTAACGCCACTTAATCCTATATACCTTTAGGAACCAATAAATAAAAAATATAAGCCGTAAATAGAAAATATTTTAGATATAAAAAAAGGGATATATTTAAAGGGATTGCCAAACTTACCCTTTTAAAAAGGTCTACTGTAGCTTCTCTTAGTCCTTAAGTCGCACTTATTCTATAAATTGTACTTATTTTATAAATTATACTTAGTTATTATAAAGCGTCTTACCTTTAGTTAATTTGGAAAATAAATTGTCTTAGGGCTAAGTTGCGCCTTAGGATAAGAAGTGGAAGAGTATAAGTATTTAGGCTCTTTTAGCGCTAATATATAACACGACTCCCTTAATATACTTAGCGAAATTTAAATACTTAGAAAATGGAAGGAAGTACGAATTCTTATAAATAGCGAAGCTACTAGTATAGGCTTTATTAATATAAACTACGCGAAAACTTAACGCTTAAATTTAAAGAAATTTAATAAGCCCTAAGGCCTATAAGGCTTTAATAGTAAGCCTTTAATATATAGTAAACTAACGTACTACGCTCTTATAAAGATACGGATAAGCAAATACCTTAAATATATTTCCCTATTTATAATACCCTTAAAGCATTATAAGGTAATACTTAGATATAGATAGCTAAAATAACACAACCCTTTAATTAGCTAGGTTAAAGAAATACTAAAATTCCGTATAACCTACTACTAAAGTTATTACTTAAAATACCACTTACCCTATAAACATGTATATAACTATTTAAATTTAATATAATATAAATTGCCCTTGCTATAAACCTTAAACCAATATAATAAAGTTATAACTGCTAATCGCGGTAAAGAATGCGAAGATAATATATTAAAACCCCTTAAAATTTGTATAGTACAGGCCGCGCCCTTTTATTTATTAGTAAGAAAACGAGACTATAAGATCTTTACTATAACACTAGAAGATATTAAGAAGGCGTTAAAACTAAAGTAATATATTAACCCCTAACCTCTTATACCTAAAGAATATTATAATCTAATTAATATGTTTAAGAAACAATTTATAAACTAACTACCCCCGCATTAAGATAAGCACAATTTTAAGATAGAACTTAAACCTAGTATAATGCTAAAGTTCGGCCCGTTATACGGTATATCGCGAGAAGAGCTGCTTATAATGTAATAATACCTTAAAGAATACCTAGAGAAAGGATTTATTCGCCCTAGTTAATTACTATTCGCCTTATTTATACTATTTATTAAAAAACCTAGAGGAGGCTTAAGGTTCTATATTAATTATTAAGCCCTAAATATAATTATGATCTAAAACTAATATCCAATTCTTCTACTTTAAGAAATGCTTAACTACTTAGCGAAAGTATAATACTTTACGAAGCTTAACATAGTCGCTACCTTTAATTAAATCTGTGTTTATAAAGGAGATAAGAAGTATATAGCTTTCCGTATATAATAGGGACTTTTTAAATACCTAGTAATGCCGTTTAGTATAAAAAACGGTCCTAGTACGTTTTAGCAATACGTTAATAATACGCTTCGCGAATTCCTTAATATATTTATTACCGCGTATATTAATAATATCTTAATCTATTTATCTTTACTTTTTAAGTATTAGAAGCACATCTAAATAGTCCTTAAACGCCTATAAGACGCGGGCTTATAATGCGATATTAAGATATACAAGTTCTATATATCTAAAGTTATATACTTAGGACTAATTATATTCCGCAATAGAATTAAAATAAACCCTAAGAAAATCGCTGTAATTATAAACTAAGAAAGTCCTAGTAGTATATAAGATATTTAAGGATTTCTAAGATTTACAAATTTCTACTATCGATTTATTAATTACTTCTTAAAAATTATTTAGCTATTAGTAAACTTAATAAGAAAGAATATAAGATTTAAATAGATTATTAAATATAAATAAGCTTTTAACAACCTAAAATATTATTTTATAACTATTTTAATTCTCGCCCACTTTAATCTGGACCTTAAATGCATTATTAAAACAAACTCGTCTAATTATGTACTAGGAGGAGTATTATCGCAATATAATAAGAACGGCGAGCTGCGCCTAGTAGCCTTTCTCTTCTGGAAACTTACCCCTATTAAATTAAACTATAAGATATATAATAAGGAACTGCTTGCAATTATTAAATACTTTAAATAATAGCGTCTAGAACTTAAAGGATTATTATTCCTAATACACGTATTAATAGACTATAAAAACCTATAGTACTTTATAACTATAAAGCAATTAACGCAGCGCCAAATTCGTTGGGCCGAATACCTCTTATAATTTAACTTTAAGATTATATACCAACCTAGCAAACTTAATTAAAAGCCTAACTTATTAACATAATAATTATAGAACTTACCTATAAACGCCTCTAATAAACGGATTATAAATTAATTATAAATTCTATTACCCCCTAAACGTTTTAAGAAACTACGCCCTATATTTCTAAATGCGGAGCTTAATAGGAATAAATCGGAAATTAATAAGTAGGATATAGAAATTAATAAATTAATAGAGCATAAATATAAGAACGACCCCTAGATAGAAGATATAATAAAAATAATTTAAATAGAAAAACGGTAATATAAGGATATTACACTCGCTAAATGCGAAATCTATAATAATCGGTTATACTATTAATAGAAGATACTAGTCCCGAATTCCAAACCCTTATAATTTAAGATACTTAAATTTATATATAATTCCCCTATAGTAAGGCATCCTAGCCGTATAAAAACCTATAAGATTATCTAATAAGCTTATTACTGGCCTATAATATACCACTATATATAAAAATACGTTTAAGTATATAGAATATATATACGTAGGAAGACCTCTTATATAAAGAAGTAAAGAGTACTTTAACCGTTACTAATTCTAATATAAAGATAATAAGATATTTTAATTAACTTTGTAATTAACCTACCTAACAGTAATAGGTTTATAAATATTATAGTAGTTATTAACCGTCTTATAAAAATGCGATATATAATTTCTATAGACTTAATTAGTAGCTAAATGTTTTATTAAATACGTCTTTAAGCTATATAGACTTCCTAATTTAATAATATCCAACCGCGGAAGCTAGTTCGTTTTAGACTTCTAGTAAGCCCTATATAAATGATTAAGTATATAAACACGACTTTTAACTACATTTTATCTAGAGACAGATAGTTAAACTGAAATTGCAAACGCAATTATAGAATAATACCTATAAATATACTGCTCCTACCTGCAAAACAATTAGGAAAAGTAGCTACCTTTAGCTAAGTTTACTGCGAATAATACGAGAAACGAATTAATAGGCGTAACGCCGTTTTACGCAACCTACGGATAAGGCCCTTAACTTAGGTTTAAACTATAACCCGAAATTAATATAACAGGACCTATAATTAAGAGGATTTAACTAATTAACATATATAACTTTGCTAATTAAATAAAGTAGTTAATGGAACTATTATAAAGTAAATTAGCGTACGCTTAAATAGTATAAAAATGGCATATAAATAAAGGACGAGCTCCCGCGTGGGACTTTAAGGAAGGTAATATAGTTTACCTAAATATATAAAACCTAAAGACTTAACAACCCTTAAAGAAACTAGACTAGAAGTTTACGGGCCTATACTAAATTAAGAAGAAACTAAGCCCGTACACTTATAAGCTTAAACTACTAACTAAAATAAAGATATATCCAACGTTTTATACAAACTTACTATAACCTTTAAAAGGTAAACCCTTAACTTGCGAAGTGCCGCCGCTACCTCTTATAATTATTAATAACGGTAACGTAGTTAATTACTAAACCGTAAAGATTACCAAACCGTAAACGCATACTAAATCATCACCAAATATTTAACATACTCTCTCTGCATCAACGCCATGCTTTTAAAACACTTTAATACTGCTCAATAAAGGGAAAGGAGGCTCCTTTTAACCATTGACGCGTTATAAAAGGGCCAAATTCCCAATGCCTACTAGGCGTTCACGGTTCGGTAATCTTTACAGTTCGGTAATCAACTACGTTAATAGTTCTTACTTTATTAACTCAATTAATAATATATAATAGAAAACACGATCTAAACAATTTAAACTTCTTATTAAGTGGGAAAAATATAAAATATAAACCTAGGAAACCTATAACTAGATTAAGGCCAATGCGCCTTCCTTAGTAAAAGAATTCTATAAGGACTATCCTTTACGGCCTACTTTGGCTAAATAGACACAATATAAAGGTAAATAACTACCACCTAACACGAATACACGAAACATAATAGTAGGAAACTTAAAATTTAAAAGAACTTAAAATACGTTACGATGTTTATAATACAATTATATAATATATAAGATATTAAGGAACTTTAACAGCCGGTTAAAGTTATCTAATTAGCTAGATCCGCCTTGCTAAGACCTACTATAAAGATATTAGTTCTACTTACCGCCTTAACTAAGCTAATAGCAATTTTCTATCCCAGGGATAAAAAATCCTAATTAGCCTATTTATTAATAGAATTAGTAAAACTCTATACCGCTACCTAACGCGAAAACACAACACGCAATAAGTTATAAGTCTTAACTAAAAATGAATTATTTAGACCTTTAGCTAAAAGGGGGGGTACTATAACGGGACTAGCCTGGTTATAGTAGGAATGTCTTAGTAAAACACTTAATAGATAAATTCTAACGCTTTAACCGAATTCTACTAAATTAATTAAATTTTACTAAAGTCTGTTAAAGACCGCGTGCGTATATGCGCACGCATTAACCACTAAGCCCCTAACTATTTAATTATATAATTCTCTTAATATTCCTTTCTCTTCTTTACGCAATGTCTTATTCTTAGCAAGAGCTATATACCCTTAAATTTAGATAGAATTTATATTATTCCTTTAAATCTTCCCAAAGTCTCTCCGCGCCCTTATATAATAGCTTACCTTACTACTCCTATATAACGTTCTCTTACTAATCCTCTACCTACCAAGCTTGGTAGTAATATACTAGACGGCGAATTTAATAATAATATACTAGATACTTTAGTTCCTAATTTAGTACCTAACCTTAATAAATTAGAGCTTTTAGGTTACGAGGTTTAATACTAGTAAAATCTATAAGCGGGCTTAGAGGTTTTTACTATATAATAGATACCTCTCTCTAAACGATTAGCTAGCTTTATTATACGCAGCGCCTACTTTTATTAGGTTCCTAGCTACCTAGAAATCTATAGAAATAAAATAGTAGATAAACTAGCAAAGAAGGGCCTCTTAAGAAGAAAAATATAATCCTCTTATACCTCTCTAGCCTATATAGGGAAGATAGTAAGAGAAAAAATACTAGATTAGTAGAAAGACAATTAGCAACAGAATAAGAGCAAAGGAAAACACTATACTAAGATCTATAAACATCGGGAAAATATTCACAGGATAAGATTTAAGTAGACTTTGGTTTTCGCGTTTCGCGTAATTGACATACAATTTGACCAACTTAATATGCAATTAACTAACTTAATACGCAATTAACCAACTTAATATATAATTTAACTAACTTAACACGCAGTTAACCTACTTAACATGCAATTTAACTAACTTAACACGTAGTTAACCTACTTAATATGCAATTTAACTAACTTAATACGCAGTTGACCTACTTAACATGCAATTTAATTAACTCGACACGCAGTTGACCTACCTTAATATGCAATTTAACTAACTTAACACGTAGTTAACCTACTTAATATACAATTTAACTAACTTAACATGTAATTAACCTACTTAATATACAATTTACTAACTTAACATGTAGTTAACCTACTTAACAACTTTAAAAGCTAACTGTATATTTCTTGACGTGCGATTAAGGTAAAGTTATATACTATATATTATTAACTAATTATAATATAATCCTATACAATCTTATACAATCTCATACAATCTCATACAATCTTATAAGTCTTATTACTTGGAGGCTCTGCACGAGGCTCTACACGAAGCTCTGCGTACAGAGGCTCTGCAACGAAGCTTCGGCATAAGGGCTCTTCACGAGGCTCTACACGAAGCTCTGCGTACAAGAGGCTCTGCACGAAGCTCTGCCACGAAGCTCTGCACGAAGCTCTGCACGAAGCTCTGCACGAAGCTCTGCACCCGAAGCTCTGCACGAAGCTCTGCCACGAAGCTCTGCACGAAGCTCTGCACGAAAGCTCTGCACGAAGCTCTGCACGAAGCTCTGCACGGAAGCTCTGCACGAGGCTCTGCACCGAGGCTCTGCGCGAAGCTCTGCGCGAAGCTTCTGCGTACAGAGGCTCTGCACGAGGCTCTGCGAGGAAGCTCTGCGTACAGAGGCTCTGCACGAGGCTCTGCGCGAAGCTCTGCGTACAGAGGCTCTACACGAAGCTCTGCATCGGGTCCCCGCTATATTCCCGATAGCCTCTACACGTGCCTCTACCCTATGTAACCACCCTTATTTTTTACCCTTCCTTCCTTCTTTATATCCTCCCTACCTAGGGAGGCACCAGAACGGCAAGCCAGCAGAGGACCCGTTGCTAGAACTAGACGACCGTCGCCAGAACCAGATGACCGTTACCAGAACCAGACGACCATCGCCAGCCAGACGACCGTCGCCAGAACCAGACGACTGTCGCCAGAACCAGACGACTGTCGCCAGAACCAGACGACCCGTCGCCAGCCAGACGACCGTTACCAGAACCCAGACGACCGTTGCCAGAGCCAAACGACCGTCGCCAGAACCAGACGACCGTTGCCAGCGCCAGACGACCGTCGCCAGAACCAGACGACCGTTGCCAGAGCCAGACGACCGTCGCCAGAAACCAGACGACCGTTGCCAGCGCCAGACGACCGTCGCCAGAACCAGACGACCGTTACCAGAACCAGACGACCGTTGCCAGAGCCAGACGACCGTCGCCAGAACCAGACGACCGTCGCCAGAGCCAGACGACAACGACTAGCCAGCCAACACTATAAACGATTCGATCGATTGATCGAATTAAGGTAGCACAGACAGGTAGGCACAAACAGGTAGATGCTAATGGGTAGGTAGATGTAGAAAGGTAGGCAGATGCAGACAGGTAAGTAGATATAGATAGGCAGGCAGATGCAGATAGGTAACTAAATGCACATAGACAAGTAGACGTAGATAGCTAGGTAGATGCTAACGGTCGTCTAGCTAGATGTAAACACGTATGGTACAGGCAGACATATGCTCTAGATATACGACAGTGCTTATTTGGCAGATACACGATAGTCAGCTAAGAAGATCGCAGATAGGTAAGTAGATATAGATAGGTAGGTAGATGCTAACGGGTAGGTAAATATAGATAGGTAGGCAGATGCAGATAGGTAGGCAAATGCAGACAGGTAGATGTAGATAGGTAGGCGATGTAGATAGGTAGGTAGATGCAGATAGGTAGGCGATGCAGGCAGGTAGGTAAGTCAATAGGTACAGTAGATAGGTAGAAGAGAACCATCGCTATATTATATTAAATTATCTAAAATAATAATATTTATTTTGCTAGCCTTATAAATAGCTTTAAAATAGCTTTTATTTATTTAAAATATGCTATTAGTATAAAAGAGGTAAATATAATTATGGTTGCCAAATGCGCAGATTGCTGGCAGGTTGCGCATAGGTTGCGCGCAGGCTGCGTGTTAAAAAAACACGACATAGGCTAGTCGGTCGGGTTGCCAAATGACCTCAACTGCGCGCTAATTGCGTCAACCACCAACCATTGAGGCCATTGAAAGGGTACCATATTTTGCCGATGAAGGAAACTACTCCTTTTCTCTTAAAGCCCCTAAGGATAAATATCCTAAAAGGCTACAATCAGCTTTTTACCAACTAAAACTAGGAAAAGGCTTCTTTAAGTCCTTCTCTAAAACAATAGGGAAGGATAAAGAAGGTAGATGCTTTAGAGACTATACTGCCGTATAAACCCCTAAGCACTTATTACTATAATGCAGGCTATATTAGGAAGAGAGAAAAGAAATGCAAAGATAACTACAACTAGGTTCTTCTCTATCTTTAAAGAAGCTATTTTGTATAATAATAAAAAAAGGGAGAGAAGTGCTTTTTTAATTTCTAAGTAAGACAGGGATAGCTATTAGAAAGTGGCTAATAGCAGAAGAATCTTTAGAAGGTAACTCCTACTAGAATTTAAGTAAATAAATAATAGTAAGTAAAAGAACAGAAATAAAACACAAAAAGGATAGGGATAGGTGTTAGGATTTCTTATATTTTACTGATTTTCTACTATTTCTTACTACCTAATAGTTATTAGCAATCTAGTGTTTACTAAGGAGCGGTAAACCTCTAGCTTAAAGGTTTATAAACTACTAAAACATAGTTACTAATATATATTAAGCTGCCTAGAGAGGGTTTATGTATATAGGGCTATAGCGCTATAGCCTAGAGGCTTTATTTGTAGTATTATACGTAGTATAATATAAATGATTTAAAAAAATAAAAATAAAAAATACGCGGCGCCTTTTTTACTCTGTTTCCTTATAGTAAAGCCAATTTTAATATACTATAAAGCTATATAGTTACCCTAGCTGCGTACGCCAAGCATATACTTAAGTATTAGGATAGTTAGTTTGGCCGCTACCCCTTATTTTGCTACTATATGTTTAATCGGATTATAAAAGAGTAAGCCCTTAACGCTACCCACTTTCTTTACGACCAATTAGATAAGAATAGTCTATCTTTAAATAAGCTTAGTAATCTTATAAATAGTAGTAGGGGTAACTAGGTTCTAAATAAGATTATACGGCATATATAAAAGCTTAAAGATACTAGGCCCTATTAGAAGCAGAAGTAAAATAAACTTACATCTTATACTAAAAATATTAAGAGCGGGTCTCTATTCTTTATACTTAGCACGGCTAATCTATATTAGCATAATCTATACTTTTATATATCTTTATTTAAGGAATATAAGGCTACTAATAAGGCTTAATGCTACCAGATTGCTTTTTAGAATCTTAATAATAATCCGTATATTCCTACTTACTGGCTATATCGCCGCTTTAATCTGTTTAGGAAGTATATACTTATAGGTTTATTTAATAGCACTAACTTTTAGTCCTAATATAAGTGGTAGGTATAAGGTAGTGGCTATATATATAACTTCTTATAGAGTTTAATAGCCCTAAAGCTAGATCCATTAACTAGTAAGTTAAGGGCGGCTTTTACTAAGCACTAGGCTGCTTTTATATCTATAATAAATCCTAATTAATCTAGGCCTTCCGATCTTTAATATCCTTCTGCTTTTAGCTATAAAGAACAGCTTAATACTAGTAAGCTTCTTACTGCCTACCTTAATTAATTTTAATGGCACTATAATTACACTAAGTCTTACTGTGTAAGAGTACATATATTAGATCCCGCCGCGCTTGCGAACAACTTCGCAAGCACTCCGTGTCTTTTTGGCCGAATGGCGACGTTGGGGCGGGAAACGTTACATACTGCTTAAGATTAAAGAAAGGCTCCGCTGGAGTAAAGAAGTACCGCTTTTACTTTCCACGCTCTCTCCGCAATAAGGCCGCTGTATTAAAGGATTAAAATCTATATTACTAGACGTTTTATTTATAGCGTAATAATAAGCTTCTTAATGGCTATAATGCAGCTATAATACTAGCGTGGATGGTAAATATTAATACGCCGCCCGCTATAAGTATATTAGTAATCGTTAACTATATAGGCAAATATTACAGTAAGAAAGAGAAGAGGTTAACTTTCTACTAAGAGTTACTCTAATTAGTATAGCCGCACGCCAACAGTCTTTATGCCTTTAGTTTAGTAGTAGTTAAGTTTATAAATAAGCTTATTACTAAACGCAATTAGTTAGCGTAGGAGGTATACTATCTACTTTTTAATATTCCCCTTTCCGAAGGCTTAAGGAATATAATAACTTTAGACTACCGTTAGGAGGATAATTAAAGCGCTATATATAAGCTTAAGGATAGGTAAGTAAGAGGGTATAGACTATCTAACTATAAGAAATATAAGCGCCGCCTAGATAGGGTAGAGGATATTACTTTTCTTAATTTTCTACTCTATTTTAATTACTCTACTTATAAGCGTTGACTAAGAGTAAGGCCTTAAGTTATATTATACTTTCCGTAATATAAAGGCGATCCTTTTTATCTATAGTATCCTAAGTTTTACTATATAAAGCTTATTCTTTATTATCTATAGAGGGAGTATAAGGAAGTGGCTTCTTATATTAATAAGTTTAGGGCCCCTAATTATATAGCTTTCTATTAGGCTTACGTTAACTCTTATTAGCATTTACCTAACTACTTCTATAATTGGAAACTAGAGGAAGGTTATAAAACTACTAATAATATTAATAAGTTTGAGGGCGATTTTATAGAAAACTTAGAGCTATACTAGTCCTTTAAGGCCCTATATGTCCGCGTTTAAAATACTAATAGAGTTAAAATTAAGAATCCTAATAGGCTTGGTAATTGGGAGCTTAATTATAACTACGACTAAAGTATATATTAGGGTACGTACCCGCAGCTTAATAAGAGGACTTATTAGTAGGAAGTATAGCTATAGCCTCTACTATAGAGCCGCCTATTTTAAATAGTAACTCCGTCCTTTTTATAACTAGGCTAGCGTTATATCTATAATATTATAGTTAATTATTATAGGTAGATTTAAGTAGGTGCCGGCCCCTCCCTACTGCGGATTAATATTAATAAAGAGGTAGGAACTAGTAAATTATATTTTATTACTATCCTCTTTATTACGCTCTGTAATATAATAAAGGCTAATAGTAAGCTAATACTGTTAGCTTAAGCGGCCTCTATTAGGGTAGCTATCTTTAATATTAACGGCAGAACTATATATAATCTATTAAGGTTATCAATAAATCGCCTATTTAAGGAATTGCCTACTACTAGTCTTACACCTCTATAATAGGCTTTTAAGGATATTTATTATCTCGTCCTTGATAAGAAATCTATAATTAGGTAAGTATAATTAGCCTAGATTAATTGCCGCCTCCGTTAATTCCACCCTGTGTGTAATAATAACTACTTTAAAGGCTTAAACATTTTACTAGTAGGTAATTTCCATTAGCTTCCCCCTATAAATTAGGCGGCCTTATATAGCAATCTACCCACTAGGCCGTTAGAGCTTACTAGCCACAGAAAAGAAGCCTATAAGGTAATTAACCAAATTACTATCCTAGATTAAGCTATGCAGTAGGGTAGTAATAATACTAAAAGCTCTATATTTAGAACCGCCCTTATAAACATCAGGAAATTTTTTTTCGGGCTCGTTGTTGCAGTTTGCGGCAATTTGCGGCAAACTATACGGTCGCGGCAGTCGTATATGGTCTTGTGCGGTTTACGCATTTTACGGCAAACTGTACAGAGCCTGCGTATTTTATAGCAACTTGCAGTAAACTGCACAGAGCCTATATATTTTATAGCAACTCGCAGCAAACGCGTAGAGCCTGTATATTTTATACGTTTTATATATTTTATATATTTTATATATGGCCGTCGAAAACGGACTCTGCACCTGTATGTGGTGACGGCTACGAACCTGGGTCTTCGAAGTTCAGACCCAGAGCCAACGCAGAGACGTCGCATAGCGTGCGGACAGGACCTAGTGGTAGTTGTAGGCGTTAAGGGCAGTAGTGAAAAATTTTCGGATGGTGAGATCTTAAAAACCACTACTATTAGCCCTCTATAATACGACGACTACTACTATTCTCCTATCTAGGGTACCTATACGATCCAACGTAAATATGTGGCACTTAATAAACATCCCCAAACCTTAACTAAAAGCATTAACGACCTTATATTAACAAATAAATATACGCACGAATAAACGAACGAACGAGTAAATATACGGCCCCTCTTAACCCCCAGGGCGATCGCCCGCGGAGTATACGGTCACTCGCCGTCTTACTACTAAATACTACCTAGCAGCCTAGATTGCGACCTACGGTTTTCCCCATTGTCTTCTTTTAACGGAGTGGTGACCCTTAAAAAGGGCCTAGCTGGGGCCTAGGTATAAAAGATACCCAAATACAACATATCCCGCTCGCTTATTAGTATTACGGTGGTTAGAACGGATAAATCCCCCTTACGCCTTCGGTGGCTCTAGGGGGGGGGAGGCAAGGCGTATATGGCAACGCAATAGTTATAGGAGATAGTATATAGGGGGTGGTTAAGATATAGGAAACGACCGTACGGCAATCGATTAGCAAGGCCTAGCTAGAACGTAGTAAACCCTAGCTTTGGATAAGCTAGAGAAGGAAGCAGTAGTTCCTAAGGAGTTCGAACATTTAAAGAGGACAGGACGTAGCCGTAGGCCCGCAGGGCCGCCGCTATGGACGGACATAGTAAATCGGGGTTTTTTATCCTACTAAGGTGGCTCATAGGGTTTTTCCTCCCCCCCAGCAGCAAGGGTTTTTTCCCGTCAATATTACTTTTCCCTTGTGTACGGAGTAGTCTGCGTGGGGCTAGATAGCATCCGTATCAGACGTTAATCAAAGAAGAATTATTATATTTTATATATTTTACACATTTTGCACATTTTATATATTTTATATTTTGCATATTTTATATTCCTATATAACTATATAAAATGTAGAGCTATTTATTAAATAATTAAGATAAGGGGGATACCCTTTATAAAGGCTCCAAATTATTAATTAGCGGTATTCCTAACGATCTGCTAGCTATGTACCGATTTCCTAACTAGGCCTAGTGCCTGCCTGCCTGCCTGCCTACCTACCTACCTATCTGTCTGTCTATACCTACCTATACCTACCTACCTATGCCTACTATCTATGCCTACTATCTATGCCTACCTGTCTATGCCTACTGTCTGTGCCTACCTGTCTGTACCTACCTATCTATGCTACCTGTCTATGCCTACCTGTCTATACCTACCGTCTGTGCCTACCGTCTGTGCCTCCTATCTGTGCTACTGTCTATGCCTACCTATCTGTAATTTGGGGGAAAGGTCGGCCCGATTAAAGGCTCCGCCTAATTTGATTGATCGATTAATCGTATTAATTCGAATCGTTCTCTACGGCCGTTCGCTGGCTGTATATTCGAACGGTGGTCGTCTGGCTCTGGCGACGGTCGACGGTCGTCTGGTTCTGGCGACGGTCGACGGTCGTCTGGTTCTGGCGACGGTCCTCAGCTGGCTGCCGTTCTGGTGCCTCCCTAGGTAGGGAGGATGTAAGGAAGGAAGGGTAAAAAATAAGGTGGCTACCTAGGTATATAGATAAGGGGTACACTTGGCAGAGGCACGTGTAGAGGCTATCGGGAATATAGCGGGGACCCGATGCAGAGCTTCGTGTAGTAGAGCTTCGTGTAGAGCTTCGTGCAGAGCTTCGTGTAGAGCCTCCGTATGTAGAGCTTCGCGCAAGCCTCGTGCAGAGCTCTGTACGTAGAGCTTCGTGTAGAGCCTTGTGTAGAGCTTCGTGGCAGAGCTTCGTGTAGAGCCTCATGCAGAGCCTTGTGCAAAGCTTCGTGGTAGAGCTCGTGTAGAGCCTCGCGCAAAGCTTCGTGCAGAGCTTTGTGTAGAGCTTCGTGTAGAGCTTCGTGCAGAGCTTCGTGTAGAGCTTCGTGCAGAGCCTCCGTGGTAGAGCTTCGTGCAGAGCCTCGTACAGAGCCTCTATACGCAGAGCTTCGTATAGAGCTTCGGGCAGAGCTTCGTGCAGAGCTTCGTGTAGAGCTTTGTGCAGAGCCTCGTGCAGAGCTTCGTGCAGAGCTTCGTGTAGAGCTTTGTGCAGAGCCTCGTGCAGAGCTTCGTGCAGAGCTTTGTGTAGAGCTTCGTGTAGAGCTTTATAGTATTTTTGTTGCGTTTTTATTGCAGCCGAAAAATTAGGGTCTACTTAAGTCGCAATTTGCGGCGATTTATATGGGTAGCCTATGTATTTGTAGCAAATCGCCGCAAGTTGCCGCAAATCGCTAAAATCGCGACTTACGCAGGTTTTGCAGACCCCGATTTTCGCTTGCGACAACGTGCCCAAAAAAAAATTTCCTGATGAAGCTATATAGTAATTCTATAAGTAATCTAACATAAAAGCTTCTTTTAACTAAGTATAAGTAGGGCCTATTTACTAATAAGGTTACGGGCTTTAACGATATAATTCGGCTATATAGTATACACGCTGCTATAAGTAAGTATAATATTACTTAGCTTCGCGACCTTTTATAGCTAGTAGTAGCTATTAAGTTAGTTAACACTAGTATAGGTATACGGAAAGTTACTCCTAATTAGTGCAATACTATAGAGAATCTAGCCCTATATATTGGCGTAAAAGTAATACTAATATAGAATATCTGGGTTAAACTAGGCTTAGTAAACGGTACTACTAGTATAGTTAAAGATGTTGTATAGAAGGGATACGTGAATATTAAAAAGGATTAGCCTTAGTTACTACTAATTATAGTAGATAGATATAATAGACCTGCCCTATTTACTCGGTAGGATAGTAAGAAAGTTATCCCTATATTTTCCATGCTTTATAAATAGGAGAATATAAAAGGCTTTTACTTATAGCGTTAATTTCTAATTACTTTAGCTTTTACTTTTACCATATATAAAAGCCAGGGCCTAATACTTAATTAGGTAGTTTTAGATATTAAGGAAAAGGATAAAATAGTTAGGCTAACCTATATAGCAATCTTATAAGTTAAGAAGCTTTTAGGGCTTATATTTAAACGTAGGTTTAATATAGAACGACTTTAGCTATCTATAAGTAAGACTAAAGAGGTATAATAAGAAGATTTTATATAGAGGCAGCAGCAACTACTTATAAACAACTTTTCCTAATTAGGAAATTATATACTAGCTTAAAGGTAAGTAGAGAATATAGTACTTATCTTAGTTTCCTAACTTTTAAATAGCTTAACCGCGAAATCTAATTTTCTAAATTTTAACCCCCATATCCGTTTTACCTTTTTACCGCTTTTAGAGCTGTTAGATATACATATAATAGTATATAAGAAGAATTAGCAGTATTGCCGGATTAATATTACTACTATCTATAGCGTTAATTAATTTTTAGAAGTTTTAATTTTTTTTAAAGGGTGGAAATATTGCTTATATAAGAAGTTACGTAACCTCTAAGAATATATAAATAATTGTAATAATTCCTAACTAAAAACACTCTTTTTAACCTTATAGCCTTACTTAGACTACTTCTACTACCTTTATAGTGTCTTAAGCTTCTTTACCTATTAAATAAACGGATAATTAACCCTAGTTAATAAACGTACCTAACTAATAAACGAACAAACAAATTAAATTAAAAGTTTAAATATCTAAATAAGGTTTTATTAAAACGCTAGCTAGATCTTAACCTATTAAATTTTAAAAATAATAATCTTTACTAAATTAAAAATTAACCTTATCCTTAATAAGCTATCTAATTAGATTTAATAGTTCTTTATTATTTAAGACACAGCTAAACTAATAAGGTATAGCAGTATATTAACCTATTTAAGAAGAAAGATAATCTTCTAAAGCTAGAACTACTAAGTAGGCATATACTAAGGAACATACTAAGCTCGGACCCCTAGAACTCGGCCACCTCCGGAAGTCGGCCACCCAACCAAAATCAAACCACCAATTTGTCAACTTATTTTCTCTATAACGAATCGATCAATATAGACCAAAATAAGTAGAACTTATAAATAGCTATCGTAGATTTTAAATCTGGTGTTTATAAGTATGCGCGAAAAGCTATACTTGTATACGGTGTCCCTTTGTTGGTTTTAAGCGATTAATTAAGTGGTATGCTACTAGGGCAATTTATATATGTAGCTAGAAGTGTTGGACACATCGTGAGGGCGGCCAAGGCGCTAGTGGTAAGCGAGCCAATGGCGATTTTCCATGCCGGGCATGGAAAATCGTGATTGGTTGACAGAGGTTACAGGAGAACACGTGACGAGCCTTACCTCGCGACGCGTAGATCTTAGAGAATCAATCATCTATCTACAACACCGTATAGTACATATCATTGTGATATATGTATTCTGCACGTTATTAAAGTTATACTAACAATATACTAATATAAATACTATATAGGTGGCCTTGCTTACTAATTGGGTACTTAAATATAATTTATAAATATTTATTCCCTTATATATATAATTATAAAAGAATAGTAATCTAAATGTTTAATTAAAATAGCAATATAAAGCCCCTAAGTAAAATATAAGTAATTTGGTATTTTAAATATAAAATTTATATAAAAAAAATTTCACTAGTTAATAGAAAGTATATAAGTTAATAGGGCATAACTAAAGTAAATTTAAAAATTATATAACCTTTATAGAAACGTATAAAGGAAGGTTAATATATAAGTAGAAAATACCTAATATATAAATAAATTTAAAGTTATATTAAGTGTGTATATAAACTAAACTACTACCAAAGATACCTTTAAAGAGAAAACCTTTATATAGTTACTAAATAATTATAAATAGGTATTTATTATAGGGATAATATCTACCCCTAATTACTTAATTAAACCTCCTATAATTTTTTAAAGGAAAACACTTTTAATTAATATAATTCTACCAAGAAAAACACTCTATTAGATATATATAATATTAAAAAATAATTAAAAGAATAAATATTATTATATTTAACTAATTTACTAATATTTTCTTACATAAAACTAGGTTTTTTTAGCAATAAAGCTTAATTATTATTTATAATAGCTATATAAGCCACTATATAATTAAGTTTTTATTAAAATATATATAATATAATATATAACTTATTTTTCTACTGCTTTATTTAATATAACAACCCTTAAATTTATTGTATTTCTCCTCTATAAAATTAAAATATTAGGACTAAATTATAGAGCTTATATTTCTTAATAACATAACTTAAATTAAAGGGTGCTGCTTTACTAAGTATAACTATAAGGCCTAAAAGGAAGGTCTTTTAGCAAAAATAGTTAAATTTAGGTAGTATACCTTTAGTATTTATCTATAGAATCCACGTAAGGGCTTTAAGTCTTTATAGGTTAAAAATAAGGCTTTAATAAAGGCTTTAAGCTTTAAATAAGCTAACCGTCATTAGTTTAATACTATAGATATCCTAAAAAAGCCTTCTAATATATATTAAGTAGTTTATAACCTTTATAACAAATATATACTTAGTTAAAAAACTTAGTTACTTTTCTAAAAAGGAAGTCACTAACTTAAGCAACTTACTGTAGAGACTATATATAAGGACGCTTAAATATATAGCTCGCAATCGCAGCTTAAAGACCTTAAAGGTCTAAAAATTCATAGGTAGGTAGCTATAGGTCTAAATATAGAATTTAGAAATATAGATTTAGTTAAGTAAGGTATAGAGGAGGTAGAGGAGAAAGAGGCTAAAATAACAACAAATGAGTTAAAATTAAAGCCTAAAAATGCGCTAGGTAGAAAGGCCGGGGCCGATATATTAAATTACACGTAGGGGTAGGAGGTTAAGTTGATTTAATTAAGTATAGATAGCTTTAAAAGTGGTGGGGTTCGATTCGCTTAAGTGGCCGAGTTTAGGGGGCGGCCGAGTTCTAGGGGTCCGAGCTTATCTACGGCTATATTAATAATAAAGCTAGACCTAAACTAGCTTACTATCTATAACCGGCTCTACGCTAAATATAAGGACGATCTATATGTATACTAGAAGTAAAAACAGGCTATAAATAATATTAATAACTATATCGTTTGCACTAATATCAGTAGCCTACCTTCCACTTATTAATAGCCTTAGTAGTTAAGTATATTAAATATTTAAGGCGTCTTTACTACTATAGTAGCCACTATAGTAATAGAGATACCCTATATCTTAGTAAGCAATTAAGCCCATCTTATATAAGAATCTTATGCTATTAGTACTTACTAAATTATATACTTATAATGCCTTCTCCCGTCTATAAATACTCTCTCCTTTATACCTTCCTTTCTTCTTTTTTTCTTCCTTATAAAAGCTAGGGGCGCTCTAATACTTCTTAGTCTCTACTAAGGGATTTATTAGTTAATATAGTAATATAAACAGTATTAGATAAGGAGACGGGTAAGAAAGAAGATAGAAAAGACAGAGGATCGTTTAGTATCTATATTATAGCTACCTAATCTCCTACGTTTATAGGCCTCCTCCTATTTATAAACACTCCCTTCTTTATACCTTCTTCTCTTTTTTTTCTTCCTTATAAGAGCTAGAGGTACTCTAATACTTCTCCCTAGTCCCTACTAAGGGATTTATTAGTTAACGTAGTAATATAGATAGTATTAGATAAGGAGACGGGCGAGAAAAAAGATAGAAAGAATAGAGAAGCCTCTAGTATATATTAGTTAAGTAATATTAATAGCTATATTATAGCTGCCTAATCTCCCGTTTATAGGCCTCCTTTTATTTATAAATACTTCCTCCTCTATATCTTCCTCTCTTCTTCTTTCTTCTTCCTTATAAGAGCTAGAGGCGCTCTAATACTTCTCCTTAGTCTCTATTAAGGGATTTATTAGTTAATATAGTAATATAGACAGCATTAGATAAGGAGATAGGTAAAAGAGAAAATAGGAAGAACGGAGGAACCTCTAGTAGGTGTTAGTTAAGCAACGTTAACAGCGGTTTTTATTACCTAAAAATTGCGTTATATAACGATATTTGGGAACGTAAATATATACCCCCGTCCCATACTTATACCACTATTAAATATTCTAGATTTTGCACTTAGAGCTACTTATAATAGGCATTCCTAAAATATCTACCGGTTTAAAGCTCTATAATTAAACGTTATTAACGTTTTATATAAGGATTGTTAATTAAGCTCCTAGGATACAATTTTTAAAGTTTAATACTATACTAATATTATAATCTTCTTGCAGTGGCTAAGCCACCCTAAATCTCCTCCCCCTTCTCCCCCCTTCTATTACTCGGCGCTAAGCTATTATATTATTACCGAGCTATTATATTATTGTACGTCCGAACTAGGCGGGTAATAACGTGGTTAATTAGTTATATTAGACGTTTCTATATATAGTTATGTCGGGAATAAGGCAAGCGGTCATCACGTGACGCTGCGGCACTAGCGTAGCGAGGAGTCTTAAGCTCCTCGCCCTTCCTCATTCTAATTAATAAGCTTTATTAACCAACATCACTATAACCTACTTAAGTAGTCGTTATTGGTAAGTCACCCTATATAACTAACACTAATCAGTGGTTAAATATATAGTTAACTATAGAGCAGCTAGGTTTTTAAATAGAAGAGATAGTCTCGTATAGGGGTGCTATATACACTTATATGGAATGGATCCCAGCAATACTATACTACCTTAAACTTACGGAAAACTAGTAATAAAAGTGTCACTAAGTACTAGGAGATACTAAGTTACGTCTATTATATAGAACAACCACGTTTACGAAGATTTGGTTAAGTACTTTAGGTTAGAAGTGTTACTAAACCTAGGGTCCTAAGTTAACGTCTAAAACGCGTCAAATAACTACCTTAATACCCTCCGTATACCTTCGCAGATCTTAGAATTATAATTAATACCCAAATCCATCTATATACGTCTGCTATTATAGCGTTAACCTACCTAAAGAAGTATAAGGACGATATTAACCCAAAGATATAAAATACTAATATAACTAACCTGAAAAATATAAACTAGTTATACTTAAACAGATTCTTATTATACCGCATAGTATACTATAAAGACAGCGAATATAACGATACTATGTTATAGTACTATATAAGGGAGGACTTTATTAGATGGATAAAGGGAACATAAACTCCTATAAAGAAGGATATTATATAAGACTTTTGTAACTTCTTATAGAAGTATAAAGTGTTTATACCTATAAATGGGGGTACTATTAGAGACAACATTTAGGAGTAGGTTATTAATGTAAAAGAAGAGTATAAATAGACTCTATAAGAGATTAAGCACTAACTACGCACTATAAGGAAGCTTAATTTATGATAAAACCTAAGTAATATACCTCTAGAGACGAACCTACCTCCGCCTTTAACTCCTCTATATCTAATTTAACCTGTAACTTTAACGTTAAATACTATACCCTAATAAAAGCAGGCACAGGATCCCATTGCTTCGCAATTTAATAACCTTTAGACTCTACTAACTAGACCTACATCCCCACTACAGCCTATAATACAACCCCCACCTCCTTTATCTTAATCTTAAATTGGAGGTAGTTTAAAATTACTTATAAAGCTTATAAAGCTCTATTTAGATTAAAAGAAGAAATTTAGCAGGAAATTATATAATATTCTTAATTCGAAACTACGTATCTTCTATAACTATTACTAGAAGGTAGAAATAGAGTCTAATTAATACTATAACGCCTATTCTGTTATGCTTAAGGGCCGAGCTAGTACCTTCTATTATAATTATTTAGTAGGAAAAGGATATAATTTTAACCGCATAATATATAAGTTAAGATACTACTTTAAAACAAAAGAGAATAAATAGTAGTATATATTAGAATAGAGAGAAACTACCTTTTTAAGGATTATTACTATAAACCTAGGTGTCCCTTAACTTAATTATCTTTAAAAGCTCTTTAATTAACTTTAGACGATTTAGCGTGGTTTATCCAAATTATATTAAGAGGATTTTAGCCTATATAATTAAGTTATTAGCGTATGCTAAGGCGTTAAAGAATATAACCTTACTCTCTTTAATCCTGCAAATACTTATAAAGGAGTATATACTTAATTAAGATCTTCTATTAGCACCACTCTACGCTCTTAAAAAGTATAGCAATTTAACGCCTAACTTTAACCTACTTTAATTAACCCGCCTAACTAATATAACTATAACTGGACTGATTAAATATATAGTGGCCGTGGTAGGCAATATAGTAGAGGGTATAATTAACGACTATAAGGTAAAGGTGGAGGTCCTTTATAAGAGGCCAGTATGACTAGAATGTATAATTATCTAATTAACAGTATAGAATAAGAGTTATAGGTAAGTAGAAGATAAGTTAAGGTAGAATAATCTTCACGAATAAAGGACAAAATGCTTTCTAACCTCTTCTATTTAGAGACTAATTGCTAGTTCTTCTCTAGAGGAGAACTAGCTCCCTATATAATCCTTCTAAAACGCTAATAAAACCCTTTACCCCTTATCTGTCTAACTATATCTTTTAGAACATAGATGGAACATAGATAAAACCTCCTTCTGTCTTATTTAATATACCTTCTAGGGAATTTCGTTATAATTGCCTCCCCTTTAAGGGTCTTAGTCCTCTAAGACTTCGCCTTTACTAAGCTTTTATAGAGTTTTAGCTAAAACCACTAAGGAAATTCTTAGTGGAAAGGTACTTTATAATGCGGCTTATAGCTAATTCTTTACTAGCGTAAAGCCTTACTTCATCCTCAGTTCCTCTACTCTTCTCCTACTATAGCTCCTTATAATGCCTTTATAATAAAACTAAAATAATAATAATAAAAATTAGATAGGATTCACCTTTCTTATTATAAGAGTTTATTATAAGTTAATCTAGAGGTTATCCTATATAACGCGTTTATAAGCTACTATCCCCATTTACCTAAAATAGACTCTAATAATAACGTCTTTATTTTAATTTTCTTCCAGTTTATAAGCTGTCGCCTCTTACGCGTCTTTTTATTAATAACACTATTTATCTCGCCTTTTAGCAAACTGTTTCCTCTATATCTCCGCCTTTAGCTTCTATATCTTTAGCTATTCTTTTATAACTGCTTTATTTTCTTCTTATAATATATCTATAAGCAATAAGATCCTTATTTTATCTCTATTAATAATACTAACTTCCTATAATATTTTCTTATAATAGCTTATGGTCCTTCTACGCGTCCCCAGACCGGTAGTAGTATTATTCCTCTCCCGGTAACGCCCTAGACAGCGTTTATTACTCCTATAGCAGTTTCCCTAAAATGCTATTATTACTACGTTTATGCTCTTACGTAGGATCCTTCCTACGTCTATAAGATGCCTTACTCCAGTAAAAACAAATTTAAGTACTTCTATTGCTATAGTAGGAGAAAGACCTACGTCCCAGTATTTCCTATTCCGTCTTATTCTAGATTTCGCTAATTATACTAAATCCCCGCTATCTATACGCATAATACTTATAGGCTCTAACACGCTATCTAAGATTTCTACTAATATCCTAATAGTAATAGGTAGGGACAGAAGGTATCTTTCCTTATTTATAGACTTTTTAATTTAATAAGGGTTTCTACTACTATAGAGACGTAATAATTTTAGATATATAGTGTCTAGGAGCGTATATATAAACAGCTCGTCCTTATTAATAATAATATTTATACTCTTACGCGGGCTAATTTGGCCAGGTAAGTTTCTCTAGTAACTTACTTAGAAACTGTGCTAACTTCTTTAGCTAATATCTCTCTAATTCTTACTTAGACGCCGATTTAGAACCTAAGGATACTAAGGATAGTAATAAAGGTTAAGATAAACGTTCTCCTCGCTAGTCTCCCGCCTATACTAGTTCTTCTAATACCCGTTATTTTAAGAAGAATATTAATGGAAGTGCTAATACTTCTAGGGATAGAGGAGCTAATAATACCGTTAATAATAACATTAAGATGGAAGAGGAGGCTCCTATTACTACTACTAGTGTTTAAGTTATTACCTAGCTCTTTCCTTCTTCTTATAGAATAGCTTTATATAGTGCCTCTTAGGTGCCTCTAGAATGCCCTATTATTAGGAATTAACTTTATACTTTAGGGATGCCTTTATTCTAAGCTTTAGTAATAATTCTTATAAAGGCAGTGCACTACTATAATCCCCATATATAATAAACGGGTAGTATTCCTATAGGTACTTTATAATTTTTAAAATTTTTTAATTCTTTATAGGCTGTCCTTTTACTCCTCTTTGTACTATTAGCTCTACTATATATCCTTAGTACTAAACTAGATACTCTCCTTTTATCCCTAGGGGGTCCTTCTAAATCCCTAAGGCCTTTTCTTATATTACTACTACTTATTCTTAAACAGCGTCTTCTTTAGATAGTATCCCTAGTGGTTCTCCTATAAATCCTATAGGCTTCCCCTTATAGGGTTTTAGGATCCCTATTATAATAGCGAAATATTTCCGTTCTTAATACCTATACTTAACCTTATAGTTTTAATTTATAGGGTCTTCCCTATTGTCTTATCTATAGTATATCCGGAACTATTACCGAATCTTTACCTTTGGTCCTTAGGAAGGTTTTAATTACTATATCGCATCCTAGTTTAAGGTGCTCCTTAGGTTTCTAACTATTATACGCTTTTTCTAACGCCATCTTTAGTCTAGAATATCTTCTATATTCCATTCTAGTTCCCTATTAATTTCGCTAGGTAGTAGCGGTTTTATACTATCTCTTTTCTAGTATAGCTTTAGTAAGGAAACATAAAATATAGGATATATTAGGTATAATTTCGGCAATTCTAATTTATAGGCTTAATTTCCCTTAGTTTTTTTTAACTATCTTAAAGGGTCTAAGCTACCGGTAATCCAGCTTCTTCTTAATACGTTTTATTTAGATATTTTTTATAAATAGTAAAACTTCGTCTCCTATCTTAAATTTTTTAGTATATATTTTTTGTTATAGTACCTTTTTTGCACAGCCTGGGCGTCTAGTAAGTGCTTTTTAAGTTCTTCTCTATAAATTCTTATTTGCTTAATTCTCTCAGACGCTACCGGTGCCTCCCTTTTAGGAATAATATTCTTAACATTTCAGGGGTTATTTACTTTTACCCCAAATAATGCTTTATAAGGGGTCATTTTTATACTACTATAGATACTTATATTATATATACATTGCGCCAGAGCTAACTACAATGTCTAATAATTAATATAGCAGCGGAGGTAGTGTTCTAATAACGCATTTAAACGCTCTATTAGCCTATCTATTTACGGGTAAAAGGCGGTGCTTATTCTTCGCCGTATCTTTAATAAGAGATAGAATAAAGACTAGAATATACTGTTAAATATAGTACCTTTATTAGATATAATTCCCCTTAGCATACTAAATAAAAGCCACTGTTTTAAAAACAGGTCTGCTAGTTCTACTGCTATAATCGTTATTATAATAGTAAAGTACCCTAAGAACTTTGTATATCTATTAACAATTACTAGAATAGTATTAGTAACTTCTCCCATTCTTATTTTAGTAGGGGGTAAGCCTATTATAAAATCTATTATTAATTCTAATATAGGTCCCTATAAAATAGGAAGTACTAATAACTTGCTATATAGGCGATGCCTAGATACCTATATCCTTTAGCACGTATTACACCTTAATATATAGTCCTTAACCTTTTTAAACATTCCGTCCTAAAAGTATTTCCTTTAAATAGCCTTAAGGGTCCTATTAGCACCGTAGTAACCCCTAAAAGGGTCGTTATAGAAGACCTTTAAATTTTTATTTTAAATTGCTTAGTCCTTTGGAATATATATAGCACCCTTAAAGCGTAATAGACCCTTTTAGTCTTGCTACTATAGCTTCTTAGTAACTCCGGCTAAGTTAGTCTCCACTATATCTTTCTACCTCTCCCTAGAGGTAAAGGCGTCCCTTTATTAAGCTTAAAGAAGAAGATTTAGAAAGGTTTTATATAGATTACTTACTTTTATTTTACCTACTACTATTATAAACTTAAGGCGTAGTATAAGACGTTTTAAACTATTAGTGCTAGTAGATTCTCCTACCGTTATATAGTGTACTACGCTATAGATAGGTATCTCGCCTATCCCCCTTAGATCTAAAAACTCGCAGCTAACACGCCGTTAAGTTAAAGGTGCCGCGATACCTCTAGCATATCCCATAGAATTCTCGCTAATTCTAGGGTACGCTAACTTTATAACATCTACTTAGTCTATAACCTAGTCTATAACTATATCCTATAGCTCTATAATTATGGCGCTTTATAGCTATATTACTAGGACCTCTACCCTACTACAAAATTCTATAGTTCTAGGGAAAGAGTCTTCTTTCTTTTTAAGCAAATTTTGCAATATAGGGATTATTTCCCCTATACTATCCTAGATTTTTCCTATCTTATAATCCGAACGTCTTAATAACCTATTAGCGGGATTTATCTTTCCTGGGCGGTATATAATTTTAAAATCGTACTATAATAGTGCCTTTACCTATCTAGCTTGTTAACCGCTTAACACCTTTATAGTTATAAAGTATCCTAGGTCGCTATGGTCTATAAGGACTTTAATAAGGTAATTACTTCCTATATAATAATGTCGCCAGTGCTTTATTACTATAACTATCGCGAGTAACTCCTAGTTGTGCGTTATATAACGCTGTTCTATAGGGGTTATTCTCCTTAACTAAAACGCCATAGAATGCTATTCTCTGTCTTTTAATTAAGATATAATTGCCCCTAGGGCGAAGCCGAATGTATCTGTTTTAAAATATATATATAGCTCCTAGTAGAAGTATATTAGGATAGGCGCTAATATAAACAAATCCTTTAACCAGTCTATAGCCTACTTAGTAGCTTCCCTAAATATAAAGGGTCCTAACTTCTTGCTATTCTTAGATCCTTTTAGTAGATTAGTAATTAGGAGTGTTACTTATAAATAATAAATAATAAACGTTTAGCAGAAGTTTACTGTACCTAAAAAACCTATACTTTTCTAAATATTATGGGGTAGGGCTATTCCCTAATAGTATCCACCCAACTTTTCTCTATTAACACTCCGTTGACGCTAATAATAAAACCCAGAAAATTAATGCTAGTAGTATAGAACGTGTACTTTTTTAGGTTATATAGAGCTTGTATTCCTATAGTCTTTCTAGTACTATTTATACGTGGTACGTATATACTTTATAGTTATTAAAGTAGACTATAATATTATTAAGGTAGACTATATATATCGTGTTTAATAAGCCTAATAATGCCTTATTAATATAGGCCTAAAATATTACTAGTGCGTTAGTAAGCCCAAATGGCATTACCAGGTACTTAAAGTGGCCGTACTATATTTAAAACGCCATTTTCTACTTATCGTTGGCTTTAATCCGGATTTAATAGTATACATCTTTTAAATCTAATTTTATAAATATCTTTACGCCTAATAGTCTGTTAATAAGCTCCCCTATTAAGGGTAATAGGTAGCAATTCTTTATAGTAATCTTATTTAGCGCCTAATAGTTAATATAGAGGCGAAGGGTCTTCTCCTTCTTGGGTATAAATATAATTAGTACCCCTACTAGGCTTATAGAGGGCCGAATCTATCTTCTCTGAAGATTATCCACTATATATTAATATAGTACCGCTAGCTTATTTTCTAATAGGTTATACAGTGGTCTAAAAAAAGGTTATTTATCCCCTATATCTATCTTATACTTAACCAATATAGGGTTAGGTAAGGTTTATGTAGCCTCTTTACTAGAAATATTCTCTAAGTCCGTATATTCCTATAGAATCTCTAGTTCCTTAACTGTGTATAGCCGGATATCTAAAAATAAATATCCCGTGTCCCTGTTCTTAGTGTTAAGAGTAGCATATATAGTATATGCCCACCCTTCTTCTTATATATAGTTTAAGAAAGTCTTTTAATTTTTAACTATAATGCGTAGTTAAGACTTCTAATATTAATATAAGGCTAAAGGCCAATTAATATCCGGATTAACTTAGTAAAGCTATAGGTATCCTAAAATAAGGTTATACCCCTTAATTTCTGCGGCATAGAAGCGCATCTCCTACGTGTTCTATAGACTATCGCGGTCCTAGCTAGCTATTAAAAAAGCTTATTCCCTATAGTATGGAATCTAGTAGCTTCTAATGCTTTAAACGGTGCGCACCTATAAGCTACTAAGGTCCAAATCCAATTTTTTTACTAGTAATTAAGAAATAAACCCTATGGTTACGCCGCTGTCCATAAGGTAGTCTTGCATTACCCATTTATTATTAACTTAAATAGAGACAGGAATAACTATACGGCAGCTTACTCCCTCCTTCTCTTACTAGCCTAGTATAAGGGAGTAAAGATCTACTAGGCTTTTTCTTTTCCTAATTAATCCAATACTTATTTCTTTTACTGGTAGAAGCGCTTTATATAGCCCTTCTTGCCGCAGTTATAACAAACGCGTAACTCTTAGTTCTATTTATTTAGATTAGGTTTTTGCCTATTATTATTCTAGGGCTAACTAGTGTTACTCTAGGGCTTTAAAGCCTGCTTGCATTATTCTTCCGTAAAGTAGTTAGATTGGAATCTACCCCTATTATTAAAGCTAGGTCTAGTCCTACGCTCTTTATCGTTAGCGTCTTATTCCTTTTACTTACCTAAATAGTCTCTTTTAGCATTCTTAATCTGAGTAGCTTTAGAGATAAGCTTTTCTTAAGAGGTAGGAATTTCGCCCTTCTTCTATATAGCCTGTTAAATCTTAGGTTATAACTTAGCAAGTAGCTAGTAAAGTTATATAGTGTCATCCCATAGGTCTAAGTAGGGTATATTATCTTCTAGTTCTTCTAAGTAGTTTATAAACTAGACTACACTCTAGCCTTCTCGCTATTTGGCGTTATAGTATCGCTAGTTATAATCCATCCCTTAATTAATAGGGTTTTAGACCTAATTAACCAACTAGAACTTAAGTTCGCTAAATTTAAGGGGTATAGTAAGTTTCTTCTCATAACATGTTTATAAACTCTTAATGGTGCTATATAGGAAGGTAAAAGCAATTAGTGTCTAATTATACTTATTAGAGTAATATTTTAGATCTAGCTAAAACTTAGTTTCGCATTAATAGATAAAACGATTATAGTTCCGGAGACTATTACTATAGTACTTATTAGGTTCCTTTATACGGAATTTAAGTTTTTCTAACGTTACCGCGTAGTATAGCGTTACCCCTTTAAGTCCGCTTCGTATCTAGGGTGTCTATACTTCCCCTAATTGTCCTTATAATTGTTTTTAGTAGTCTTAATATACTTATCTTAATCATATCTCTAACTTCTTTGTTTTTTTATAGGGTCTCGCGTAGTAACCGCTCTAATAACTCCCTAGCAGTAATCGTTTCTAAGGGTCTTATAAGGTTAGACAGACCAGCCGTAGCTTCTTTATAGGAAGAGGGAATGCGCTCCTCTAGGGAGACTCTCTAAGCCTCTTATAGTGGGGGCGTCGTTTTAGGGGATAAGGAGGTATAGCTCGTCATCGTTAATTAATAGCCGTACGTTCCTTCTATAAAGGATTAAGAGCGATTAGAATTATAAGAGGCTAGTTTAACCAAAATATATAATTATCTAATTAACAGTATAGAATAAGAGTTATAGGTAAGTAGAAGATAAGTTAAGATAGAACGATCTTTATAAATAAAGAACGAAATGCTTTCTAACCTCTTCCATTTAGAGACTAATTGCTAGTTCTTCTCTAGAGGACAACTAGCTCCCTATATAATTCTTCTAAGACGCTAGCAAAACCCTTTACCCCTTATCTATCTGACCGTGTCTTTTAGGACGTAGATGGAACATAGATAAGACCTCCTTTTATCTTATCTAATATATACCTTCTAGGGAATTCCGTTACATCCTTATAGAGGTTTATTTTAAAGAAATTGCTAGAAGAAGTACTACGTTTATAAGAAACTAAATTGCTAGTTAACTAGGCATTCTCTTAATAAATAAAAGGAGGTATATAATAAGTTTCGCCAAAGTGTAAAAAATGTTAAAAATTATAAGGTTACTATAGCTTACTTCTAAAGCTTCCTGATTTAATATAAAGGCGTAAAAGATCTTAAGGGTAAGGTTAATAAGGCTAAATAGCTCCTTATGGATATAGAAATTAAGAACTACTCTTTTAACTAATACTTTACTAAGTATAGTAAGGTAAATAGTATATAAACCGTTACTATTCTTAATAACTAATCTATGCTCCATTTTATTATAAAGTTAGATATCTTTAATAAGCTAAGGAAAAGTTCCGCGTTCTTCTTTAATAATAGATACTCGGCGAACGTCTTTTATAGTATTATACTAGATATTAGAGCCGCAGAAGTATCTATAGTAAAAGAACCTTAAGTTTAAGCCCTTTAGCAGCTTAATAGCTCTATTTAGATTAACTATTTAACGGTAGGCTAACACACGATTCGTTTTAGTAAGGGTACTATAATCTCTTTTAGCATAATTAGGGTCCAAATCCCCTTAGGGCACATTACTTTTTATATAATTTTTATAAATACCCCGTTTCTATTTTATATTAGAGATATAAATAGATTAGGCGTTAAGCTAGATAACCTTAAGAATGTACTTGTTTAGGGAAACAATTAGGTGCCTATTATACGCAAGTAGGGTTACCCCTAGTTGCTCCTTTATTAACTAAAAAAGAGTATTACTTAGAGCCATTTAACTAAGTTAGAGTTACGTTAACTATACCATTATTTTAGCCACCTATCCGTTTACTAATTACTTAGGGTTCTTTAGTAAGTAGGCTATAAAGTTAAAGTTAAGGCAATTAAGCACCTTATAAAGTACTACTATTACTACTAAATAAACTAGAAGTCCCCTAGCTGATTTAAGTTTACCCTTAAAGATAACTACAACTTTAACTTCTATATTATTGTTAATATTATATATCTTAGCGGCAAGCCAGTACTCTAAGTTATTAACTTTTTAACCTCCTTCTAAGCCGTATATTTCTTAAAGGATATATTAGCTAGGAATATATAGGATACCCTTTAATTATACTAAATTAATATCTACCTAGGACCTCCTAACTAAATTATCTATAATATAAAAAAGAACTTCTTATTTATAGAGTTTCGATAATAGATAAAAGTAATGGCAATTAGGGTTAAGGAAGTCCCTATTAAGGCATATAATAGTATTAAAAAAGTAAAGCGCTATTACGCGCTATTACGCCGTATATATAAGATTATCTCTTTAGAGCTAAAGGACGCTAGTAAAAAACTTACCTTGTAAATAGCTATTAAAGCTATTAATAATTCCGCTAGCCCAGATGGACTTATATCTATATTACTAGTCTTTAGCGCCTACCCTTAAATAACTAATAATTCTTTACTATTTCCCTCTATTATATAATAAGCTAAGGCTATTTATAAGGCAATAAAAGAGGTATAAAGTCTTTACGCTATACGCTAGGTTAACGATATACTAGGAATAAGAAATGGCCTAAATATCTTAACTATGCTTAATCTGCCACTCTAGTCTAAGGTACGCGTATAGCGTAAAAAGGGGGGATAGTTAGGCCTATATTAACTTATTGCAATTAATAGTTAAACTTATACTATTTAGATGCCTTATAGACCCACTTAATTCCATTTAACTGTTATTAAGCCTTACTATAAAGATAATAGTTTTAAGCCTTTATAGGATGCTATAGAAGATACCCTAGAGAAGAGCTATAATTAACGTACTCTAAAAGGCAACTATAATTCTAATATAATTATAGTAAATACGCCGCAACTATAACGCGGTAGAGGTCGCTTAAAGGGATTATAAAATTACTAATATCTTATTAATTTTAAAGAGCAATTTATTACTACTATTAAGAATAAAGTTAAGCTATTAATGGCCTTTATAACAGCTAAGGAGAAGGCTAACTTTAAACTCGCAAAACAGCTCCAGGAGGAAGGTTATATTATAACTTTAGGAGCTCCTTTTTAAGCATCTAATAAGTAGGAGATTAATAGTCTTATTACAAGAGGAGTCTTTAAATTTAAGAAGTATAACCCTACTAAGTTTAATAAAGTCCGTATCTTTAAGTTAAGAATGGTTAATAAGATTAAGGGCAAAGCTACTAACGCCCTATTTAAGAAATTAAGGCTTATTATCTAAGGCTACAGCAATAATAGTAAGGAGGTAATTCTTATATAATCTCCTATAATTTAATAAGCTAGTTAGTGAGTTATTATTATACTAGCTCCCTCTCTAATAAAGAATAAAATAGCGGTCTATTTATAAGATATTACTTAGGCCTATACCTAATTAGAGACGCACCTTTAGCGCTTAATATTAGCATACCTTTTAAAGTAAATTCGCCACTAATATCCCAAAGATACGATTATAGTTATGCTTAAGCCATTATATAGAATCATAGAGGTAGAAACTTATTAGTAGGCTACCTATAGTAAGCACTATAAAGAGAAACTTTTAATAACTACTTCTATATTTAATTTATACTTCCTTATTATAACTATAGGAACTCTATTTAGAATCGTCGGCATATAAACTAATAATATAATTATCTTAGGAGATAACCAATTCTTAGCTTTTAAAGAAGATAAGCTAGTAAAGGCAAATCTTATAGTAAAGCTAAAGGAAAAGCTTAATTTAATAACACTATTACTTTTTAATAAATACATCCTCTCCCTAAATAAGGATTCTATTGCTTTACGCTAGAAGGGTTAAAGTAAAAAGATTAACGTTATTAATATTAACTCTTTAAAATAAGGATATATAGAGTAACGCGCTTATAAAGCTTATATTACTTCTATCTATTAACCTAAGGCTTTATTTAATCTCTTTATTACTACCCAACACTAGAAACTAACTAAGGATAACGTTCTTGCCCTAAATAAGCGTTTTTCCTAGTAAATAAACTATCTTAATTGGGGACTACTCTATATGCCTATTAATCTTCCTACTGCTAAGCTCTTTATATTTATTAATAGATTATTTATAAATAATAATGATTTTAGCTCTTAACTAGGATATAAAACCATTATCGCAAACAAGTCTATTAAAGAAAATGACTTTATAATCTATAGTAATCTTATCTATTAGAGCTTAACTAAAAGCAAATACATTACTTAGAGTGTTCTAGCATTAGAGATATATAGAATAGTTAGCAGAGTTAATATAGTAATTGCAATTAGAACTACCCTAAAGATAATTATAGATTAACTTAAACTTCTCGTTATCCCTATAATCGTATATACCAACTTATATTCCCTTTATAAGTATTTAGTTAAGCTTAGTACCACATATTACGGACGCTTTAAGTACAATATTACGACTACTTAGAGAAGAGTTAAAAGAAGCTAGTTAGTTAATTTAGGCACGGTCCAAGATGGAACTAGTAGAGCTATATAACAAGGAATAGTAACCAAGGTTATATAACGTTATATATAGTATATAAAGTGTATAAAGGGAACGTACGTATAATACGTATAACACGTACCTTACGTATAAAAGGGATTTCTTAGGAGTACAGTTGTGTATTTAAAGAACCACAGTCCCTACCTAGATAGTTCCCTTCTTTGTAGTAAATCTTAGAATATAATTAGAGTTAATCTATTAGGCAACCACTCTACCAGTTATTATTACATTATTAACTTCTTATTTACCTATATACCTAGCCCATTAATAAGTCTACCGTAGTTCCTACTATAAGGCTTCGTTATATATTTACTACTAAGGTTATAGTATTAATAAAGTTAAATAATATGCCACTAAAAGTATTAGCTATAACGCCGTTAACGGCAGCAACTATATCGAGATTAGGTAACGATACTAGTATAGTAAAAGATACTAACTCTTAGCTAGTTACCATTAGACAGTTATAGGAAATAGTTAATTAATTAACGGATAATAACAAGATACTTAAAGAAAGGATTAGTGGGATTGGAGTAGCTAAGGTTAAGTTACTATCTATTAAGAGATTCTTAGGGGAGAAGTTAAAGCTTAAGGGATTCCTTATATAAATACACTTTAAGGTTATATAAGAGGGAGTTAAACTAGGAACGCCTATAGATTAAGTCACTTACGTAGGATTATTCTTAACGGGAAGGGCACTTAAGTAGTTTAAATCTTACCTTACGGAAATATAAGAATATAGTATAATAACTACTAACTAAGAGGTCCAGTATATATTCTTAAGTTAGAATAGGTTTATAGAATAATTAATATAAATATTTGGAGACCTAAAGGCAACTATAATAGTAAAAAGAAAGCTTTAAAACCTAGTATAGAAAACTTTAGTAATTAAGTATATAATATAGTTTTAAACGTTAGTAATATAAGTTAAATGGAATAATAAGGCGCTTATAGCACAGTATAAATAGGGACTTAAGGCAAAAGTCTAGGACGTAATTATTCTAATAGAAGATGCGGATACTTTTAGGAATTTAATTAATTAAGCAATTAAGATTAATAATAGGATCTACTAAAGAGAGCAGACTAAAAAGGGTTAGGATAGAGTTTTATAGTTATATAAGGCGCAGAGCACGTAATAATAAAGTTAAAGTTAAAAACTATAATATAGCGCAGAGCTAATAGACCTAAGTAGTACTAAAGAAAAGAAATAGAATAAACGACTATAGAAACCTAAAGAATAAGAATTAAGTAATTAAAGGTTTAAGGAGCAGAGGCTAAACCAGGGATTTTAGCAATAGAAGATGTTTAGGCGGACTCTATAATAGGAAAAATAGTTTAAAGAGGGAGCTTATATAAATTATAGAAAATAGGGTTATTACATTAAAGACTATAGAAGTAGTTAGAGTTACTACGCAGTAAAAGGAATAAGACTAGTAGAAGATATATACGTATAAAGGGATAATAGTATACTGCGAGGAATAAAAGAATGTTTAATTAATAGTTTTATATTTTATTATAATAATATATACCAAATTTATAAGGACGCTAAGTATAGCGCAAGCTATTAGCTATAGGAGCTATACTTAGTAAAATGCAGAGGAACTAATAAACTAGTTTGCAGATCGGATATTAAGGACGATAAGTTTAATGTAGGCAAAATATTTTATAACGATAAGGTAATAAAAGTAGCTTACTAGGAGTATATAGACCTTAAAGATATTATATAAGAGGTAGAGGATAATTCTACTATAAAATAGGAAACATTAGTTGGGATTAAGACCCCACTAAATATAATATCTATTGCTTTATAAGACGTAAGAGAAGTAAGACAGCGAACTACTTCGGCACTTAATAAAGGTAAAAGGCCATAAGCTTAAGACTCTTAAGACGAGATACGAGACGACTAAGATTCTTAAAATAAGATAAGGCAAGCTTAAGGACCTATAATGGATAATAACTAATAGAGTAGAGCAATAGCTTAGTTTAGTAATATATGAATAAGCTTAAAATAAAGTTTCCTAAAAATATAAGACTCTTAGGGCAAGATAAGTAAGATTTAAGACTCTTAAGACAAGATAAGAACACTAAGTAAGCCTAGTTAGACTAAGGCTGGAGTAAAGCTTAAGATAGAAGTAAGCTTAGGATTAAGAATCCTATAGGACTAAGATTTCTAGAAGTAAATAAGGACTACTAAAGAAATTATAAGCAGAATTTAGTAATAGGATTAAAATGTTAATATCAAGATTAAGAAGTAAGAAGACTTTAAGAATCTATTTATAAGATGTAAACTAAAGAAACCATAAAAGAATTTAGACGAAGAATTATTATATAGCAAGAATAGAAACTAGATAAGAGATCTAGTATACTAGGCCGTATAAGAGATAGAGTACCTATATAAAGAATTACTAATAGGCCTAGGGCAGGTATACTAAGAGCTAAGTAGCCTACTAAACTAGAAGATAAAGAGGATCTAGGGATCCCTATTAGGTTTAAAGAACAATATATAAAGGGCTGTTATAATATAGTAATAAGAAGATACTTCCTTATAGACAAGCTGTACACACTCTAATAGCTATACTAAAAGTGGTATAGACAGCAACATAACGATAAGTAGGAAGATTTCTATATATAGTTAGATAAATAAGTTATCTAAGACTACCTAATTATAGAGAAGGCTATAACTTATATTAAAGGAGCCTTAATTATAACGTTAAAGGATCTAAAGGAATAATTAGAGGACTAGAGAAGCAAGAGGCGCATCTTAATACCTATAAACGAAGTTATAACGTTTAAATTAGCATAATAAAGGTTTAAACTTAAAGATAAAGATAAGTTAAGAGTTAACCTAAAGCACCTAGTATACTATACACTATTATAAATTATATGCGTGGACGATATATATAAAATGCATAAGAATCTAAGGGAAAAGAATTAGAAATACCCTATAAGGATATATAGGGCGCTAGATAAGTAATAGTATAGGAATACTAAGTATATATATAAAGAGTATCTAGCGGAAGTTTAAGAGTTAGGAGACTTAATACTTTAACTAAAAAGATTCCTTACGGAAAAATGCTTAGACGGATAATAGTAGTAGGAATGCCTAGAGAATACGTGTCTATAGTATATTAAAGATAAAAAGCGAACTAGATATTAGCTAAAGAGTAAGCTAAGTATAATAGGATTAAGTAGTTAATAGTTAAGAAAAGTAGAGGCCCACGGAACTAGAGGGAGCTAGTAGTAAAGCCTTAGACCCTTAAAGGAATTTAAAAACAACACCTAAATTTATAAGTTAATTAGTAAGATTAGCAGTTTAAAGCGCTAATAGATAGTAGAGTAATACGGAACTATATTTTACTAATAGTAGTTAAAAGAATAGGATTATCTTATAGATAGAAGGAATAACCTTACCTATTAGTTATAATTTTAGGAGATCTAATAGCCTATAGAGGAGGGATTATTAATCTTAAAATAAAACCTATTTAGATAACTATTAAAGGAAAATAAATTAAGATATCTTTTAATATCCTACTATTAGGATAGGATAAGGCAGTATTAGGTATGCCTTAGTTATAGGAATATAACCTAAAAATTAATTAGATTATAGGGTAGGTTAATATTAGAGATATACAATAACGTAAAATGCAATAGCAAACTAAGTTAGTATAGTACTAAGTCGGAGCGATATATAAGGAGATAGAGTAAGGCTTAAGTTATATACTAAAGAGATACCATAAGTATAGTAAGAAACTATAGTTACTAAAAAGTAAAAAGCTGGTAGATTATATAGTATAGGACTATAAGATAGAGTTAGAACTAGAAATAAGTCTAAGGTTCTTTCTAACCTATAAGCTTACTTAAGAGGAGGCAAGCGCACTTAAAGAGTTTGTCTAGGAAAGCCTATAAAAGGGATATATTAGACCATCGCAGTTATTAGTAGGTTATCCAGTACTATTTATACCAAAGAAAAATAGAAAGCTTAGGTTATATATTAACTACAGGTAGTTAAATAGCATTACTTAAAAGGATAGGTATCCTTTACCCTTAATTAGCGAAATCTAAGATTAGATAGGTAATGCGTAAATCTTTATAAAGATAAATTTGAAATAGGCATACCATTAAATTAGGATTAAGGAAGGCGATAAATAGAAGGCAGCCTTTAGGTTAAGAGAAGGACTATATAAACTATTAGTTATACAATTCGGATTAATAAATACACCTATAATATTTTAGAAAAGAATTAATAGTATATTAGGAGAACACCTTAATAAGTTTATTATAGTATACCTTAATGATATTATTATCTACTTAATAACTAAGGAAGAATACGGGGAATACGTTAAATGGGTTTTAAAGAGACTACAAGAAGAATAGATACTAGTAGTAATTAAGAAATGCGAGTTCTTTATAAAGAAGACCAATTTTATTAGATTTATTATTAAACTAGGTTATATTAGTATAGACCTAAAGAAAATTAAAGCTATAATAAGTTGGTAAGAACTGGAGAATATAATACAGTTAAGGTTGTTTTTAGGGTTTTACAACTACTATAAAAGGTTTATAGTATAATAGTTAAAGAATATTAAACCATTTACTAGGCTTATAAAGAAAGAGAAACTATAGGCATAGGGAGATAAATAAAGGAAGTTATTTAAGGAACTTAAGGAATTATTTACCTAGGAATTAATTCTTAAGATCTATTAACTAGGACTAGATACGGTTATAAAAACAGATATATTAAACTATATATTAGAAGTATATTTGCTATAGAAGTATAAGAACGCATAGTATCTAGTAGCATACTATAGTAGAAAGATAACACCACTAGAGTTAAACTATAACGTTTATAATAAGGAGTTATTAGGTATAGTTATAGCACTTAAAAAATAGAGAGCATTTTTATAAGGCGTAGAGAAACTATTTATAATTAAAACGGATTATAAGAACCTAACGGGGTTTCTAATAATAAAAGAACTTAATTAAAAGTAAGTTAGATAGGTAGAGATGCTTATAGAATACTATTTTAAGATTTAGTATACTAAAGGAACTAAGAATATAAGAGTAGACCCACTTAGCAGAAAGGCTAAACTATAAAATAATAAGAAACTATTAGGAGTAATACTACGCAGAGATAAGGATAGATTAATTAGGTATAATTACCCTAAGCTAGCAGTAACTTAAGAGGATAATAAATTAGAAAGAGTTTATAAGATACTAGAAAGCTTTTAGGCATAAAGAATCTTTAAAGTATAGCTAGAAGAACAGTTAGAACATCTAGAAGAAGAAATATTATATAAATATAGAGAGGCGAAGTACATCCTAAGAAGTATAGCAGAGCATTTTATAGAAGATTTTTATAAGGAAATAACCTAAGGACATAACGGAGTAATAGGCTTAGTATTAAGACTATAGAAAGAGTATATTATTAACGGAATCTAAAATATTATAAGAAAAGTAATAAAAGAGTATCTAGATTGCTAAAGGAATAAACTAATAAGGTATAAGCTATATAGAGGGCTATAACCTATTAAAATACTAGAGAGATTATGGGAGGTTATATTACAGGACCCTATCACCAAGCTACTAAAGTTAAGAGATCCTATTACCGGATAAGATTATAACGTAATCTTAGTAATAGTAGACAAGCTTATAAAGTGGGGATACTTTATAGTATATACAGAAGAAATCTTAGTAGAGGATGTCGCTGGAATCTATATTAAAGAAGTATTTATAAGACATAGAGTACTAAGTAAGATTATATTAGATAAAGATCTAAGATTTATAGCAGTATTTTAGGANGTATTCTTAGCAAAGCAAGGAGTTTAAGTAGTAACTTTTACCGCATATTACCCGTAGACAGACGGTTAAATAGAAAGATTAAATTAGACGCTAAAGCAGTATCTAAGGCATTATNTTAATTATNNANAGAATAATTAGGTATNNCTATTACNANTTATATANTTTNNATANAATNNAANACNNTAAGAANNAATAGGNATATTACTATTTAAGGCAAATTATAGATATAAGCTAAGAATATTATTATTACTATAATAAGTAAAGAAAACGAGTAGTATAGCTAAAGAAAGAATAAAGACGTTAATAAATCTTTATATAGACCTTATAGAATTAGTAAAGAAAGTATAAAAAGAATAAAAAAGTACTATAATGCTAAGAGATTTAAAGGACTAGATCTTAAGAAGGGAGATAAAGTATAGCTACTATATAAAAATTTTAAGAGTTGACGGCTAAGTAAGAAGTTAGACTACGTTAGACTAGAACCTTTTAAAATTATATAAAGGATTTTACTGGTCACGTTTAAGTTAAACCTACTAGCTAAAATAAAGATCTACCCTATATAGTATATTATAATGCTAGAGCTAGTATATAGGAATATTAAGCTACTAGTTTATAAGGCAGATATATATAAAGGATAAGAAGAAGATAAATAGTAAGTTTTAAAGATCGTTAGTTATAAGGATATTAATAATAAAACATAGTATAAGGTTAAGTGGATAGGCTATAATAAGACTACCTAGGAACTACTAGAGAATTTAAAGAACGCTATAGGAAAGGTATAGGAGTATTAAAAGAGATTAGGTTAGGCAGTATTAATAAAAAAAATTATTAAAAAAAAATTACCTAAGGGGGACCTAAGAAGAGTAGTTACCGAACTACTTAGATCTGTTTCCTTCTTAGTTAGAAGAAAATCTATTCTTTTATTGTTAAGTTCCTATAAACCTTCTTACAAACCTTCTTACAAACCTTCTTAAGACGAAGTAACTAAGCAGACGCCGCGATATAGGCTTTAAAAGCCTTCTACTCTACGTTATAAGAACATTCTAACTTAGTAAGGGCTTAAGACAGTTTACTATCTAGCCGCGTAGTAGTAGATTAAATATAAGACCTTAAGATAAATTAATTAAGAAACTAGACGACTATTAAGAGTAATAGGTTATATATATTTAGTATTAGAGATAAAGCGAACGTTATAGGATAAATAAATATTTACTTTAGTGTACTTTAAATAAAAGGACGGTTATTGCGAAGATAGACTCGCTAACGTAATATAAACTAATCCCTCTTTTAAACAGCAAGAATATAGAGACGGTATTATCTCACTAAGAGATAATATTGTAGCAATAGTGCGAGTATAACGTTGCGCCTATAAAGAGGAAGGAGCCTTAAGTATAATAAGCAATAATATTAACTAAATTAATTAGATAGATATTATACCTCTAGTAAATAACTTAGAGATATTTAGAATCTTTAAGGATAAAGATAAAAAGGAGGGAGATAGTATTACGGACGCTTTAAGTATAATATTATAACTACTTAGAGAAGAGTTAGAAGAACCTAGTTAGTTAATTTAGGTATAGTTTAAGATAGAACTAGTAGAGCTATATAATAAGAAATAGTAACTAAGGTTATATAACGTTATATATAGTATATAAAGTGTATAAAGGGAACGTATATATAATATGTATAATATATACCTTATATATAAAGGGAATTTCTTAGGAGTACAGTTGTGTATTTAAAGGACCATAATCCCTACCTAGATAGCTCTCTCCTTTGTAGTAAATCTTAGAATATAATTAGAGTTAATTTATTAGGCAACTACTCCACTAGTTATTATTATGTTGTTAACTTCTTGTTTACTTATATACCCAGCCTATTAATAAGTCCACCGTAGTTTCTACTATAAGGCTTTATTACACCATAAAGAAGAGGTGCCTTATAATCGATATTATAGCACTTTATTAATCCTATAAACGGTAAAAATTCTTTAAGATTTAATAAATTAATAGTTAAGATAATCCGGTAGATATAATAATAAAGTTAAACCTAAATAAGGCTTTAGAAACGTTTGTTTTTATAAATACTCTATATATATAAGTTAAAGGTTAGGTTAAAAGGGAGTAAAAGTATAATATTTTATAGACCCTAATTTTAACTAGCTAATTAGGATTTTCCATCCCTAGGATAGAAAATCGCTATTGGCTCGCTTATAACTAGCGCCTTAGCGGCCCTAACGCGACGTCCACCCATAACCCCTTAGTAAGAGAGCACTACGTACTAAGAGGCAAATTTTAGAACAGCGAGACTTATATTATAATAGTAATAGTAAGTAGAAAGGATTTATATTTATTACGCTAGTTAAGTAGTATTTATATATAGATGGCAACTATAAAAAAAGAGTTGCTAGTGTCGGAAATAAGGTAAGCGGTTATTACGTAACGCCGCGGCACTAGCGTGGCGAGGAGTCTTAAGCTCCTCGCCCTTCCTCATTCCAATTAATAAGCTTTATTAACTAATATCACTGTAACCTACTCGAGTAGTCGTTATTAGTAAGTCACCCTATATAACTAATAAGTTATATCTCTTCCTATACGCGTATTTAATCAAGTTAGGGTAGTAGACTTACTTTAGTTCTAGCTATACGGCGATTTAGTTATTAGGTATTAAAAATATTTAGTATATAAAGCTTTAAATTAGAATTATAATCTACTATATTAGATCCTATTATTATAAACGCTTTAAGTACAATGTTATAACTACTTAAAGAGGAGTCGAAAGAAGCTAGTTAGTTAATTTAGGCACGGTCTAGGATAGAGCCGATAGAGCTATATAATAAGGAATAGTAACTAAGGTTATATAACGTAATTTATATAATCTATACAATCTATAGAATCCGTAATAGAGTAGATAGAGTACACGTACCTTACGTATAAAGGGGATTTCTTAGGAGTATGGTTATATATTTAAAGGACCATAGTCCCTACCTAGATAGTTCTCTCCTTTGTAGTAAATCTTAGAATATAATTAGAGTTAATCTATTAGGCAACTACTCCACTAGTTATTATTATATTATTAACTTCTTATTTACCTATATACCCAGCCTATTAATAAGTCCACCGTAGTTCCTACTACAAGACTTTATTATATATTCACTACTAAGGTTACAGTATTAATAAAGTTAAATAATATACCACTAAAAGCACTAGCCACGACGCTGTTAACGGCAGTAACTATATTAAAATTAGGTAATAATACCAGTATAGTAGAAGACACTAACTCTTAGCTAGTTACCGTTAGATAGTTATAGGAAATAGTTAATTAATTAACGGATAATAACAAGATACTTAAAGAAAGGATTAGTAGGATTAGAGTAGCTAAGGTTAAATTACTATCTATTAAGAGATTCTTTAGAGAGAAGTTAAAGCTTAAAGGATTCCTTACGTAAATGCACTTTAAGGTTATATAAGAAGGAGTTAAACTATAAACGCCTATAGATTAAGTCGCCTATATAGGATTATTCTTAATAGGGAGGGCACTTAAGTGGTTTAAACCTTACCTTATAGAAATATAAGAATATAGTATAACAACTACTAACCAGAAAGTCCGGTATATGTTCTTAAGTTAGAATAGGTTTACGGAATAATTAACGTAAATATTTAGAGACCTAGAGGCAATTATAACGGTAAAAAGAAAGCTTTAAAACCTAGTATAGAGAACTTTAGTAATTAAGTATATAATGTAGTTTTAAATATTAGCAATATAGGTTAAATAGAACAATAAGGCGCTTATAGCATAGTATAAACAGGGACTTAAGGTAAAAGTCTAGAACGTAATTATTCTAATAGAAGATGCAGATACTCTTAGGAATTTAATTAATTAAGTAATTAAGATTAATAATAGGATCTACTAAATAGAGTAAACTAAGAAGGGTTAGAATAGAGTTCTATAGTTATATAAGGCGTAAAGCACGTAATAATAAAGTTAAAGTTAAAAACTATAGTATAGCGCAGAGCTAATAGACCTAAGTAGTATTAAAGAAAAGAAATAGAATAAATAACTATAAAAACCTAAAGGATAAGGATTAAGTAATTAAAGGTCTAAGAAGTAGAGGCTAAACTAGGGATTTTAATAGCAGAAGACATTTAGGCGGACTCTATAACAGGAAAAATAGTTTAAAAAAGGGGCTTATATAAATTACAGAAAATAGGGTTATTATATTAAAGACTATAGAAGTAGTTAAAGTTACTATATAGTAAAAGGAATAAGACTAGTAGAAGATATATATATATAAAGAAATAATAGTATACTGCGAGGAATAAAAGAGTGTTTAATTAATAGTTTTATATTTTATTATAATAATACATACTAAATTTATAAAGACGCTAAGTACGGCGTAAGCTATTAGCTATAAAAGCTATACTTAGCAAAATATAGAGGAACTAATAAACTAGTTTATAGATCGGATATTAAGAATAATATGTTTAATATAGACAAAATATTTTATAACGATAAGGCAATAAAGGCAGCTTATTAGAAGTATATAGACCTTAAAGATGTTATATAAGAGGTAGAGAATAATTCTACTATAGAATAGGGAACATTAGTTAGGATCAAGACCCTACTAAATACGATATCTATTGCTTTATAAGACGTAAGAGAAGTAGGATAGCAAATCACTTTAGCATTTAATAAAGGTAAAAGGCTATAAGCTTAAGACTCTTAAGATAAGATATAAGACAATTAAGATTCTTAAAACGAGATAAGGTAAGCTTAAGGACCTATAACGGATAATAACCAATAGAGTAGAGCAACGGCTTAGTTTAGTAATATATAAATAAGCTTAGGACGAAGTTTCCTAAAAAATATAAGACTCTTAAGACAAAATAAGTAAGATTTAAGACTCTTAAGACGAGATAAGAACACTAAGTAAACCTAGTTAGACTAAGGCTAGAGTAAAGCTTAAGATAGAAGCAAGCTTAAAATTAAGAATTTTATAGGACTAAGATTTTTAGAAGCAAATAAGAACTACTAAAAAAATAGCGAGCAGAATTTAGTAATAGGATTAAAACATAGACACTAAAAAGTAAGAAGACTTTGAGGATCTATTTATAAGACGTAAACTAAAAGAAACTATAGAAGAATTTAGATAAAGATTTATCGTATAGTAAGAATAGAAACTAAATAAGAGATTTAGCATACTAGGCCGTATAAGGGACAGAGCGCTAGTATAAAGAATTATTAATAGGCCTAGAGCAGGTATACTAAGAGCTAAGTAGCTTACTAAACTAGAAAATAAAGAGGATTTAGGGATCTCTACTAGGTTTAAAGAACGATATATAAAGGGCTGTTATAATATAGTAATAAGAAGACACTTCCTTATAGATAAGCCGTATATACTCTAATAGCTATAGTAAAAGTGGTATAAGTAACAACACAACGATAAGTGGGAAGATTTCTATATATAGTTAGATAAACGAGTTATTTAAGACCACCCTATTATAGAGAAGGCTATAACTTATGTTAAAGGATCTAGAGGAACAATTAGAGGACTAAAGAAGTAAGAGATATATCTTAGTATGTTACGGACGCTTTAAGTACGATGTTATAACTACTTAGAGAGGAGTTGGAAGAAGCTAGTTGGTTAATATAGGCACGGTCTAGGATGGAACCCGTGGAACTATGTAATGAAGAATAGTAACCAAGGTTATATGACGTGCTATATATTAAACGCGAGGGATGAGAGGAACTTATGTACCTTATATATAATACGTATATTATATATAAGGAGGATTTTATAGGAGTACGGTTGTGTATTTAAGGACCCTTGGTCCCTACCTAAATAGTTCCTTTCCTTATAGTGATTCTTGGAATATAATTGGAGTTAATCTATTAGGCAACCACTCCACCAGTTATTATTATATTATTAACTTACTTGCAATACCTATATACCTAGCCTATTAACAAGTCTACCGTAGTTCCTGCTATAAGGCTCTGTTATATAATTACTACTATAGTTACGGTTTTAATAAGTTAAATAATATACTACTAAAAGCAGCCACTATAATGCCATTAACGGCGGCAACTACTTTAAGATTAGGTAACGATACTAGTATAGCAGATACTAACTTATAGCAACCTATAACGGTCGGATAACTATAAGAGATAGTTAACTAGTTAATAGAAAATAATACGATGTTAGAAAATAGGATTAACGGGATAGGAGTAGTAAAGATTAAGCTACTATTAATTAAAAGATTCTTAGGAGAAAGATTAAAGTTTAAAGGATTCCTTACGTAAATGCACTTTAAGGTTTTATAAGAAGGAGCTAAGCTACTAATACCTATAGATTAAGTAGCGTATATAGAATTGTTTTTATCGGGAAGGGCACTTAAATAGTTTAAGCCTTACCTTATAGAGATATAAGTAAATGGAATAACAACTATAAACTAAGAGGTATAGTTTATATTCTTAAGCTAGGGCGGATTTGCAGAGCAACTTACATAAATATTTGGAGACCTAGAGGTAATAACTATAGTAGAAAGAAAACTCTAAGATATTACGTAATAAACTTTAGTAATTAAGTATATAACGTAGTTCTAAACGCTAGTAATATAAGTTAAGTGGAATAATAAGGCGCTTATAGCATAGTATAAATAGGGACTTAAGGCTAAAGTTTAGAACGCAATTATCCTAATAGAAGATGCGGACACCCTAAGGGAACTAATAGATTAAGTAATAAAGATTAATAATAGGATCTACTAAAGGGAATAGGCTAAAAAGGGCTAGGATAGAGTTCTATAGTTATATAAGATATAGAGTATATAATAACTTAAGCTAAATTAGAAAATATAGTATAGTGTAAAGCTAATAAACCTAAGTAGTACTAAAGAAACCTATAAGAGATAGAGTAAGAAACTATAGAAACCTAAAGGTTAAGGATTAAGTAATTACAGGATTAGGGAGTATAGGCTAAACTAAGGATCTTAGTAGCAGAAGATGTTTAAGCGGACTCTATAATAAAAGTAATAGTTTAAAAATAGAGCTTATATAAATTATAAAAAACAGGGTTATTTTGCTAGAGACTATAAAAGTGGTTAGAGTTATTATACAGTAAAGGGAACTAGACTAGTAGTATATAATATATATATATAGAGGGATAATAGTATACTGCGAGGAATAAAAGAATGTTTAATTAAAAGTTTTACGTTTTGTTATAATAACGCATGCCAAATTTATAAAGACGCTAAGTATAGTATAAGCTATTGGCTATAAAAGCCAGAGTTAAGAGGACTTAAAGGAACTAAAGAGTTAGATAAAGAATAAGATTAACTCTATAAGCTAGATTAAGATATTATAGTAATATATAGATAAAGATTAGCAATAATAATAATGGAGTTAGAGTACTTATTAATTAACAGTAATAAGGATAGTAAAGGAACTAACTAGGGGTATCTAAACCTTAATAACGTAATAGAAGTAGAGACTAAGACCGCTATAGAGTAAGGTTTAGTAACGGGTATTATAACACTATTAGATATAGCATCCATCGCTTTATAAGATAAAAGGAGTAATATCTAGAGATAATTAAGTAAGTAGATAACTGCTAGTACTAGCTTACTACTTAATAAAGGCAAAAGGCTAAAGGCTTAAGATTCCTAAGACGAGATATAAGATAACTAAGATTCTTAAGACAAGATAAGGCAAGCTTAAGGACCTATAACAGACGATAACCGATAAAGTTAAGTAATAGCTTAGTTTAGCAATATATAAATAAGCTTAGGACAAAGTTTCCTAAAGGTATAAGATTTTTAAGACAAGATAAGTAAGATTTAGGACTCTTAAGATAAGATAAGGATACTAGTAAAGCCTAGTTAAACTAAGGCTAGAGCGCAGCTTAAGAAAGAAGTAAGCTTAGGATTAAGAATCTAAAGGGGTTAAGAATTTGGAGTATAAATAAGGACACCTATAAGAAAGAAGTAAGAGACTTCGCTATAGATTAGGGAATCTATAGTATAAATAGTAGTTAGATTAGGAGATAGATATATAGACTTAGAAGACTTACTAGGTAAATGTAGTATTTAACCTAAAGATTAAAAAGTTAATATAGTAATTAAGAAGTAAAAGAACTTTAAGGATCTAATTATAAGATGTAAATAATAAGAAACTATAGATAAGTTTAGAGCAAGAATCCTTATATAGTAAGAGAAGAAACTAGACATAAGATCTAGTATACTAGGTTGTATAAGGGATAGAGCACCTATATAAAGAATTACTAATAGGCTAAAAACAGGCACACTAAGAGCTAAGTGGCTTACTAAACTAGAAAATGAAGAGGATCTAGGGATTCTAACTAGGTTTAAGGAACAATATATAAAGGGCTGTTATAACGTAATAATAAGAAGATACTTCCTTACGGATAAGCCGTATATACTCTAGCAGCTATATTAAAAGTGGTATAGGCAAAGGCATAATAATAAGTGGGAAGATTTCTATATATAGTTAGACGAAAAAGTTATCTAAGACCACCCAATTATAGAAAAAGCAATAAATTATATTAAGGGAGCCTTAATTATAATATTAAAGGATTTAGAGGAATAATTAGAGGACTAAAGAAGTAAGAGATACGTCTTAGTACCTATAAATAAATTTATAACGTTTAGATTAACGCGATAAAGGTTTAAACTTAAGGATAAAGATAAGTTAAGAGTTAACCTAAAGTATATAGTATACTATATGCTATTATAGATTGCATGTATAGATAATATATATAAAATGCACAAAAATCTGAAAAAGAAAAACCAGAAATACCCTATAAGGATGTATTAGGCGCTAAATAAGCGATAGTATAAGAATACCAAGTATATATACGGCTGGTATTTAGTAGAAGTTTAGAAGTTAGGAAACCTAATACTTTAACTAGAAAAATTCCTTATGGAAGAATACCTAAATAGATAATAATAGTAGGAATATCTAGAGAATACCTGTCTATAGTATATTAAAGATAAAAAGCGGACTAAGTATTAGCTAAAGAATAAGTTAAGTATATAAGGATTAAGCAGCTAATAGTTAGGAAAAGTAGAGGCCTATAGAACTAAAGAAAGCTAGTAGTAAAGCCTTAGACCCTTAAAGGAATTTAAGGACAATATTTAAATTTAAGAGTTAATTAGTAAGATTAATAGTTTAAAGTATTAGTAGATAGTGGAGTAATATAAAACTATATCTTACTAGTAGTAGTTAAAAGGATAGGGCTACTATATAGGCAAAAAGAGTACCCCTATCTATTAGTAATAATTTTAGGAGATCTAATAGCCTATAAAGGAGGTATTATTAATNNTAAAANAGGACTAATTTAGATAACTATTAAAGGAAGATAAGTTAAGATGTCTTTTAATATATTACTATTAGGGAATAATAAGGCAGTATTAGGAATGCCTTAGTTATAAAAATATAATCTAAAGATTAATTAGGTTATAGGTTAGGTTAATATTAGAAATATATAACGCCGTAAAATATAATAATAGACTAAGTTAGTATAGTACTAAGTTAGAGTAATATATAAAGAGACTAAGCGAGGCTTAAGTTATATACTAAAGAGATACTATAAGTATAGTAAGAAGCTATAGAGCCTAGAAAGTAAAAAGCTAGTAGATTATATAGTATAGGACTATAAAATAGAGTTAGAACTAGGAATAAATCTAAGGTTCTTTCTAACCTATAAGCTTACTTAAGAGAAGGTAAGCGTACTTAAAGAGTTTATCTAAGAAAATTTACAAAAGGGATATATTAGACTATTATAGTTATTAGCAGGTTATCTAGTATTATTCGTACTAAAGAAAAATAGGAAGCTTAGGTTATGCATTAACTATAAATAATTAAATAGCATTACTTAAAAGGATAGATATCTTTTACCCTTAATTAGCGAAATCTAAGATTGGATAGGTAACGCGTAAATCTTTATAAAGATAGATCTAAGATAGGCATACCATTAAATTAGAATTAAGGAAGGCAATAAATAAAAGGCAGCTTTTAAATTAAGAGAAGGACTATATAAACTATTAGTTATACAATTTAGACTAACAAATATACCAGTAATATTTTAGAAAAGAATTAACAGTATATTAGAAGAACACCTTAATAAGTTTATTATAGCATACCTTAATAATATTATTATCTATTTAATAACTAAGGAAGAATATAGGGAACACGTTAAATAGGTCTTAAAGAGACTATAAAAAGAATAGATGCTAGTAGCAATTAAAAAATGCGAGTTCTTTATAAGGAAGACCGATTTTATTAGATTTATTATTAAACTAGGTTATATTGGTATGGACCTAAAGAAGATTAAAGCTATAGTAAGTTAGTAAGAACTAGAGAATATAATATAGTTAAGGTTATTTCTAGGGGTTTATAACTACTATAGAAGGTTTATAGTATAATAGTTAAAGAACATTAAACCGTTTACTAGGCTTATAAAGAAAGAGGAACTATAGGCATAGGGAGATAAATAAAAGAAGTTATTTAAGGAACTTAAGGAATTATTTACCTAGGAGCCAATCTTTAAGATTTATTAACTAGGACTAAACACGGTTATAAAAATAGATATATTAAACTATACACTAGGAGTATATTTACTATAGAAGTATAAGGACGCATAGCATCTAGTAGCATACTATAGTAGAAAGATAACACTACTAGAGTTAAACTATAACGTCTATAATAAGGAGTTATTAGGTATAGTTATAGTATTTAATAAATAGAGAGTATTCTTATAAGGCGTAAAGAAACTATTTATAGTTAAAATAGATTATAAGAACCTAACGGGGTTCCTAATAATAAAAGAACTTAATTAAAGATAAGTTAGATAGGTCGAGATGCTTATAGAATACCATTTTAAGATTTAGTATATTAAAGAAATTAAGAATATAAGAGTAGACGTACTTAGTAGAAAAGCTAAACTATAAAATAATAAGAAACTATTAGGAGTAATACTACATAGAGATAAGGACGTATTAATTAGATATAATTACCCTAAACTAGTAGTAACTTAAGAGGATAATAAACTAGAAAGAGTCTATAAGACACTATAAAGCTTTTAGGTATAGAGAATCTTTAAGGCATAGCTAGAAGAGTAGTTAAAGCATTTAAAAGAAGAAATATTATATAAGTATAGAGAAGCGAAGTATATCCTAAGAAGCATAGCAGAGCATTTTATAGAAGATTTCTATAAGGGAATAACTTAAGGACATAACGGAGCAATAGGCTTAGTATTAAGATTTTAGGAAGAATATATTATTAACGAAATCTAAAATATCGCAAGAAAAGTAATAAAAGAGTGTCTAGATTGCTAAAAGAATAAACTAATAAGGTATAAGCTATATAGAGGGCTACAACCTATTAAAATACTAGGAAGACTATAGGAGGTTATATTATAGAACTTTATTATTAAGTTACTAAAGTTAAGAGATCCTATTACTAGATAAGATTATAACGCGATCTTAGTAATAGTGGATAAGCTTACTAAGTAGGGCTACTTTATAGTATATATAAAAGAAATCTTAGCGGAAAATATTACTAGAATCTATATTAAAGAAGTATCTATAAGATATAAAGTACTAAGTAAGATTATATTAGATAGAGACCTAAGATTTATAGTAGTATTCTAGGAGGTATTCTTAGCGGAGTAAGGAGTTTAAGTAGTAACTTCTACCGTATATTATCCGCAAATAGATAGTTAAACGGAAAGATTAAATTAGACGCTAAAACAGTATCTAAGGTATTATATTAATTACGTATAGAATAATTAGGTATTGCTATTACTAGTTATATAGTTTATATACAATATAACACTATAGGAAGGAATAGGCATATTACTATTTAAGGCAAATTATAGATATAAGCTAAGAATATCGTTATTACTATAGTAAGTAAAGAAAATAAGTAGTATAGCTAAAGAAAAAATAAAGACGTTAATAAATCTTTATATAGACCTTATAGAATTAATAAAGAAAGTATAAGAAAGAATAAAAAAATACTATAATATTAAGAGATCTAAGGGACCAGATCTTAAGAAGGGAGATAAAGTATAGCTACTATACAAAAATTTTAAGAGTTAACGACTAAGTAAAAAGTTAGACTATGTTAAACTAGGACCTTTTAAAATTATATAAAGAATTTCACTAGTTATGTTTAAGTTAAACCTACTAGCTAAGATAAAGATCTACCCTATATAGTATATTATAATGCTAGAGCTAGTATACAGGAATATTAAGCTACTAGTTTACAAAGCAGATATATATAGAGGATAAAAAGAAGACAAATAGTAAGTTTTAAAGATCGTTAGTTATAAGGATATTAATAATAAAATATAGTATAAAGTTAAGTGGATAGGCTATAATAAGACTACCTAGAAACTACTAGAGAATTTAAAGAACTCTATAAAAAAGGTATAGGAGTATTAGAAGAGATTAGGTTAGGCAGCATTAATAAAGAAAAATTATAAAAAAATTAATTACCTAAAGGGGACCTAAGAAGAGTAGTTGCTAAACTACTTAGATCCGTTTCCTTCCTAATTAGGAGAGAATCCGTTCTTTTATCGCCAAGTTCCTATAAACCTTATTTTATAAATTTCTACTCCTTAAAACGAACCTTTTTATAAACTTTCTTAAGACGGATTAACTAAGTGGACGCTGCAAGATAATACTTAAGGGCCTATTACTAAGTATCGGCAGCCTCCTATTTAGCGTTACAAGAATAACAAAGTTCCGCTAGGGCGACTAATAGTTTATTATCTAGCTAAGTAATAGCAGATTAAATATAAAACCCTAAAACAAATTAATTAAGGAACTAGACGACTATTAAGAGTAATAAATCGCGTATATTTAGTATTAAAGATAGAGCAAATATTATAGGATAAACAAATATTCGCTTTAGTGCACTCTAAGTAAGAGGATAGTTATCGCAAAAATAGACTCGCTAACGCAATATAGACTAACCCCTCTTTTAAATAATAAGAACACGGAGATAATATAATCTCACTAAAAGATAATATTATAGCAATGGTATAAGATTAATAAGCCGTAGACGAAGATAAAGGAGCTTTAGGTATAATAAGTAAAGATATTAACTAAATTAATTAGACGGACATTATACCTCTAGTAAATAACTTAGAGATATTTAGGATCTTTAAGGATAAAGATAAAAAGAAGAGAGATAGTATTACGGATGCTTTAAGTATAATATTATAACTACTTAGAGAGAAGTTAAAAGAAGCTAGTTAGTTAATTTAGGCATAGTCTAGAATGGAGCCAATAGAACTATGTAACGAGAAATGGTAACTAAGGTTATATAACGTAATCTATATAATCTATATAATCTATAAAATCTATAATAGAGTAGATAGAGTATACATACCTTATATACAAAGGGGATTTCTTAAAAGTATGGTTGTGTATTTAAAGGACTATAGTCCCTACCCAGATAGTTCTCTCCTTTATAGTGAATCTTAGAATATAATTAGAGTTAATCTATTAGGCAACTACTCCACCAGTTATTATTATGTTGTTAACTTCTTATTTACCTATATACCTAGCCTATTAATAAGTCTACCGTAGTTCCTACTATAAGGCTTCGTTATACCTATATAGAGGGCTTTATATTAGGGCTTTGTAGTCTAAATATATATTAGATTTATAACTAATATAATCTTTAAGCCTAGCTTAAGTAGGGCGCCTTAGTTACTATAGTAGATCCTTACCTAGTAGTAACTAAGGCGCCTTAATTTTACTACTACTTCTAAATTAAGCAAAAGCCCTATATAGGGGGGCCCTAGGGGGTCTCCCCCTAGAAAACATTATCTCTATATATATTAATTAAAGTCTATATAAGAAAGCTCTAATTTAAAGCTTTGGGTTAATTAATTGGCTTATTACTTATAAACTTGGGTCAAAATTTTCGTTGGGGACCAACGTTCCGCATGTTATAAAGAAAAGCATAAATAAAAAGGTAGAAAGGAGATATCTAATTAGTAGGAAAGCTAAAGATATTTACCAAGGCTCTGCACGAAGCTCTGCGGAGGCTCTGCATGAAGCTCTGCACGAAGCTCTACACGAGGCTCTGCATGAAGCTCTGCACGAAGCTCTACACGAAGCTCTACACGAAGCTCTNC